>NC_140547.1:31518264-32718264 GCF_057382185.1 Mchenga conophoros
GAGGGGATCACTGCCCATGGCTGCTATCCAAACAACCTACAGCTACTTATTGCTAAAGACAGTAAAGTGGAGAGTATGGCTAATATAGCCCAATAAGTGATTCCCTCAAACTGATCTTCTGTTTTAGTGTCGTTATTTTCCTTTGAGTTATTGATTCAGTCTCTAGTTAGCTAACATAAACTAATTTAAAGCTATGACCTGCAACTAACCCGGTGACGTAACGTGTAGGACTGCCACAGCAGTTTTTGGGCCTCCATCTTACTCTATCCTCTTGTACAGTACATCAAACCAAGCTACATGCCCTCTTCTACTGTATCTATTAACTTTCTCTTTGATTTTCTTCTTTTCCTCTTGGCAGCTTAGTCTGCAACATCCATCTCCTGATATACCACTATCTGTCCTCTGCAGCTCTTTCATTCATCTCCAAATCCTCCAAACCTAAGCTGTGCCTCTTATTCATTTCTAATCCTGTCCATCCCAGGAAAAAGGAGTCTTCAAAGAGTCTACCTGTTGCAGATTGAAACCTTTCAACTGTATTTCCTCTCTAGGTGGCAAACACCATCACCAGTTTAGAAATCGTGATGAAAACCTGTACACATTATCAATCAGACATTGACAGGTTGTCTTTGGTCTGCAAAAATGTGTAGCTGGGTGAATGCCTGGACGACGCTTTCCCAGCAGGTCACTGCATCATAATGACACAATCGCTTGTTATTTGCTCCACCTGTATTCACTTTACCTGCCTGTTTTAATGTTGTGATTGATTGATGTGAAGCTAAACAGGGCTAATGAGGTTTTACGAGAATGCAATGCCCGAATGTGCAGTTTCTAAGAACTAGTAGTGATAATGGAACCTGAAAGCAAAAAGGAAAAACACTGTACAGTATTGTCCCTGTTATCAGCTGTTCTAACCGTGCGTCTTATTGCACCTGAGTTCTTTGAGTCATCAGATAATTAGGGGTTGACACAGTCACTTGTGATAACAATGATGCTGAGAAGGGCAAATTGGGAGATGGTACTTGGTTTCACAGTCTAGCATCAGTGGGCGTCGCAGAATCGTTGATAGGAGGTTACATAAGGACCTGGTCATGTTGACTTAGTCTTAGTGTCGAGGATCTAGACAGGAGTCACTAGTCTCTCTCTCTGTCTTTTGTTCAAAGATTCAGTCAGAGAATTTGGGACCTAAGGTCGACACAGAGCACAGCAGCCATGGCAGGTGAGTCTCAATCTGGAGTATAGAGCTATGTGAGCGGGATTTCTTTATTTTTTTTTTAAGAAATATTTCCTGACACACACAGATTATTCGGTTTCTACTTTGTTTCCATAAGTATATAAGTTATATGGGACTTATGTTAACTTCTTTCTGCAGTTGAAAAGATAAAGAAGCCCAAGAAAAGAAGTGTAAGTTCAAGTTGCACCGCAGTTCATCTTTTGTACTGACAATACACAGTGCTTTGATCTTGCAATATCCGTGAAGATTAAACGCTGCAGACCTTCTCCTTTCCCCTTTAACAGGCCACAATCTTCGGCTACCCACTGAGCATCTTTTTCATCGTAGTTAATGAGTTCTGTGAGCGATTTTCCTATTATGGGATGCGAGGTAAGTGGCTTCATTGGGTTCTGATGTTATTTTTCTTCACCTGAAAGTTGATTTAATCAAGTATTTACTGTATGCTGTTTAAGGATGTTTTTATGCTACTGTGCATGTATAACTTTCCACTAGATTTTTGACACTTATAGTTACTTTATTATTATTTTTTTTACTTACTCTATATTCTAAAAATTCATTAAGCTTCAACTCAATAAACTTTTTCCTTTGTGCCCCCCTGCCTTCCTCTCTTCTTGCTGTCTGCAGCCGTGCTGGTGTTGTACTTCAAGTACTTCCTTAAGTGGGATGAAGACTTTGCCACCACTATCTACCACACATTTGTGGCTCTTTGCTACCTAACGCCCATCCTGGGAGCTATTGTGGCAGACTCATGGCTCGGGAAGTTCAAGTGAGCTTCTCAATAAAATAAAATCAATACATGAAAAGACACCAACCTATAATTTGCTTGTATTCAGTTTCAGTATTTGCATGAAGACTCAGTTTAAATGGTTAAAGTGTTTAACCTTGGAGTTTTGATCCTTGTCTATCTTACCTTTATCTGTACATGCTGTACATCTGCTCAGTGCCTCACACATCCCTTGTCCTCTTTCCTCTGTGTAGGACGATTGTCTACCTGTCCATTGTTTATACAGTGGGACAGGTCGTCATGGCTATAAGTGCTATCCAGGACATCACAGATACTAACAAGGATGGCACCCCTGACAACATGACCTTACACATGTGAGCTAAACACACCCAGAGTTGACTGGCATAATAGAAATGCACTGGATCCACACTGTCAGACAAATGAACATCTGTCTGTACTTTGTTTTGCCCCCAGAGCTTTGTCCATGCTGGGTCTCTTCCTTATTGCCTTGGGAACAGGAGGCATCAAACCCTGTGTGGCTGCTTTTGGAGGGGACCAGTTTGAAGATCATCAGGTCAGACGGTGCTCAAGCGTATGTGTTACTGCAGAGAGTGGAACTCGCCAGAAACACCTCTTTTTTCAAAGAGTCCAAGAGTTTTACACATTCATTACAGACTGTATATAAAAGATGGACATAGCCACCTTGACGTGAATCTCAGTCTCGACATCTGTGACCATATATGTTATTATAAAACAACACGACAACCAAAACCACACACAAATTAATGCAGCAACAAAGAGATGTACTTTTACATGTAATTATACACACACCAAATATATACATGACAACATACACTGACTGCCCTTTGCACACAGCAGTTAAAGCTACACAGTTATCAAAGTTATCAGCTGTACTCGGTCAGCACTTTGTTTATCTGTTTTTTTGTTCCTGCTAGCTTTTTATTAACTACTTGATCGCAAGCACAAGTGCCCCTGTAATTTTATTACACCCTTCAAGGCCAGGGACAAAGATTAATCCATAATGTTAATGACATGGCTAAATTATCTAAGGAAATAAGTGTGCAATATAATGCTGTGCCCCACAGGAGAAACAGAGAAGCACCTTTTTCTCCATCTTTTACCTGTCCATTAATGCTGGAAGTCTCATCTCCACTCTGATTACTCCCATTCTCAGAGGTAGAGCCACAACACTCAAACTGATCACAGAAAATAAAATATACCACTGGGTCACAAACTGATTTTTGTGTCCTTACATCTTCAGCTCAGACATGTGGTATTCACATCCAGCAAGAGTGCTATCCGCTGGCCTTCGGTGTCCCTGCTGCGCTCATGGTGGTAGCTCTGAGTAAGGATTTTATTATAAAAAATTCTTGTTTGCTGTAATAAGCAAATTAATGCTTCTTTTCGATGGCGTATCCTTCATTAAGTGTTGACAAATTGTAGCTAAGTAGTTGAGTGCTTGTTACAGAAATTCTAACCAAGCCGCTAAAAAAAACCTAGTAGTCACCATAAACTGTGTTTTCTAAGAAAGTTGCACCATAAAGAGATAACTGGTGAAACAATATTGTCATTTATAATTTCCTGTTACTTTTGTAACTCCTGTATGTGTCGTGTGTGTGTTTGCAGTTGTGTTCATTGTTGGAAGTCCCATGTACATTAGGAACCCCCCGCAGGGCAACATCATTGTGAAAGTTTGCAAGTGCATCGGGGTAGGTGGTTCCAGTGTCTTTCTAGCTTAAAAGTGAATCCCATTTGAATCTCCTGCTGTACAGTTAGAGTAATTATTTTGCAATTGTCTTTCTGCTGTTTGTAGTTTGCCGTCAAAAACCGTTTCAGGCATCGTTCTTCTCAGTATCCCAAGAGAGACCACTGGATGGACTGGGCTGAGGAGAAATATGATGTAAGTGGAGCACAGGCACATGCAAATACAAACAGCATGGCCATAGATTTCTTATCATTTTCTTATTTTTGGCATAGAAACTCCTGATTGCTCAGGTGAAGATGGCATTGAAGGTGCTGTTCCTCTACATCCCTCTGCCTATGTTCTGGGCTCTCTTTGACCAGCAGGTATGTGTGCATACGTGAGACTATGAATAACTAGCACCTGAATCCAGTGTTAGGAACATACTGTCTTGAGTGAAAGAGTTACTTTTACCTTATAATATAGGTAAATCCCACATTTACCGTATTTTCCGAACTATAAGGCAGACTTAAAACCCTTTAATTTTCTCAAAAATCGACAGTGCGCCTTATGGTCTGAAAAATACGGTATATGGCCTTGAGATGGCTGTAAAACTGAAATGAAAGATTGAAGCAAAATCCGGTGACAGGAAAAAAAATGACAACTGTGTTTGTTTCACAGGGTTCAAGATGGACCTTCCAGGCGACCACAATGAACGGCAACTTTGCAAGTGTTATGTTTTAATGTTTTGATGCAAAAAAAACCAGTTAAATACAGGTATAACACCTTGTGACCTCAAACCACAGAAATGGATGATATTAATGAGACTGTTTCTCTTCTTTTCCCAATAGGGAGCGATTACAATCCAGCCTGATCAGATGCAGGTGAGATACTGGGCTTGATTACATCTGACCTGATTAAATTAAGTATTTTTCATGCATGAAGAGCTGACAGCATTGGGAGAGTCTGCGATTGTCAACAAATCCCTGTCAGAATCAGCCAGTGGTTTAGATGATGGTGCTGGTTTAGCATAATGTCCTGAATGCATGATTGTGATATAAAGCGATGCTCAAAACCACACTGTGTGTGTGAACATGGCTTAAGCATCACTCTCTTCCCACCAGACTGTCAATCCTATCTTGATCCTGATTCTGGTGCCAGTCATGGACACTTTGATCTACCCTCTGATTGCCAAGTGCTTTAACTTCACGTGAGTGTTTTGTTCCGTCTTCATTTTGTTGAATCGATACCATTTTACATTCAAGAATGAAAACAAAATTCATATTTACTATCCATTAGTCATCTCATAATTTCTGTTAATGTATATTGTTATACTGTGTAAGAAAATAGTTGTTTGAGGAATTAGCACAATTAATATTTTTTGTTAATGTATATATTTTAGGGTCTTTATTTCTTTACAGTAACCTTTTAAATAATTGGTTCACATAGCAACTAATTAATGTACTACATCGTAGCTTGTTATCTTTATTTAATTATAATTTATTTTTTTGTAATAAAAGAAAACAAAGCAAACTAACAAAAACAACTAATGTTTAATTAGTTGCATAAACGGTCTGTAGAAGATTACATGACTGTAAACAAATCACATCACCAAATTATAAAATGTGTTCAAACTGTAGAAATCTTTAAATAAGCAATTACTTTAAGCCTTCAAAAAGACAAATAGAATAAAGTAAATGCCTCCTATAAAATGACATCCTGTAAACACTGTTCCATGTGGCTGAATATAGGATAGTGATATAAAGAGGATTTCAAGTGTGTGTGTGTGTGTGTGTGTGTGTGTGTTCTGCAGTCCTTTAAGGAGGATAACAGTGGGGATGTTCCTAGCTGCTCTCGCGTTTGTGGCTGCTGCCCTGCTCCAGATACAGATTGATGTGAGTGTAACACAAAAAAAACCCCCCAAGCACACTTTTGGCAACTTATTAAACATGCATCGTATGATGCAAAATTCCATTGTTCTTTTAGAAAACCCTGCCTGACTTCCCATCAAGTACTGAAAGCCAAGTGAAGTTCATCAACATGGTTAACAGGGATCTACAGATTCAAGCTGATAACAAAACGATTTCCTTGAAAGGTTTTGGGGTATACTAGCCAACACAAGAAACTATTCCCAGACACTTTGGTCAGATGCAAGTTTGAAAAATTTTCTGATATTGGCAATTGTTTTCTCCTACAGGCTAATGAGGATTATCTGACCTTTCATAACCAGTTTACACTGGTTCTGGAGTCTGGGCAACAAAATACCATCAATTTGGCTAATGGCACTCGGAATACCATTGCTATCATTCAGGGATCCAAGCTTGGGTTTGAAAAGGTAAAAACACCTGGCCAACCCTGAAGCAAAGCTGGGAAATTTTTACTGTAAAATTCTTAATATTGGGAGCATGAACTTGGCCTTTTTTCTCTCCAATCTCCTTGGTATAATTCCTAAAGATTTTTCAGATTAAAACTCTTGCAGCCTTTACTTAACATGTAGACTTTCAAGGTAAAAGCATGGAGGAATGAAGCATTTTGTTGATGGAAGAATAACATATTTGTAAAAACTTACATGTACGTTGAGACAGCTGAGATGAAAACGATACAGTGCATGTGAGATGCTAAAATATTCTTTTTCTCCAGTTCGATGACATGACTTCAAAGCCAGAAAAGGGTGAAAATGCTATAAGGCAAGTGTTTTGTTCTTTTTGTTTTTTTAAAGTTACTCATACATTTTACATTACTGCCGGAGGTTTCTTCCTGTTAAAACAGTTTTCATTCCCACTGTTTTATCGTGTATGATGAGTTAGGCCTTGGTATTAAATTCTTTTGTTTATAATTGGATCTTTTCTGTTTTTGAACTGTCCTTCCGCAGAGTTCTGAATGGTTTTGGCTCAGATTTGAATGTAACCGTGCGTGACAAGGTGTTCAACTTTACCAGCAACATGTCAGAATATCTCAGTGTTTCACATGGAAAGTAAGACTGAGTTCTCATTCATATGAAAGTTCTATATGGTTATACTATACTATACTGTTTTGACTGGTGGTTTTCTTTAATATGGCAGAGCTGAGTTCATGATCAAGGATAATAGAGAAAGCTGCGTCTACACTCAGGAGCTGGGCTTTGGCAGCTCTTATACATTGATCATCCCATCCACTTTCACATTTGGAGAAATGGTAACATGTAAATCCACCCTGAGTCACATCATGGTTTCAGTGTTTGTTGGAAGCAGCTAAGACATGCATACCTCTCTGTATGCTCCAGTGCTCAGAGAACATCAAGGCAGTGATGGACATGAAGCCTAACTCTGTGCACATGGCCTGGCAGATCATTCAGTATTTCCTCATGACTACAGGAGAGGTCGTCTTCTCTGTGACAGGCCTCGAGTTCTCCTACTCCCAGGTAGAGGGTGCTCTCCTTAACTTTTCTCATTTGATAATAAGGTCTGTGCCAGCTGCCTAGAGAATGCAACATGTAACCTGAGGACTGATGATGTCATTCTTGATGTTACTTATAATTTGGGATACTGCTTTTTGCTATCCAGGCACCCAGCAACATGAAGTCTGTGCTGCAGGCTGGCTGGCTGTTAACCGTTGCCGTAGGTAACATCATTGTGCTTATTGTTGCTGAGGCTGCAACGCTAAATGATCAGGTGAGTGGATGCATATGCATACTGTGCTCACTGACTTTGGGCAGGTTTATTTTAAGTGATATAAATGTCTGTAAGTTGCTGTACTTGCGTTTCATGGACAAGAACAACACAGGTTGAGTTCAATAAGGTACACCAGAAGTGCAGTGAAGAATTTCAGAACAACCTATGACTGGTGATGCAGTCTCTCACCCTTTATACCAAGCTCCAAATGAACACTTTTTTGTGTTTCTCTTCACCAGTGGGCCGAGTACATTCTCTTCGCCTCCTTGCTGGTGTTGGTGTGTATCATCTTTGCCATCATGGCCTATTTTTACACTTACACTGACCCAACCAAGATAGAGGCCCAGTTTGATGAAATGGAGCCTGAAGAGAAGGAGAAGAGGAAAAACTTCGACATGCCCAGGAAAGGCTCAGCTGAGAGCCACAAAGAGGACAGGAGTTGTTCTGATTCCAGCTCTGATGACGAGTGCACCAAACAGACAAAGATCTAAAGCAACTCCCTCACTATGGCTTTCCCCTTTCTTCTGCTGGATTTTGTCTTTCATGTCTCAGAGTGCCTGTGCCATTTTGGTCAATTTGTCAGAGAAATCAGCTCACAGTTGGACATGGACGTAGCCGCTAGAGTGACCCGAGTGAAATGGCACTGAATAGCACAGAAGCTGATTATCCACATATCAGCTCATATAATTAAAAACCATTCATAGGTTTGTCATCTATAGTTGAACTGTTGTAAATTTGACATGATTTCTTTTGCACTGAGCTTTATTATCTTCAACTAATTTTGTCTTTCATGTTTTTACACATGCATAATTACAAAGAAATCATCCCAATATTTGTATTTATTTCAAAGTGCAGTGATGTATGTATTGTAATATGCTGTTGGTATTTTATACATAAACGATATTAACAGGAGATAATCTGGCACCACACACAGCTTCCTCAGTAAGAAATCTTCGTTATTGAAAGTCTGAATTAATTTTGGGCTTGAAGAACACTGTCATGTTATGGCTATTCAATGCTCCAATGCTCTGACACTAAACATCTATGTCAGCGGTGGTTTCTTCCACATATGCAATGACATCATTTAAAATCAGTGTCTACGTTCTTACAATTCTGTAACTGAATATGCCTTCAAATACAAATGATTGCAGCTAGTTTGATGACTGGGTGGATTTGTCTTTCAGTGCAAGAAGGTAGTATTCACCATTCTTGCCCAAAGTACTTACCACAAAAAAAACATACAAGTTATTGTGATTACAATAAATCATACTCATGAACTATATATTAGAAATGGTTTATATCATATCTGGGTAATTACTTGGTGCTAATTATTTAGCTTTAAAAAGAGGACACTGACTGTAGTAAATATAGCTCAGTTTGCCATTTCTCTGGTCTCACTGACATTTAATGTCAGTAAATAAAATACTGCCTCAGCCTCCTAGTAGATGCACTTGCCAGATCTGGTGATCAAGAACAAACCTATTGTTGCATTAACAGGTTCATGTTGTGTAGTGTCTCTACTGCAGTTTTAATTATCTTTCACTGTAGCTGTCGACCAATGTGCTCCAGTCACTGTGACTTTGAGGCAGTTACTATCCTAAACTGCCAGAAGCTCCCCTTCTGTGTTCTGGGAATTTTGAATAAGAACAGGACTTTTTCTTTCCTACCTAAAAACAAACAACAAGCAAATGTATACTTTACCATGCTGGGGAATTGCTTTAGCGTCCTTTAGAAACACTTGTGAATGTGGCACAATGGTAGGGGAAGTGGAGTAACTAAATTCCTGAATGGTGTTGAAGGAGTTTCCAGTCTACAAACACAACTCCTGAAAAGTAAATGTGGCCATTATGTTCTCAGTTAGATTAGATCTTTATTTCTCATGTCACTTTGAAAGCTTATAAGGAGCTTAAATTTAACTTGGGGATTCTCAAATGACACAAGCAAAGATTATATACAGTATTATAAACTGTCAGCTATGATAAAGGAGACCAAATGTACACATTTTGTTATTTTCGTAGCATATGTTTTTCTGTAAGTTACAGATTTTTTTTTGTTGTTGCCAGAGGCAGGTGCTGATATCCATAAAGCATTCCATATTTCCATACTTAACTCTTTGCAGTTATAAAAATATCACATATTTCTTAATTTCTTTCAGTCCCTGTGTTGACAAGTGCGTCTTGATGCAACTCACCAACATTATTGCTGCATTAGCACAGTAGTAAATTCTGGAACTCTTAAGTAAACATATATAGTAAAACATGGCTATTAGCAAATTTTTGTTTTTTTTACAGGTTTCTTTAAATACTTGACACACTTTCAAAGTGCAAAAAAACTGATCTGAAAACTAGAAAAAAAAAAGGTGCAAATCATACTACAAAGATCTGGTGAAAGCATAAAAGAAGACATGGCACTTCTATAGCACGGTGTGGAGGTGAGAACAGAAATGTGTGAGGATAATAAAGATGGCATTGGATTCTGCAGCTTGGCTTGTGCTGATCAATAGTTTAATTTGGCCATGAGCAAAGTTTTGTGTGGATTGATTGCCTTCTTGGGGCCTTGCCATTTTTTCCTCATCTCCACGATGAGTTTCTAAACACTGCTAAGGAGAAATAATAATACTTCACATATCAGCATTCGATCACCCCTAAAGGTTCCTCTTTGTAATTGTCCTAACTTCATCTTGACCTACAAAATTTCAAAACTGACTTTAATTGTCTAAACGTAAGTACAGGTAGCAGTTTTCCTCCTGACTAAAGAAACAAAGGAAATTCTTCTGCCACTAAACAAAGTCAGCTTAGTAACAAAGTTAGTTTGATTCAGCAGGTGATTGAAATGTGAGATTGAAACCAAGTCACTTTGGAAAAAAAACCCCAAAAACCCCAAAACACTGATGAATCTCACTCACTGATAAGTCAAAGAAAACTGATGTAATGCCAGAACACAGATTTGTGTGTATCTGTAAAGGCAAGGCATTTTCTGTTCTTACTGTTGGAGTAACTTTAAATATCTGCTTTTAAACATTATCAGTATCTACAAAATGCGCATGACCATTTTGTACACAGTGATTCAATTCCCGCAATGACAACTTGTATTCATGTACAGCATGGCCCCCCACCCCCCGCGCCATTGGAGGACAAATTCCACTTAAAGCACTTTACCTGAGGTTTCCTTATGAATGCTGCAATTTGCCTAAGCAGGGAGTCTTACTTGCGTGAGAGAACACATGAACACGCAGTCACAGGTACACGCGCACGCACGCACACACAGCTTGCACACTAAGATAATAACCCTGCAGGTTCATCAAGCATGCTTTCAGAGGTTTGGGGAGGATATGATTCCTACTTTGGGAGTGGGGGAGGGGTAGGGCGGCTGAAGTCTTGTTGTGGATTTTGGGGAGATTTTTTTGGCTCCTTGTGGACTCTGCTGTGTGAGGCTGGAGAAGTCTCCTGTACACAGAGCCCAGCATCGCTGACATCACTCTGACTGAGTTTGTCCCATCAAAGCCTTTCCAGCAGGTCTTGCTGCTCCCTTAACTTCTCCTTATTACTGAATAAAAGAAGCTCTCCAGAGGTTCCTTCTTTTCCTCTGATTTGGAGTTCAGTCATTTTTATAGGCCAGGTTAGCACCCCGCCCTACACAAAGAGGTCACATGTGGTCAGCTGGTATTGAATGACATCACCCCTGACTTTGAACCCTCTGATCTGGCTGCGGTGTTGGATGGGGGGGTAGGGGCTTGGGAGAGCAGGGCTGGGACAGAACCAATCACTAAGTGGAGGAAGTGGATGTCTTGCTTGTGGAGAAACTGGAAGAAAGAAGAGACAAGTATAAAACAGATTAATGGCATCTTCTGCTTTGTATAGTTACTGACTTCTGAGCACTAAATCTGAGGGAAGCTGTTACCTCTGGAGCCTGTGCACCATGTGAGCAACCAATGAATCAGAGATGCCAGGGTAGGCCTCCTCAGCCAGCAGGATAGCCTCTTTCAGCTCATCCAGGACCAAGGGGTTCCCGTTCACCTGTTCCTGTCGTGCCTTCAGCTGGGAGGTAGAACACAGGGAAGGAGCCACACACTTTGTTAATCTAATGACACAAAGACACAATACAAAACTACACATCTAAGGAGCTAGAAACGGTTGAGCATTAATTTTGCACAACAGGAAGAAGTGGTGACATGTTGTTTATCTTTATATACCACGTATGTTCTGAAAACGCAGTCACTCAAAATGTAAAAACAAAATAAAACTGCTTGTTTGATTGAGTTTAGTCAATTAATTTGAATGTTTAGATGAGTGAAACAGACAAAGGGAAATTACTCAATGGAAGCCCTGCTTGAAAACCATGGAAACGCAGCAAAGTTCATTTGGACAACACCAAAAACTATGTGAGCGAAAGAATGAGTCACACACAAATTACAGTTCCCAAAATATTCAGTGTGAAAAACAAGTCTCGTCTATAGTTTGCAGAAATCCACCACAGCTACACGAGTCAGACCAAGTGAGAAGTGATGGCTGTGGAGGAGAACAACTACTCAGCTGATCGTCCACATGAAGCTGCTTACCTCAGATAATGCAGGAGAGATAACAGTGGCCAGGCTCTGTGAATAAGGCCTCTTTGGAATGTCTTTTTTCTGTGTTAAAAGAAAATAAAGAAGTGCACTTACAGGGGATTAAAAAACAAAAAATTCTCAATTTCCCCAAATAACATCACAACTTTTTATCACAGTAAAGTGCGCATAAGCTGCAGATACACTACGTCAAAGTAGGAAAATGGAGCTGGCTAAGGAGTCAGATGGATAAAGTGTCAAATTAAAAAACTAAACAAAAATCCATTCATGGCTGACCTGATCTGTTGTTCCTGACTGGCCATCCCCATTCTGCAGCTTCTTGGGGTCCTTCTCTCGGATGGTGAAGATCCAATCATCACTACCAAAGTCGTTCCCACCTGAGGCCTGGCCATCCTGCTCTCTGATTGGACAGATATTAAAGAGGATTTTGGACATTTATCAGGATGAGTGATAAAGTCATGCATGTTAAGTGCTTCCAGCTCATCAGAACAAAGCAGCACAGAGATGAATGCATTTTTTCGTTAATGAAAATTCACTTCACAGTTAAAGACATTTTGGACTTACGAGTCGGACTCGTCGGAACTGGATTCTGTGGTTCTAGACTGCTCTGCCTTCCACCTTTTGTACTTGTCCACCAGTTCGGTCAGGTAGGACGTCTTCTTCGCATGACGGACAATCAGCTTATGCTTCAGCAGCTCTTTGGCAGTTGGTCTCTGTAAAAACAAAGCTTTGAGATGAGCATGTGATGCAGTCTGAAAACTCTGTACAGACAGCAAAACAAAACTTAATATTACTTACAAAACTGGGCTCTTTGTTGAGGCAGGCCTCGACAAATTCCTTGAGTGGTTTACTGTAGTTGCCCTCCAGTGTGGGCGGATTGTTCTTTGGGATGAGGAATAAAACCTTCATTGGATGGAGATCTGAATGGGGCGGCTCACCCTTTGCCAACTCAATAGCAGTGATGCCCAGAGACCAGATATCAGCCTGGAACACACAGAAGATAAATATAAGATAAACTAAATGTAAGAGTTCTCGTTATACCTTGGAGTGACTGACCGATGACTGTGGAGCTGTGGACATCCTTTACTTTGTGACAAAGAAGCTAAAAACAACTAAAAATAACTAAATTCCACAAAGCTAGATAAAGAAAAAGATCATTTGTGGTCAAGTAGTGAAAATAACAACTAAATCTGGGTGCAGTTCCCCCCTCCAGGGGCAAGGGTACCTAGACCCGGTTTGTAGAGTACGCTTGGGGAGTGTGATCGTGTGTACAGCGTCTCTTTATGTCTGTCTCCACGTTGGTTGAGTGTGGAGTGAGTGCATATGAGAGCATGAGGGGGGGAATGGATGTTTGTGTCTGTGTGTGCCTGTATGTCTGTGTCTATATGTCAGGCTGGGTATCAGACGCCACCTCTCTGGGGACACCTCAGGCCCTCCAAGGTTTGGAGGCCTATCTCCACCTACCACCACTTCCCCTGCCGGTGGCGGACTCCCTCAGGTGTCGGTGCGTTGGTGGTTCTTTGTGTCTGGGGGTGGGCGTCCGGGTACACACCGGCTCACTCCTTGGCGGCCGCTTATCGGGGCCTGGAGCCTGGGGCTCGCTCGGGCCCCTTCGGGGGTGGGGTGCCCCCGGCCTCTCGGCCTGGGGCTCGGTCACTCAGGCACAGCTGGCGGCCGGCGGAGCTCACGGGCGCGTCACTGCAACTCCCCCTGGCTTCTGCTCCGCGGCTGCTGAGTGAACCCTCATCTGGGACTCTCCTCAGCTCTTACTGGAACAGTGGCGCGGCTGCCCCTCTGTTGGTCTTCCATGGTCTCTTGTGTTCTGGGGGCCTCTGGATGTCTGGAGTTTTGATCTCCTCCATACCTGCTTCACACCCTGGAGGACGGGGCTGTGGCCCCCCCACACTCCCTAGCAGATCGTTACATGGAGAAACCTTTGGAATACAAGCGCGCTGATCCACACAGGTATGCACACGGGTGTTCACTGCTCGTAGACCCAAATTACACCTTTCTTGGCTGCTACTTCGAAGCACATCTGTCCTGCGTGCTGCACAACAACATTGAATATTTAGTATTTACTGCTGTTTACACTTAGCTAGATTAATGCGATGGTGTTGTGTTTAGTATGTTGCTTTGTTTTTTTTTTTGTCTTTTTTTGCTTGTTTTCTATTCTTCTCTCAACAGGTGATCCAGGAGATTTTTATTTTTTTTCTCCCCCCCTTTCTCACTGTCCCTCTCCCCTTCTGTTTTTCCTTTCCTTCCTCTTTCTTTCTCCCTTTCCTATCTCTCACTCATGTCTGTCCCGTCTGTAACATCTGAAAATAAAATATAATAAATAATAAAAACAAAGATCGACCAAATGGACCAATACGGCAATGCCACGATGATCCATTTGGCAAAGTAAATCCATTGGGTATCCTTGTTGGTCTTCAGACAACAATTCTGATGGCTAAAGAACCAAATGGGACAGGCGAGGAAAAAAAAAAAAAGAAACAAAAATCTGTTTTTTTAAAAAAAAAGACAATTCTTCAATTTTACCATCATCAGGTCCCAATCAGCCCAAATAGCAAAGAGAAATAAAAAATGCATGCTATGGAAGAGTTCGGGTCTTAGGAGGTTAAAGCTCAGTGGATAGTCGACCACAGTGCTTCACAGAGTCGCACCAGGCTAAGATTTAACCCAAATGTACCAAATGATTTTAAAATGATGCAGATGCTGATGGAAGCATTTCCATGTAAAACAAGTTTCTCATTAAGGATAACAATGACCTATATGGTACAATGGTAAAAAAAGCGAAAAAAAAGAAAAAAGAAAATAACAACTAAAAAAAGTTCATTTTAAGGCCACACATGTACTTTGTTATCCACTAAAAGACTAATTACAGACAACCAAGACTCTTCTTGCGAGTTTATATGTGCCGGCTGGACGAACCATTACTGATGTCCTTTTGGTCACAAGTCACTCTGGTAACTCACATCTTTCCTCTGCTGCTCATAGGGAGCCAGCGCCCACTTCAGAAAGTTACTCCTGTTCTATGTGGCATTTACCATCCTTTTAAGAAATGCACAGAGCAGTCACCAACAACAATAATAATTAATTACTTAACACCCATTTCCACAAACAGTTAATGGATGAAACGAAGGACCAGTTTGCAGGACTGTTATTCCATTTCTTAAGGAGATGACTTTCAGATACTGTTCATCTGCTGCAGAAAGTGGACATGAAATGCAGCACAATCTCAATGAAGTGGGCACCGGTTCGACATGGTAGCTGTCACTTTGAAAGCAGCTGAAAGCACATGTGCTGCTGCAGGCTGCTCTTCCTACGCTGTGTGCATCAGCCTAAGCTGACATAACTCTAACACTATTACAACCACATGACTGGTAAAGATGCTATTTTCATTGTCACCGGTCTTTCATAGCGTCTGTTAAAAAATATATGTAATGGATTTATACTGACCATGTTTTCAATTGCTGTCGAGGAAAGCTTTTAGACAGCTCTATGTACAAGTTATTCACAGTTTTCTTTTTTGTGTCATTTTAGCATCGTGAAAACTTTGAAGTTTACATTTACAGCAGAGTGTAGCCTGAAAGATTGCCAGAGGAATGTAAGTCAACGTAGCTGTGTACACTATGTAACTGGCTCTGAACTCACCTTGGAATCATAGGCCGACTGTTTGATGACCTCAGGGGCCATCCAAAAGGGGGTGCCCACAAAAGTGTTGCGTTTGATCTGGGTGTCTGTGAGCTGCCCGGCAACACCAAAATCAGCCAACTTTACTTCTCCTTGCTCAGACAGCAGAACGTTGGCAGCTGCAAAAGGAACAAGAAGGATAGCTGATGTGATCCAGCCTTGCTACTGTTTCAGACAATTCTCTTAATGCCATTTATCTACATCACCAATTTCTATAATAAAGAGGGAACGGTCAGATAGCTTTCAGAGAACTGCTGCAATGTTCATCTCAAGTGAACAACATCATAATGAAAGAAACTAAGTGGGTGTCAAAACCATGATATTTGTGTTCACTCCCTGAAGCCTAAACAGCTGAAACATGTGTCCTCTAATTATAGCACTCAAAGTCAGTTGGCTACCTTTGATATCCCTGTGGATCTTTTTCTCAGAGTGCAGGTACTCCAGGCCCTTGAGGATCTCTCTTAGGATCGTGGCGATCTGGGTCTCATCCAGAGCTCCAGGCTCCATCTTTGGAAAAAAAACCAAACAAGCAAACAAAAACTATGAGCTGTGGGTTTCAGCAGAGTTGTCTTCACGGAGATGACTGCTCATTTTCTGTGAGAAACATGTAAAAACCAGAAATAACGACTGAGCACACATACTACTATAGCCAGTACATTTATATCCTTTACATGGTCTTGGGTCAGGTTGACGTGTCTATACAGACATGTCACAGATACAAACACACAATTATGGTTACATTATTATAATCTGAGCACAGGGAAGTCTTTCACCCTCAACATGACCAAAAGTTTTAGCTGTCAGAGGACTTTAGAGTTCATATTTGTTAATTGTATTCGAACAGAGACTAATTGCAATCAGTAAACATACATGTTTTCTCTACTGTTTGAAACTGAGATGAAGACAATAACTGTTAATAGTTCTATGTCAGACTAGGTTTTAAAACCCCAAATACATCCTCAGTCAGTGTGACCTGGGGGATACCAAATGGTCCTAAAAGTGAAGACAATACAGGTTTTGTGTACAGTGATAAACAGTGATAGTGACACTTGTGTTGTTTACTACTATTGCAATACAATGCTGTTTCAGTAGATGTACATTTTGAATTATGTAGTGTGCCATCAATCCCAGCAGTTCCTGTAAAAAGGACAGACTCATTTTACTGCTTCTAAGCTCGAAGCGCTGATAAAATGTTGTTCAGTCTCATTAACACAAATTTACAGAAATTTTCTATGGACAACATACAACATTTTGACCCATATACACATTGGGCTTGAGATGTGAACAAACACTGTCAATACTATATAAAGGAAAGAGTGTCAGAGGTTTTCTTTTGACAACTATTGTACTGGGTTGAGAGAACCACTTACCAAATCTAATGCTGAACCGCCACCTAAATATTCCATAATGATCCATAGCTTTGTGTCCTGGAATGGTAAACAGGAAGAATGAAAAGAGAAGACATTGAGTACTTTGGCATATTTGTGGGTGAAAGATATACAGTTGCTTTTTTAAGTTTAGTTTACTTTTTGCATAGTGACAAGTATGTTACAGGATCCAGAGAACACACCACTGCATTTATAGCTTCAGCTAGTTTGCAGTGATATTTAGATTCGGACCATAATGTGATACTTAGGCCACGTCCACACATACGGGTATTTTTGAGAACAGAGAAAAAAATCCCGTCCACACGTAAACGCAAAAAAGAAGGAAAACACTGCTAGGAACATGCCATGGTGATATATTCCTAACCGTGTAGAAATGTTGGCCAATCAGAAGTCTAGAAGCCTGGGTGGGAAAGAGTAAACAAAGATGGTGCATAGAACTGAGTCCTATGTATGGAGGAACAGTAACTGTGTGTGTATATGTAAGCATTTAAACACTGCAGTGAGTAAAATTAACAGTAACAGTATTTTGTCTAAAGTCCGCCAATGTATAAATTAATTTCACCAAAACAATAACGTGGCACACAGTGTGACGTGAAAAAAGGCGCACACCTTTGACGCTGTGTTTTCTCTGTTTTCCTCGTCCACATGTAAATGCAAAAATTGAGTTTTAGAAAATATCCACGCTGGCAGTTTTTAAAAATCTCGGTTTTCAGTGACCGAAAACACAGTTTACATGTGGACGAAAGGTGCAAACGCATAGAAAAATCTGCGTTTTCAAAAATACCTGAGTACGTGTTGATGTAGCCTTAGAATCCCCGTTGTCATGCGCACACATACAAATGCAACTAAAAACACATCTCTGGTGGGTGTCTTGAGTCATTTTTAGGCTAATCCCCATTAAATTTTGGATTATTTGTTGGAAACGTGGGCAGCAGAAGGAAGTTCATTGTATATCTCATCAAATTTGCTCAATGTCAAGTTCGACTAAACATCTTGTGTTAATGCAGGAGTAACTTGGAATACATGTAATCAGGTACTTAAGTTGCACAGACACACATGTAAGAAGTAACTAAAGTCGACCTCAGTAAAGGCCTGGCAGAGCATCTCATGTGTTCCAGATTCCAGAATTCTCATTCCAGTAATAATGGTGGTCAAATGCTTATGTGGGACCAAGTCATTGTTTTGCAAGTCTCAAGTAAGTCTCAAGTCTTTATCCTCAAGTCACAAGTCAAGTCTCAAGTAATGTCAGGCAAGTCAGAGTCGAGTCTCAAGTCACTGGTGTAAAAGTCCGAGTAAAGTCACAAGTCTGAAACTTTGAATTTCAAGTCCTTTCGAGTCTTAAAAAAAAAAAAGCATGTTGCAGTTATATGCTAAATGTAAATATTAGACCATGTGATTTTTAAATCTGTGTTTTTCTCAACACATGACAAAATAGTGAACTTAGAAAATATACACAAATTGTGAAATTGCATCTCTTTAAAATGCAGCTCAATTAAACTTAGCTCCAATAATAATTTTCAACGACAGTTCTGAGATAAGCTGCATGTTATTCTTGGATGCACTTGTAGGGCCGGCTTTAAAATCGCATGACAAAAATATCATACACATTAAAAAAAACTGTATCACCAATGGAGCCTGGACAACATTTGCTAGTTAGATGAAGTCAGCTATCTCATCATAGCAAAAGAGAAGGACCACCTACTGTTCTTTATGCAACTTCAACTGTTGGACAAAGTTGGAAGTTGTTCCATCTCTGTCTGTGATTCTCTGCTTGGATGTTTTGCATATTGCATTTCGGTTTTTTGTTGACTACTTCATAGTTTATGTACCTGAAAAAAATAACTCCTTGCAGCATTTTCGAGGGTTTTTTTTTCTTTTAAAAAAAAAAAAAAATCTGGTTAATTTGATTGGCTGTGCTACAGCTCACGCACATATACGTACGGAGTGTGGTTTGAATAAATGAATTGAATTAATGGTGCACACTTTCTATATAATATGCGTGTTACATTTTATATTTGGGGTGAAATATCAAGTCTCTTCAAGTAAACCGGTTCAAGTCCAATTCAAGTCCCAGGTCATTGGTGTAAAAGTCCAAGTCAAGTCACAAGTCTTAGAACATTTTTTCAAGTCAAGTCTAAAGTCATAAAATTAATGACTCGAGTCCACACCTCTGACACCAAGCACGGGAATAAATATCGCTGTAATTTGGGGCTTTTAATGATTTGTTTGTATCGTTCTTTTCCCAGGCTGGACTGATTGTACAGCATACAGATTTAATGGCTTTAAAAGAAACAAGACGACCAAAGCAGGGTCAAAAGTACACATGAAGGCTCAACGGTATATACACTCTCTTAAAATCATTTAAAACCACTTTTAATAACTGGTGCTATACCCTGCTAATATTTGGTTAAATGTCTCTTAGCAAGCTGCACCTCAACTAGATGCTTTCGCAGAAAAGCTTTGATGTCTTCATGCTTCATTATTTAATCCATCTTGTGCGATGTACCAGCAGAACTGGCAGCAAAACAGCCTTAGCACGATGGTACTGTTACCATGCTTGACAGCTGGTACAGAGGCTTTAGGTTTGAAAGCCTCATCTCCACTCCTCTAATTATACCTCTTTTCATTGTAGACAAGCAGCTCAATCTTTTTCTTGTCTGAGACGAACACAAAAAACATATCTCCGGAAGGTAATTGTTTGTCCATGTGGACGACTAAATTTCAGTCAAACCAAAAGATGTCGATTTTGGAGCAGGGCCTTTTTTCTTGATCTGCAACCTCTCAGACCATGGCGGTGTCAAACTCGCTTCACTGTGGGCAGTGAGGCTGGTGTTCCAGGAGTTTTCTTAACAGACTTGGTCTTTATGTCATCCCTGAACATGCTAACCAATTTCCTCTCATCTGGAGCTGACTTTTTGAGTATTCCTCAAGATCAAACTGGTGAAAACATCTGAATAACTTGTACTTGTGTAGTTTCAGCTGATGGTTTCTGAATCTGCAGTTGTTTAGAAATGGCTCCAAGAGACCTCCCAACTTGTGTAAATCTACAATTATCCTTCTTAAGATCCTCACAGAGTTCCTTGAATTTTTCAAGACATTTTTTCTTATAAGAACTGGTCAATCTAATGAGTGTTGTCAAACAAATCCTTTTGATGCTGGCAAAGACAAATTACCAGTAGTCAATCATTTTCACTAACAAGACGTCAACAGGCCTTGACCATATCAAGTTAAAATACACTATAAAACCTTCAGGACCATTAATTAAACTGGTTTTAAATCACTGAATTAAATGATTAAAGAGAGTGTAAGTATAAACCTCCATGTACAGTTTTGACGCCAAGTGATGAGAAAATCCAAAATGGATTTAGATTTGACTTGTGCACATTAAAGCTGTATGTTGTATAATCATTCCACCCTGGCAAAACCCACAAAAAGAAATAAACCCCCCCACAAAATATCATGACATTTATGCCTGTGACAAGCATATGTACACTTCTTACCATAATTGTATACAAATATTAAATGTTTTGCCAGCATGCACAGTCATCTTTGATTCTCTGAAAACAGAATACTAAAGCTAAGTCTACAATTAAATCAGATCTTGACTGTTTGATGTCAAATCCACTGCGGTGGTGTAAAGAGCCAAAATTAGACCAAATGTTTATAAATACGTATGAACCTGAAAGTATGCTGCTGATTGCAACCTTGCTTTTGTGTGAGAAACAAACATCACCTTCAGGTATGAGCCATAGTACTTGGTGATAAAGGGGCTGTCGCACTGGCTCAGCACAGTGATCTCTTGCTGGATGTCTTCGATCTCGTCCTCTGCTTCCTCTAGATCTATGATCTTGATCGCCACGACCTTCTGTGTACGGTTGTCGATGCCTTTGAATACCTCACCAAATGAACCCTTGCCAATGCGCTCAAGCTTGGTGAACAGCTCCTCTGGGTCCACTCTAGCATTCTGATGTTTGACAGGCAGGGGAAACAAAACAAAGGCGGAAAGGGAAGATGGATTGAAAAAGCAAAACACAAAACAAACAAACAAACAAAAAAACATAAAAGAAAGGAATGTTTAAAAAGAAATCAGCCTTGGGGAACAAACAGGAAACACCAGCAGGGTGCCATTCTTACAGGACACATTAATTCACTCATTGCAACACCTTTTGTTTGTGTACACAAAAAGAAAGACACAGGAGAATGAAAGGGAAAAGTGTAAAAATTGGACAGCATGCAGGTTAAGAAAGCATTAAAAACAAACAAACAAACAAACAAACAAAAAACAAAAACCCAAAATGTAAACGGAAGGCAACATTTTAGTCGAGCTACCCCTTTGGGGTTTACTGTGCGCTCATCATTTTCTTCATTAATTTTTTTGAAACAAAACAAGCAAACAAACAAAAGACCCCCCCCCCCCCCCCCCCAAAAAAAAAAAAAAAAAAAAAAAAAAAAAAAAACATATAGAAGAGAAAAACAATGACCAAATTAAACTTTCAAAAAGGCTGAGTTACTGTTCTCATGATTATTAGTAAATGAAACGTTGTAGCTCTGCTTTGGACTCTCTAGGCCTGAGGCAGCATGTATAAACACACATTAAAAATCTTAATACGCTGAGGACTTAAGTCTGACTGCAGTAAAAACATCTAAGATTAAGTCAATCAACCCGTATGAGGCTTTCAAGGGGACTTGGAGATCAGGGCTACTTAACATGAATCATACATTCATGTCATTACTCATATATCATATACAGTATATAAGCATACAGATACATACACTATACAGACAAAAGTATTGGGCCACACCATTCTGAATTCAAATGTTTTCAGTCACATATGCACGGGTGTATACAAATCAAGCACCTAGCCAAGCAGCCTGCCTTTACAAACGGTTGTGAGAGAATGGGCTGTTCTAAAGAGCTCAATGAATTTGAGTGTGATTAACACATTAGTTACAGTGAAATATCTAGGCACGAAGAAATTTCTAAGAGCTAATATTAAAAGATGTAAGCCTTTAGGAACCACAGCAACGGATTGACAAAGTGACAGAGCATGTAATATTGCACAGCAGGGTCGCCAAGTGCTGAGGCTTAGTTACTAACACTCTGCTGACTCAGTAAGTTCAACATCAGCACAAAAAATGTGCATTGGGAGCTTCTTGACATGGGTTGCCATGATTGAGCAGCTCAAGCAGTTGTATGTGTAGGTGGTAGAGGGTGTGATATAGCTCATGATACAAGAAAATTTTTGTAATACTTTAAAAATACTTTCTATCTAGAATGTTGTATCTTAAATACTTAAAGTCCTGCTAGCATCTCCTCCTTCATAGCCTGGTCGCACTTAACACTGTTTCTGCCTCACGTGGTGAAACACATTTGTCATTTCCAGCTTTTGTGGTAACACTGTTCTTACATATTTTACAAAGTGCTGTGCTTTGTTAGAGACAGTTTAAGTAGCTCCTTTTTAGGTACTAACCCGCTGTCAGAGACTGACACATGGTTCTCAGACAAGACCACAGTAGGGAATGTAAACGCATAGCATTACTATATTAATGATATCACCATATGACATATTTATCTCATGTAAAAATTTGTACAGGTATTTTTGTGATATCATACACAGCTCTTGTACGTCTTATTTCCTTTGACAAGTTTTACATGCTGCCTGTTTAACACTGAGTAACTGCTTTTGCCTGATTTTAAATCGTTTGAGCAGTCACACAGAAAAGCTTAACACTCTGGAGTGCTTATGATGGAAAAACTGAAAGTGTGCTTAGTGAATTCACTGAAAACTGTATCGGTGGGGCCGGTGGATAGTAACACTGAGTGTATCTGAGTGGGGTATGAAAAAACCTTTAACACCACAGGAAGTGAACTAAAATTACTGAATTCTCAAGAGGCTGTTATGTGGGAAACACAGGACTAGGCACCAACAAAAACAACTTATTTTTTTGACCTCTCTGAGCAAAGGCAGGGTCAATGTGTCCATTTTGAGATTACTAAAAAATGAAGCCACTGGTTTATACAAGGAGGAACCCTTCTGTCAAAGGGTGCCTTTAAATCCAATTTTCCAAGGAAAAAACCATTGACTCTGCGAGTAAAATGTGCTACAATTTCTCCAAATTGTGGACTGGCAGGCAACAACGATGATTTAGCGTGCTTTAGTGTTGTGCAGACTCATATAACATAAACCTAACCTTTGTATACTTTCAGCATGAGTTACTATGTATTAACTGAGGTAGCCGTTGGCTAATCCCAAAAGCTTCTCTACTTCTGATATGCATCTTGTGTTTACTAACAAGCCTGCAAAGACAGCATAATCTGGTGTGTGAGGCAGTTTACATTAGGAACAGTTATCTGCTCTAGTCATCTGCCCAACACAAGCTCTACAGGCGCAGTAAGGATACGTGAGATGCAGGAACAAAGTTCCAGCTTGCACGTCTCTGCACAACGGCACGTGAGAGCTCAATATTTCCTTCAAGTCATGACTGAAATATCCGAATTTTACCTCTTGCAATTCAAAATATGTGTCATTAAATAGTAGACTTGTTGTCAGTGATACTAACAATGAAAACACATGGAGCAGAAAGGTTAATTAACTTACCCTCGGCACACGCAAGTCTATGTGTTTTGGTAGCTTTTAGAGAATATGTACCTCCGATTTATTCTGCCCAGAGCATGAGGCGAATTGACGCGATGTACCAGAGTACTTAAACGCTTCACTTCACTGAGCCGAGTGGGAGTACAAACTCACAGCAGGGAGGCAAACGATTTAAATTCTGTTCTGACAGTCATCTCGACTACGTATTGCGGACAGACTCCACAGACATTTAACTTACCTGCATCCCCGGCAGGTTACCCTGAACGGGAGAATGGGCCATGGTGATGCTGACTGGTTCTGTAGTGCAGGGCTGAGGTCTGATCGGTTTCACTTGTGTTTACAGTCCCGGCTGTGGTGCCGTTAATGCCCCACAGCGCTCCTGCAGCACACCTAGCTACCCAGATCTGCTCAGAATACCCCCGGTTACTCTCAAACAGGACAATAAAATGTCCTTCCTGCACACGAACTAATGCACTTTTTCTGTATCCGAACAACCTAAGACACCCAAAACAGCTGAGCACGCTAACCAACGTTTGCTAACGCTAACTCTGAAGAAATCCGCAATGTTAGCTTACTAACCAGAAGGCTAAGTGTTAACTAGTGTGTTAAATTAATTTTCTCACTCGTAGAAGTAATACCGTTTGCGAAAAAATGATATCTGTAATAAAGTAGCAGCGACGACTGTGTATTTCAAATTTAACCTGATGTCACTTTCTCAAAGCGTATTCTCTAGCTAACGGTGTCGTCAGCTAGCTAACATGATTAGCGGGTTAGCTCCCTGGCCAACGCAGACGACCTGCCAAACGTTCCCTCAGCTTGGACTACAATTCGTCTGCATACGGCAAATGTCACCCACAGAACAGAAACTCTAAGCAACCCAGCTTATATCTTTGCACTAACTCGTCACCCGCTGCTCTACAGGTCTGGCATCCACAGCAAGGATAGTGTCACCAGTGTTTTTGTTTCCTCCCTCATTTTCGTCCCGTACTCTCGGCCATCTTGTCGGTGCCGTGACGCCTGACTGGGCGGATCCGGATCCGAATCAGCAGCAGCATCTTTACTTCTCTCCCACCTAGCAGGTGTTGATGGCAGCTGGATTGATCCTGGGCTCCCAGACTTTATTTGTCTTTTCTTTTTTGAATGACTGAGTGCGAGTTTAATACTAATAAAAAGGATCCATATTTAAACCACAGAATCTCATCTAAGAAGTTCTGTTTGGCCTGTTCTGGTAACACCGCTTTACGGCAAAGAACAAAAACTGTCAATAATTCATAAACGTAGCGTTTTTAAAAAAGACCAAATAGCAGTACCTTGTCTTAAAATGCCTTAAAGTGCAAACATACTTATTTTAATGTTCCCATTAAGGCGTTATGTCAAAATTCAGACATGTTAAGTCCTAATAAGTTTTTTCGGCATTGAATGCATAATCTGTGTAATGACAAATATACTCACTATTCACTATTACTATTTATTCATCACGCGATCATATGTTAAGATAACGGTAAGATAAAAGTAATATGCCCCTTATTTGGAAGGATCATTGAATACGAGAAAAAAATGAATATGTCGTCTTTCTTTCATTGTTTTTTTTCTTCTTAAATTATTATTTTTATTTAATCATTTACTATAAACAAAACCAGCTTGGTAGACCTGACCTTTTACGATGAAACTCAAAGTTTTCCATATTAATACAGTTTATTTAAAACCACCTTTCAAGACACCCAAGGACGCTTAGTAGAATTAAAAACATAGTAGAAGATAAAATAAACAAACAATCAGTTTACAGTGAATATGCAGACTTGGACAGAACCGCTGTTTATTATATCTGGGGGAAGAGAGTTCCACATATTCCTTATTCAACCTATATCAGCCTATAGAATTTATTTCATTTTCTGCCATATTTATGCATGATCAAACTCCATCATAGCCTAAAGAACTCATAATATCCCAAATAATAGATTTCAGTCTCAGACTGCAGGCTTGCTTACTTGTAGTTCAAAGAGTTGCAAAACTTAAAATAAAAAGGCGGGGGCAATTTCCCCCCTGCTTCAAGCAAAAGTTTGACAAGGAATCCAAGAGTTGATGGGTTTGGCCTTAGAAAGCAGTTCACTGTAGCCTGATCATCATTAAATGCCACCATCAACTTAAATATTGATTACTTAGGTAAGTACTTAAGTACTGACGTTCATGCTATTGTCTTGTGTTACTCTTAAGTGAGATTAAACAGTTGCATTATGAATATAGGCTAAATCTAATTGCAACGGTTTTCTATGGCCACCAGAGGAGGGCACCCCGGTATAAACTTCACTGCAGCGGCATCCTGGTCAAACGTGAACTCCGGCACAGGCACAGCATGGCGTGCTGCAGCTAGAAATAATGATGGAATGACCGGAGCATTTCTGTAGCCGGTGTGTAAGACGTTCTGGATAGTGGTAATGGGCATTTGACGTAATATTATGCGTTATATGTTTATATCTGAAATGAGAAGAAAATAATGACAATGGCTGCGGCTGTTTTCAGTGTGGAGGGGGCCTGTGTATGGCGCAGTGGTTGAGAAAATCCACATGGGTAACACCAAACAAGCAGACATTGCTCCATTGCTGTATTGATTGCTGTCGCGGTTAAACTAGATATTAATAACGTACGCAGTACAGTACAGTATTTAAACTGCACCCTACTGAAATACATTGAATGTTTTTTTCACAGATCCAATTGAAACAATAGACTGTTTGGCCGAACATAGTTATGCGTGTCTTAACGACTACAAATGACTATAAATATGTATTCACAAATGAATCCCTGTATGCTCACTCGCCTGTGTGCTCATCACCGCCGCGTCCCGGGGTGAGCGCGTGTAATGGGAAGCACTACCTCCCTCCTTCGTGCGTAAATTATGTAGGGCAGGACGGCAATGCTTTGCTACCTCCATTTGATCAAACCCACCCGGTGAATACGAGGGAGAAAAGAGACATCAAATCAGCTACAACAAAAAGCCATCCTCGTTTTCGAGACGCATTTGACAGAGGCGGAGTAGCGCATCACGACTTGCCTGTTGTGAAGCCAAGGAGAAGAAAAGATGGACATCACGGATCAAGGAGCTCAAATGGAGCCGCTCTTGCCAACGGTAAGGCTAAATATTCACGTACTTGCAGTATTTGTGTTCAGTTCTTTAAAATTTAACTGATAATCTTGTTGAAATCATAATGTACTGTTGGTGCTCAGTGTTTACCCCTTTGGAATAAGACAGGCGCAAGCACGTGATAAATGAATGATTCATTTTCATTATAATCGTGCTTCAAAATTACCAATATTCGGACGCTTTGCCGGCTATATGACGCATGACTATATCACGACTAACATGGATGTTGCGCATCATATATAGGGGATGCAGTTCCCTTGTGCACTGCATGTATATCCGAGTAGAAGATGTTCACATCCTTCATATCCAAACGCCTTCACACAGGAGGCATTTGTGATGAGGCTAGTTGTATTTCATGGGTTCTTTGCTTCTTGTGTAGAAATCATATGGGCTGGCTACCCCCTCGACCCAGTTTTCTTATCTATATGAAAATCTACTGCCAAGCTGTTGCTTTAAGTACACATCATCTCAAGATGATACAGTGAGATGAGCATAAAGTGTTTGATCCTAGCAGTGAGGAGACAGAGACAGGAGAGACTGGATTTTTATGACTTGAAAATATCATATTCGGCAAATTGACTGTATCATGCAGGAATTTATGTGCAGTAATCATATTCTATCTCATGTGTAGGTGTTACTGTCAATACAGTTATAGACAGAGAGATGCAGCACAAAAAAAATTGACTGAGGAATACATGCATCTGTAGTATAGCAAATTAACAAACCCAATGGCAGAGTTACACACAAACAAACACATGCAACACACTGAGACACTTGAAGGCACAGCCTGGTTCTGCGGTCAGCCTCTCCTCATTAGCATTCAGGTGAGACTGTGTGGAGAAAAAAAATGTCAGCTGCCTTGGAAGCACTGTCAGTGCCAGAGGAGATATGAAATATGCTGCTTTGTGCTCACCATTTAAAAAAAAGCACCAAATAGAGGCAAATCAATACTCTCATTGTTTGTTCTATTTGTAGCTGTGTTACATGAGGACTTAGTTTTCCGCAGCTTATGGTGTACAGTGAAGCCTGATGGGGCTGATGTGGTATGGGATGGGATGTTCCGTTTCCCCGCAGTGCCATTGCAGTGGAGTCGTTTCCCTGTCATTGTAGCTCATTGCTGTTTCCCCATCCCTCCTCCTACATAGCTCATAGCAAGTGTTGTCATGGTTTCATCAGGATGTGTATGAGTATGTGAGGTGTTAATATAGTGAGAATCTCAGGGACTTCTCAGCAAACGACGTGGCTATAAAAAAACCAGTGCAATTGTGTACCGTTCTACTGTGTTACCAGGTTTCCAGGGTCATGCATGGGAGTATGTTTAATTTACAACAGCAAGCGCTGCATTCAAATGCATTATTGGTTTTCAATGTCTGCTGCCTTTGAGTTGTTACACTCAAAGTTTACGTGCTAAGGTATGTTTTTCACAGACCATTTTGGCTGACAGTAATGTTCTTGCGTGTCTTGCTTTTGTCCCATTAAGTGATTTCCTGATATATATTTTTTAATTGCAGGAACAAAGTTCCCAAGAAACTAAAGAAGTGGTGAGTAACACAGAATAATGCAAACTATATGACTTTCTTATTGTTTTGCATGGTCAGTGGACTGCTCCAACCCCTCAGTCATCAGTTGGTTTCTGATAAGAGGCAGGTACTGTAAGGTTATAGAGTCAGTCTGGTGTGGGATGGCTGTATAGCTCAGTAGGAAAAAGTAGTAGTAGTGTTAGCAGCGAAAAAACTGCTGGGTACAATTCTAGCTTGCAGGGAATAGATTTACACAACTGTCTAATATATTGTTTCCCCCTTTGTAAGTATTTCTTGTTTGCTTTGTTTTAGTCTTAATGAAAAAATAATCACATGCAAAAATTTGGATAAAAAAGCCTCCTAGTACTAAAAAGTTATTGAATGACATCAAGCAGGTGGCCAGGTAACATGCTGGATATCTGCATAAGTTTCACTGTTATTTTTTATTTCAGCTATCTTGAATGGATAGTGATGATCAATCAACACCAAAACGTTAGCTGGGTGTACTAATGTTGATTTTGTGTTTGGTGTATGTGTAGAGTTTGCAGTTGAAATAAATGGTAAAGAGTTTTAGAAAAAGATTTTAAACCCTATATACTATAAGCCACTGTTATGCATACATGCATACACCACTCTATTCTCTGTATTTTAAGTCCTGTATTGATCTCACATCTACACCACAAGCAACGGTGAGAAGAAAACTAGAGAAAACCCGCACATGCTCGGGGAGATCATCCAAACTGTGTTGTTCTTGCCATGAGGTGACAGTGCAAAGTGTTGAGTAGACTTCCAACTTAAGACTGAAAATTATAGGAAATCTAAAGCTTCACAAAAAACAAATGTTAGAGACCGCAAATATTGTGTTTTTTGTGGGGGTGGAGGGAAGCCCTCATCTGCATAAGAAACTGTAAAAAAAATAGCTCAACACTGCAAACGAATCTGTCTTACTAAGGCAGAATGAATGAATGAGTAGATATTATAAAATTGAATGCAGGCCTGCATTGCTTTACTGGTACTATTGTGCTTCTCAGAACAATAGGAAGTAATTAAAAGTAAATGATCAGATAGATTTACTGATGCCTCAGATGGTGTTCTCACATTCTTTGCTGTTAAAAAGCTGTTAATCTGCAATAATATAGCAGCTGTATTTGGTTCAGATCTTCAATTAGATTGCTTGCTAAACAGATGTTGACTATTTTAGGTTGCAATAATCACACGTCACCTGCATTTGGCATCTACAATAGGTTAACAAAAATAAATAATAACAGATAATCTATGTGAAGGCTTTATATCTGTGAAATGCCTTTGAGAGTATGAGCCAAATATAGGAGTATGAGAAGAAAAACCATGGAGGATAGGTTTGATATGTGCATGCTATTTGCTCTGACAAAATATTGTTTATGCAACTGTGGGCCAAGAGCCAAACTGAGGACAAGACTAAGTACAAAGTGCCCCTGTCTAAACTGACAGGGGCACTTTGATGACTTTCACATTACAAGATATTGTGAATAAATACAAATATTAGAACCCTGTTTTATTAAGTAATGACAACAGTAACTAAATTAAACTCTGCGATAGAATGGAAGATAAATCAAATTTATCATTCACACGTATATACAATAATTTCACATGGAAAGTAAAACTTTGGTAACATTAGAAATAGATAAAGCTCAAATCTTAGTGTTTGAATAACTCAAAACTTAATTTCAGAGCAAATTTATTAAATCATAGAGGCTATTTTAAAAATTCTTTAACTAATAATGTCCTTATATACAATGCTGCTTTTGACAGGAGGCATCAGTCATCTTTAATTCCGTTCAGTTCAATTTTATTTACACAGCGACAAATCACCAAAACAGTCGCCTTAAGGCATTTTATATTCTAAGGTAGACCCTACAATAATACATGCAGAGAAAAACCCAACAGTAAGCACTTTGGCAACGGTGGGAAGGAAAAACTCTTTAACAGGAAGAAACCTCTTGCAGAACCAGGCTCATGGAGCGGCGACCATCTGCTGCGACCAGCAGATGGCCGCTATAAACTGTTGTTGGCATAACTTGGCCTTTTAAGTAGTCTTTGGTGTGGCATCAGGGTGGCTCAAACACTTTGCGTATCTTTTAGGAATTTCAAAAAGATAATAGTTTCAGTTTAATTCCTTTAGTTTAGTTTCTTTAGTTTTAGTTTAGCAGAAGCATTCCTAATGACACTTAGATATGAGAATATCTAACTCTAGTGTCTGGAAATTAAATTGAGCAGAATGTGTTTAGCCTAACTTAGAATATAAAAATTGAAACTTTCTTTGTAGCCAGCTTCAATAAACCAAAAGGGCAACTAGAAATACTTTTAAATGTTTTTTTTTTTTTTTTACCTGAATCAATACATAATTGTTAGTTAAGTCTGTGACCCCAATTAAAAAAAAAAAACAAAAGTTAAAAAAAAATGGATGGATAGCTCAATGTATAGTTAGCTTAGTTTAACATTAAGCCTTGTAAATGACCAAAGTGCTAGCATAATGCTATATCCGACTAATTAAAACATTACCTTTAATATGTATAAAAGCCAGTGTGTAAGAACAGTAATGTGCTAATATTTCTGGTTTCGAAGACAATATCTGATTTTATGCTAAGCTAACCTAAGCTAATCTAAATAGCTTCAGCTATTATATTTACCATAGCCAAATGTAACAATGTTGTCAATATTCTATTTCTATATGGTGCAAGAATGCAGTGTGGCAGGCAGGAATTGGACCCAAAATGCAGGACTTAGAGGAAAAACGTGAACTCAAAAACTCTGCTTTAATGCAGGCTTGGAAGGAATACAAAACAATAACAAACTAAACTCGGAAATCCAAGAATATAACTCACGAGAGAAAACACAGCACGAGAGGGGAACCGCCGTTAACGACGCGACAACAAGAACTAACTGACAAGGACTAAAATACACTGGCAGGCACATTAGGAAACGAGGAACAGGTAGGCACACAGCTTGGACTCATGGACATAATGAGACACAGACCTACAAAGTAAAACAGGAAACACACAGACTATTTTACAACACAAACGCGGGGATCCGAACAGAGCACAGAGGGAAGACACAGGTAGGGATAATAAACACGACGAACAAACCCAAAGAACTAATATAAAATCAGAATAAACTAGAAAATGATAATAATAAACTTGACATGACAGTACCCCCCCCCCCCCCCCCCCCCCTCAAGGGCTGGCCCCCGACAGCCCCAAAACATAAACAGACCACCGAACCAGGGTGGGCGGTGGGAGGTCCAGGACAGAGGGACCGAGTCCAAAAACAAAACGTGCGTAGAGTCCATCAATAATTAAGGGGGCCGACCGTGCGGACGGCAATGGTGGCAAGGGGCAAACAGTTCAGGGGGTCGACCGTGCGGACGGCAACGGCGGCGAGGCAGATGAAGGCAGGCCGGAGGCCGAAGGCGAAGTTGAAGCTGAAGCGGAAGCTGGACCAGGCGGAGGCGAAGCGGAAGCTGGACCAGGCGGAGGCGAAGCCGAAGCTGGACCAGGCGAAGCTGAAGCTGGACCAAGCGAAGCGGATGAAGCTGAAGCAGAGGCTGGACCAGGCGAAGCGGGTGAAGCTGAAGCAGAGGCTGGACCAGGCGAAGCTGGTGAAGCTGAAGCAGAGGCTGGACCAGGTGAAATGGGTGAATCTGAAGCAGAGGCTGGACCAGGCTAAGCGGGTGAAGCTGAAGCAGAGGCTGGACCAAGCGAAGCGGGTGAAGCTGAAGCTGCTGCTGCAGGCGAGTATGAGGATGAAACTGCTGCTGCGGGTGCGGATGAAGACACAGAGGCAGGACCGGGCGAGGCAGGACCGGGCGAGGCAGGACCGGGTGAGGCAGGACCGGGCGAGGCAGGACCGGGCGGAAGCGTGGCAGCTGCGGAAGCCAATGAAGCTGAAGCTAGCCCAGGCCTGGACAAAGCTGATGCTGACGCTGCAGGCGCGGATGAGGCTGACGCTGCAGGCACGGACGATGCTGATGCTGACGAGGCTGCTGCTGCAGGCGGGGATGATGATGAGGCTGCTGCTGCAGGTGAGGATGATGACCCGGAGGCTGGACCAGACGAGGATGCAGACACGGAGGCTGGATCAGACGAGGATGCAGACATGGAGGCTGGATCAGACGAGGATGCAGACACGGAGGCTGGACCATGACAGTACACTGCTACATGTGTGGCAGACAGTGCTAAGGACTTTGAACCACATTGACAGAGAAACAATGTAATGATATAGAAATAATTATATGGTCATTTCCAAACAATTCAAGGGCAATCAGTCTACAGTGAGAAAGGTTATGCACAACTGGAAAACATGCAGTACACTTGCTTATACTCCCAGGCGTGGACAGCCTAGCGAATTCATGTCATACCATCGAATCCTCAGCGATTGGCAAAAAACCCAAAAGCTACATCTCAGAATTTAAAGGCCTCAGTTGGGGACTCACATATGAAATGTTCACAACGGTACAGTTAGAAAAAGATTTAGAAAAAGTGCGTGACCGCATCTTCGGTGCGCAAAGCTCTATCTGAACACATCACAAGACATGCGACTTCAGCCCAAACAATATTTTTTGGACAGTGAAGGCCAAAGTGGAGATATTTGGCTATAATAAACAGTGCCAAACACAAAACATCAGCACAAACTCCTTATACCAGTTGTCAAGCCCAGTGGTGAAGAGATGACTGAATGGTAAATGGACTGGTTCTTATATAGCACCTTTCTGCTGTACTTGAGCACTCCAACTTGCTTGATTCATTCATTTATACATGCACCTTTTTCAAACCACCAAACTTCCATTTAGTAATTGAGCTGCTCTACCTCCTAAAGTACAACCACCCAGATTGTCTATGTAGGTTTTTAATAATCCAGGTCCCGTATTCGTCCCGTATTCGTAAAAGCTTGACAAGAAGGTGACTGGACTTCTTTAAGTTTTTTTCGAGGACATATTACCTCGCATCCAAGAGACTTCAGTCGTAAAACCAAAAGGTGGAGAGTTCCAGGTATTTAAACCAAGTGGGGATTAGAAGTGAATGAAATTCATTGAATGTTGCAACTGTGTCTGCTGAAGTTTTCACACACTGCTTCTTTATTTGGCTTAATTGTTAAATAAAAAACGAGATGGTATAATACATCATGTGTTGTTGTAATAAGGTTATATTTGGCTATAAGTGACCGTGTCTGTGATTGGCCAGTACTGGTTGACAGTATTGTAAAGCAGAGATGTATCATTGTTGTTGTCTTTGCACATTTATCTGTTTCTTTATAGATAAATATATTTATTTTCCTTTACCTATTATCAACTTGACTCCAATTCAAATGACCATTATTTTGTTTTGGATGTGAACTTGACTGCACAGCTCTAATTGCTGTACAACCCTGACATAACAGCAGGCTTTCTGCCAATTTGTCCAGTTTAAGCTGGAGAAGATCAGTGAGAACAGATGGAGGAAGCTTGCTGGAGTTGCCGGGGTTTGTTCTATTGAGAATGTTGTTATCTGTGTGAAATCTGTGCTCGACTTAGTGATCTAACTGTGCAAAACTGGCAGGCAGGGAGGAAGCCTCCCCACCTCAGCTAGCAGCCCAGACTGGCTGCACTCCTTTCCATGGTTAATTATAGCAGTGTCAGTGGAGAGGAGGATGATGAGAGCATGGAGGTAGGCAGAAGAAGAGGATGCAGAGCTGGTTGGAGAAGATGATTTTGATTTGATTTTGATTTTATTGATTAGCATTCAAATATCTCAGTGAAGACAGAACAAAGATCTACCACAAAGCAAGAAAGCATGAGACAAGGCTAATCAAAAGGTATTGGCTGAAGCATTTGCTTATTACGCCAACCCTTTTAACAAAAGATCTCTTTGCATGCAGCTCCTGTACACAGGGCTCGAAGCAAATAATAAAACAAAGCAAAAACAAAACAAACAAACAAACAAGAAATTTTTTTTTTCCACCTTAGATAAGTAACTACATCAAAGCAAGATGAGAGACAGATGGATGGATGAGGAGAGGCAGGCTTATGGAAAATTAGATTGCATACTATAATTGTAATATGGCTGTCTGATCTTCACTTATAAATGTTTCAATGATAAGTGCTTTTTCTGTTAATGAAATCCTTCAGAAGTATCAGCTGACACAAACCACAAAGGTAGCACTACTGTAATTTCACAGTGGTCTCCGGCAGCGCAGCAGGAATATTTGCTTGTTCCTTTAGGATCTGCTTTTAGCAGATCACAGTTTTGCTGACAATGCACTAGAGCCAGAGAGCAGCTTCTTTGCCTCAGGTAGGTCATACATACACTACTGTGCATAATGAAACTGCAACGCTCCACCCTGCCTCTTACGTCCTCTGCTAGATGTATGTGTTGACCCGTAACTGTGTGAAGCTCCTTTCTGAGGATAGTGTTTTTAGAGCCCTTGCGACCTATGATTTAGGTAATAGAACAACAGAGCTTGGATGCTCAGCAGTAGAACTCTGCACAGCACAGCACTGGTGATGTCAGAGCGCTAATCTCTCTGGGGGGATTGGCGGATGGACGCTTGTCAGAAACATTTGATGTTACCCTGGATGAAAGGCGTCGGAGGCAGTGGAAGAGGCACAGGGAGAGCTGGCGCGGTGCTGAAGTCTCTGCTTTTGTTTTTAAGTTGTGTTCGCTGAGCTTTTTGGAATAAGGTTGCTGCCTTTTTAAAGCATGGGAAGAGCAGCTGAAAAGAGTGGCTGAGAAGAGAGGCGAGGGTTTGACTGAGATGCACAGACAAACAAGCTGTCTGCCTCTGTTATTCTCTCTGAGTCCTCTTACAACAGTCATAGTCATCCTGAGCTGAGTGGGGCTCAGGCCCTTAGCCTTAGCCTCTTATCTTACTATTGCCGCAAGCACAAGGAGAGTTAGCGGGCATCCTGCCCCAACGTTTCAAGAGGTGCACCATGCTCTCAGTGGACCTCAATAAAGGATTTATTTATCAGGTAGGCTTCTTTGATGTTGTTTCTGAGTTTATTCAAAGCATTACTTGCAATTCAAGCAGTTAGCTCTCACTGAGTTAGTTGACTTTTGATTTGTATACCCTGTTGTTATAATATTGAAGATAACCAGTAACTTAAAAACAATAGCTGGACTAAGGTTTGTATTTTTCCTACTGCATGTATAGTTAATAGCATGTTTGGTTCCTGTGGTGCAGAAAGGACCGGTTGTGCTGATGTGCACGCAAAAGGTCCTGAGGAGGCTGACAGATGTGGCTGCCATTCAGGGGAAAGACAGGAGCTTAAACCTGCTGTACTGACCCTAGTAATCTCTGATAGAGAAATGGGTGAACAAAAGCCAGGAATGCTGGATTTGTTTTAGCTGGAGTACTATGTCAGATATATAGAGTTGCCTCTGTCTTTGTGTGTGTGTTTACAGAATGCTGAATGCTTTTACCACTGCTAGCTCAAATCCAAACAGCTTAAGTCTCAGCCTCATCCACACCTAATGCCCCTGGAACCCCTGTGTTTACAGCAAGCTAGAAAGCAGGAATGTTCCAAGTATTCCTTGCATATTTTTCCAAGGAAGGCTGCTGATGCTGAGCCTGCTGTCATTGCCACAGTAACTATGGCCATCTGTAGGGATGAAAACCATGACAACAGAAGCTGTTGGCCAATCGCAGTGCTTGTGCAGCCACTGATAATCTGTCTTGGCTAGCTACCACCTATACAATCACTCTATTTCACAACACATGTGGAAAGTCGACTAAAGCAGATTTACATTAACAGCCAGTTCGTTCTCCCAGCTGGCTAATATGATTTTTAGTACTCCTCTTGTCCTAGATCATAAGGTAAATTAATGTAAATCATCTCTACTGTTGTGAACATATCAGGAAAGATCCCTGAAGAATTCAGTAATGAGGTCACATACTACTTTCCAGAGAGTGATGTGGTAGTGTACACAGATTCCTGGAAATGAGCTTGTGAGAATCAATAGGATCTGATTTATTCTGGCCAAGAATGTGGAATATAAGCTCCCAGACATATCTAACACTGACATTTAAAGATATCTTCTTTGTTGTTTTGTAACTAGTTAAACCCTCAAAGATATTGTGATTGGAGTATCAGCTATGTTGCATTTGATGATTTTATTCCTGTTTCACTCTATATTTTCATTTCTGTGTGCTGGTACACAGTTTACAATGTGAGGATGAAAAAATTTGCTTTTATTTTAATTAAGCAAACTGTTAAAATTCTAAATGCAGGAGGTACTGTATTGTGAACATTTAAAGGATTTCCTTGAAAGTAATTTTCATCTTTCCAGTGTGGTGAAATTAGATGCTTGTCATCCTGAGGATATTTTCTTTTCTTTGCTGTAGCTTTCACAATTGACTTTTCTTTTAAAAGTGGCTTCAATAAAAACATGGCTGAATTTCAACATTGAAAAATGTTAGCCACATCCCAGCTTAACTTCTTTATATATAAAAAGGTGATTGCATTTTCATCGAATTTGTGCAGAGAAACACATTTGAGATAACACAAGTCCAGGGTTTATGATTCAAATAAAATTAGTATTCATCTATAAAATAATTAAAATCACAACGTTATCAATTAAGAGCACTGATTCATATTATAGCTATAGTCTCACACACTGAAACTAATGCCTGTCGTAATGAGGACACATATGTTCCTTCTTTTAGTGTTACGTATGAACACAAAACTGACAACAAAAAGCAAAATTGAAAACCAACTAGGAGAGTTGACGATTGATACAGTTATTCTACTTTAGAAACATGCACATGTAGAAATGGAAGTTACAATGCTATAAGCCTGATTACTGCCTATTGGAGGTCAGGCTTTTGGCTGTTGGGTGACATTACCATTTACTCTGCTTTAACATCACTCTGGGTTTTTTGCTAGCCTTGTGTTAGCATGCCGTCTGTTCAGATGCTTACAAAGAGCCAATGTTGTGTTAGCACTATAATGCAGTTGTTTCTGGATGTAGTTTGCACTCTTCTTCTTTTATGGAATGAAAATGAAATGAAATGTCCAAACCTAAACTCTGATATTTTCCTCCTTCCTGCACAAGAACTTTAATCAGCTGTTTGTAGATTAGCTGCTAAGAGAAAAATCCGCTAGCCACCTGTTGTGCAGATAACTTAAGAAACTTTGTTTCGCAGGTATGGCATAACTCTAACTGCAATGTGATTATGTCTTACTTTTGAACGTATTACACCAAAAATGGGTAAGAGGAAATGTTTAGCTGAAACAGTAAAATGTGGGAAAGCACAATTGTAAGAGTTGTGTTTTTGAAGCAGGATGTTCAGTTAGCATCCTTTGAGTTCAAACAGGTCACATTTTAGTGTTGGCTGGGTTATCTTTTAGACTCATAGCAAAGATACACAAACACTAAATGCCTTATCGATGATTAAAGCTGAAGTTTTAGTTGGTATCGCTCAGTAGGTGAATGTGAAAGGAATATTGTTTTGTTTGTTTGACTTTATGCTAGGACTTATTTCAAAAATTCTTAAAAGATTCCATTTTTTTGCGAAGAAATGGTTTACTTGAAGAGTTTTAGTCAGGATTTAGAGTGCACCATAGCACAGAAACAGTATTAGTAAAGGTTATTAATCATCTTCTGTGCTTATCCCGCTAGACCTCAGTGCAGCATTCGATGTAGCTGAGAGAGTAAAACACACTGTTAGTATTTCAAGGATGTTTGTTGCAGTAGTCTGATTCTTATCTATCTGACTGATTTCAATTTGTGCATGTAAATGGAAACCTTTTTCCACACACAAGATTTAGGCAAACAGAGTTATGTGTTGGGACCAATACTTTCACATTATTCATACTTCTCTTAGTTATACTATTATTAAAAAATCAATGCCTACATTTTCATTGCTGACACCCAACTTTATTCATCAATGAAACAGGATGATACAAATCAACTAAACTACAGGCACATCTAAAAGACATGACAGACTATAGGCCTGGATGACCTCGAATTTCTTGCTAAAAACGATCTAATACGCCTTCAGCTGATCCAGAACGTTGCAGCGAGAGTACTAAATGGGACTGAAACCCTTATTAGCTTTTCTTCTCTGGCTCCCTGTTGTAATCAGGTCCAACCTAATCTTAAAGACCCTCATACTACCTTCAATTCAATGCAGTTTTATTTTTGTAACGCTAGATCACAACAACAGTTGACTCAGGGTGCTTTATATTATAAGGTAAAGACAATACTACAGAGAAAACATAGAAAATCTCCCAACAGTCAGATGACCTCCTTTGAGCAAGCACTTTGGCAACAGTGGGAAGGAAGAACTCAATTTTAACAGGAAAAATCCTCTGGCAGAACCAGACTCAGGTAAAGGCGGCCATCTGCTACCGCCGACTGGGGGAAGAAGACAGGACAAACTTAAAATTAAAATTAAATACAGAGTGGTGTAGAAACACATAAACACTCAGTGCATCATGGGAATCCCCCAGCAACCTAGACCTTTTGCAGCATAACTAAGGGAGGATTCAGGGTCATGTGATCCAGCTCTAACCTCATGCTTTATCACCTTATAATCCTAACAGAGCGCTTCACTCTCTGACTGCAGGCTATGGTTCCTAAAGGGTGCTGCTACCTCCCATTATCCAAAGTATAATGGGAGGTAGTAGCACCCATCAACGTCTCTAAACAAACACTTTTAACCAGCAATATGTTAGAAAGTCTTTATTCTTCATAGCTCCCAGAATAAAATAAATTCATGTACTCTCCTCAAATTCTACAGCTCAAATTTGTGGTCTCTCTCTCTCTTTGTCAATCTGCCAAATGAGCTAGTTATGTGCTAGCTCCATTGCTAGCATTAGATTGGGTCCTAATCCCAGAGAAAAAAAAAAAAATTAAAAATAAAGACATAAATCCAAGGATGAAACTTGTCTTCAACCCAATTGAATGAGCAAAGGTTCTGGGAACACAAACATTCTTGCGTGCACACTCACAGGTTTGTACTAATTTACATTACATTAGGACATGACTCTGTCCTAATTTGTTTTGAGACATATTGCTGCCATTAAATTCAAGAAGGAGCTAATGCTTTAAAAGATTCATTTTCTGTATAACCATTCACTTTTCTGTTTTCTGTTGTAAATAAAACACAGATTTATGAGATTTTCATATCATTGTATCATCAGTCATCTGTCTTTACTGATATTTTACACAGTGTCCGCTAAAATAAGCTGCCTATTTATGTATTAAAGTGCAACTTTATAATGTTTTTTTCTAAACCACAATCTACTGTGGCCACAAGCAGGATATAATTTGTGAAACTGTACACTGTTTCCAGATAATAAACTTGCATAAACTTTTATCCCCACTGGGAATAAACATTTAGCAGAGGCAGGAACGTGTTGACCGGAGAGAGGGAAACCCATCCGACCCCCCCTAACGAATCCTGGCCACAAGTATCAGTTACAAGACAACAGCAAGAGCAATGTAGTGTTTCTGTGTGTTTTAATTACCTCTGGATTTTGGCGATTTTGGCCTGCTCTTCTTTACAGAGAAGTGGACCAAAATCCCTCCTGAGACGTGAGCAAACCTGTTGACCAACTATAAGAAACGTTTTACTGCTGTGCTTGCCACCAATAGTTTCTCCACCAAGTGCTAAGTGATGTTTCGCTTGGGGATCAAATACTTATTTCATTCAGTGTCATGCAAATCAATTTATAACAATTATGTAATTAGTTTTTGCTGATAATCTGATTCTCTCTCCATTAAAGTTGTACAGGTCACTTGGTGGGGGAAACAAGCTTCTATCCAAACAATTGCAATGCAACTCAGACCGACTGCAGTCAATTTCAGACAGACTGGGTAACTGCTGTCTAATGCAAACAGCTGGCCAACACATTGATATCAACCCGAGTTAGTCTGGAGTTCAACTCATCAGTTGCAAGGTTGCAGAGCCATTTTACTATTAGATTTCCATCCTACATCAACTATGCCACTATTTGTGGAGGAATTTCTCAATTTCTGGGTCAAATCTATGAGGTTCTGGCTGGGCACTGAATGTAGACAGTAACAGATTTGTGGTTTTCATGGATTTATCACACATTGCATATAATTGCCAAATTGACGTGGATCAATCGTAAATTAATGAACACTGATAGTAGACTGTCTTATTGTAATTTGATCACTGTGCTTCTGCATCAGAGTTGGTCACACACCTTCTTCCCACCATAAATAAACCATTTCAAAGACTACAAGATCACAAGTTTATTGAACAAAGTGGCAATAAGACCCCCATTGTTTGAAGCGTTTGAAGACCCCATTGTGCCGTGGGTCTTCAAACACTGTTTTCCATAGTGTGATCGTACCATTAATGATTTGGTGCTGCAGACCCTGACTTTCTACTAGTTGTCCACTTGATATACTATAACCTCCTGAGAACCAGCCTATTCATTTATGTCCTCTGTAATGGATATTTGTTTTTGGTCTATATCTTTTGACTAATGAAGTCCTGATGTACTAAAAGAAGACATTTCTTCATTTCTTAATGAAGCTTTTATTGTGAATGCATGTTTTGAGCATAGCATAGATATCTACATATTGTAGTTGAACATAGACGTTCTAGCAACCTCCGGCCTTAATATAGAACAAAAATAAAGATAAATATATCACAGCATGAGAAACTAAACCACAAACATAACTGAGAAAGAATATTTTTGGACAAGAACATCTATGCTTGTGAGGGAATGAGGGTTTTTTTTTGCTGTACATCTACAGAACATGTAGATTGAATCAAAACAGATGAAGTACAATGTCAAACCTTCCTCCTGAAGGTTGTAACGCTTGGCTTAACATCACTGCGCACATGCTTGCACATGAAGACTTCACACTGTGAGGCATCAAAACCCCCTCTCATGCTCTCTTTGTGTCCAGGCCTGATGGTTTTTTCATCTTTCCTCCTGTGTGCTGCTGTTTCTTCCTATTTTAACACTGCTTTGTGCATATGTGCCGCATATCCAGTACAATTTGTTCATACTATTTCTTTCACATATAATAACTAGTGCATCTAAAACTACAATAAAACTAATAAGCTGTAAAGGGAAAAAAAGCTACAAGGTGAACAGCTATAGATATACTATCTGTTCAGGTTAAATTCAAGTGTCTCTGTTCATCATACCATATCTACCCCCTGAAGCCTCTGTCACTGACCAGCGCATTAACTGAGAACCAGCTGATTTAATTCTACCCACGGTGCAGGGCCATCAATCACTGATCCCATGGTCAAAGACAAGGCTTTATCCTGCTGGCAGATTAATCTCAACCCAGATTGGTGAGCTGGGATGTAGCTGTGTGTGCTGGTCTGGGGTCAGTAACATACGCCAGAAATACCGTTGTCCAAAAATAGAAGCAGGGACCTGCAGGCAGGCGATTCTGGCTCAGCTGTTATATTAAACAGAGTAAAGCTTTGTTTGGGACAGAAAAAAACAAAAGTCCTCATTTGATATTGTTTATTACATCATTTATTCTGTGTGGAAATGAGAGAAAATACAGGAGTGAAGCAGTCAGGACAGTAGGGTGGAACTCATTGTTTCTAGTTATTATATTTCTCTCTGGTTTTCAGTAATAGGTAATTAATATAGATGCACAAACTCCTCAACGCTTCCTATGTTGAAAAACAAAACAGTTCAGAGGAATGGGAGAAAAAAAGTAAATAAACATACTCCAACAAAATACATGCGCCAGAAAAAAAATTGACATTTTGCCTCTATAATACTTTAGTTTACGGTGAGCTCAAGTTCAACTCAGTTAGTGAAAGGTGATCTTTCCAAAGGGCATTATTCCAAAAATCAGTCAGAAGGTTTGTCCAGGCACACCTTTACAATTTTAAGCCATGCTATTTTTAGAGAGGAGGGGCTTTCTCATGGTAACCTTTCGAAACGAGCTATAATTATTTAGTCTTTTTCTAATTGCACTGTCTTTAACACTTAACATGCCTAATTGCAGGCTGATCTTGTGGTGAATCTGTCAAATGACTTTAAATTAGAGATGGCACGATACCACTTTTTTATGTCCGATACCGATACCGATATCATAAATTTGGATATCTGCCGATACCGATATGAATCCGATATAGTGTTTTTTAATCAACAAAACTGTTTTTTTTTAAATATCTTGCTGCATTTTGTATAAGTTCATACTCAAGTTTAAAACAACAACTACACTAAAGCTATTCTGTTATACCTGTATGCAAAAAAAAATATTTCATAGTTCAGCAATACTGATCAATCTAATAAACTTAAACCTACACCATCCTCCCTATTCTGGTATTTTAAAGAGTACTTAGCGTAAATATTAAGCAACCTAACTAATAGGGTTCCAACTCCCAGCAACAACAAAAATAAATAAATAAAAAATAGGGAACCACCCTTCACGCTCCACCTCATGATGCTTAATCGACGTAATCAACCTTAATTTGATGCAGTGTGAAAAAAAATGCACAGAAATCAATTCTTTTTCAAGAAATATTAAATAGCTTCAACATCTTTCTTCAACAAAATTGCAGACTGCACAGATGGTACCTTCCCAAAGGAAAAAGTACTATAGCTTACTAGGGTATATATATTAGACTTAATAGTCACTATATACAGTAATTGACTTCTATTCATTTTACATCAAATTAAAACTTTGGGTGTCAGATAATTATTTATTAAAAGCTAGACATTTTAAATGAGAATAAGAAAGAAAAGTATGTCTTTGTGCCCCCTTTTCCCTGTTAATGTCCTATCGGCCCCCCTGGCTAAACTTTGCTAGATCCGCCCCTGCACAGTTACCAGCCGTCAACTACAGTAGAAAAAGATCCTCGAGTAGAAAGTAAATAAATTCTAACAACAGCTTATCAAGCTTAAACGTGCTGCTGTTGTTTATCCACTGGTTTCCTCTTTCTGGTGCAAAGTGGGCCAAAAACAAACAAGAGAGACGGACTCGCGACAGAAAAGCTGATCAGCTGATCATTAAGCAGTTTCATGATTGAAGTAGCAGCAAGAAGAGGCAGTCGCTCCATATATCGTTTGTTAAGCTTAACGCAGGAATGCTTTACAAACATTCAGAGATGGACTTACACACTTGCTTTACTTCTCTCGGGGATAACTTTGTCGGAGATGAAATGCCGGGTTGCTAGCGAAGCTCCAAATGCTATCCAGACCACCGACAGGTCCCGCATGCCACAGCCGCTCTATCACGTGATGCATACTGCTCCGAAGTGCTAACGTTCTGAGGTGAGTTACGGCGTGTTGCAAGTTTTGTGAGGTGCTTTCGTGATATTTAATGGATCGGATTACATTTTTTATTTTTCTCCGATATCCGATCCAGTAATTTAGGTCAGTATCGGACCGATACCGATACGTAATATCAGATCGGTCCATCTCTACTTTAAATTAGGGTGCACAAACCCAGAACAAAGTTTTGGAGTCACCCTGTCAAATAAACCAGTTAAGTGACCTTTGCAGTACTACAGATTTACTGTGAGGAAGAGTCGAGAAAGATCTTGTTTTTCTTAATATTCTTTGCTATTAAGTGTCATGTAGAGTAGTTGTTCTGGCTCCTCTGAGTCCATCCTGAGTGGAGTTTCTCCATTGAAGAAGCTCTCCGTACACCTGTCTAGTAATCAAATATGGAGTATACACGGCCTGAGTTTGCAAGATTTCTCTGACAGATCATGGTCGTCATTATTAATTCCATAATTAACCAAACTTGGATATCCACCAACTGCCCACAAACAATCTCTAAGTTTCCATTCACTCTTAACTATACTAATAACTAATAAAACTAATGACTATCACAGGTGGACCATATTCTCCTCTTCGACTCCTGGTAATTCTTTATCTCTTCTTTGACAGGGCTCCCATATGCAAACCTGTAGTGCTGCTAAATCTCCCTGCCAACTGCTCTCTATCAGTAAACCATTCACTTCTTAACTATGACTTCTTTAAACTTGCCAAGTGTTGCCTGGGTTTGCTCTTTGGATCCACCTTTTGGCAAAGCATGACACCAGAACTGTTACAAACATTCAGATCTTCACTGCAGCTTCTACCAAGAAAGAAAAGGACAGGGATTATATCAGTTTATTAGTGTTTCTGTACTTTTTCGCTCCTTGACATATACACACTTTGTCTTGAGTGACTCATATGTGTGACTGTAGATTGAGGTGCAGTACATGGAGTCTGTAGAGGGTTGATTCTGGATGCATAGGCATAAATAGTGACAAAATGGAGACACTGAGGAAATGTCAGATTATCATTTACCATCTGCCACACTGTAAAAAAAATTGTAATATAAAAGTATTTTACTGTGTATTTTACAGTTTTGTACTGTTCTTCTAGAATATCATTAAATTCACATAAATAGACTGTGATTTAACATTTCAAATGTAAATCAACGTAAAATCACTGTAAATGTAATAAAACATAATTTTCTTGTTTTTTTTAAATGTATCTGTCTGTACATATGCATATTTAGATTGTTAAAATACATTCACAAATGTATCATAATTTCACAAATATTTGTCCGTTATTTGAAAGATTGAACTGTTAAATTCAAACGTAATGCTATGGAAAAATCTATAAAATGATTTGTATAAACTTTTTTTTTTTTACACCAAATAATAATAATTATTATTGTTATTTAGGGCGATGGTGGCTCAAGAGTTGGCAGTTCGCCTTGTAATCAGAAGGTTGCCGTTTCGAGCCCCAGCTCGGACACTCTCGGTCATTTTGTCCTTGGGCAAGACACTTCACCTACCACCTACTGGTGATGGCCAGAGGGGAATTATAAAGTAGAATTGTAAGGCGCTTTGAGGGTCTCAAAGCGCCTCCTTTGCATATATAAGTTAACATGAAATTTCAGACTTAAAATGACAAAAAGTAACTGTCTTAGTCTAAATGATTAACTTAACTCTCCAGCCCTGTCTCCAGTTCAGTAACTTCAAATATATGCTTCACATATTCATAGTTTTTTCCATGTCTAATTCATTAAAAGTTTTTCCTTGACCTTAAACAGGGTGTAAAAACTGCCTTCCTGCGTCACAGTCTGCAAAGATATTCTAACCATATAATGGTCAACATGGTGAGATATTTTGGAGCCAATGGGCAGCATTGCTGCCATTTTGAAATGTCCATGAAAAACTTCAAATTTTCTCTGTCAACAACTTATTCAATTCAATCTTTATTGGCAGACTTCATGTCCATAAAAACAAGACAAAAAAAACACACACACACAACACTCCCCCCCCAACACAAGGTATAAACCATTAAATATATATATGTATATAAATAAGTATCTAAAACATTTGTAAAAAAATATAAAACCATAATATACATAAAACACAATTACTTAAAATAAATCAATAAATACACAAACACTTTAACCAGTGCTTTCTGAGACTGGATGAGTAACGGGAACCACTCAGTGTCGGATCTGTGAGTGCTAAAATTATACTGTTACTCGAACCATCCAGTCGTTCTCTAAAATTGAACATTAGCTTCCTTAAAAGTGCTTTAAAAGTCCAAAAACACCCACAGCTACAAACATCTGGCTGGCACTACCACTTCTAGGTATCCTGCAAAGGATTCTCATCGCATCATTATATGCAACATGCAGCTTCTGCATGCTACATTGTTTGTAGGATGACCACAAGGGGGCAGTATATAGCGGTGTGCAATACGCTTTAAACAAAGCCACTTTAACTGGAAGTGAACAAAAGCTGAATTTGCGTGCAATAGTATTTGCCTGCACATAGAGCTTACACCGTTGTCTGTATATGTCATCATCATCATTCATTTGCTCAGTAATAAAGTGACCGAGGTATTTCACCTTTTTATGAACTTCAAGAGTTTTTTGTGCCAGTTTAAACAAAGGGAAATTTAGCTGTTTATCCTGCTTGGTTCTACATATCAAAACAGCACTTTTAGCAGCATTGTACTCAATGTCATATTGCACACCATATTCAGTACAGACATTAAGAAGATCCTGTAACCCAGCACTGCTTGGACTAAAAACAACCAGGTCATCTGCATACATAAGATGATTTATCAGTGCTTTACCTAATATACACCCAGTGTTACAGGCTCTCAGTTGTATGGACAAATCATCAACATACAAATTAAATAAAATTGGAGACAAAATCCCACCCTGTCTAACACCATTGCTGACACCAAAGGGGGCAGAAATACTGCTTCCCCATTTAACCTGCATGTTCTGATGAGCGTACCAGTAAGAGAGAATCCTCACGATGTACTGAGGAACTCCCCGTCTCTTCATTTTATCAAAAAGTTTTCTGTGGTTCACTCGATCAAAAGCCTTAGAGGCATCAATGAAAGACATGAGAACAGATGAATTTTTAGCCCTGTACAAACTGTACAAATCATGCTATTGTCCTTTTTTTTGGTGTAGTGTATTGAATTAGATGATTGAAGTCTGAAGCAACAAGGTATATTGGCCGTTTATTTATTTAGCAAACAGGGGCGTCAGTGGCATGCAGAAGCCACAACAGCCTGAGGGCCCTAACAAAGAAAAATAGACCGAACACAAATTTCTCTACTTTTTGTGCTAAGTTTATTTTTTTGGTCAAATACTATTGTGTGAAGACTACCAAAATGCTTGTTGATACTGAATAATTCGATGATTTGCACATTCATAGGGAACATCTAGTAAAACACATATGATCTAGGAGCTAAAGACAAGACTCCTAATAAAAAGAGAGAGAGTGATAAGACGCAGAGTCAGAGGTATAAGAGAAAGTGACAAGGAGATAGAGAATTTATCGCTACGACCACTTTTCTACTACTAGAAGCCACAGAAGTTGTCTCCTTTTTTTTTGTCTCCAGAGCATATGTTAAAAACACCACATTCATATTTCAGTGTTTTCAGTGAATATTAAAAGCACAGTGAACACTCAAAAGTGTGTTTTTTTTATTTGTCAAGGTCAGAGCTATTTATAGAAGGGTGTTACCAGAAAAGCACTACTCTGTGTCCATTATCACCAGGCCTTGTTTCTTCCACTCTACACTGAGTGTGTGCTCTTGCTCCAGTTCCCAAGAAACTGGGCTTGGGGAAGGTGTGGGTGGGTTAGCGTTTACATGATTTAAAGCGTACACACAATAAGGCGATCTTCTTAAAGGTGTAACTGAAAATGGTGTACTCTGGCATTCCATAGATGAATGTGCTCCTTCTAAATTGCAATTGGCTGTCTGTTGTTGCCATGGTAACAGTGACTGGATGTCAGCCTTAATGCTGAGTTTTCCTGTGTGTTTATTTCAAGACACATCGTCTCACTAGGCTGATAGCAGGGGAGGCAGAGAATTGTTGCATTTAGGGCAACAGGGAAGTGCTACACCTGTGAATTTGTAGGAAGATAATATTAAAAATGTGCATGCTACATACAAATTGTTGGTTCTTATTTTTTTAATGCTGAGTAATCACCTTTGCCTCTGTGTGTCTCCTATAGAGAACTGATGAAGAGGCAATAGTGGACCGCGGGGGCACACGCTCCATGCTCACCACCAATTTTGAGAAGGAAGAACTAGAAGGTAACATCACTAAGTGATACTGAACATTTGCTTGATACAACAGAGGCCAAAATATTCAAATGTTTATTCCCAGGTGACTCAACAACTGCTCACACCAACATTTTCCATAACACTGATCAATTATATCTATCATTTTCATGTGTTATATAATATCAATGTAATATATAAAAGCTACAACATAGCAGTGTTAATCATAGCAGAGCCTAGGAACACCAGAAAAGCCGTATATAATATCAGTCCACCTGTCTAAGTCAGAATCAGAATCAGAATCAGAAACTTTATTGTCATTGTCATGAGAACAACGAAATTAAGAATGGTCCCCGATCATTGCATCATCCCTAGCAATATCAAAATATAAATAAAACAATAAAATTCAATAAATAAAATAGATAGAATACTTAAAATACTAATAAGATATAACAGTAAAACATTCACATACATTCCCACACACATGCTTCAGACCGTGCATAGATTAACACAAGAGTGGCGTGATGGACATTTTTTTGTAGTATTCAGATGTGTTATTGCAGTTGGATAACAGCTGTGTTTGAGTCTATTAGTCCTTGCTCTGATTGCCCTGTACCGTCTGCCTGAGGGCAACAGTTCGAACAGGGAGTGGCCAGGATGTGAGGTGTCTTTTATGATGTTTTGGGCCTTTTTAAAACAGTGGGCGTTGTGTAGAACTTCCAGTGTGGGGAGAGGGCAGCCAGTGATCTTTTGGGCGGTGTTAATGATCCCTTGGAGTGCTTTCCTCTGAGCCCCTGTGCAGCTAGTGTACCAGATGCATATGCAGTAAGTTAGAACACTCTCAATGGTGGCTCTGTAGAAGGACACCAGCAGTCTCTGTGTGATGTTATTCCTCCTGAGAATTCTCAGGAAGTACAGTCTCTGTTGGGCCTTTTTCAGCAGCTCGGAGGTGTTCACACTCCAGGAAAGGTTCTCCTCTATATTGACTCCCAGGAAGCGGAAGCTTGCCACCCTTTCTACACAGTCCCCATTTATGAATAGTGGTTGGATCTCTGCCTTTTTCCTTCTGAAGTCTATTATGAGTTCTTTGGTTTTTGAAGTGTTGAGGAGGAGGTTATTGGCCTTACACCATGACGTCAGCTGCTCCACCTCGTCTCTGTACGTAGACTCGTCTCCCTTGGAAATGAGCCCCGCCACTGTGGTGTCATCTGCAAATTTCACAAAGATGTTGCTGTGGTGGCGAGGAGTGCAGTCATTTGCAACATGTCATTGCAAATGGATGTTGGATTTTGATGTGAGTGCTGCTGCATCAAAGAGCACAAGGTCTTTTCTCTGCACATCTGCTTGCATCAGCATTTCAGATGACATAAAAGAGACAGAGGTGCAATTTCTGCACCAAACAGCATCCTGAATAGACAACAAAGTTCAAAGGGTTACAAAAGGGTTTCCTTTTTGTAAAAGTGGACTTAATTTTTGTTTAAAAAGAAAAACCTTAATAAATCCACAGGGAAATATCAGCAAATAAGAAAACATCTTAAAAATGCAAAAAGATCAGTACTCCATGACAATCATATAATGTAAGCAGACCAAACCTTGGGTTTAGTCCAAGAGGATCTGGAACAGGCTCTCTGTTATGATATGTTTAAAAGTCATTAACTTTATAGTGCTAAGTAGCATCGCATGTTAAGACAAAGACTAACCTGACTATGTTAACAACAATGAGAGAATTGAATGTTGACTCACCAGTTTTAGTAATACAACTGTCCCCATATCTATTTTTGAATTTATTACCTTTATTATTTGACATTTTTCTTCTGCTCTTGCTCTTGACGAAGGCGGTCGCACTTTTCTCCTCTCCGCCTTTCCCTTAGCTTCCCTGCTTAGCCTCTTATGTCCTTGTCTAGTCTCGTGTTTTTTTGTATTACTTTTCCCTGGAACACTCTCTCACAGTCTGTTCTCTAAAACCTAAAAGAGGAATTATGGATTTGATCAATTGGTCCCTAAATGCAATTGACACCCCTTTCTCAACGAGAAGTTTGGGCTTGGGTGAGCCTGAGTGCTGAAGATATCTACCTATTCGGAACCATGGTAACAGGGTTCTGGCTGATCGGAGCTGGCTTGGCCCTGACTTATCGAAGAATTAAGAAAGCGGAACCGGCTGTTTTTTTTGTTTCCTGTTCTCATGCTGTCCTCCCAGGAGCCCAGCATGAGTAGAGGTCTCTTTTTTTTCCTCTTGTACTTTCCCATTGTAGTGTATATTTCAGTGTTTTTTTTTCTGTAACGCTACCAATCTCCGACCTGTATCCCCATGTGATGTCTGTGTCGTGTGTGTAAGGTTGGGGGGGGGGGGGGGGGGGGGGGTGTCCTATTTCACTGCAGGCCAACCTGCACGTGGCGAATAAAGCCTTGATTGATTAAAGGTAGTGAACATTACTCATACTAACGTGCTAAACCTGTAATTTTGCAATACAAGTGTAATAAAAAAAACCCCAAAACAACCCTGATGTATTTACATGTTTAGTAAGATGACCAAAGACAATCTAAACTAGGTGAAAATAGGCAAAATAATGTGGGTACATGAAATAATTTTAGAAAGCAGCATACAAGACAAAGGCCTGTTAGGAGGCAAATGGTGAAAATAAATGTACATTCATACCGAGAGCATTAAAGAGTTTTCTGTGCAATAGTCAAACAATAGAAAGCTTTGGTACACTCAAAAGATGAGTTATTACTGAAGCAGAATTGGTTCCCCGTCAGCATCCACAGAATTTTTGTTACCAGGCAACGTGGATCTAGGTAGCTGGCAGAAATGTCAGTCTTTTATTCTGACACTCTGTCAGTGAGGCAGTACTTTCATCTCAAGGACCCGCATCTCTGGATGATGGTTTCCATAATTACTTTATTCTTGTCTGTTGCTGTGGTAACACAGACTCTTCAAAAAGCAGGAAAAGAAGATCCTCTGAAGTTATGTCACTGCATAACTCCTCCTACTAGATTAGTTCTAGGAGAGTTAATTATGTGTATTACACCACTGTTAATAGATCCAATTCAAATACAAAATTGAACAATATCTCAATAGAAAGTATTCCCTTAATGTGTTAAGTATGACCCCTATTCTAAAAAATTGGAATGTTGTGTGAAATGTAAATAAAAAAAATATGAAAATATGAAAAGAATAATATGAGCTTGTTTTGAATTTAAATTTGAATTTGTTTGCAGCAACATGTTACAAAAATATTCTTTCAACAAGAGTCGTAAACATTTGGGAACTAAAGAGATCATCAGTTGGACCTTTTGAGGAGGAATGTTATCTCATTCCTGTCTGACATTCTAGGACTCTAGCTGCTCAACAGTCGTGGGTCTTCTGTCATATTTTTGAAAGGTCCGGACTGCAGGCAGGCAATTCAAATCCTGGGCTCTTCAACAATGAAGCTACGCTGTTGTAAAAGGTACAGCGTGCGGTTTAGCATTATCCCTCTGAAATATGTGAGGCCTTTCCTGAAAAAGATCTTGACTACACCAGAGAAGAGCGGTGACGTTTCTGTTCACATGTTACTTCTTCTTTGGATAACAAAGCTTGTGGATAACATGGTGGACTGTTTTCATGAACAGCAATTTCTAGAAGTGATCTTGAGTCTATGTAGATATTTCCATGACATAATCATGGCTGGGTTTAATGCAGTGCCGCTTTAGGTTGAGAAGATCATGAGCATTCAATATTGACTTATTAGTGTCCCTTACACACAGAGACTTCTCTAGAGTCTCAGAATCTCTTGAGTATATGATATGCTCTATATGGTGACATAGTCACAGCCTTTGCTGTTAATGAGCATTATTCTGAAAGCTCTAGATTTTTATAGAGTGGTAAATCTCTTCCACTTTTACTTAAGAGAAGCTCAGTTAACTTAATTAGGTGCAAAATGTTCCTCCGGTTATTTCTTTATCACCGCTTACTTTTTGTAATCTTTTGTTGCCCGGTCCCAACATTTTTGAGACATGTTTGCTGACATTAAATTCAAAATCAGGATGATATAACTGTTCAAAGTCAAGGAGAAATTTCGCCACCACCTTCCCCTTTTTCACAAGGGAAACATGGTCTTTTGATAAGCTGATGTCCTCAGTAATCTCTGTCATCGCTCAGGAGCTGTTGAGGATGGAGGACTTTCAGCACTGGGTATCTCACCTGCAGCTGGATGTGAGATGTCTTCTCAGATGTATGCCTGATAGGTCTCTGTGAGTGGGGAGACCCAGAAGTGTTCGCTGTTGGTGACCACTTGGATGTGGTTGTTATGAGGAAAACTCTGACAACAGGTGCTTCATTGACTGGGTAGGGGGGTATTTTCAAGAGAAGGACCATAAATGGCACTTGTTTGAAGTTGCTCCTTCAAACAAATATGTGGAGGACAGTTTTTCTGGCTTTGAGCTATTTCTTGCTGCTTCTGAAAATTGTAATGTCTTGTTAAGGACGTCAATGCAACAGCAGTGGTGTATATAAACTGTCAGGGAGGCTTTCTCTCGGTGACATTACACAAGTTGGCTCACAGCCTGATTATGTAGAGCAGCAAACAACTCCTCTCATTAAGTGTGACGCATGTTCCTGGTGTGTTGAACACTGGAGCGGATTTGCTCTCCAGAGGTTCTCTACTCTACAGGGAGTGGTGACTCAATCCCAAAATAGTTTACCAGCTGTGGGACAAGTTTGGTAAGGCGTCCGTAAATCTGTTTGCATCATGCAATGAATTATTTTCTATAAGAAACGAGGGCGAGGACACAAAATCTCACCTCACCCATGGCTGAATGTGCTGCTACATGTGTTTCTCCCTTTCAACCTCAGGGAGCAGTGACTGTCTCTGATTTTAATTGCTTCTCATTGACCCAACAGGTCATGGATGACCATCCATGGCCTGTTGGGTCAATGAGAAGCAATGAGCCTGTCTGCTCCACAACCAGCAGTGGCCACTGCCTTTGTGACTCAATCCCAAGAGGGTTGAGGGACTTAGCGTCACAGAGACATAGGCAGCTTTTTCAACCACATCCAATGCAGTTAGTTCTCAGGGCCTGGCATGTGAAAACTTGAATTTGAATGAGTCTGTTCTTCTTCTGTGGGTCATTGAGACCATTCAGAGTGCAACAGCTCTTTCCACATGTTCACTTTATGGTGTGTATCTTAGATATGGTGTTCAGATAGTGCTCAGTTCCAAAGCTGTTATGCTTCCTTCAGGATTTGCTAGATAACATGTATTAAAATGTATTTGGCTGCAATTTCAGCCTGTCATGTTGGCTTTGGTTCTGCACCAATTGGTCAGAATTCTCAGATAAGGAGGTTTATGAAGGGAGGCCACTAGCTGAGGCCTCCTGCCAAGCCTGTTTTTCCCTTGTGCGATTTACTGACAGTTTTAGAGGCACTTTTAGAGCTGCCTTTTGAGCCTTTAGAATGTCTTTACTTAAAGGAACTTTCACTCGAAACACTCCTATTGCTGTCTAGATAAAATCCGATGTTTCTGTATCCTATGCCTGCCTTCGTGTTTAAGGATAGGGAGTCTACCTATAGCTGTCCCACACTGGAGCTTTTAACTTTTCATCTCCTGTTTTTTGCTGATGAGAGCCAGACGTGGCTTCACTTTGCAGTGTCTGAGCTTAAAAATGTAACCAGAACTAAAGGGTTTAGGAAAAGCAACAAACTCCTTCCTGGGATCCTTCTTACAGAAGGAATCATGTGTCCCTCCAGTGGTTGCCACACTGGAGTGCCAGGGACTGCAGCCTCCTGTGTACCTGCATGCACATTACACCAGGAGAATACCAAAGGCTAGGTCACGCACCTTTTTTAAGAGTGTTTCTGTTGGGGACATCCATACAACTGCTAGCTGGGCAACCCCACACACATGATTTAGGTTTTATTGCATTGATGTTACCGCACCCTTGTCACACTTAGCATGTTTACTATTATTAGCTGCATGCTGACTTTAGTCTTGTTGACTTTACTCTGCAATATTCTATATTGCATAAAATTTGGAGCAACACTGAAAGGAGTTCCCAGAAATACTTGTTTCATGTTTGATTAACATTTGATATGAAATTATAGCAAGCAGCTGCTTTAGGAAGTTACTGACATTAGGAATATATTCTGTAAATGTATATTTTACAGAATTTTGAATATGAATATATTTGAAATAATCAGCTATTTTAGCTATTTTAAATAGTCTCCAGTTGGCATCAAAAACTGAGATATATATAAAGACTATCTCTAATCAAAGAAAACTTTGCAATGTCAACAAGTACAAGAGGTTGCCACACATGACATGAATAAACTGAGAACATAAACTGTACTGCTTCTTCAGAGGCCAAGGCAGTTGTATGATAAGACTGCAAAACCCAGCAAAAGCCAATCAGAATTACTTTTGTCAGTAGTCACGTAATCCTACACATACATGAATACACACCCATGGACTTGAGGATGTGGACGCTAAAACACAGCATGTCACACAGCTGAGTGAATTCAGGCTGAGGCTGACTGAAAGCCAGTGAGATGTGGCAACAGAAGAAAAGGAAAAGAAACATCCTATGACATCAGCAGTAGTTTAGGCCTGGAGGACAAGTGCTATTTTTGTAAAGTCCTTCACTTGTGAGACTTGCTCATGAACTCTAAAGCTCTCTTGCTTTCCTGTTATGTGTTCCTCAGCTGCCTAGGTCCTGTCTGTTCATATATGAAATTTCCTGCATATGCACAGTCATTCTCTCCTCGGCTTCTGACATGCATAATTCAGTCAATGCTGAGAACAGTTTGCATCGGCAACGGTACATGCTCTGTTAAGAAGATAGCCTCCAAACTACAAATCTATTCTGACCTGTCGTTCATTTTCTCATTGCATCCTCTGAGATCTAATTTTTTCTCTGGATTCCTATTGGTGCAGGGTGTGTACTCTGAAATGATCTGATGTTACTGTGCTCCTAGATGATTCATCTTTTGTCTTTTCATTGCTTAAATCTGATTAGTATGCTGTGATGAGATTAGGCATGTATCCAAGCAAGTGAAAACAATTCAAGGCAATCACTGGGATATTTTTATCTGACAAAATATACAATATACAGTACCGAAAATATACAGTACCGAGTTTTTCTGATAATCAATCAGATATGTATAGGAAGTGTATTCACACTTCAACTGTACATTGCAAATATAATAATAAATAATCTTTCCTCCTATATTAAAAAATACACATATCCTGAGGATTTAAAATACTTGTACTTGTATTCAATTCAATTCAATTCAATTCAATTTTATTTATATAGCGCCAAATCACAACATAAGTCGCCTCAAGGCGCTTCATAGATACAGAGAAAAACCCAACAATCATATGACCCCCTATGAGCAAGCACTTTGGCGACAGTGGGAAGGAAAAACTCCCTTTTAACAGGAAGAAACCTCCGGCAGAACCAGGCTCAGGGAGGGGCGGCCATCTGCTGCGACCGGTTGGGGTGAGAGAAGGAAGACAGGATAAAGACATGCTGTGGAAGAGAGACAGAGGTTAATAACAGATATGATTCAATGCAGAGAGGTCTATTAATACATAGTGAGTGAGAAAGGTGACTGGAAAGGAAAAACTCAATGCATCATGGGAATCCCCCGGCAGCCTACATCTATTGCAGCATAACAAAGGGAGGATTCAGGGTCACCTGGTCCAGCCCTAACTATATGCTTTAGAAAAAAGGAAAGTTTTAAGCCTAATCTTAAAAGTAGAGATAGTGTCTGTCTCCCGAATCCAAACTGGAAGCTGGTTCCACAGAAGAGGGGCCTGAAAACTGAAGGCTCTCCCTCCCATTCTACTTTTAAATACTCTAGGAACAACAAGTAGGCCTGCAGTGTGAGAGCGAAGTGCTCTAATAGGGTGATATGGTACTACAAGGTCATTAAGATAAGATGGGGCCTGATTATTTAAGACCTTGTATGTGAGGAGCAGGATTTTGAATTCAATTCTGGATTTAACAGGAAGCCAATGAAGGGAAGCCAAAACAGGAGAAATATGCTCTCTCTTTCTAGTCCCTGTCAGGACTCTTGCTGCAGCATTTTGGATTAGCTGAAGGCTTTTCAGTGAGTTTTTTGGACATCCTGATAATAATGAATTACAGTAGTCCAGCCTGGAAGTAATAAATGCATGAACTAGTTTTTCAGCGTCACTCTGAGACAGGATATTTCTAATTTTAGAGATGTTGCGCAAATGGAAGAAAGCAGTCTTACATATTTGTTTAATATGTGCGTTGAAGGACATGTCCTGGTCAAAAATGACTCCAAGGTTCCTCACCGCGTTACTGGAGGCCAAGGTAATGCCATCCAGAGTAAGAATCTGATTAGATACCATATTTCTAAGATTTTCAGGGCCGAGTACAATAACCTCAGTTTTATCTGAATTAAGAAGCAGAAAGTTAGCGGCCATCCAGGTCTTTATGTCTTTAAGACATTCCTGCAGTTTAACTAATTGGTGTGTGTTATCTGGCTTCATGGACAGATAGAGCTGGGTGTCATCTGCATAGCAGTGAAAATGTATGCTATGTCTTCTAATGATACTGCCTAAGGGAAGCATGTATAATGTAAACAGAATTGGTCCTAGCACTGAACCCTGTGGAACTCCATAATTAACCTCAGTGTGTGAAGAGGACTCTCCATTTACATGCACGAATTGGAGTCTATTAGATAGATATGATACAAACCACTGCAGCGCAGTACTTGTAATACCTACAGCATGTTCTAATCGCTCTAATAGGATATTATGTACAGTTGTAATGTTGTGTTGAAATGCACACAGTTTTCACATGAACACTAATTTCAAATGCATACTTTCACTTTAATTCAGCATGTATACTGTTACAAACAAAGTGATATATTTAATGGTTGCTAATGATAAATTATTTATGAATGAAATAACCTTTTTTACAGTGGTATGCAAAATGGGTTTGATCTTTTCCTCTAAAGGTGAATGCCAGCAAGAGTGTTGTTTTTTCAGTAAAGTAGACATGTAAATTTGTACAAAAGTGCTAGTGCCTTTGATGGGTTGATGAAAACAGTATAACCAACCACTTTCCCTTGTGTCATCTTTCTGGTGAGAAAAAAATGACTTAAAGTGATGCTCCTTTGACGCACCCTATTTTGTGGCTCCCTAGCATCAAATTTCATGGGGTATATCCATGTGGTGTCACATTATGCCGGACAATGTGGCGCCTCATACGGTGGTGAAGCCAAATAAAGAGAACAGCGTGTGTAGAAGTATTGTCTGTGTCCGGACACAGAGCTGAGAGCCGGCAGGAAGGCAGCAGTGGCCAGCTCGATTGCAATAAAAGAGGAGAAAGTCAGCTCGCATTATCTTCTCACTGACCCTGCGGATGCGCGCGTACATACACATGGACATTAGAAAAAGGCCTTTGTGCTACATTGTACAATATCCTTTCACAATCTCCCTTTCATTATCTGTTCTGTATTTATTTGATGAAAGTAAGTAATTACAAAGATATTATAATGTCAAAATCATTTCAACTTGTGCAAAGATGACCAAAGACCCTAGAGGTAGTAGTTCGTTAAATAATGTCTTTGTGGTTTTTACCTAACAGACAATGGCATTTACTTCTCTATATTACTGGGCAAGTTGAGCATTGTTATTTTTATTTATGTACAAGCTACAAGCTATGATAGCTTGTTTTTATTATTTTTTTCTAGACCCGTTTTTGAAATATGATATAATAATATAATTTTCTTTATTAAACCAGCATTTGTGACAGTTAAAAATATGCCAGTATGGGTTCTTTTTATATGCATAAAAATAGGCTAAAGTCTAAACTCAACACTGCAATTCTATATGTGATTTACTTCTACTTGGGAATGAAAGGTCTATAAGTTGAATTAGATGATGTGCATTGGTATATTTAACCAATGTACTCATTCAGCTGCTGTCCTAACACATGTAGCAACCTGTAGAAAAAGGTTTAGGTAAAATAATATTTACAAGTTTTCCACAACGTTTACAGCAAATGACTCAAAATACGGTGGCTAAAGGCTAAAGGATGTTTTCTTTTCACTGGAGTACCACAAGGATTGTTGCTCAGTCCCATTTTCTTTGTATTCTACACCAGGTCTTTTGTTTTATTTATCTGTATGGGTGACCTCTGTCACAGTTATCATGCTAATGATACTTAGCTTTATTTCCACAGGATGTACGTACCCCCAGTTGTGCCAGGGATCTAACAACATTAATAAAATTTCTGCCACGTTTAAATATAATATAATATATAATATATAATAATTAGTTTACCCAGATGGTAAAAGTGTTTGGTTAGGCAGTTATAGAGTAATGTAAGACTGCACAATGCAACCCAGCTGTTTTATTTTGCATTTTGATTTTGAAAAGATAACAGATTTTACATGAATAATTAAAAACATTCACTGAAATAATCAGGACATTTCCTGATAAATAAAAGTTTGTCTCTAAGAATTAAACTTGTGACATTTTGGGCTTTTACTGAGCTACTTCTTAATCTTGCCACATCCCACATTGGCAGTATTCCTGCGTATGAGTCACTGGTGAGTGACTCACCGATTAGGTCTGTAAAATTTTAGATCAATGACACAGCTAATCTTCATCTTTTTCCATCTTTTCTCTAGGTCACCGCACTCTATACATTGGGGTTCACGTTCCTCTAGGCAGGAGGTCGCACCGACGACATCGTCACCATGGACACAGACACAGGAAGAGGTCCAAAGAGAGGGATTCCACAGCTGAGGATGGAAGAGAATCCCCATCACACAGTAGGTTTTGGTTCTAAAATGCTGATTTAGATTACACATTTTTACAGAACCTGGGTTATGTGCTTCTAATCCATGTCTTCCAGTGGTATTCAAATTCTTAATTTCTTTGGCTTTTTTCTTCTTTTCTGTGCTTGTCTTCCACCTATCAAACTTGCTGCAGCAGACACACCAGCTCAGAGGGTGCAGTTTCTGTTGGGGACTGAGGATGGCGATGAGGAACACATCCCCCACGCCCTGTTCACTGAGCTGGACGAAATCTGCCTCAGGGAGGGTGAGGATGCTGAATGGAAGGAGACAGCAAGGTATGCCTTTGTATTTTTTCTCCCCTGTTGTGCTTGAGACTTTGAATTGTTTCTATCTAAATAAAAGCTTATTAAATTGATGTGGCCAGAGGACTATGAGTTAGCAATGTGATAAAACATAATGTACACATCAAAACTAAAAGGAAAATACAAGGAAAAATCGAGGAATTTTTTTGTGTGTTTTCTTTTGGTTGCAGGTGGCTTAAGTTTGAGGAAGACGTTGAGGATGGTGGTGAGCGGTGGAGTAAACCCTATGTAGCCACTCTGTCTCTACACAGTCTCTTTGAACTTCGCAGCTGCATCATGAATGGCACTGTGATGCTGGATATGAGGGCAAACTCACTGGAAGAGATTGCAGGTAAACACTAGATGAAGTGATTTTTAAAAGGGTTTATGCGACCTTCATGGCACAAAAACATGCAGCAGGCACATTTGTTCAAAATCTACATAATAAAAAAAAACAACCCCCAGCTAAAACCTCATCTTTAGACTCGTGTTTGGTTAACTTTTTGTTTTTATGTTGGCTTTTGTTGTGAAGCTCTTCGTGGTGTTTCTCTTGAAAGCTTCTTTGCTCAAGTACTTAATATAATCGAGCCACTCTCCCAGTGTCAAGCTCTATTTTTGGACCACACTTTGTCAGTCTCTGGTACAACAGTTTTCTCATGTTCCTTCTTTCTGATGTTGCTTGTCAGTTGGGATTTCCACACAGTTGCCCTCTTCTGCTCCTTGACAGCCACCTCTGTGTCTGGTTGCTGGTTCCTGTCTGGAACTAGAAGTCCCACAGGAACTTTGTGCTGGTGTTCTCAGCCACTTTTGATGGCATGTCCCATTGGGACATGGGGATTTCTAATCCATATGCAGCAAAGATGTTCCTGTACAATATCCCAGTGACTTGGTTATGCCTCTCAGTATATGCTGTCCCAGCTTGCATATTACTTCCTGCTACTATGCCTGCACAGACTTCTGCTTCTGTGCTGTGCTTCATGCTAGCCTTTTCCATCCACCAATAGAATGTCTTGATGTCAGCCACTGCCACTATCCATGATTAAGTACCAAATCCACCCTTTCCTGATCCAGATGCTCCACATGCTCTAGGCTTAGCCTCACTTGCTCTTCTGACTGTCCCTTGTTTCAGAATTGTGTGCCAAAGCTTTTGTTGCTCCACACCTCTCTGAAACTTACTACCATTTTACCTCTGCTAGCGAAACTCTATTACATAATTTAAATCTAAGATCATAACCCAACTGTTCACAGCATATCACATGTATTTTTTTTATTTTAGCTGTTAATTGTGAACACCAGTGTAGTCTGTTCATTTGCTAAAGCAGAGAGATCCAAAGTGTAATTAAATAAATATTGTCTTCTTTGAATGATTGTTTAAAAAAAAAAATGAAACCAAGAAAGAGACTATTGAGTGAGCTCCATTGATTCATATCAATAGAGAGAGCGGTGCACTGAGCTGCAAATTCATTAAATCATCTCAATAGAAACCGCCTGCTTGACTTGATCCTCACTCTAACAGTTTACCCACATTGTGCGCAAACAGAATGAAGGAGTATTTATACTGTACAATACTTGACTAGCTGGCACGTTCCATTTCACATTGACCAGCACCTTTAAATCTACAGTAACCAAACACATCACAGTTCAGAGGTTACTCAGGATGAAGGATGAAGAAACTTTCCTTAATTTTAATTGTAGCTTATACTGCTGTAGATGCCATATGTTGTAATATAATGTTCATTCAGTGGTTTGACGTTTTGATGATCTGTTGATCTCATTCTCTTTGGGATATTTATACCAGCAGCACTACTCTGTTTTGGTCCTGGCAGATGGCCGCCCCTCCCTGAGCCTGGTTCTGCCGGAGGTTTCTTTTTATTAGGGAGTTTTTCCTTCCTACTGTTGCCAAAGTGCTTGCTCATAGGGGGTCATATTATTGTTGGCTTAATGTATGTATTATTGTGGGGTCTACCACAACAACAAAGTGCTGTTGTCGTTGTGAATTGACGCTGTATAAATAAAACTGAATGGAATTTTAGGATTTTTCCTACATTGATAAGATTAGGAAATGGATTGTCATCTTTTTAACCAACCAGATGACAGGTTGCTGTATAACCATGATATGACCTCCAATTGAGTTTAAGTTGTTGTGTAGCAATTACACTCTTTTTTAGCAGGCCTTCATGGTACAACTCCTCACTGTAGTCTGCTTACTGATCCAACTCTCAGTTCTAAACCTATACTCAAGCAAATAATTTTAATTTCTATTTGCCATTGGCTTTTATACATTTTATTTTGCAACTGCTTATTAATTTGTGATCTTTGCATCATTTCCTGTTTTTGTATATTAAGGTTAGGGTCTCTTAATTATTAAAATCACTGATTTAATGGGTTTTATTGGGGTGGAGTCCAGGTTAGCATGCACCATAATATGCCAGAAGAAGTTCATCCACAAGGACAATACAGAGGACCATTTGATCTGCTTCAAACTGCGTTTTAGATTTAGAGGTCTTCAAACTGAATGCTTTATCTGATTGTGGTAAAAACTGTTCTGCTGCACAAATCTATTGTATGTAACCTGGTTTGGTGCGATTAAATCAGGTCATTTTTTGTTGGAATAATCAGCTTAGTATTACTGGCTGCCACACAGCACCGGACACCAGCAGCCTTTGTGAATTCAACCATTTTAAGGGGTATTGCGTTAAACACAATGGCGTTTGTGTGTGTTTTCTTCCCTAGACATGGTTCTGGATCAGTATGAGGCATCTGGCCCTGTAGGTGAAGATGCCAGGAGAAAGATCCGTGAGGCTCTTCTCAAACAACACCATCACCAAAACCACAAAAAACTGGCCAACCGCATCCCTATTGTACGCTCCTTTGCTGATATTGGCAAGAAGCAGTCTGAGCCTCACTCCATGGACAAGAATGGTGAGCACAGAACATGTACAGGACACCCACACATACACCTGTCTGTAGATGAGACTGCAAGCTTTTCTGTACTCTGTAATGTCCTCAGCTACTCACGTGTTGATGTTGTAAACAAATATATGCAGTATGTTTCTGTTTAATGTTATTATCCTTTGCATGACGATCCAATAATTATCCATCTCGACATGCTGTTTTACTGCTGTTTGATATCTCATTTTCTCCTCTTGTTTGTGTTTCTCCATGTTTGTGTATGTCTTTCTTCCTGTCTGCTGTATTTTGCATGCATGTGTGCATGCGTATATTTAACTTACCCAGTAAATGGCCTCTGTTATCACACTTTAAAATCTCCTAAATGTTCACCTGAAAAAACACTCCTGACGAGCACTTCACCCAGAAAGGCCTTTTCTTATAGGGCTTGTAGGCAGCGTGTTTCTTGTGTGTTATGCTTGTCCACTCCTTCTTCACCTTTGAGTTCCTGCAGGGGCTTTGATCACATGACTCCAGACATGGTCTTTGGTGAAAACAAAACCACATGTCTTAGTGTCCTTTAGGCAGTTGCACAAGGCTACTGCCCCATCTCACTGGAAGACACAGATCAGAAAATCTGCACGGGCAACAAGATATCCTGTAGGCTGATTAGAAAGTCTGTAGACAGTAGTAGTATAAAAAGAACGTGCTAAGGATAGGAGAGTAACATTGTGATTGGTTGGATATGGCTGGTTAATAATCATGACAAAAAAGAAAAGAAAAGCTCAGCATTCTTCAGTTCAAGCAGTTTTCTCCCTGTCCAAGGCTCACTGTCAAAATGTTCTTCCAGCTTTTCTACTGTTGAGGCTTCAAAGTGAAGCAATATAAAGAGTTGAAATGTTTATGTTGTTGCGGTTTTGTGAGTTTTTCCACATCTGGGAATAGACTTAACTGAACTGAAGAATCACAAAAGTTTCTATAATACTCTCCCCTCCTTGTCACTGTCATCAATATGTTTGTTAAACAGAAACCATAAGAACTTGTAGAGCAACTCTAAAAAATAGTCAGTAATGACTAACTGCAGTAAATGCTCACTAGTCTTTATTTTGCTGCTTTTGGGGATCAGCTTTTATAAAGAAATCTTTGAACATTTCTTTATAAAAGCTGGGAAATACACTTGTGCTCCTTTTTGGCAACTGAATAAAACACGGACACTGCTTTTGAATAAATGATATGCTAAAATGATTCCTTTAAAGGAGGAGTTCAGCATAATATCATTGTTACTTCTGTCTGTTAAAAATGAGTCCAAAGCCCACAGGCTGTTATCTTCCCTTGTCGGAAAGGCTGGAAACAGTGAAACAACTTGGATTATAAATGTTACAAATTAATATGTTAATTGTAGATTAAATAAATAATGTATAGCGCATTAATCGGTGGGCTTTATCAAAATGTGGTGATGGGAGTGTTGTAGGCCAGGAGCCAGCTGTAAGCCACACTAGTTTCCATATTAAAGCTACAGTTTCTTAGCTATAGTGTCGTATCGAACAGATATACATTTCATTGCTGGAACTCCTTTAAAAGCAGCACCATAGCACACTCACTTAAAGAGTTGACATTCTGAGCAAGGCATATTTTTAGCTTTTTTCTTTAACTGTTTTCATTAACGCCCACAGTTGCAAGGTGAAATCTTTGACTTAAATAAAACAAAATGAATAAGGTGCTTTAAATGAGCACTGGTTAACTGATGCACATAAATCTGAACTGGAAGTTAAAGATTGCACCTTATTTTAAACTCTCTTTAAACGGTCTAGCAACAATTTATATATTGCGCTTTAACTCACCGGGTACACTCTGAAAATGGGTACAATATTATTTGTTTCATCACTGGGGCTAAAGCTTTTGTCCTCAATAAAGACTCAGCACCTACAACAAAAGGGACCAGTGCTGTAACCCTTTTTCAGAGAATGTAACTGTACCCTGTAGTCACTCCCTGGAAATCTCTGTCTTTGTGTGGGAAAGAGGTATTGGGATAGGATGAGCCCCTGTGAAAACTGATGTTGGTTTCCTGCTCTACCTGACAGGGCAAACAGTCTCACCTCAGTCCCAGCCAGCCAACAATGAGGGCAAACAGGACGTCAGCCGAGAAAACAGCACTGTTGACTTCAGCAAGGTTAGCTACCAGACCCACCACTGATCCTGCTGTTTATCTACGGGCATTGATAGCTGGACACATAAGTAGTGCTGTATATTTAACCAAGCCTGGGTTACATATGAAATCACAACCTTCTTACCCTGGGAAACTGAGTGGAATTTAACAGGAGTACTTCTTTCTTCTCAAAGCCTGATTCTTGCTGTGTTGTTGATTCTCATTTATAAGACGTTCAGTACGACTGCATCTACATCACTGTGTTTTTAAAGCAGACCAATAAACATTTTTACTTTATAATAATGTAGTGGTTTTCTTTTTCTTTTACAGATTGACCTCCACTTCATGAAGAAAATCCCACCTGGTGCTGAGGCATCCAATGTGCTGGTAGGGGAGCTGGAATTCCTAGAGCGCCCTGTGGTGGCCTTTGTCCGCCTAGCTCCTGCTGTACTGCTTAATGGCCTGGCTGAAGTTCCCATCACCACCAGGTAATAAACAAATTGTTGGCAAAGCCCTTAACTTGCCTCTGTCTCCTTTACTCCTTTATTCTGTGCGAAGGCTGGATAGATGAGCCGGTTAACCTTTGAATTTCTCATTAAAAAAGGATTTGACTTTTACCAAAAACCTTTTGTTCTTTGTCTTGTGCAGGTTTCTTTTCATCTTGCTTGGCCCTCTGGGGAAAGGTCCACAGTATCATGAAATTGGCCGGTCTATTGCTACACTGATGACTGATGAGGTGAGGCAAGAATCTGAAGAAAGTAGCAGGTGTTTAATGCTGTGTTTTAGGATATTTTAACTCTTGCAGTGATTCTAGGCACAGTGAGATAAAACGCAAAAAAGCTTTCTAGATTATAGGTTTTTACTATTAAAGTGGAATTGCTTGTATATGTGAAGTAATGTTTAATTTAATTATCATAAACATTATCTCCTTAGTTGATCAAATACAGTAGAGTAGGAATAGGAACGCAAACTGCAATCAGGATAGTTCCAATTCTAAAAAGTTGGAATATTATGTAAAATGCGAATAAAAACAGAATGAAATGGTTTACAAATCTCATGAACCAATTTTTATTTTTTACAGTTAAAAAATAGAAAACAAAAATTGCATAAACTACAACATTTTAACATCTTACTCTCTAATGAAAAACATTAGCTCATTTTTGATTGATATAAACAATTTCTCAAATCAAACAGGTTCTCAGTCATCCAGGTCATCGTAGTCAAAGGAGCTTGGAAAGAAAAGCGTCTGGTTATAATGGTTCAGGTCTCAGACAATTCTTTGAAGAGTCTGATGTACATTAAAAATGTGTAAGTTCAGCCAGACTGAGGAAAAATGGCTGTGTGTTCTAAAACTTCAATTCGTCTAAACTGCATTGTGAGCATTTTGTGGGAAGCTTTATTCCAAACATTTTTTGTAACATTTTACAAATATGTTTATAATACACACATTTGTCTTTTGTTTTTAGCTGTCATACTGTCATGCCTTTTAAGTCAAGGAATCACATATTTGATGGGCTGAGGCTCACCACTCTGTAGGAGAAGCTTTTTACATGGATAATTTTACAAAAGCATCCATCCATCCATCCATCCATCCATCCATCCATCCATCCATCCATCCATCCATTTTCTAGAAAATCATGCATTGCAAGTTTAAGATGTCAAGATTAAAGTCATTGGAATGGAAAGTGTTAACTAAAGCATCTTAAAGTTGTTCTCAGTAATGGAGTAAGTGTCTTTTTCCAAATCTGCCTTAACACATACCATGATCCTTGGGTGGTTTCTTAGTTATTCTGGGTCAAATACTCACATTTGTATCCTGAACCTAGAAAAATCAATGTGAGATTTGCTTTCTGTTCTTATACGTGATATTAGTGTAGCTTGGGGAGTTGAGAAGCTTCAATAAATAAAGCCCAACTACCCACTTCAGGGTTGCTTTTCTATATCTGAGCCTGACCTTTGACTTATGTCAAAAAAGCAAGGAAAAACATCAAAAACAAAAAGCCTTTGGGAATCAGTAAAGTATGACATGAAAACCTTGACAGGAGATTTCCCACAGTATAGCTATGAGCTAATGTTACATGCCATCATCTGAGCCAGATGTTATCTCTTTTTTTCCCCTTCTCTGTTGGCAGCAGTCCTTTGGGATGCATGAAAACAGAAGGCAGAGATGTTAACCTACATTATATATGGAAATGGATTGAATGTGTCACTATGATTTGCTTTCGTGCCAGTGCAAGCAAGAATGATACTGTTTTTCATATATTCTTTGGATAAAAAAATAAACATTAGACAACAGAAATTGGAGCATGAATGTGTCTTATTCCTCTGTAGATTCACTTTGGATGCTGTTGTTGTGAATGAAGTTAGGTTATAAATAATAATTTGCTGACTGTATGGCTGGTATGCTATATGAGTTTACATTTCATTAGGTTATATTTAATCTGCCTCTCCGCAGATTTTCCATGATGTTGCTTACAAGGCCAAAGACAGGAATGACTTGGTGGCAGGCATTGACGAGTTTCTGGATCAGGTGACAGTGTTACCCCCAGGAGAGTGGGACCCCTCCATCAGAATAGAGCCCCCTAAAAATGTGCCCTCCCAGGTAAACAGTGAGTAAAAATGACAGTTTTTTGGGACTTTAATCCGAGCACCTATGCAGAGTTTTAAAGTCTGTGTGCACATAATGATTTTTTTTTCACAAATATCCGTGAGTCCCTTCTGTGACCTACTGCCTGACAAGAATTTTTAAACATCTGTGTTCTCCTCTAATCTCTACTGCGTTGTACTCTGTGCTTTGATGCGACTCCCCAGGGTTCTGTTCTCAATCCTCTCCAAAGCATTAGTTATTTCCCTCCATTAGTTATTCTGGTCTACTCTGAAAAGAGAGAGGCAATCTTGAAGGGAAATTTTTAGTCATACAGAAGAAACATTTTGAAAAAATACAGATGTTGTTTCAGGTATTGTTTTCCATTTCTCTTTTATCATTAGGCTCCTGCAGTGGATTAATGACAGACCACTGAGCAATTAGATTGTTATACTGATGAGCTCAGAATATGATCCATAAGAATTTAATTATTTGACTTTTTAAAATTATATTGTACCAAATGCAGGCTATTTGGTGGAGATTTGATTCCAACTAAGAGTTATAGTGATGTGGGCAGCAGACAGCTGACTGACAGTGATCTTAAACACACAGGAAAAGCGGAAGATTCCCCCAGTTCCCAACGGAGTGACAGATCTTGGAGAGTCTGGGGAGCACGGAGGGCATGGTGGCCCAGAGCTCCAGCGCACTGGGAAGTAAGTGTCAGAGAGAAAGATCATGATTTGCTGTGTTTTGAGAGCCCTGATCTCTCAAAACTCCTTTTTGTGCCTGGAACCTTCCTGTTGCCTGTGAGCCTCCTTCCAGCCCTCAAACTGTAAATTTAGTTCTCTTAAGAGGCAGTGCCCTACTTGCCTATTATTCCTCATACATCAATTCCACACTGAGACCTTTTGTTTAGGTTCTAATTCATTATTAGCTCATACAAATAGTGTGCTGTGACTTTGACCACCACCACCAAAAGAAAAATCTTCATCTGCTGTTTAAGAAGATTGGAAGCTTCCTGCACCTTTCTGCACTCCGTCCTGGATGTGTCCATCTTTCTGTAATTATTCCTGGATGTGTCCATCTTTCTGCAGTCCTTCCTAGATGTGTCCATCTTTCTGTAGTCCTTTCTGGATGTGACCATCTTACAATTTTGTCTTAGAGTGTGTTGGTGCACTTTTGGAAACCCTTATGTTTAGTAGAAATCCAACAACAAAAGGCCATTTGGGTTCAGGTTGGGCAGGCCAATCCTCCCAGTCACATCCTTGTAGGTCAAATCAGATGGGACACCTTCCATCTGTACAGTCGTTTGACGTATAAGCACTGATGCAAGAATTCAGGGAAGCATACCTCTCATCCCCTGGGGATAAGACTAACATATAGACACTGAATCCTGGAGAGGCCGACTGTACGTAGCCAATACCTTGGACTCCTTCCTCACCAGAGGGATGATGTTTCATCTAACTAAAGCCAGTTTCAGCAATCAAGCCGCCAAGGGCCCCATGCTTTATTTATTTACCTTATTTTATTAATAGTTTTTTAATGCTCTCTGAAGTCTCAGCAATGAACACCTAATAATATAAGCATGAGATCTCAAAATATAAATTTCGTTTTTACTTTCATATGCCTTCAAAACTGTTTTTGAGATTAGATGAGATTTAAAGAAGGGATTAAAAATGAAGAATATCATCTTGTTATCGCCCCAGAAAAAATCCCTGATGGTAACAAATGATTCAATTTATTGCCATCAGGAATTTTTTTTAACCCAAGCTTGAAAGAATAAAGTGAGAGTGCAGCACCCAGGAAGGGTTTAGCGGCAGAAGAGTGAGTGATGTACGTCTGCTTAGCTGCGGTATACTGCGGTACAGACTCTTATGCCAACTAAGATTGGCTGGAAACCCAGGCTCAGCTATCTGGCTGCTTAGCCTGAAATAAGAACAACAGCCCACCAACTTGCGCGCTTGCCACACCAACCACTTCCAGATTGTTCCCCACCATCCCAGTCCACAGCAGCAGTAGAGCCTGCTCATTGTGATTGAAAGTATACAAAGATAGAGCCATGAGTCAACACAATCACTCATATGGATGCACGGAGGTACAGTAATTTTAGTGTTGGTGCCCTGAAAATAACTTGTTTAAAGGCATGTTGATGTTCTTATGAATCTTACAATATCTTACAATAAGATGTAAGATAAGTTGCTCTTTGTTACCTTTATGCGTATGTGCAGCTCTTTCATAAAATCCCTTTTTCTCCACAGGTTTTGTGGTGGGTTGATCTTGGATGTCAAAAGAAAGGCTCGTCACTACCTTTCTGACTACACAGACGCTGTCAGTCTGCAGTGTCTAGCCTCATTTCTCTTCCTCTACTGCGCCTGCATGTCCCCTGTGATCACCTTTGGAGGACTCTTGGGTGAGGCTACAGAGGGGCGTGTGGTAAGATCATTTTTATTTTTTTCCTCAAGCCTTTATAAACACGCCCCAAAAGCATCTCTTTACATTCAAGAAGAATATACACAATCATCTGCACACCGCATCAAACTCAAAGCCTTTGAAACCAGTAGATGAATGAAGGAAATTGAAGGATTTGATCTCATCAAAAATTTTCTTTAAGCACCATCACCAGGTCAAAGCTCACATGTCCTCCTTTATTTAGTTTTATGACAAAAATGATATTACTTTGAGAGACAGTTGGATCCTCCAGATCACATTCATGCATCTCCAGCTATGTGCTGGTAGCCCATAGTCAGATTGGATAAATGACCAGTTTATTGGTGCTTCCGGCCAAAAGCGCACAGCTACAGATGTTCTTTATATGCAGTGAGATGTATTTTTTAACACATATCCAAAGCAGTTTCAAAACAGTTTCTAAAGATGACTTTACTGATGCTTCTGTGTAGCAAAGGTTTTTATTGGACACAGGCACTGACAAAGCTCTTTGGCTTTTTTTCCCCAGGCAAGCCTCACTTATGTTGTCTGACTTCCTGTTGGCTCCTTGCATGTGTGAACAGGATAAAGTTAGCGTTATAGCTTATATGATAGTAAATGCTGATTTAAACTAGAATACTCCAAATACAACATGTGTTTGACTAAATGAATCAGAGCATTATTGCGTGTGTTTCCAGAGTGCTATTGAATCCTTATTCGGGGCTTCCATGACTGGAATAGCCTACTCTCTTTTTGCTGGGCAGCCTCTCACCATCCTGGGCAGCACAGGGCCTGTTCTTGTCTTTGAGAAGATCCTCTTTAAGTTCTGCAAGTAGGCTATTCACTACACCTTTGTGCTTCTTTTATACACTAATGTTTCTGTTTATTTGATAGGTGTGTGTGTTTTATGCTTCAGTTGAAATGTCATATTGAATTATGTATCCTGCTTTTCTGCCACTGCTATGTTTTTCTGTGTTTTTTGTGTCCGTCAGGGAATACGGCCTCTCCTACCTCTCCCTGAGGACCTGTATTGGCCTGTGGACAGCCTTCTTCTGTCTGCTGCTGGTAGCCACGGATGCCAGCTCGCTTGTCTGTTACATCACACGCTTCACCGAGGAAGCTTTTGCTGCACTGATCTGCATTATCTTCATCTATGAGGCCCTGGAGAAGCTACTTCACCTGGGGGTGCATTACCCCATCAACAAGAACAACAACCTTCAGAAACTCACGTTGTACTCGTACGTACATTTTAGTTACAGCTCATGCACGGTGTGCTTAACTCAGCACATGTGCTCAAGTCTTTTGCTGTGTCAAGAAACGGCAGATGGTACAGCACTGTATCGGGCATGCTGTTCATTTTTTTCAGACATGGATTGTGCTTTATGATGAATAATCCCATGTTGAGTGTGTGTCAGGATGGATCATCGTGCTTTAAGCTGGCTAGTGGCTATGTCAAGCCAAAAGCTCCTTCTGTGAGTTTCTATTCTGGTGTAGTGGACAGCAGGGTAGGCTGACATTTAGTTTCGATAAATGCCAGCAGAATGAGTTAAGCTCAGAAAAATGTTACAGACAACTCCACACAGTGTTTTTACAACATATTATGAGTGAAACAAGCATTCAGTGAGGCTTAAGCATTTTAACCTTGAGAAACTCTAGTGTAACACTAACAATCACAAAAAAATAACAAATCCAAGGAACCAATCTCACCAAGTTTTAGACTTAGAAGACAGTTTATTTAATGTGATGAATAATTTAAAAGATGAACCAGGATCCAGGTATGAAAAGTGAAGCCATTTCAATTTCATTTGAAATTGAAATGGCTTCACTTTTCAGTTTCAGTTTTATTTTATTTATACAGCCCTAAATCACAACAACGGTCACCTCAAGTAACTTCAGATTGTAAGGTAGATCCTACAATAATACATACAGAGAAAAACCCAACAATCATGAGCAAGCACTTTTTCTGTTAAAACTCCCTTTTAACAGGAAGAAACCTCCAGCAGAACCAGGCTCAGGGAGGGGCAGCCATCTGCTGTAATCGGTTGGGGTGAGAGAAGGAAGACATGATAAAGACATGCTGTGGAAGAGAGACAGAGATTAATGACAAGTATGATTTGGTGCAGAGACGTCTATTAACACATAGTGAGTGAGAAATGTGACTGAAGAAGAAATACTCAATGCATCATGGGAATCCCCCAGCAGCCTACACCTATTGCAGCATAACTAAGGGAGGATTCAGGGTCACCTGGTCCAGCCCTAACTATATGCTTTAGCAAAAAGGAAAGTTTGAAGCCTAATCTTGAAAGTAGAGAAGGTGTCTGTCTCCCGAATCCAAACTGGAAGCTGGTTCCACAGAAGAGGGGCCTGAAAACTGAAGGCTCTGCCTCCCATTCTACTTTTAAATACACTAGGGACAACAAGTAAGCCTGCAGTGTGAGAGTGAAGTGCTCTAATGGGGTGATATGGTACTACAAGGTCATTAAGATATGTAGAAGTCTGTACAAAGAAAACATCTAATTCTAAATGAATTTATGATACCTGTAAACACTTTTCCTGGTTTCTAGTTTCAGGTCTTTTAATAGAGAATGATATTCATTTTGTAACTTATGACCACATTTACTAAAAATTCAACGGGTTTGATGCGTTTTATATTAGGTCAAAGGGTCAGTGGTGGAGGGCTGGGCAATAGGAGATAATTTGTGTATGCTTGGATGTGTACAGTTACATCTCAGCCATTTTAAGCTGTACATTGATATTAATGTCGTATTCTACATTTGCTTTGCTACGTCATATAAAAGCGACTAAAGATTAATTTCATTCAATCCTTTAGTTGACTTTAAGGTCTAGAAAGGCTCTTTTTTTCTTTAAGAAGAAATCATGGCCTTCTCTGCTAGGTGGCGCCAGAACATATTAAATACAAATACACAAAATACACAGCCACCGCTAATGAACTGCAGATAGAGTATATTTATCTTGGCCTGTTGTGTTTACTCAAGAAAATTGAATCTATTTATCCTCCTCCTATAGATGTTCTTGTGTGGAACCTAGGGACCCCAGCAATGAGACTCTGCACTTCTGGGACGAGAGAAACATCACTGCTTCGCAGGTCAACTGGACCATGCTGGAGGTCACGGTAAGAATAAAAATTATAGCAAAACACTTGCATACATACATATATATGTATATGTCTAAAATAATGCCTGATGCAGAGGAGAAGAAAGGCCGGACCTAGAAAGAAACTGTTCATTCAGCAATGAAACATAACACCACACATGTTGTGTTGTACTCAGCCCTTACTTTGTTACATAAACATAATAAGACTAGGCAGGGATTAGGATCATGTGGGCAGTATTTTATGGTATCTAGCTGTGCAAAATGAGGGTGCAGATGCAGTGTAAGGGATGATGTCACTTATCGATCACGCTGGTGGCAGCGCGCTGCACCACTCCTACACATGTTAGATGTGGCAGTCAGGTGAGGCCTCTGCTGTATGCAAGTGATGAATCATGCACTACAGGGATAGTAAAGAAAATGAGCAGTGAATGTGTCTGACTTTTGGTAGTCAGAATTTTCTAATTCATTAATGACACTGACATCCATCATTGCCATTATCCCCACTGTAACTCTAATCATTTTTTATTGGCATCATTATCCCTGCTTTCCTCCTTCTCCTGCTCACACCCTGTTTCTCACCATCACCGCCATCATCATCATCATCATCATCACTGTGTCCTCTGGGGTCAGTAGGAGTGCGAGATGTTACATGGGGAGTTTGAGGGGAGCGCCTGTGGTCCCCATGGCCCGTACATCCCTGACGTCCTGTTCTGGTGTGTGGTCCTGTTCTTCTCCACTGTCCTTATGTCTGCTTTTCTCAAGGAGTTCAAGACAAGCCGGTACTTTCCAACCAAGGTACATATGTTTTATCCAATTTATTTTAAATGTCTGTATTTGGTAACTTATGCTGACATCAGTTGGTTGTGTTAGGACACAGTATTTGTGGAGAACCTATGTTCAGTTTCTATGATTCATCAATGCGATGATGTGCATGTGTGGCCTGATGCTGCCACACTCATCTGTACTGTCCTGGCGCCACCTTGTGGTGATAAGTGCTGCACTGTAGTCTGGATAGACAGGGGTGCACATAAGTGGCCCGCAGGTGCGCATTTGCTGTCAAAATAAAAGACGCGCACCAGATAAGAAGTTGCAACGCTCGTTCGCGTACATATAAAAGGCACTGTTTTTGTCTGCTAGAGTGGGATTTTTACATATGCATATTCTGCACCACATCTCTGTGCGTTCATCATTTGTTTGAAGCCAGCTCACCTCCTGCACTTCTTTTGTGGTTCGGACTCCTTCTGACATTTCTTTGGAGGTGGAGGAACACCAAAGTAATTGCTTAAAGGAGCTTGCTTCTTCAACATCTTTAAGAGTCTGTCCTCCTCCAGAAAATCTTATGTACACAAACGCGCGTTGCAACTTCATGTGGATTGAGGTCAAAAATTAGATGAAAGATCTGAACTCTGTAGTGATGGAGTTAATTAATTAATTTAATGTAAGAAAACAAGCCTTACTGACTGTCAAAACAGAACTTGAGCCATTATAATGAGACCCTTTAAAATATATAGACAAGAAGTAATGTTTCTCATTCTAGATAAAGCGATAGAGACCACATGTTCCAAAAACAGCATAAACAGCATCTAGTTAGCACAGTATGTTGTACTGTATGCAGATCTTAGTTTTTGTAACATACTTCTGTCTAAAGATTGTGTGTCTTGTTTCCTTTAGGTGCGGGCCATCATCAGTGACTTTGCAGTCTTCATTACCATCCTCACTATGGTGTTAGTAGATTATGCCCTGGGTATCCCCTCACCTAAGTTACAGGTTCCCAACAAGTTCAAAGTAAGTCCACATGAATCTCACACAAGCTGCTGTTTACATCAAAATTGGACATTGTATTGGACATTTTTTCTGTGTTTCATAACATTTAAGCATGCAATTTTTGCGCAAATCTTGCAGAGATACAGAGAGCACTGATCCCCCATTAGCTTCAGTGTGGCTGAGGAGTAAAGACACAGGAAAACATGTATAAAACAGTATAAGAATGTTTAGATTTAGATTCGACAGCTATGTTAGCGGGCTGAATGGAAAAGTACAGCTGTGCATCATTAGCATAGCAAAGGTACAAGATGTCCTTGAAACTGTTCAGTAGATGACCCAGGGGTAACATAAGATAAAAAGTGAAATCAGAATTGGTACGAGGATTGTCTCCTGAGGGACCTCAAATATGAGGGGCAGATATGAGGACATACACCTGTTCCTATTCCTCCTTGCAAAAAGGAGCACCTCCAATTCTACAGCCCTGTCCAGCTCTCCTAGACTAACTCCAGTCTCCTGGAATCTCATCCATTCTCTTGAGACTGTGCTGGGAGATACAATAAACCTTCCGACAATTGGTATTGGTGTGCCATCCGAGGGATTGGACTACCTGTGAAACCTGTGTAGGATCCGGTATGTTACCAATAATGACACCGATCCTGGCCAAATAGGAAACTAGTGTAAAAACATGCAGAAAATATCTAATTTATATTAGCAGTGAACATCAAAGCTTCCTAATTAAATGTAATAATAGTCTAATAATAATGACTTAGAAGAGAAATTTAGAAATAAAGAGGAAATATGTATTTTGATTTATTAAAACATTTCAAATTCTTCATGATTATTATTATTTTTAAATGTTCTTTTTGCCATTACCCTTAGCCAACCAGGGATGATCGTGGCTGGATTATCAACCCTGTGGGGCCCAACCCCTGGTGGACCACAATTATCACCTCCATCCCTGCTCTGCTCTGCACCATTCTCATCTTTATGGACCAGCAGATCACAGCCGTCATCATCAACAGGAAGGAACACAAACTAAAGGTATTTCATTGGATATGTTCACATTGGTGTGTGAAAGTGATTTTAAATGTGGTCAATACAATTAATTCCTACAAGCCCCAGTGTGCTGTTTTTTAGTTTTCAAATCTTTGCTTTTCCTGAAGTGGGTAAGTAAGCTAAATCTAAATATCTAAATCACACTTTCCTTGATCCAACCCTACAGAAAGGCTGTGGCTATCACCTGGACCTGTTTGTGGTGGGGGTGATGCTTGGTGTGTGCTCAGTAATGGGCTTGCCATGGTTCGTGGCTGCCACTGTGCTCTCCATCTCCCACGTGAATAGCCTGAAGCTGGAGTCAGAGTGCTCGGCCCCTGGAGAGCAGCCCAAGTTCTTGGGAATCCGAGAGCAGCGCTTCACTGGCCTCATGATCTTTACTCTGATGGGTTGTTCCGTCTTCATGACCTCCGTGCTGAAGGTAGGGGATAAACACCTATACTTATACCTATACTTATCAGAGATTTCTGGATCTCAAAAAGACTTTTTATTTCTTCAGTTCTTAATACTCTTAACAATATATAAAAAAAATAACAGATAATTTATCAAAGGACCTATTTTAAATAATATTTTTAGGCACTTTGCTACTAGCAACCTGTTATAAGAACGCATAATGTTGTATAATTTTGTTGAGCCTATGAAACATTTCACCATTTGACTATTTGTTTGCATTAACAAAGGGACTCCCAAAAATATTTTAGAAGAAAACTAGTTGCATCTCTAGTGTGTCCATAAAAAAATATTTGAGGAAATTAGACAAGTGGACAGTGACCAGCCTAAAACAAACTACCTACTTCAAGTAAATAGCGTCTGAAACTCGTGTCCTTAACAATCCCTTTCTGTTCACTTTAGTCATCTCTCCGTGTATTGTCCTTTTTTATCTCCTTTAAGTTTGTCATCTCTCCATGTTTATTTTTTGTGTTGTCTCTACTTTTTCTAATCACCTGCTTGTGTATATGTTGTCTCAGTCTCCCTTTGTGTATTGTCAGAGCATCAGTCAACTTCCCCTTGGGTCGCCTAGCTTTCTCTTAGCAAGAGTTTTTGGTTTCCTTTTGTATTTTATGTCTTACCTTTATTTTGTGCTTTGACCACCAGGCTAAATAAATTGCTTGCTTTTGTTTTTGTTTACTCCAGCTTGCCTCTGTGGGTCTGTGTTTGAGTCATCACATTCCTCAATATACTGTATGATCTGTGTACTACGCAGACCATGACAGAATCAGTGGTTACTTTCATATCTGATTATTAATCAGTGGTTACTTTCATATCTGATTATACAGACTGAGTGGACAGCCAACCTTGGCAAGGGGGCATTTAGCTCAACTCAGTGTTTGCTTTATTATCAAAAAAAGGGCATTTATCCAATCACTTATGTGAACAGTTGTGTTTAGAGTGACACAAGTTATGTCTACAAAACAATGGTTAAGTTAGAATGAAATCACATCATACTTGGTAAGGAATTACAACCATATGATTGCATGGTTACATTTCTCTAGCATGCTCTTATAGAAATGTAGCCACAGTTGCAAAGTACAAAAAAATATCAGACTGGAGCAGCCAGGGATCAAACCACCAACCTTCTGATTAGTTGATGAGCTGCTCTACCTTCTAAACTACAGATAATAATGTCTAGCAAACAAAACAGGAGAAATGTTTTCTGTAACCGCTGACATGGATGAATAAGTTCACCATCTAACAGGAAAGACTAACAGTTCTAAGTTTTTACTCATACTGGAAATGCTTTTCTGTCTCTACGCAGTTTATTCCCATGCCTGTGTTATATGGCGTCTTTCTTTACATGGGGGCTTCCTCACTCAGAGGTATTCAGGTGAGGTGACCATGGTATTTTCTGTTGGAAGAAATAATCCAGAAAAGCTTTGAAGGAAAATTCTAATTTTTTCTTTGTATCTCTGCAGTTCTTTGACCGTCTGAAGCTGTTTGGCATGCCTGCCAAACATCAGCCAGACTTCATCTACCTTCGTCACGTCCCTTTGAGGAAGGTCCACCTTTTTACTATCATCCAGCTAAGCTGCTTGGTCCTCCTCTGGGTCATCAAGACCTCTAAAGCTGCCATTGTTTTCCCCATGATGGTAACCCAAGTGTGCTTGTATATGCACGAGTGTTTGTGCACCTAATGAATATGATGGCTTGACGTCAGTCTGTTTCTCTTGTTCCAGGTCTTGGCCCTAGTGTTTATTCGTAAATTGCTGGACTTCATTTTCACCAAGAGAGAGCTGAGCTGGCTGGATGACCTGATGCCAGAGTGGAAGAAGAAGAAACTAGAAGATGCTGCACAAGAGGTGCAGTATGAGAGCACTATTTAGAGGACTTGGATGATCTTCAAATTTCTGCCACTGCAATAGATTTTTCTCTTCCCACAGGAGGAACACAGCATTATTGCAGAGGAGGAAGGCATTGTACAAGTGCCACTTGAGGGACACTACAAGTAAGTCTTTCGGATATTTAATTCTATTCTGTGTTTTGTGTTTTACCTAAGCTGTTTTGTCTGTCAACCAAAACTCACACATGCGGATATTTGTGAGTTCATTCTTAGCTCTAGCTCAGACGTATGTGTGGTTTAAGTGCTTGTGCTACTTTAGTGAAAACCAATGAAATAATGTCCTTTTCTCTGCTTGTTTGAAGGAGTGACCCAGCCACAGTAAACATCACTGATGAGATGTCCAAAGGGTCCTTTGGGAATGTGTGGAAGAGTGTGAACCCTGCTGAGAGTGCTAAAAAGGAACAAAGTGCTAAAAGGTTAGCCACATATTTGCATTATTAAGACTTCCAGATCTCCCATACAACAGAGAGATAATACTGGATGTTGATCCAGATCATAAGTAGGCTTCTGATCTTAAGGTTGTGAAAGCAGCAAGCACAGGTGTTTATTATTCAGGACTACTGACTTTTTCCAAGAAGCTGACAAGCTAGTATGTTTGTTTAGGAGCAGTCCTGCCCTTGTAGATTTCCCACTGAGCAGACTAACATAGAATTTCCTGCCTGCCTTTCTCATTTCATCCCACCCCTAAGCTCCCCTTCCTAACCTCTCAGAAGCTGATATCCCAAAGGTAAGCAGTTCAGAGGTGACCCCTTCAGCATGGAGAGTCTCATCCTAAGTGTTATTGCATGATGAACATGTGCTGCTAATTATGATTTGGGTGATGGAAGATGTTTGTGGATGTTATTCATTCATGTTTTCTTGATGTCAAATGTGACCTTGGCATGCTAATTACAAATAGTTAATAGCACTGGGTCTAATTTACTAGTCACTATAATCTGTGTTTTAAGGAAAGACTGCTGAACCTTTTTGAGATAAATTTGCATGCATGCATGCCACCGAAATTCTCTTTTTGTATCATTTTTGTTGGGTTTACATTTTCTTTTTTCCCCCATGCAGTTCCAAAAGCAACGAAAAGCGTCACAAACGGCGAAGGCATGACAAGAGCTTGGACAGGGAGACAAGTTTGTGATGACACATACTGGCAAAGCCACTGTGCTGTCAACCAGTAAATCAACAAGTATACCGTGCCACACTCAGCCACCTTTGTACTGTGCTACACTGTGTTTTTTCGTCACGTAAGTCTATGTGCAAGTCGGGTGAAACAAAGAAAATTTATTAGAAACTGTATTAATGAGAGGAAACTGAGACACATCTGTGTTTTTCTTTTTCTGTGTATATCAGTGTTTAGTGATACCAGCAACCGAAGGATGCCAGAATTATGACACCTGCAGTAACTGCTGTGTCTATGGGCCAATTCCGGAAAAATTTTAAAGAATTTTTAAAATTTATTTTATTTGTATTTTGTATGTTTTTATATTTTTCCAACAACTACAAGTTATCCTTTTAACAAGGTTACAGCGAACCACTAAAGAATTGATTCTATGTGGAACATTGTTTACTCCACGACATTCTCCGTGGAGCATTTAATGCCGCTGTTGTATTTAGCGCCTCATAATAGACTGAAAAAAAGTAGATATTTGCCAATATAAATCTGTAGTACTGATATCTAAAAGAGTTGGCTATATAGCAAATCTAGTAATTTTTTGGACACATTAAATATACATTTTATATATTAAATATATCTAAATGTTTTTGTGACAGTGACCACTCATCATTTCCCAGTCTTTTCCATTCCTATCAGGTATAAATGTCTCCTTCTCCTCTAGTATGAAGCATTTCCCAAGAAACTGCCCAGAAATTTGACTTTGAAATTTGTTTCTGAGAGTCACATGAAGTGACTGACCTAAAGAGATTGCTAAATATGAAGCTAAATCCAGCAGCTAGTTAACTTAGCTTAGCATAGACAGCGTAAATGGTGAAATAGCTTCCATTGCTTTGTTTAAAAGTAACCAAGAAAACAATTGCAAACAGGCACTTTATATTTTACTTCTTAATTCCCTTATTGCAGCGTCCCTCCGACAGAAGACAGAGATGATCGGTATTCCGTTTACCGGCTGTTTATTAAGAACAGTAACACAGGCTACTGTGGGCCGTAGCCAACGCCAAAAAAGCAGGGAAAACGCTCTCTCTAGAATCAAAACAAAAAACCCTGGGCTCTCCTGCCGAACTTGCGCTCCTTTCTTCCGCATACACACAACACACACTCTCTAACTCCCACCCCCCAAACACTCTCAGCCAGTTCTCTTACAGACTCTGTCATAGGTAGCTGATATAATTGACAGGCTTAACAGCCTCTAGACCAGGGGTGTCAAACTCAAATACACAGTGGGCCAAAATTCAAAACTGGAACAAAGTCGCGGGCTAACATTAATATTTATTGAAAAAAAAAATCTTCCTCCAGATATAAGAATGAATCTTTTCTTATGGACTCAAACACGTTTTGCTGGAAAACTGAATATGGAACAAGCAAAGCTTTATACTAAACAATATATATATTAGCTGTATAATACCAGTAGGCCAGCTCTAATAGTAATTTGGTATGGCTTCGCGGGCCAAATGTAATTAGGCTGTGGGCCAAATTTGGCCCGCGGGCCAGAGTTTGACACCTATGCTCTAGACTATTAAACCTTCAAGGACAATCAGTAATCACATGGCTGCAGGTGTGTAACAACTATGCCATAACTGAGTGGCAATAACACCGATTACACATCAAACTAACTTGTAATCCAGTCCTTTACAATATGAAGTGTAAAAATAACATTTTTGATTGGTGTCACTATTACTTGCTAGTGATTGCGCCATATTAATCACTCACTGGAATAGACATATCTATCATTTAATCTGACTCTCAGAAACAAAGCAATTAAATTAAACAAATAAAGTATTTTCTGATTTATTTTGGTGAGATTATTATTTTTGGGGGTAGGGTGGGAGGGGAACCTTTTGGGAAATTAGATTTAGCATGGTAACATAGATTGGGAAATTTTGGTATGTATCGACTTTTTTCCCTCAAATTGGACAATGATGAACTCTTGAGCAACTGTACAGTAAAGCACCATGTTTTCCACTTGCATTCTCTTCGTCATCTTGTCAGTAAGTGTCATCCATGGACATGTAATCTCCTCTCCAAATGACCCTCAGTGTGTTAATATCTGAAGCTAATTATTTCTTTAAAAAACAAACAAACACCTGCATGCTGGTGAAACACTGACTGTCTTGCTGCAGGACTATGGTTCTAGAAATGCAATAATACCTTTTTTTTCTGGGAAGGGCAACATGTAATAACAGTAAAGAGTCTTAACAATGTATAATACATAGAATATTTTATTCATGTAAAATGTTACTTATATATTACTAGCATTAAGTCAGTGTTCGATTGAAGTTTTTCTTGTAGATGTTATTTTCCCATTGTCTAACTGATGGTTCTTAGATGATTTGATTAGAGAAACTAATAATGGGTCAAAAATAATAACTGTATCAAATACTTTGACCACTTCTGTGTGGAATTCTGCCTTAAAATTGGTAGTAATAGTTGTGCACTTTCTGTTAGATAATTTAAGTCACCTGTATAAACAATCAGTTCATTCTTCAATCGTTTAATGAGAATGAGAGAGAGAGAGAGAGTAAATAAAGATATTAAACTGCAGGACTGTTTATATTTTCTGTGTTGTCTTATACTTATTTTATTTATATTATACTTATTTAATTTTAATTAATTAACCTGAGATTCACTTGCTCTGGGCTAGTTTTCAACTTTCTTTGTGTTTTCAGCTTTGTGTTCATGCCGAAATACTAAAGGAAAAATTGTATGTGTGTCCTCATTAGGACAGTTATATGACAAGTTATATGACAAGTGGTTACATTGCAAAAAAATTGCAAAAAATGACTCTCTCCTGGGAGTAATTAATAAAATACTGTATACTACTTATTTACTAGAGCAGTGTTTCCCAACCACTGTGCCGCAGCACATAGGTGTGCCATTGAAGATTATCTAGTTCCACCTGATTAGTACTCTAATAGAATTACTGACCCTTTTTTTTCCTGGTGCAAGTCCCTACTACTAGATTTACTAACCCTGCGAAAATTTGCGTAAATTCCCCTGAACCTAACACCTCCTAGCACCCCGCTGAGAGGCCTTCAGCTCCATTGTTCTCCTGCTTTTGTTGTGCAAAAAAAACACACTCTCCCCCAACCAGGAGAGATTCAGGAGACAGGAGAGAACCAGGAGAAGGTCTTTCCTTCCAATCGTTGTCAGACTCAACAACAAAGTACCTGCAGCCTACAATACACCATGGTAGTTTTTATGTGCAGTATTTCTCATATGTAATATTACTTCTTGTCAGTCGTTGTACATATATTTATATATCCACACCTTACATAATATACGTAAAGTCTAGTTATATATATACGAGTAGTGGTCAGAAGAAAGCAAAAAAGATATACTGGGGACAAACGGAATCAATTACACTATACCTGGTGCGTGGGAAAAAAACTATCAACATGCTTTTTGTGACATTTTTGCTTGGTGTTGTGCCGTGTGATTTTTCTAATGTGAAATATGTGCCGTGGCTCCGAAAGGTTGACCAACACTGTACTAGACATGTAATGATTATTGGGTAATACAGTAGGCTACTTTTGTGAGTAATGACCTAATCACAGATCACAACAAAGAGGGGAAATGCCTTCAACATGCACAAGCATTTAACCTAGAGATGTGCAAAGCAGCCGGTATTTGTATCTGTATTTGTATTTGTTGAGGGGGAAGTATTTGTATTTGTAAAGTAAAATTCAAAATAGGCGTAAAAATCCATTTTTTTGCATTACACTTCGAATTAATGTTATAGTGTAAGTATTCTTTATTTATATCCATTATAATAATTATGGATGTTTTTAATTGATGTTTTTCCATAAATCCAGTAATGAACATGTAACGTTATTGAAAAGAAAATAACATAACAGCCATTGTCTCATCCATGGTTAAACCAACAACTAATAAAATACCATTGTGAACATTGCACACATTACATATCACTTTGGTTTTGTCTGCAGCATTGACTGTAAAATGCTTCCACACAGAACTTGAGTTTTTTGGCTGGTGGAGGACCAAGAGATGGCTCAGCAGCAGCAACACTCTTTTCTATTTGGTTGCCCAAATCCATGTGGGGAGTTTCAGCCAAGTTAAAACACCAGCAGTGCCCAGCCTTCTACCTTTCTACCTTTAAAACCCACCTTCCAGCCAAATGGCTGGTAGGTGTTTAGCTAGGGTTTAGCTTCAGCCAAGTGGAAGCTAAATTGTCTAGTCATTCATATGTAAATTAGGTTGTTATCTGAGAATTCTGGAGGGGAGTGGGGGTGTGTGAATGAGGGGGTGGGGGAGCTGCTAAAAGCTGTGAACTTCCTTTTGTGTTCGTCTTGATGCATTCTCAATCATCCAGGGAAATAAATCTCCAAAAGTCACCAACTTGGAGTGTTTCAGTTTGCCATCTTAGGGAGAAATCAACACACATGGGTGTATGTCCTTTGTTGCTGAGATTTATTGATAAAAACAGTACAACAAACCAACCATTTGTACACATATTTACAAATAATAATAAAAAGTGAGTGAGTACATTTCAACATTTTCAGCAATCACTCACAATCCTGGCACTGCCATGGTATCTGTAGTCTGCATTTACCACATGTGTATCTGTAGCAGTGAACACATCGCACAGTGGCATGATTGTGCTTGCATTTGTGTTTGACCTGACACGTGGCTCTTTTTCCAGGGCTAGGTGTGGAGGGTTGTGTCCAAAGCAACTGTTCTTTTCTTGCCTTCTTCCCAGCTACATGAGAGTGAGCCAACTCTCTTGCAAGCTCCACCAGGAAGTCCACCCGTCTTTCCTTCGTCCCGGTGCATGCTTGATACAGCACATGTGCATTCAGTGCTGCCATGTCGATCATGTTGTAAAACACGGCAACTGGCCAGCGCCGTGTTCCTCTGCGGACAGTGTACTCCCGAAGCATCTGGTCCATCACATCCACGCCACACTTTGTTTTGTTGTAAAGGGTGACAGTGTTTGGCTTCCTTTTGGTAGTGTTATCAGTCTGAACCACGCTGTGCATGCTGCTAAGAATATAGACTGTCTTCTTCCGTTTGGCCGCATACGCCGTCAGTGTGGCATCAGAGGTTGAAAACACCTAAGAAATAAGATAAATTGTTATTTCCATAGCCCTTTTACACACAAGGAAACACATAAACATAGAACCACAAAAGACCTGCAACATACCTGAGTGGTGAATTCATTGCGATCTGCCTGTCTAGTGGATTGAGGAATTTCCCTGCGAATCTTGTTGACTGTGCACAGGATGGTGGTTTTCCGTCTAAGAAGTTTTTGCGCAAGTGAAAGCGATGTGAAAAAATTGTCCGTGGTAACATTTCTGCCCTTGTCTAGGAATGGTTCCATCAGCCTCATTACTACAGTTTCAGAAAGTCTCTCCCCAGTGGGACGATTGGGGTCCTTGCCAAGATATGGGAAGACATTGCAAATGTACTTGGATTTTAGGTCGCAAGCCACCCAAAACTTGATCCCAAACTTGTCAGGTTTACTTGCAATATACTGCAGGAAACAGCACCGAGTCTTTGATGGGAAAAGCTGTTCATCAACGGTGATATGTAGACCAGGGTTGTAGCATGTGATGCAGTTGGTGACAAATGATCCCCACACACTGGAAATTGCAGCGAACTTATCAGTCTTTGCTCGATCACTGCGGGTGGACTTGTCATCAAAGCGTAGGTGTTTCATGATGTCTTGGAAGCGCTTTCGTGCAAGGACAAATGCAAGCACAATCATGCCACTGTGCGATGTGTTCACTGCTACAGATACACATGTGGTAAATGCAGACTACAGATACCATGGCAGTGCCAGGATTGTGAGTGATTGCTGAAAATGTTGAAATGTACTCACTCACTTTTTATTATTATTTGTAAATATGTGTACAAATGGTTGGTTTTTTGTACTGTTTTTATCAATAAATCTCAGCAACAAAGGACATACACCCATGTGTGTTGATTTCTCCCTAAGATGGCAAACTGAAACACTCCAAGTTTCCTTGTGGCTCAGGAAACTAACCACTCCAAGTTGGTGACTTTTGGAGATTTATTTCCCTGGATGATTGAGAATGCATCAAGACGAACACAAAAGGAAGTTCACAGCTTTTAGCAGCCCCCCCCCCCCTCTCATTCACACACCCCCACTCCCCTCCAGAATTCTCAGGTAACAACCTAATTTACATATGAATGACTAGCCAATTTAGCTTCCACTTGGCTGAAGCTAAACCCTAGCTAAACACCTACCAGCCATTTGGCTGGAAGGCGGGTTTTAAAGGTAGAAAAGCCAAATGGCTGCTCTCTGGGACTCTAAGTGTTGGGTGATGGGAAGCTATGCTAAGGTTAACTAGCCTATAGCCTACATTTTGCTCTCTGCAAAAGACAAAGTAACTTAAGCGTACCATATAACTCCCACAAGTACATTCAGTTCGACACAACTACACACCTTTTTAACCTAACATTAAGGTTGCTTTGTCAACAGCCTATTGTCTAAATTACTGAGCTAACAGAGCTACGTAAACAGAGCGAACATGAGAGCACCCGACTGCAGACGTCATTAATGCAGCGCAATGGAATAAACTCCCAATCTCTGTGAAAGTGATAAACTGTGTCCAGAACCAAGTTAAAATACGAAAAAAATCTATTCAATAATAATAGTGATGCAGTTTAGCCTTTTTTATGGCGTTATTTTTGTGCCACTATTCTGAGTGCACGTAAAAAAAAGTTTGCACAAAATTCATTGTTGAGTGCAAAAAATGTATATATTATCCATACACACACAATAGGAGCCCCACTCGCTCAGTTTTTGCATTTGCGCTTGTTCGCAATGTGTTGCTTGCGCTCTCAACATTTCTGCCCGTGCGCACTCAACTCTTTCTGTACACCGTTATATTTGTGCCACAAAACCAGCCAATCACAGACTTGGATGCAAAAAAAATCTGATTGGCTGCTTTGGTCTCCAATCTGCTTGAAATGACAAAATGCAATATCCCAGAATCCATTTCATCCAAAACTCAAATGAGGCAGTGACAGAGGAACACAGAGTGGCAGAGTTTGAAATATTACTCTTTCTGGGTCACAAAATAAACTTTTAAGATATTTTCATTCGAGAATGTTGCTGTGTAAACTTCAAATATCTGCTTGATTTATCAAGACATCACATAAGGGCTCTAACGTTTTCGGAGATGCCTGTTACCCACCAGCTGACCGCATAGCTGGACTGGCCATTAGGCATACTTTTTTATTTTTATGTTTGCTTGTTTTTGTAACGGTATAAACAACGAAAGGTGGTGGATTAACCAATTTAGCTAGAATTTAAAAAAAGACACAAAGCTGGAGTTATTCTGTGTTTTTGCTGCACAAATGCCTCTTCTTCTCTCATTCTCTCCCCCTCCCTCTCCTGTTGCTACTTCAATCATGAAACCGATCAATGATCAGCTGATATGCTTTTCTGCCACAAGTCCCGTGTCTCTTGTTTGTTTATCACCCACTTTGCGACAGAAAGAGGAAACCAGCGGATGTTGCGCTAAACAACAGCAGCAAGCTTGATAAGCTGTTGTTAGAATTTATTTAATATTACTTTCTAGTATCAGCTGTTTGCTGGAGCCACAGCTGTAAAAACTGCTGGTCATGATATCAGTTTGGATATGTGGTGAGAGGGAAACATGAAGGTGATACAAATCATACATATATACCAACAAGACAGTGTACATCACTGTGACAACAGTGTTTGTTTTAGTTCAAAGGCTTTATGGTTTTTCCTATAATACCTGGTGGTGTAGTCGGCTATTTTTTGTCAGTCCAGCCTTATATATTATGTTTAACCCGAGTAGGGTTTGAAAACGATGTGCCACGCCTTTTGCAAATATGTGATGTCTTGTTAATCGAGCAGATATTTGAAGTTTACACAGCACCATTCTCGAATGAAAATATCTTAAAAGTTTATTTTGTGACCCAGAAAGAGTAATATTTCAAACTCCGCCACTCTGTGTTCCTCTGCCACTGCCTCATTTGAGTTTTGGACGAAATGGATTCTGGGATATTGCATTTCGTCATTTCAAGCTGATTGGAGACCAAAGCAGCCAATCAGATTTTTTTTGCATCCAAGTCTGTGATTGGCTGGTTTTGTAGCACAAATATAACGTGTTGAGCGCGCACGGGCAGAAATGTTGAGAGCGCAAGCAACACATTGCGAACAAGCACAAATGCAAAAACTGAGCAAGTGGGGCTCCTATTGTGTGTGTGTGTGTATGGATAATAGCAAACACTGAAATACATTTTTGTACTCACCAATGAATTTTGTTCACTCAAATTTAGCTTTTCTTGGCTCAAAATAAATTTCTCCTCAAAATGCAACACATTGACCTGCCATTTTTTTTTTAATGTGCGCTCAATTTTTTTTTACGTGCGCTCAGAATAGTGGCAGAAAAATAACGCCAAATTTTTTTCGCTCAGCCGAGCCTCTCTGTTGCTGTTTTGAGCAGCCCGTGTCAGTCACCTCTTTCACATGTCACTCACTCATCCACTCATGCACTGTGGTCTCATAAGGAAACTCAGCTTTTTGATATAAACTTTTCCCTTCTTCCTGAATACAAATATTTTTTTAAAGTATTTGTTCGAAATAAGTATTCGTAAAAAAAACCCACGTTATTTGTGCCCCTCCGAATACTGTATTCGGGTTCGGCTCCACCCCTAATTTGACCACAGTTAATTTGCATGAATGTTGATTTTCGATGTGCTGCTTGGATATGATGCTTAGCAATAGTGGTGACTCTTAAAGCTAGTCAGTGAGAACCCGGTGAGAATTGATAACAAATTTGAAACTGGTAATGGCTTCAGCACCCCTGCACCTTGCCCACTTGGATGTTAAAGGTGAGTAAGCAGCACACTCAAGGACATTTAAATCTGTTAACAGTATTGTCCTATGTCTGTTTCTCCGTCTTTGACCTCAGGAGCACCATGTTTTTGGCCCGAAAGGGAGACATACAGTAAAGACAACCCTGCGCTACCAATAGATTACTACCTATTGCTTGCATGACATGTGTGATAAATAAATAATAAATTCATGGTAACAGAAGTGGTAAAGGTATTAAGTCTGTGAAAGAACAGTCAAAAATCTGTCTTAACACATTAATAATGGTGAAGACAAAAACATTCTTTGGAATTTGATTATTAAGCTGTTAGCTAAGCAAGCACCCCATAATATGAGCAATCCACTTACCAGTCACTTCAGTCGTTTACACCTTGCTGGAACAGTGTTACACTCCGTCTTACCTTCAGAACTGCCCTAATTCCTTGTGATTGAAAAGATTCCTCAGGGTGTTTGGTCCATATTGACACAGTAGATGGTGGAAGCAGCCATAAGAAGATGACTACATTGTGGCCATAAAAAGATGAACACAGTACTCAGGTTTGCTCTGGCAGTTGAGTGATCCTAAATTTGTACCAAGGGACACAAAGTGGCAAAGGCACTATGGATCCATACTTTCATGTTTATGTCTAATTCTGACACTACCATCCAAACGTTAGAGCAGATCAATCAAGATTTATCAGACCAGTCAATGTTTTTTCCAGTCTTTGTTGTCCAATTTTGGCGAGCCCATGTGAAATTTAGCCTTTGTATCCTGTTTTAATTGACCAGAGTAGCACCGGGTGTGGTCCCCAAACCCAGTTCTGAGGCTGGGTTTGGGGATGTTCTGCATTGTTACATTGTGTTTTGATATTTGAGCTACTGTTTTCTTTTAATTCCAACAGTTTTCACAGACACGATTATCCTTATATTTTCTTCACATATTAAGATTTTGAAGTGGGTGTAAAATGTACAGCTTTTACGAGCTCACACAAATCAAGCATTATTACAGATTAAACCACTTCTTCATGCTTTTCATTGTGCTGACTGTTTTTCTATTCATTTTTTAAAAATGGTTTTGCAGGTTGGACTGTTCCTTGGAAAAAATAAGCTCTCTAGATGTGTCATTTTATGTTCTAGTTCAGTATTATAAGAATTACAATACGGTGATAATTAGTTTTAATACTTAAATACTTTTAAAGTGTTTTTGTCTGAATATTTTTTATATAATTTTACTTAATTAACCTTTAAATACAAATGTTTCGCAGCATTTACCGGTGCATGTTTACATGAATAAAGAATCCAGATCCTTCCTCAACCACATATCTATACATTTCTATGAAGTTCATCTTTGTAATATAAAACAGGACTGAAGCTGAAAAAACAGTGACTGAAAACTTTATTTTGCAGAGCAGAATATTAATATAATGACAATCATAAGCTAGATGTGCTTTCCATAGGTCTACCTGAGATTGAGCGTTTTTGTGTTCGTGTTAAAAATATAGAAAATAATTTAAAATTGTAAATTGTAAAATTGAATTTCTTCTTTTGTGTAATGTAAATTATACGGAAGAGTATTTTATATGTTTTGTGTCTTTGCCTTACATTCACAAAAAGTAAAAAAGAAAAACTTAAATATAGTTTTGACAATACATCATGCAAAGCAGAATGGCTTTCAATTCCTCCTGTGTATGGCTTTGTTTACAGCATGCAGGGAGCGACATGGAGCAGACTCTCATTCATCTGCTTGTCTTTTCTTACTGAAAAGAAAGAAAATTACAATCACGGCAATGCTCAGTCAATAAAAAAGACCTTTAACCTCTAGCATTTGCCAAATCAGCCATGATGATTTGATGTTACCTTTCCCCTGAAGGCTTGGAGGTCATGACCCAGAGTAAATATTCCTTGGCGGCCATGGAATCCAGTACCTTGTTCACATCGCTGGTGAAGCTTCCATCTACGTGCCTCTTGCTGAATGTTTCACCCCATCTTTCCATTTCAGATCTGAGTATGTACACAGGCACACAATGTAAACACTGCCCCCTAATGGTCAGTAACCCCACAGTACGGAAACCTGACAATTTAGCTGTAAAATTTGATCTGCACTGGAGAAATCATCAGTTTTTCATATGATTATTTTCATCATAAGTGAAAAGATTGTTCTGGTGTAATCATTTCCTAACTGCTTCATTGTCTCTTTGCATGGTTCATGTCTCATTGCACAGTGTGAGTAAGATATGATCAACACAGTGGAAAAGTTCAAGTGATTTATTTTGGCACAATCACAAGAAACACTAAGGGAAAAAAGCAGTGGAAAGGGGGAAAAAGGTTGAAGAAGCAAGAAGAATCAGCTGATTAGCTCGAGTTCTCTGTTTTGCTCTCCCCATCATGGTGGAATCAGACACAAGCAGGCCATTTTAGAAGGTTTGGGTATTGTAGGAGGAGATACACGTGAAGAAAAGAAGGGCGGCCTACTCTCTTCGGACTTGTCCAGACTTGAGGTTGGCAACAAAGTCTTTGATTGCCTGGTCTTTGAGGAAGGAGCTTACATCACTGGTGAAGGTGCCATCTGCATGTCGCTTCTCGCCAGCACTAAAAAACACAGACACGGACCACTTGATATGTCTTTTTTATACTAATGGAACATGTGAGTCAATTATAAAGGCGCTTTCTTATTTGAGGTACCTTATATTTACACTCTAGTGCTTTTAAATGTAAGATTTTACATTTACAAGTATAAAAGATCAACTCACTAAAGACTGGCTCTGAATTCCTCACAAAATGTGTGGCTTGCTGGGCACATGTGTCAGATGCTTTGGAAATAACCTGTTTAAGGCCAATGGACAGGCAAATAGAGAAATACTTCTTTTTATTATTATTCTTATGACCCCTCTGATATATCTGCAGAGGCTTTAGAAGGGCCAGGCCCCTAGTTTGAGAGCCAAAATGCATATAAATACATGAGATGTTAGGCTGCTTTTCTTGCATACTCCTTTACTGCTGCTACTTTAAGCACTATGTTGTATTACGTGTTTCACTTGTACAATTGAACACTACTCTGCTAGTATCCTTGGCTACTTTAAAAGATCAGTTCTAGTGTCTTTTATCACAAATTTCACACTGTTTTCACACTGACCCGCTCCTCTTGTTGTTCATCAGCCACCGAACAAAGTCCTGTGCTTTCCTGTCCTCCAGATATTTACTGTAGTCATTTGAGAAAGTTCCCTCTGAATGTCTCTTCATGCTCGACAACTCCACAGGCTCATCATTTAATGTGTTGTCTGATTCAAAACTGCAAGGAAGAGCAAAGTAGGTACCACTGAAGTGTTTTCCATAGCATATCATATTTCTACATATCTATATAAATCTCTAGGAACACTAGGAGTATAAAAAAGAGAAGTAAAAGAAAGGGGAACCGAAAGGAAGCACTTTGTTCTTAAACTTAGCATTGTCATATATAGTACATGTATCCTTTGTCCTTCCCTTTAATCCTACATTATGTATCACTTGTTTCAGGGTCACACTAAAAAGTTAATCAACCATAGGTTCTATGAGTCAGTATCAGGTCATGTAGGAATTTACACTACAATAAAAACAGTTTTTAATTGCATTTCAGCATAATCTTTAAAGCTTTTTCTTGTTTTTTAATACAGTTGGAGAGACTTTTTCTCATACGGAAAATATCTTCTAAAATATCTTTTAATTTCTTTTTGACGTATTTTATAGTTGACCTAGCTCTGAATTATGTTTCAATAGGCTCAGGATACTGGGGAGCTTCCCATAATGCACTAAGCATTTCTTTTCCCTCTCTGTTTTTTATACACCCCTACTGTTTAATCACTGTAGGGTCTTTACCTTACAGTATAACTATTGTTGTGAATCTGTGCTATATAGATCAAATTGAATGGAATTGTTCTTGTGATTTAGTCACAAGAGTAACACAAGGGTGCTAAAAACAGCTTTATCTTAAAGAAGCGTTTCGTTGTACCTTAAGCTGTCATCAGCATCATGCAGAGGAACCTGCCAACTGCTCTGGACAAAGCCGAGGACCAGGAGGATGCCAGCCAGGGAGTGAATGCTTTTCATGGTGGTGACCTGTAACAGGGGACAACACACACAAAAAAGAAATAAAACATTCAACCAAACAAAGAAACATTTCCCCCACCCAGAAAAAAAAACCAAGAAAAAAGAACTTGATGGCTAAAAGTAAAATACCTTCTCCACTGCAACAAGATACAACTCACCTTTTCTTCTTTCTTTCCAAACACCCGCTGTTAGTTCCACTGCTTATTGCTGGTGTCTGCATCTAACCACCCTCTCTCACTTTGCAGCCTTATATATTGAAAGAAGAGCTGCATAGGTGGGTCTTTTTTCCCACTCTTAGAGTAACAGTTCCACCTATTACTCTAAACCTATTAGACACACCCATTACACACGGGGCCTGTTGACTGAATAGATGAGCCGACCGTTTGCTCATGAAGGAAAGGTGCCAGTCAAGCGTGATGCCAGCTGGTCCTTCAGTGTTAAGGTCAAACAACCGCAGTTCATCCTGTCAAACAGAAAGTTGGGGAGATGCTTTAATGTGCTACTGTGTCATTGCGATCGGAAGCAATATTTGTGGCGTCATAACTGGATGGAGGTTGTGGAGTCTTCCGTTCAGAATCAAAAGATCGGAAATCTCTCTCTCCCCCCTTTTTTGCATCAGTTGCAGTTATCTCTGTTTAACCAAGCTGACTATTCAATAATAAATACACACATACAGGTGGGTGATGCTACATGACTGTCACACATAGACCAGATATTTAATTTGCTGGAAATTAAGGTTTATTAGTACAGGATCAGGGCTGGAACCTTTCACTTTGACACTAAATTTTGCTGACTTTTTTTGTGACATTGAATATTGATCATGAAATAACATTTTTTTTTAGAGCACTGACATCCAGAAATATTATTCAGGTGCTGGATTTAAACATAAGCTTAGTGACAGCCCTCTTCCCCATATTTAGATTTTCCTGGTGCTGTGGATCCACGGCTGGATCAGGAGGGGTCAAGGAATCCCAAAAAGGCGTTGAATGCACAACACTACTCAGTATCAACTGGGTCTATATAATGAAGGAGAAAATCAACAAGACTGTCTTCATATAGTGTCACAGATTTTTACAAAGGGACAAGAAAACTTCAGGTATTACTATTTCATCACCGGGACCTTTCCCCCCAAGAGTTCCGATACTACATGGAACCAACTGTTTGATATGACACATATTTAAACCAGATGTCTTTGACAAAAAACTCCCACTAACCCAGGTACACTAGTTTTCACCTGAGCTACACCCAACCCACTAATGACACCATACTTTAAATACCCCTTAAAATTGAAAGTGAAGCAAGAAGATATTTTTTTCCTCATTGTTAATTATTTATTACATTAGAAAAAACTCCATTAACAGTTTTACAAATGTCATAAAACTGTATCAAATACTTTGATGTGTCTATGCTTAATACAATGCTGTAGAAATTTTAAATGTCCAAGTAGTTCAGGTTCACTAAAATATTCCATTACACTCAGTTCCCATTTCATTCTTTGCATTATTATACTTTTTCTGCTGGCCTCTAAATGACATTTTAAACAATAAATGTACACTTAATATATTTCTAGAAAAATAATTTTTTTCACATATAGGTTTTACAAGGAACCATATCAGCTTTAATTCTTAAAGAGACAGATATTTTTAAAAGAACATATTACACACTTTTTGACTTACCATTATTTTATTAAATTACAACGTATCAGATTGTTTTTTGTACCCGATGAAGGTCAGTTGGACTGAAACGTTGTGGTTTAATAAAATAACACAGAGCAAGATGTTTGTTGTTAATTCAGAGCTTTTTTAAACTAAATGAACATATCTAAAACAAGCTCTCATAGACACAGAATAACATTAGAACTGGGACAGTTTTGCACCCATTAATTTTCCAATACTAAATGAGTTTACATGTATTTTTTTGCCTATCTTTATTCATAGAAAATAAAAACAATTTTTGGTTTTATGCAAAGCACCTGAGTAGAAAGTGAGTCATGTGGGTATAGACATGTTGATTGGCAGCACCAGCGAGCCCATGATCCTTGTCTGTGTACCACTGAAAGAAGAAAGCATTATATGTATGAGTGTTTCATGACATTGGTCCCACAATTGTCTGTTGCATTTCCCAAGTTGCTCACCATGGCCTCAAAGTCCACCTGCTCCTCAACCAGAGCTTCTGAGATCTCTGCTGCCTGCTGGAAATGGACATTGTCTAGAAAAACAAACCGAACAATAAGGCAGGGTTCCGTTGAAAGGTAACATAGTGGTATGATCATGGCCATTACTTTTGTCAGTGCTGATCAAGTTGCAAGTGTTGGATCTATTTATTTTACATCAGTCTGTATGAATTTGTTGATAATGATAAGTGCGGTATACTAATGGATTTTCTGCAATAGTATTGGCATTCAATTTAAAAAAGATGAAAAAAGTGTGCTTTACCAACCACATGTAGAAATTCAAACTAGTCTAGAACATTTCAGTTTAGTTTTCTATAACCACATTAATTTTGTTGCACTTTTCCAACGTCAGGAGATGGCTATGAGGAATGCATCTAAAACCTCCTGTTTGAAAAGGCAGGGCTGCAAATGTATTCTATCACAGCGAATGAAAAATAAACTCTCACACTTATTGTTATTATGTTTTAGGCTTATGTTGCCCCCCAAAATTATAAAATAATAAACAGACACAAACATAGAGGCCTTGTGTTGCTCACCATCGGCTGTTCCATGAACAAGAAGATACTGCACTGAATGGAAGTTCCTGGCCCTGCCAGTTACTGTTGTGTTCTGCACACAGTCAGATTTAATTTTTATGCGTCAACAAAGACAATCGCACAGCTGAAAATAAAGGACAGAGAACTTGATATTCCTGGCTGTGAAACTTACATCGTAACCTTCAGAATTCTGTGAAGGCAATTTCATGTAACGCTCTGTGTAGATGGAATCTGGTACAAATAGACAGATAGTTGCAGATGTTATTATTTCATATCATTAATGGGATTGTAAAAAGTGACAGCAAAAGAAATACCATAATAGCGCCATTTGGAGACTGGAGCAACTGCCATTCCACACTTGAAAACTCCACTGCCAGATCCCAAGACCATGGATGTGACATATCCTCCGTAGGACTGTTGAATATAAAAAACTCATTACTGCAGATCATCTATTGTCTTGAGTACATGCCAAACACATTGACTTGTGAGTGAAACATTAACTTGCACTAAAACATTCTCAATGTGTTTAACCGTTGTGGCGTTTTTGTTTAACACAAAGTCTTCACTACTTACCCATCCCCAAATAGCAACTCTGTCTTTGTCAATGAATCCCATTTTGATGAATTCCCTTGAAAAAAAAGAGATATGAATTTAATATGGATAAGGGGATGACAAGAACTTCTGCTGATCATTGCCATCATTGACTCGTGATATTTCCGCTACACTAAGTTTCTCTCTAAATGGGAGTCACAGAAACAAGTAAAATCCAGTTTTATCAAACTTGCTGGAGCAAAGAAGGAACCTGTTTGTTTGAGATGCACTGACTTGTCTAAACTCCTCCTCACTTTCCTTACCTGGCTGCTGTTATCTGATCTTCCACCTCTTTGGTTCCCAGGCTTTTGTAAATTTCATACATTAACTTGTCGCCCTGGTAACCGCTCCCTCTTCCGTCAAAGCTAGCAACAATGATTTTCTCAGTGCTTGCCAGGTAGGTGGACCAGTTTACCCTGTAGACGTAGTTTACTTTCTGACTGCATGGACCTGCGTACCTGGAACATCAAGCACATTCAGAATGAGTTTTTTGGCCCTACTTTAAAAAGTCTTTTCGTTTTATTTTTTAAATGAACTCTTACACATCGATCAGTAAAGGGTACTTCTTGGACTCGTCAAAGCCTGGAGGCAAAATCATCTGGTACCAGAGATCTGTCAAAAATATGAACATAAAAAGAGTAGTAGGTATAAGACATGTAGTAAAATAAATAATGAAACAATGTACAAATAATAATTTCATGCTGGTCAGAATTGAACCCATGGTACTGCATTTCAGCCACAGAACATTAGGATGCCTGCTCAACCAGAGAGCTACATTATTTTTCATAATTGTTTTTTTTTTCATGACAGTTTTCCAATGGGCCACCTTCAGGGAAGGTTTACCTGCTTAAACCTTCTATCGTGCAAGCTGATGTCCTCTATGTTGACTGGTATTTGGACATCCACTGCTTTTTATTCAAAATGCCAAATTATTCTTTTTGTTTCCAAATTTTGCTAATGGCAGATCATATTTAAAACATGCCTGTCTTTTCCAATAATAAATATAAACAAGTATTAGTGAATGTCATTAATGTAAAAGATATTGCATATATCAGTGCCAGTATCTACCTATTGATCCATTCTCTTCCGTTTATACTTAGCAGAGTTGCAGGGGGGGCTAGAGTCTATCCCAGCTACCATAGGGTGACCCTCAACAGATTGCCAGTCTGTTGCAGGGCTAGCAACAGACTGGCATCTAACACAGAGAGAACATACAAACTCCACATAGAAATGCCCTGGGCAGATTGTGGCCTCGGGATCTTCTGGCTGTGAAGCAACAGTGCTAACCACTGCTACTACTATGAATGCTACTACGCATGAAACCCCAGTGCAAGGGGTTACACAAAGAGGATGTGGGACCCATGGAATCTCCGATACCCAGCATCCAAACTGACGGCGAAACAACTAGTAGCTCGGTGTTCCAGCATTCGGAAGAAGGAACTGCTATCACAGCTGGAGATCATTGAGGTACAACAGAAATGCTATGGCAAGGGGGAGCCAGGATGATACGTCATATCATCACCCCCACCTGAGATTGGGTACCAAGCCCCAAATATGATGGAACAACGGGCGTTGAGTGCGAGAGCAGCTGATCTGAAATGTAAGATCATGGTGAAACTGGAAACCTGGACCCTTCCTAGCCAGTTACCAAGACTATGTGAAGTACCCCCTTGAAGGTCTACTAAAAGATGTGAATGCAGCAACAATCCCTACTGCAACCATCAACGAAACCAACCAGCTGATATACACCATGAAACGAGTGATCATGGGGATCCATGGCTACACTGTAAAAAAAAATTGTAATATAAAAGTATTTTGCTGTGTATTTTACAGTTTTTTACTGTTTTTCTAGAATATCATTAAATTTACATAAATAGACTGTCATGTTACATTTCAAATGAAAAATAACATAAAATCACTGTAAATGTAATAAAACATAATTTTCTTGTTTTTAAATATATTTGTCTGTACATATGCATATTTAGATTGTTAAAATACATTCACAAATGTATCATAATTTCACAAAATATTTGTCTGTTATTTGAAAGATTGAACTGTTAAATTCAAATGTAATACTATGGAAAGATATATAAAATGATTCTTATAAACTTTTTTTCACATTAAATAATGTTATTTAGGGCGATCGTGGCTCAAGAGTTGGCAGTTCGTCTTGTAATCAGAGGTTGCCAGTTCGAGCCCCGGCTCAGACAGTCTCGGTCGTTGTGTCCTTGGGCAAGACACTTCACCTACCACCGACTGGTGATGGCCAGAGGCGCCAATGGCGCGATATGGCAGCCTTGCTTCTGTCAGTCTGTCCCAGGGTAGCTGTGGCTACAACTGTAGCTGCCTTCACCAGTGTGTGAATGTGAGAGTGAATGAATAGTAGAATTGTAAAGCACTTTGAGGGTCTCGAAAAGTGCTATATAAATGCAATCCATTATTATTTAAACCAACTGTTAACTGTATATTTCTGTACATTTAAGTATTATTATTCATATTGCCGCATTCATTGACCTTGTTTATAGGTAATTTCATTGTTTAATCACATTAAAAGGTTCCTAATTTAATGTTTAAAAGCACTTGAAAAAGGCAAAATCCCATGTAAAATTAGGGCAACAAACTGTATTGTCATTACTGAAAATAACCGTATTTTTATGAGAAAGTTATTATCTGTTATTTTATGGTATTATTTTGGCGCACCGGCTGCCGGAATATTACTGTTTTTTCAGGATTTAATTTTTACAGTGTACAAGATGATGGAGAAGGACACTAGAGGCCAAGATCATGGTAGCACGGAGGTGCTATGAAGAAAGGGTTGCTTAATAAATATAGCAGGCTGCCCCTACCTGAGGTCATGGAAACTACCAAGCAAAGACTCACAGACACTTGAAGAGATGCTGGCCAAAGGAGGCAATAGAAGCCACTGACATAAAGATCAGGAAGCTTGCAACCATGCCTGGAGGGTTTCACCCCAAGTCCAGCATCCTAAGGCTGTACGCTAAGTGGTAGGAAGGAGGTTGGGGACAAGTGAGTGTCAGCACCACAGTCCAGGATGAAACAATGAACATCCACATCAGGAAGATGGCTCGAACCGACCACATGCTCAGTGAATACCTCAGGTAGCAGAAACCCAAGAAAGAGGAGCAAGAGGAGGAACCATCATGTAAGGAGAAGCCCCTGCATGGTATGTACCAGCGGCAGATAGAGGAGGTGGCTGACATCCAGAAATCCTACCAGTGGCTGCTGGACAAAGCTGGACTGAAAGACAGCACAGAGGCACTAATCATGGCAGCACAGGAACAAGCTCTGAGCACAAGATCCATATAGGCTGGGGTCTATCACACCAGGCAAGACCCCAGGTGCAGGCTGTGTAAAGATGCTCCTGAGACAATCCAGCACATAACAGCAGGGTGCAAGATGCTAGCAGGCAGAGGATACATGGAACGCCATATCCAAGTGGCCGGCACAGTATACAGAAACATCTGTGCAGAATATGGCCTGGAAGCCCTGAGGTCAAAATAGGAGACACCCCCTAGGGTGGTGGAGAATGACCAAACTAAGATCCTGTGGGACAAGATACAGACGGACAAAATGGCAGTGGCTAACCAACTGGACATAGTAGTGGTGGACAAGCAGAGGAAGACGGCTGTAGTGATAGAGCTAGCGATACAGAATGACAGCAACATCAGGAAGAAGGAAGATGAGAAGCTGGAGAAGTACCAAGCGCTCAGAGAAGAGCTTGAAAAGATGTGCAGGGTGAAGGTAACAGTGGTAATTGGAGCGCTTGGTGCAGTGACCCCCCAAGCTAGGCAAGTGGCTCCAGCAGATCCCAGGACCAACATCTGAGATCTGTTTCTGCGAACATCAAAAAAATAAATAAATAAACATACTAGATTTGTAATTGACCCAGATACTCTAATGAGAGGGATTTTAAGAATTTTATCTCATGTTTAAAAACATCTACAGTGTAGTGGGGTTGAGGTTTAAAATGGGCAAAGCCAACTGCATATGGTTCAAGATTATGCTTATCCGTTGCCATTGACAAAATATTCTGGCAATGTAAAAAAAAACAAAAGCTTTCTGCAGGGTCGTTGTTTATTATTGCTATTGGATTATCGTTAGAGAGTATAGTCAAAAATGTTATCAGCTCAAAATGAAACTGATGGGGAAAGTCTTAAAGGAAAAATGATCATTTCTGCATTCACTTACTGTATTCGCCCAATTTGATGGTGCCTTGACGCATGGTTGGCATTTGAATACCAGAAATCATGCTCACAAATTCCTTGTTGTCTTCCAAAACTCTTTGCTCTACAAATGTACAAATACAAGAAAGTTATTGGAATACTTTTTTTTTTCTGGACTGCAGAACCAGTTGCATACTGTAACTTACCTCTGTTGTTTATGTTATCCATGAGAGAATAGAAAGGAGTGCCAGGACCTTTGAGTAAGGAATATGATGATATAATTAACTCAAATGATCCAAAAACTCTAGAGAGAATAAGAGGTAGGTTTTTACGAATCAGAAAGAGAATAAAACTGACCACTGCAGCTCATGCGGTAATAGGAGGCATTGTGGCTGAAGTAAGCGGAGTTATACCAACAGTTTTCACGTAGATTACACGTCAGACACTTGGTTTCTTGTTGTGTCCGCCTAAAACACATAAAAATGCCCACATAGCAATTCTTATTGAATTTCTTAATGAAAGATAAAGGATAAAACATGAAAATCATTATTCTTACTTGTAAACGTTTCTTCCTCCTGGCTTGCCACCCTCTTCATTACTTGAAAAATATCTGAGGAGTAATCGGTAAGAATGAGTGAGGCAGGAGTTTTAAGAATGTAGCAAAGTAGGAATAAAGCTTGAAGGACACTAGTATGGAGACTTTGGAATTCTTAATTATAATCAGTGGCAATCAGACAATACCAAAACCTACATGGCCCCATGTAAAAAAGTGATTGCCCTCTAAACCGAATAATTGGTTTGGCCACCCTTATCAGCAAAAACTGCAATCAAGCATTTGCGATAATTGGCAGTGAGTCTTTTACAGCACTGCGGAGGAATTTTGGCCCACTCATCTTTGTAGAATTGTTGTAATTCAGCCACATTAGAGGGTTTTCAGATATGAACCACCTTTTTAAGATCACGCCACAGCATGTCAATCTGAGTCAGGTCAGGACTTTGACTAGGCCACTCCAAAGTCTTCATTTAGTTTTTCCTTCAGAGGTGAACTTGCTGGTGTGTTTTGGATCATCAAGATGATTTTTTTTTTCCAAAATTGACACGAGCCTTTATCTTCCTTTTTCCTAGCAGCGGTTTTTGTCTCAGAATTCTCCAGGCCATTTTGTGTCTTTCGTATTGTGGAGTCACAAACACTGATTGTACCTTTATTAAGTTAGGCCTGTAGTTATTTGGATGTTTTTCTGGGGTCTTTTGTGACCTCTTGGCTCAGTCACTGCTGTGCTCTTAGGATCATTTTGGTCAGCCAGCCACTCCTGGAAAGGTTCTCCCATGTCCCATGTTTTTGCCATTTGTGGATAATGGGTCTCACTGTTGTTTTGCTAGAGTCCCGCAGCTTTAGAAATGGCTTTATAACCTTTCCAGACTGAGAGATTTGTTTCTCATTTGTTCCTGAATTTTCTTGGATGGCAGCATGATGTCTGGCTTTTGATGATCTTTTGTCCAACTCCTTTTTGTCAGGCAGGTCCTGTTTATGTGATTTCTTGATTGAGAACAGGTGTGACAGTAATCAGACCTGTGTGTGGCTAGAGAAATTGAATTGAGCTATCCAAAGATGTGATACACCACAGTTAATTTATGCTATAACAGAGGGGGCTAACCACTTTTTCCACATAGGGCCATTTATATTTTGTCTACGGAGTCCTGCACTTGAGTTCTCACTCTGCCTGCCACACAGCTAGCTGATGACCAAAAACAAAATTTGAAGACACCGTGTGCATCTATTACATTAACTGCAAGCAATTAAATGAATAGATTGGGGATGTCAAACTCATTTTACATTGCAGGCCACATACAGCTCACTTTAATCTTAAGTAAGCCAGACCAATTAAACTACATGATAAATGAGCAAAATTACAGACAAAGTTGTGGGTAAAAACAGCAACTTTTCTGATATATAACTGTTTAATTGTTGGTGGTGGCAGTATTGGTACTGGTTATGATGATAGTGGTGGTGGGGAAGGGGAGGTCTGTATCAATAGGAAATGCTGCAAAACTTGTGAAAAGACAGTTAAAACTTCAGTGCACTCTTTTAAAATTTCTAAAGCTTTTCAGTGGGCCGGATTTCGTCTGTGGCAGGTTGATTCTGGCCCCCGGGCCTTATGTTTGACAACCCTGTAGGAGATGATTTGACTTACACACTATCTGTTGTGACTTTCAGAATGTCAATAACTTCCCATTCTCCAGAAGTGATGGCTGTAGCCTTGCCCTGCATGAATACAGAATATGTGTGGGTGGTTAACATGTCACAAAAAATGATTCATAAAGATTCATAAAAGATATTGTGCAAGACAAAAGAAAGACTAGCCATCAAAAATATTTCAGTACTCATACACCCACCCCAACCACATGATGGATGTGCTTGTATTGCTGGGTGTCACTCATGAGCAGGTAATAGCTGTTCTTATCTGTGGCAAAAACTGGTTCTGATGGAGAGAACTAAAGAACAAGCGTGTTATTATTTATTCTTTTATGCCTTTTCTGTGCAATTCATTCATGTCAGCACACATTTAATTTTAATATTAATTTTATTTCAGTACCCTGAAATAAATGGTTGTAAGCAAATGTTATCCAACAGTCAGTAGGGAACTATTTTCTGCAGTGGATTAATACACATACAGTGTTCTACTGAGTGTTTCTGCAGCACTGTCTGTTGACAGTCAGACAGTCAGAGCAACAGCGTGACTCACTTTGATGTAAGCACAATACTCGTCATTGTGGGAGTGAGTCTTTCCATGGAATGTATTACTTTAAAACATTTACATATTTAATACCTATTTAACATTTAACAGTGTAGTGACCATACCCGTCCAATCCAGCCAGTGCTTGCCACCTCCAGATGCTGTGAAAAGATGTTAAAACTTGTGTTTATTGTCGTTCTAAGCTACAGTTTAGAGTACAACACAGCAGCCTTATCGGCTCAGCAGCTTTAAACCCAGAGAGCACAAAGAGACATTGTGACTGGGAACTGAATTTTGAAACTCTTTAGCCAACAAATTAGGAAAATCTCTAAATGGCAGGGTTGCTCTTTCACATTTTTACATAAATGGAAATAATTAGCAGCCCTTTAGCTAAGTGGAATGCCACAAGAAACTCTGCTGCACCAAGTTAACACTTTCGACTAGCTTTTGTCACGGTTTATATGAAGATATTCCAGAATAGATTTTTAGATCTTTAAAAGTTTATTTTATCCACATGTATTACACTGCAGCATTTACATACATGACTGTATTTAGTATATAAGCCTGGACTACAGAAAATATTTTTGGACTAGATTTTTTCCTTATAAGACTAGGGATATAGGATGGAAGATGCATTCCAGATCATATTCTACTTCAGTTGTGCAAATTTCCAGTGGATTTGACATACATAACCATTGAGCTCTAAGCTATTTAGAGTAAATCTAGGGATATATTGAACAAATAGTCTTTTGTCCATACTTTAGATAAAAAGATCAATTTTTTATGTGATTTAACATGAAGCATGTCAAAAAACTCTAGTCTCAGTCAGCAAAATCTTAGCGGTTTTCACAAAGTTATGGACTCAAAGGTAGGAAAAAGTACTGGTTTATACATTTTTGTTTTACCTCATAAGTATTCCATGTGAATCCATTAAAGCTGTAGATCTGAAGGATGAGATGGTTTTGTACTCTCTTTAGCCACTGGACAGCTAGACGCTCATCACTCACCCAGGTTACAGTAGACAAGTAGTGCTCACTGAAGTGAAACAAAAAGAACAGTTAAAGTTCAACATTTTGTTTTTGGATATTTGTGGAAGAAATGATATATTAGAAAGTGTTAGATTACACTGAGCCAAATGAGTCTGGAACAACAACTTCAGAGATTTTTGTTGCATTGTCAGTGTCCACGACAAATAGCTTCACTGTGGGATTGGGAGTTCCTGGCTGCAAAGACAAAAGAATATAAGATAACAGACAAAAGCCAACACTGATTACTGATGTATGTCTTCAACAAAACAGCAAATGTGCTACCTTTGGATATGGAATAGAAACAGTGCTGGGGTACTGGTTTTCACCATACCACGAGTATTCAATAGTGTGGACCCCGGTGTCATTAAACTCAGCGTAAGCCAAGTTCTTTCCTCCAGGTGACCACCAGAGACCTTGGTTGGATGAGAACATTTCCTCTGGAACGATGAACGTATGAAGCTGTGTTAGAAGATCTTTTACAGCTTATGGAGTAGTAAAGCAGCATGGTTTCATGTTGTCACAGTACAATAGATCGATAGATCGATATGTGTTTGGGGTTTTTTTACACTCCTTGAAATGTGACTGTAAAAACACAAACATTCTTCTAAATGAATGGGAACATTTGAGGCCTGCTGCTGTCTTAGAAAATCTAAGACAGAAGAGAAATGACTGATATTATAGTGTAAACATATTTTTTTAAAGTACAGACATATTAGCAAAACATCCTTTGTATGCATTCTACTGTACAGTAATTAGTCAAAATCATCAATTACATTATAATAAAATATCTGTCATGAAACGCTGTGTGGCAGGCAGGAGTAGGACCCAAGATGCAGGCACTCAGACTCGAAGGATGAACTCAAAAAACTCAGCTTTATTTGCTGACAGGGGAAAGCATACAAAACTGAACTGGGAAATATAAGCTTACACTTGACGGCGAGGCACACGAGGAAACACACAGTTTGAGGGACAACGCAACACTGACTCAGAGAAACACAGGGTTTAAATACACTGGGAAGTAACGAGGGGAATGAGACACATAAGGAGGGCACAGCTGGGAGAAATCAGGACTGACGAGACAAGCAAAGCAGGACGCATTCACATAAGACACGGACCTTCAAAGTAAAACAGGAAGTATGACACAGAGACGCGAACTTGACACGGTGGAGACAGCAACTAAGAAACACAGAGACATAAACCATAAGGCAGAGGACTCTAAGAACCGAAAGACACAGAGGGAAACTCAAACATGCAGACACAGACATACACAGAACAGAGGGGACACAGAGAAACACGAAGGGCAAGGGATCGAAACTAGAAACCATAGAATAACTCACACAAGTACAAAAATACAAAAATCACAAAGAACTAAACATGCTGGGTCAGGAGACCCAGGGCCCTGACAATATCATTCAAACCAGAAGGGCACTCGGTCTAAGACCATACCACTACAGTGCTCAAAGACCAGCGTTGCTCCTTTGTCCTTGCTCTGCATTTCCACTTCATTAATAATTAAAAAAGTTTGACAATAAAAAAACAGAGACTGTTCACCTACAAAATAAAAATCTCTCCTTTTGAAATGTGTTGGTCTCAGCAGTAAGGCACAACTTTTACTTTAAAGATGAATGTTCTACATTTCTGGTCTTTGTTATAGTTTAATACTGCTCGGTGGTTGGTTACAGAGTGTTTGCTAACAAAGTTTGTATCTTCCACTGCAAACTACTGTATAGGTAGTTGCATAATATGCTAGTAATCAAAGCAATCACAAGGAGGTTGTTGGTGCAGCAACCTATTTAGAACGGATTTAAAAAACATTTCACCCAAACAATGGAAGCATCACACTAGCCAGCAAACACCTCTCCATCTGAGTTTTTGCTTTTCTCACCAAAAGATTCCAGTGAGTTCACAACTGATCTGAGGCCTAAACTTTGTATGATATCTAAATGCTAGTCAAGTATGACATCCTTTTTATTACTAATTGTGGCGGTGGCGTAGTCTGTGCCGCTGCTGCAGGGGAGGCGTGATGAGCTGATGCAGTTTCGGTGTGCCAGCCTGTATTTTCCCACAGCGGCGCCACAGACCACGCCCCACCACACCCCACCACACTAATGTTGTCTTTTTGTGCTTGAATAATGTCTTTATGTACCTGTATTTATCATATGGTATGGTCTAATATTAATATAAAATGGTTTATTTACATGTGATATTAAAATTTCAAATGTCTGTATCAGGATACGTATAGAGTTGATCAGGGTCTCTTCCTGGAGACACAGCTACTTGTGTAACAGTAAGAAGCAAGTTTCCTCATGCAAACACTGAACGTAAATGACTCATATATCTTCCACTTACCCTCATAAACCCAGTCTGGGATTCCATTTAAAATCTTATTTTCCTCGCCATTGAATGTGACTTGTTGTGATGTAGAGTTGGGGCTGGTCTTTATATACACATTATTGTTCCAAACAAAGGCCTAGAAAAACAAATAAACAAAAGTCAAGAGACAAAACCCAAATATATGGATGGATGGGAGGACTTCGAAAAGGTTGTACATGATAATCTTTTACCCACTTCAAAACAGAAGTGTCATTCAAAATTAAGCCTGCAATCATCTGTCTTTCCCTGAACTTACCAGTTTGTTCCCTTCAGGGGCCCAGGCAAAGTACTGGACTTTATCAGGAATGTCAGAGGGTGTGATAAATGTGCTGAAACAGATTTAAGCATACATTTTACGAGGTGCCTGTAACTGAAGTTGTGAATTATGTCGGTGATATAAATATATATTTAAATAGAGGAAGCCAAAACCTTCTTTGTAGTTGAAAAAAAAAGTTACTCACTCTGACTCCCGGTCATAAAGTGAATATGAAGCTGTAAATGAATGTCTCCACAGCTAATGGGACAAAAACAAAGTAAGGTAGTTTATCATTTAAAAACTTTGAATATAAATCAGTTTAGAAATGAATCAGATGTGAATAAAGGTACTTTACCTTGGAGTAGTTGCTCATGAATGCAACGTATCGGCGGTCAGCTGACAGCTGGTAATCATAGGCATTTTTGTCTATCTGTTTGTTGAACAGAGAGATTGTAAGCATTTCATAGACACCTCCTCAAAGTCTTGCATACAAACAACACAGCATCTGTATGGAAGCTGTGTGCTATAAGCTTTAAAAGAAGGCTATGGATGCACATGAGAAGGATGTCTTACAAATCTGTCTTTGCTCAAGAAGTCTGATATCTTGTCTGTTGCGACGTCATAGAGGAACACTGAGCCTTCTGACGTATGCAGATATTCATGATCTATGGTGGAAGATGAGAAAGATGAAAGCACACCCTTAAATATTCTACTTACAAGGGAAAATGTGTGTTAAAGAAGAGAGTTACTAAATGACTGATTACTGTGATAAAAGGCAGTTGACACAGTCATATAGATGACAATCTCAATATGGACCAAAGTTTTCTCATGATTGTTAAATTGAAAAAACTGCTACTACTACTTTATGGAAATGAACTTTAACTTGCTGTAGTGCTCTAATCTAGCTATAGCTACTACTTGATTTATTCACATGCTACAGTTATGCTTAAACATACCCAAATGTATGGGTTAGAATTAGGGTTAGACCCTATGGTAGGTTAGCTCTGAGAGGGTTAAAACCACTGGTACCAAAATCATAGTAGCACCAGATTTAGCACCAGGGGTTAGTTATCCATTGGGAACATGAATGCAAAAGTATGAAAAAGTGCTTGTGATCCATGTAGATGCATGGACAAAACCAGCTTGATATTTCAGAGAAAAAAGGTGCTGTTCTGGTTTCAGAACAAGTGAATTAGGCAGGTCAGAGCTGTCCTTATTAATATTACTGCATTCTAGGTTATTTGGTTCCATATACTGGGTAACTAAATACGTGCCAATAATTTCATGTGCCTCAGTGAGTCAGTAACACAAAGTGGATTTTTGGAGATATAAATTATCCTGTCTGATAACATATTTACAGTCCGGGAGACAATAACTCAGTGTCATCATGCCCCACACTTTCTTTCTTTCTTTTTTTAAAAATACAGGTTAATTACATCACCCACCAGAAATCCACCTCATGTTGTAGGATTTGGGTTTCAGTGAGCTGTTGAAGACGTCCTCAAGGGTGAAAGATCTAATGCTGGCCTCGTCGTTCTTTTCTGAAACACGTGTTTGGAAAGCACTTGAAGATCACATGTTACAGATATAATATCTAGCCCCCCCCTCCCACACACACACACACACACACACTCACATTATGATGCTCAGCAATGAGATAAGCTAAGAGCTGTAGAGGCTGTAACTGATAACGGCAAGTGGGATGTCGCTTACGTTAATGTGTAATAATGGAAATTGTCAAAGTGGGTACAGAATGGGCTTGGATTTAAAGGTATGCATATGGGGTGTCAGAGAAACGTCATTGCGACTTTAATCACACTTATAAATGTGACTTCGCTCGTTTCTTAGGTGGCAACGTGACTCCCGATGAGCTAAATGTTTTCTTTCAGTGTTTTTAGAGAAGTGTTAAGTGACAACGGTCCAAACAACGCGCAATGACGCGCGCATAAAATACTTTCTGACAAATGTGTTTAACGGTAAAGCAGAGATGACGCCAGTGTGTGAAGCATTTAATAACAAAGACTCACCATTAAGAAATATAGCCGTGGGGACCGCTATCAAAACGACGACCACAGCTGCCCCAAAAATTCCGAGGAGCACCTTGGCAATGGAAACCTGTTCGAAGGGACAAAAGTCAGAAAGTGCAAACGGTTCCGTGTGAAGCATTCCATACGCATAACAACGACGTGTGAGTATTAACAAACCACCACCAACCATTGTTTCTGGCCGTAAAGTGAAGTATACAACCGATATCGCTCCGAATCACAACTTCATCGATCCAGTGCCACACGCGCAGAGAGCAACAAAGTTATGTGACACATTGGTTTGTTGTTAAATATTATCTCAGCTCAAGTTTCAAAGGTGACACAGAAAATGTTCAGCGGAGTAAAGTTCGTCAGGTTTTATGATGCACAACAGTTTTGAGGAAGTATGTTATCCAGCTGTTCCCCAATTTGTCCGCTATTCAGAAAATTGTTCCTCTTATTCAGCATGTGGAGCAAAATGCCATTTCACTTAAATATAAGAACACATATCGTGTCTGTAAACACTTTTTGTTTTGTTCAAGGCTGCAATTATCAGTTTAGTCTGTTACTCTGTTTTGCAATTGCCTGAAATGACAAAATTAATATCTTGTTTGATTAGTTATTTTCCTGTTCATACAGAAAGAGAAAATTATGCTTGTTAGACAGGGACGTTTGCCAGGAAAAAAGGAAAAAACGGATTAACGGTTTACAACTATGACTAAACAGAGTGTAGAAATAAATATTAAATAACGTCATTTTACCTCTCAGGACCTGGCGTCCACATATGTGGACATCACATTTTGGGTTGTCTAGACCAAAATACAAAATTTTGCTCTACAAGGGCCCAATATCCACATACGAAGACAGTATACTACCACTGTTCTATCGAAATTTAAAACGAATGTCCTCATATGTGGATATCATTTTTCCCAGAAACAAAAATCAGGTAAAAAGATAATACTTTGTTTTTACATTCATCAGGTCCCAATCAGCCCAAATAGCAAAGAGAAATTAAAAATGCATGCCATGAAAGAGTTAGGAGGTTAAAGAAAACGGATTATTTTCATATATTATGAACTACAAAAGATGATCACATAGCACCCAATATATATTAATTCCTGCAATTGTGTTATTAAATACGATTTAATACTGTGAAGGCTATTAAAAAAAACAAAAAAGCTTAAGCCAAACTGTACTTGAGCATCCTTATTATGTGCCAAAATCTATTAAAAATATTTCACTGCTTTGATAGCCAGATAGTCACCATTGCTATCACTGGCTATGCTGCTATTGTGGCTAACTCAGTCAAGCTAAGTTGTAGCATTATATATGCAGTCCTGAGAGTTCATTCATAAAAATCAAACAAACACAAGCTATTCATATTGAACCACCATCCTGTATGACAAGGAATAACTTTTTGTTAGCTCTCATATTGCACTGCATATGCTGTCCACCACTTTACATGACTGTCAAAATTATGTCTTAGATGCATCCACCATATAGTCCCTTCTGTGGTGCATGGTAAGAGTCCCCAAGCCGTATGCAATGCAATAAGTACGGAGGAATGAAAAAGTTATTTAAAAAAAGTGATTTTACATTCTCTGCTCAGATGTATTTTTCTAACAGCTGTACAAATAACACTATTTATTCTATATATGTACACACACACACACGTATATATATATATATATTTTCTTTTTTTTCAGTCAGTGTGACTCTCAGAAATACAAGTTTAGGGTTTTTTTTAGACATTATTTCCACTGACTGTGCAAGTCTTCCTCTTTGCACACGACACTGACCAGTCTGAAAATGCTAAGAGCCCATTAAAGGCTTAACAAATATAAAGCTGTGCCTTTATGAGGAATAGACATCATATTCTGCACTTATTTTCCTCATACCGGACATCCTCAGCAAACAAATAGACAGTGGATGTCTTCCCTAATGCAGCATGGCTTGTTTGAAGAGTGTTACTTCACAGATGCCTCCATTTAGCTGACACTCAGCCTGACTAAAATCGTTTATAGGTGTCACTTTATACGCATTTAGTCTTATTGGACAGATATAGCTTTGACGTATGAAGGCAGAGAGTGAGGAAAGAAAACATGACAGATATAGAGCAAAGTTTGAACCGCTGGTCATCTGAATCTATGTACAGTTGTGTACTGGTGGATTTATAATCTAATGCAGGATTTTGATACATGGAAATATTGCAATGTCTTGACATAACAACCATTTTTCAGTTTAAAGAAAAGTGAATAAAAACAGAGAAAACAGGAAGTCATTAATGTAAGATAAACACTGTCACCGAGTCAGATTATTTTTTCAACTCTCTTTCAACTCTGCCCTGTGTTAAATAAAAATTTGTTATATAGGGCATGAGACATTTCTTTGGAGGGTGATTGTGCTTGACCGCAACCAGCCTTCTAATAAAAGTGTGCCGTCTCAGGGATAAATTGAGAAGCTGGGCCTTGACTTAAACAGATTCTTTGCTTCAGGTTGAATAGCCTTGAAATTTGGGAGTTGTTTGGAGGAACTGTGAGGAAATCACTGCTGTTGGAAATAAGCCAGTGAACATTTTGTAAACATCCTCACTGCACTGACGTATCAACTTAATCAGGGCTGCCCAATCCCAGTCCTCGAGAGCTACTATCCTGCAGCTTTTAGATGCATCCCTACTCCAACACAGCTGAATCAAATGGTTTGATTACCTCTTCAGCATGCCATCATGTTTGGCAAAGGCCTGATAACAAGCCATTCATTTGATTCGGGTGTGTGGGAACAAGGATGCATCTAAAAGCTGCAGGACGGTAGCTCTCGAGGACCGGGATTGGGCAGCCCTGAACTTAATGATACGTCAGTGCAGTGCAGCAGCTCATTTAAAAACCACTCACACACAGATACTTCAGATTATACACTACAATTACTAATGTTGTTTTGCAATACAAATTTGTATTTCAGTTTGAAGCTATAAACACTATAAGTGGATAAAGGACTGGATACTGATAAACTGATAGATCATATAAATGTTTTACTGCTGTAAGTCCTGTAACTAATTGTATTTACTATTACATATGCACAGTATATATGCACTGCTCAAAGAAATGGAACCTAACAAAAAATAAATGAAAGGTAAATCGCATAAATCAAATAGTGGATCTTGGTGAGTGAACTATACAAAATGAAAATCTTTAACATACATGTGAGCAATGTTCCCTCTAATTTTTCATGTGTCTGAGCGAACACACAAACTCCCTGAGCGGTCCCTTGGACCACTGTGAGCAACAGCAGACAGTGTGCACTGTGGTCACGCCAGCATCGAATCCATCCAAGTTACATGGTTTATTAAAACAATCAAATTACAGCATTTACATTTATGTTAGACTACTTTTAATTAACTGCCTTAGCCCACTTACGATGAAAAAAAAATCTTGTTCATGACCTGTGTAGGATGTTAACACTATTGGAAGTACAAAAAAAAAAAAAAAAAAAAAAAAAAAATTATATATATATATATTTGCAAAAGAATCTGGCTGCAAAATAAAATACAGTATATAATGACCAATGTTGGGCAATTTAATTATATAGTTACTTATATAGTTACTTCTTCAAAAAAGTAACCGAGTTATGCAAACAAAGTTTTTTGCAGCTGTTTACCTAAAAATGCAGCCAAGGCGTTTTTTAAATAAACATTTAAAACTATTTACAGAACAATCAGGTGTTCTGCATCAAATTTGATGCCACAAAAATTATTTGTGCCACTCCAAAAAACAATTTCTGACCACTATGAGATAAAGGAGAACAACAGCCTGATACCTGCAGGCCTGACAACAGGAGATGTATCACTCCTGTAACACCTGTAACATTCAGTAGTCCATTGTTCTGACACACACAACAAAACTATTGACTACACTACACACTAACTACACAAGATTTGCGCTAAATGTCTCAAATCTCTCATATCTCAAATATCTCAAAACACCTCCGTCACTCCTAAAACTTCCCCCCTTCCTAAACAATAAATGCCATGTTGCCATATCATATTTTGATTGGTCCATGGTATATTTTTCGACCAATAGGAAAGGGTGGGTTTGTTTGGTTCTGTTTTTGCTCACAGGGGGAGAGCGCTTTCCTTATAAAACGCCGTTTACCGTTTCTTCCGCAGTAAATATAAACAACGATAGTATTCAGGAAGAAAACCAAACATTGCATATATTTGTTTTTATCATAACTCTGGTTTTATGTGGCCTATCAACTAGAGATGGACCGATCAGATATTACGTATCGGTATCGGTCCGATACTGACCTAAATTACTGGATCGGATATCGGAGAAAAATAAAAAATGTAATCCGATCCATTAAATATCAGGAAAGCACCTCACAAAACTTGCAACACGCCGTAACTCACCTCAGAACGTTAGCACGTCGGAGCAGTATGCATCACGTGATAGAGCGGCTGTGGCATGCGGGACCTGTCGGTGGTCTGGATAGCATTTGGAGCTTCGCTAGCAACCTGGCATTTCATCTCCGACAAAGTTATCCCCGAGAGAAGTAAAGCAAGTGTGTAAGTCCATCTCTGAATGTTTGTAAAGCATTCCTGCGTTAAGCTTAACAAGCGATATATGGAGCAACTGCCTCTTCTTGCTGCTACTTCAATCATGAAACTGCTTAATGATCAGCTGATCGGCTTTTCTGTCGTGAGTCCATCTCTCTGGTTTGTTTTTGGCCCACTTTGCACCAGAAAGAGGAAACCAGCGGCTAAACAACAGCAGCACGTTTAAGCTTGATCAGCTGTTGTTAGAATTTATTTATTATTACTTTCTACTCGAGGATCTTTTTCTACGTAGCTGACGGCTGGTAACTGTGCAGGGGCGGATCTAGCAAAGTTTAGCCAGGGGGGCCGATAGGGCATTAACAGGGAAAAGGGGGCACAAAGACATACTTTTCTTTCTTATTCTCATTTAAAATATCTAGCTTTTAATAAATAATTATCCGAATCTTACACCGAAAGTTTTAATTTGATGTAAAATGAATAGAAGTCAATTACTGTATATAGTGAATATTAAGTCTAATATATATACCCTAGTAAGCTATAGTACTTTTTCCTTTGGGAAGGTACCATCTGTACAGTCTGCAATTTTGTTGAAGAAAGATGTTGAATCTATTTAATATTTCTTGAAAAATAATTGATTTCTGTGCATTTTTTTTCACACTGCATCAAATTAAGGTTGATTACGTTGATTAAGCATCATGAGGTGGCGCGTGAGGGGTGGTTCCTTATTTTTTATTTATTTATTTTTGTTGTTGCTGGGAGTTGGAACCCTATTAGTTAGGTTGCTTAATATTTACGCTAAGTACTCTTTAAAATACCAGAATAGGGAGGATGGTGTAGGTTTAAGTTTATTAGATTGATCAGTATTGCTGAACTATAAATATTTTTTTTTTTTGCATATAGGTATAACAGAATAGCTTTAGTGTAGTTGTTGTTTTAAACTTGAGTATGAACTTATACAAAATGCAGCAAGATATTTAAAAAAAAAACAGTTTTATTGATTAAAACACACTATATCGGATTCATATCGGTATCGGCAGATATCCAAATTTATGATATCGGTATCGGTATCGGACATAAAAAAGTGGTATCGTGCCATCTCTACTATCAACACAACATTTAAAACTGGTATAAAGTCCACACGTTTTCCGTCAATTGTTCCGTCTGTCCTGCTCACCTCTCCAATGGTTGTACACGTTATTATTAACGTGGCTTCACTCCATATCATCCACGCCGCTTTGCTAGCTAAAACACCGTTGTCGGCACATAAGGACGCTGCCATAGCCTGTCAACGACGTTGTTTAGCTGCATACTGTATATACGAATGTGAATCGCATTATTGGCTGGACTATGGCATCCCATAGGTGGCATCGTTCTAATCCCTTACGGGAGCAGCCAGTCATTTACTGACTAACACTGCAAAACAGAATTGTTAACATATTAATTTTAATTTAAATTCAGGCTGGATTTTTTTTGTGCACAACGCAGATTTTCTGTGCGCAGAGACCGTGCCAGCAATTGCGCACATGCGCAGCTTAGAGGGAACATTGCATGTGAGTTAGTAGTGTTGTGTAGGGAGCCGTTGACATGTCTTGAAGTTCTCCAGAGGCCTGATAATGAACTAATCATTTGATTCAGGTATGTTGACCCAGGTTGATATCTAAAACCTGCAGGCACTAGAGGCCTGGGGTTGGACACCCCTGGTTTAGAGCATCAATAAGCTCTTTCTAAAGGACAGAAAGACCTCATGCCAACCTCATGGAGTATCATTCTGACAGTTTAGTCAGAAACATGCACAAGTAGCCTAGTGGAGGTAATTTTGTAGGGCTCTGCTAGTGCTGCTCTTGTTCTTCCTCACACAAAGGACAAAATACTGGTCCGGGTGTTGAGTTGATGCCTGCCTTAGCCTATTTACACTCTTAAGACTGTGCAGCGAGATGCAGCAAACCTTCTAGTACCAGCATTTATTGATGTGCTGTACTGGAAATACTGGACTACCTCTGAACCTAAATGGGCAATAGTGACAATGACACTAGCAAAAAGCAAAACTGGAGAAACGTCAGTCAGAAAGGCCTCTCCAATGGCACAATATTGTCATGTTCAATTGCACCAAAGGAAGTGATGTAATTTTACAGCGAATTGTTGTAGAATGTCACTTTGGTAAAATAGTTCAAAAAATCTTGAGCAACTATATTCACGTGAATAACTGAACACAACATAACATTATGAAATGACGGATAGATTGTGCAGTTTGAAGCACCAGTATTACGGTTTTATCCACTGCCATGTTTCTTTATTTGAACTATATTTGGAGAATCACACTAAAACATAACTGAAAAGTAAAATACAGTTAATAATAGCATAAAACCAAGTTAAGACCCAATAAAATATAATGAAAGGAAACAAAAAATAAGAATAAAAAACATTATCAATAAGAGTTTCCACAGAAAGACTTAACAAAAAAGTTATCATTTGGTTCTGAGCTTGTGATTGAAGACAGCGAGGAGCAGTATTTTTTTTTAAAGATAAATTGAGATAAATAGTCTGGAGCTGTTGAGCTGATGTGGCATTCTTAGAGCAGACAGAACCGGATCACTGTAGAAGGTTCCATGATTACAGATTCTGACAGTCAGACACCTAATTGTTAGAATCTGGAAACACTGCAGAGAGGATTGGCTAGTTTTTCATGGGCACAACCAATGACTGTATGGGCACAACCCACAAATGCATTTTCCTCACAAGTATGGCAGGAATTCCAACAGTAATAAATTTATTGCTAAGAAACATTGTTACAACAAAGAAATAAGTGACCAAACAGAAATTCTCTTTTTATGCTAGGTGTGTGTGTGTGTGTGTGTGTGTGTGTGTGTGTGTGTGTGGACAGAGAGACATTATTCTTTCAAATCCGTGCACCTAGATTTTTTCACAGCATAATTACCTTCATAGCAGCCAGTGTGTGTCCTCGATGACCTACAGCACTCTCAGATGCTCACTGATTTCGGTGTTTGGCTCTGAGTGTTGGTATTTCCCTGTTATGATAAAGTGGGACCTCCCACCCCAGATGTTGGTTCTGTTAAGATACCACTCCACACTAAGCCATGGACATAACGTACAGGAAGTAATGTCTTTTGCACTGTCCTTTGCTCTCACAGTTCTCTAGCAGCCTCAGATATTTTGCTTTTCATTTGAATTTCTTTTACTGAAGTTTTACTGAAGAATGAAATGCCGTGAAGGCTGCTCACTTTTACAGATGTGAAATCTCATCTTCTATTTGTTGATATTTTCAGCTTCCTGTCTTGATTAGATACACATATTCTTATGATAGTGTTTTAGGTAAAGCTACTTTTGACTCCTCCCTTACTCAAAAAGGGATCGCGACAGTAGGTAGCTATACATAAATGATTTGGCAGGTTATTTATGCTGGATCTGCAGACAATTAAGAATAAATAAATAAATATATACATTTTTAAACTTAATTTAAACGTATCTTAATGTGCATTTTTCTTACTTGTAATTTTATTTGTTTCGTTTTTATTTAAAGACCTTTAAATTCCTGAAATTATGAAAAATAAATAGTATATAGCGCTTCTTTATTACACGAGCAGAACCAAGGTTTCCACAGCACAACCTAGTGGTGAATGACAACATTGCAGGAGAGCAAAGCTAAGAGCATTTTGGCGGTCCTTTTAAAAATGCCCTGTGCTCTTCTGTCATTGGCTAGTTGCAATGTCTGTCAAGGCACTTCCGACAACTCTCGGCAGCTCGGATGTGATGCACTGCTCTTCTGACTTCGGAAGTTACAGCGTTGTTACAGTGTAGCTCGTATCAAATCACACTGACATTTTATAAGTATTAAACTTGTCAGAGGTCTTTCCTTTTCACCAAATGGCTTATCCAGGATACGGCGGAGTGAGTAAACTGTACTAAACACTGTTAAACGAGCTACAGTAGCTAGCAGGAGGGTTAGCTGTTGCTGGAGGCTCTTGCATATTTTACGTTAAGTTGTGACTGTAGAGGTGCTGCATTTGTTCCTGTACTCCTGTAGTAATTATTAATGTGGTAACTTTTTACCTACTGTAACTCAGGAGCTATATTGGCGTCCTCTGTTGATTGTAAATGAACTTTTATACCCCGAAAAAATGTCTTCCGGGATGAAAAATCTCTCAGTGCTCGCCTTCAGTCTCTCAGCTGTGTATATGAAAAAGGTTTTGGCATAGAGTAACCTATGAAATTACAGCAAGTACGATTATCGGTGCTAAAGACTTTCTTTATGTCTGTACACTGTATTTAAACAAGCACTGCAGAGTATTTGAAAATGTAGCGTATTGACAGCACTTTGTGTAGGGCACACAGGGCAACAGGTTATAATTGTTTTGTGGTATGAAACAAATCAGCACTCTGATCAGTGTTTTACATACCAGTACTAATCTTCTCTCTATTTTCTGTCTCAGTATGGGGGCCAAATGCCAGGCATGCCACCGCAAGGAATGCCAGGAGGGCCCATGAGAGGTCCCATGCCTGGGAACATGGGGGGTCCGATGGGAGGTGGGCCACCTCAAGGAGGATATGGACAGTATGGAAGCTATCCAGGAACATTTGGTGCCCAACCCCCACCTGCAAATGACCCAATGTGGGGATACTTTACAGCCATAGCAGGCCAGGTGAGTTTGGATGCATGCAGAAACATGTCAGTCATAGTCTTTAAGAAAGTCACATTTTCCCAGCAGCTTTGATTTCATTTTCATATTTCAGATCAAAAACGAGACAGGCTCTGTCTGCAGATGTTCAATATGTCATAAGTGTCAGGAGCTCAGATGAAGCAGTAAAGGAGCTCTGACTTAACTTGAGTTCCCTCTGTCATCAATGCATAGATAATGCACAAAATCTTGGCTGCTGGCCTCCAGTTCGAAACGGTGTGAGCACAAAGTTTTACTTGATAGTGTGTGCACTCAGCTGAGAGGTTGTGGCTTGCTGAGACGAGAGCAGAAAGTTGTTTAGTTTTCAAGAAAAAACTGCATTAGAAACATTACAAAACAGCAGTGTACATGCACTTGCACAATGATGTTTGCAGTTATTGCACTCAAACTATTTTTGTTTAGTGGTTTTTATTCCGGGGTATTATTTCCTGTGGGATGAAACTGTTTTTAAACCTACTGGTTCTCATCTTCAGAGACTTGACACAGCTGCCTGAGGCCGACAGGTCGAACATTCTCTAATATCTGTTGATCTGTGGTCGTTATATTTTTCATATTTGTCGCACACTGTAGTCTACCAAAATCTCATGGTTAAACGAGTTTTATTTAAAGTATCAAGGTTAACGGTGGATTATTTTAATTGAACTTTTTTTTTTCATCTTCACTTACACTACCGTCTGTCACATCTTCTTCCTTTCTTTACTTTCTGCTACACAGACAAGATCCTCTGCAAGAATGAATCATGTAGGACTAATATTAGTCTCTTAACCTGCCTACATACCATTTTCAACCTTTTTGGTGCTAAGGCATATCAGAGGTCAAATGTAAAGTTTTGATAATTATTAAAGTTTAAATAAGTGTCCAAACAGGCAGAGAGAGAACATGAAAACTATACAGAAAGACCCCAGTTATGGTTTGAACTGTCTTGCTATGCAGTGACAGAGCAAACCTCTACATCACCATGCCACCCTGCATAAGTGGTTGAAGAAATAAGTCACAGATAGTTAATAATTCGGAGAGTCAACTCTTACATGTCACCTCATTCACTCCTTCAAGCAATTCTAGTCAAAATCTGTTAGTATCACCCTGTCTTTCTCTGGTATCCCAGTCAGTGTTTGTTATAAGCTAATGTAAGCTGCAAGGCTTAAAGAGTGAGTGCCAGTAGAGTTTGTACTGGTCTATAAACCTTCCATCCGTTATGGATGCAAAATAGAAGTAAATGCACAAAATAATCAAACTATTGGTAGCATTCATTTAAACTCGTTGGTTTCCTGGCACAGGCTCGGGTCTTATGTATAGTTTTTTCAATAGTGTTGAGTTTGGGTGTTTGGGAAGGCCATTCCAGAAGCTCAATGTTAGGCAGCTTTATCTCTTACAGAGCCAACTTTGTTGTGTGTTTGGGGTGATTGTCCTGTTTAAACACCTAATTGTGTCCAAGTTTCAACTGTTTAGCTGTTGATTTGAGGTGATGTTGAAGAATTTGGAGGTAGCTCTGACAGATCTAGAGGAGGTCTGTGTGGATGAGTGGGCCAAATCCCTGTTGCAGTGTGTGCAAACCTGGTCAAGAACTACAGGAAACGTTTGACCTCTGTAATTGCAAATAAAGGCTTCTGTACCAAATATTAACACTGATTTTCTCAGGTGTTCAAATACTTATGTGCACCAGTGCAATACAAATAAATTCTTTAAAAATCATACAATGTGATTTCCTGATTATTTTTTTTTTAAAATGCTGTCTCTCACACTGGGGAATGCACCTACAATGTGAATTTCAGACCCCTCCATGATTTCTAAGAGGGAGAACTTGCAAAATTGCAGAGTGTTCAAATACTTATGTTCCTCACTGTATACAGCATAAAGAATGAGCATCATGGTACAACCATCATGCTTGACAGTTGATAGTGTTAGGTTTGAAGTCTCACCTTTACATTTCTTGTCATTGTGGCCTAATAGTGCAGTCTTTGTTTTGTGAAGGATCAGGATCACTTATATTGGAATCTGCATCTGTTTAGAAATGGAAAGGTCCAAGATAAAGCTGAGACCTTTCCAACTTTTGTAAATCAACAATTCTTCTTAGGTCTTCACTGAGTTTCATGCACTTTCCTATTCTTTTAGGTATTGGTTAATCCAATGAGGACTGCCAATTTTTTTTTTTTTTAAACGGTGAAATAAATTCTTTTTTAAAATAAATCTGGTGGGAAAGAGAAATTACCAGTTGTAATTAATAGGCCTTGGCTTTGTCACATTAGGAAACCATCCAATTCCTAATGCAGAACCATCCGCACCACTTCTTACAATTTTAAGTGAAAAAATATGTGACTTCCTGCTCTGTACAGGACGGCGAGATTGATGCAGAGGAACTCCAGAGATGTCTGACTCAAGCTGGTTTTACTGGCAGCTACAGTCGTAAGTTTACTGCTTTCTCTTTAACTAAAGAGGTCGATGCTTGAATTATGCTTTTACACAATTTCTGTTTTAATTTTGAAGGGCAGTTTATATCTCCAATATCGAGCTAAAAGTTCCAGCTAAGTGGGCCCTTTAAATATTTGTTACTGAGAGCAATTTTTACTGAGAAACTGAGGAATTTTCACCGTCACAGCTTGGATTTTATAAATGTACACTTTTTTTGTGAAGTCTTGTTTGTGGACTGTTCACTGCATATCATTAATACGCACCTATGTTTATGTGTATTTAAAAGGGACAGATTAATTAGCAATTAATATGCCAGGTCTTTCCTGGCAGGTTGATGACATATAAAATTAATCAACAAAAGCAAACATTCAGACACATGTGAGCAATAAGTATGAGCAAAAAGGACAAAAACACGTAGGCGACTTTCCGTGAGATTACTTCACATCATGAAACCTGCTGAATTAACCAACAGTAATAACTTTCTAAAGCCGTCCTCTGGCCCGCCCCCTTAGGGCAGCTCTCACATGTTTATACATGTAGTTCCACACAGTGCTGAGCTCGAAGAGAGAAGTGAAAGGTTCAAACAATTATTGAAACACCCCAGAGTTAAGAGGAAGGATGAGGTTAACACACGTTGCAAGAATGTAATTGCGCATGTGAAAGTTTGGTCATAAAAAATAAATTTTTACAGAAAAGTCACATTTATGAAAACCTTCTGTTGGCTCTAATATTTGACTTAGAAGATGCTGAAGCTGTACAGTTCTACCATTTTTGGAGTATGGCGTGTTGCATTTGATCTTCATAGCCACTGGTCTATTGCTCACTGGATGGTTGACTGTCTATTATAAAGAAGGTAGTGAATGACAGATGAGTGATTTTGGACACAGCTACTGTATCTGTAGTGATTGGTTAACAGGTTTAAAATAGTGATTCAGTAAGTAAATTATCTGCAGCAGTTTTTGTTGTGAGCTAACAAGTAATCTATATCACCACCTAGGGCTGCTCAATTAATCGAATTTTAATCACGATTACGATCTGGGCTTTTAATGATCATTAAAAATGACTGAGCCGATTATTAGACCCTCCCTTGTGCTTTACTCTGGCGCTGCTCCGTGTGGCAAATCGAGCGCACCTCTCTGCATTTCGAACAGGCGTCACAACAATTAAGAGGACCCGAGGGAAGCTCGGAAAGCTCGGAAAGCTAAGCAGAAGTTATTTGGAGAGGAGAGTGACTGCCGTTGGTTGAAAAGAGAAGTTAAAAAAACCCAAAAACTTCAGTGGTGTGGAAACATTATGGGTTCGCGGAGTCAGACGTGGATCAAGTAGACATAGTGTGTAAACGTTGCTACAGCGTCGTAGCTGCACCACAGAGCAACACTGCAAAGTTCACTAAACATAGATGTTTACATTTTTCATTTATTTCTTATATTGCAAACATTTGCACTGTTATCAGTATTTGCACACTATTTTATATTATTTTTTAAAGTCATTATTCAATACGTTGTTATTGTTAACCCTTTAAAGCCGGTCAGAGCAGCACGCTCTGTTTTGTGTAACTATTTTTAAATCCCTGTAGAACCTGAACCGCGTAAGCTAGCGCAATAATTTTTTTGCATATGAAACTTAAATCTTATGCCATCAGCTTGTCCTAAGTCACGGTTTCCTTCCACATATAGCTTCGCAAAAATTGCATAAAAAGCGCTTGCAGGAACAAAAACATAATATTCCAGAAACACGCTTTGCCAATCCGATCAGCTGTTCGTAACACTTCCCACAATGAAAAAGATGTCAACGCGAACTATCGCATGTCCGCCATTTCCTGTCCGAAACCGGAAGTGACGTCATTTTCACGGAAAATGTCGTTTTTTTACTTGTAGGCCTTAAAAGCCTATACTGGTGTTTTTATAAGTCATGTTTGACTTTTCTGAATAGTTTCTGGGATGCTTAGAACTCGAATTGCACTGCTGGAAATAGTTTATTTTGATGCACATGCTGTTTTCTTTGCAAATTTGCATCATAGGATTGTTTTTTTTTTGTTTTTCCTGCAGTATATAAAAATTGCTGTATCTCCAAAATAAAACTATGAAGACACTTAAACTAAATTTCCTGTTGTTGTAAACTATTTTTTGCAACTTTTTTGTATTTAAAGTTTTGAGGGATAAACCTCTTACATTTCTCCAAGTAGAAATATATGTAAAAAAAACAAAACAAAAACGATTTTCAATTTTTTTGTAGTTTATTGCACTTTTTTGCAATTAATGTAATTACTATGGACTTAATGCATACATATTATTAAAATATGGGCTATAACAGTATAGCAACTTGAAATGCTCCCACAAATGGCACTACAACATGTAAAAAAATAATATAAGCTCTGGCGGACTTGGTTCTATAGTAGGTCTTAAAGGGTTAAATAAATATCGTCAAATAATCGAGATCTCAATTTCAGTGAAAATAATCGTGATTATCATTTTTGCCATAATCGAGCAGCCCTATCACCACCAGCTTTTTCACAAGAGCAAATACTAGTTTAGAGCTTTATTGAGAAACCTTGTAGGAGTCATACGATTTGGAGTCACATGGAACTTCCTTTAGGAGCTTCCTAAATCCAGACCTTATCTTGGGATGCTTTGAGTATGGTATTAGCTCTGAAAGTTGCTTTCAACCACCAGGCAGTACTTTTGTGTTATCTTTAAAATGAAAATAAAAATGTTGCCTCAAGTAATTTCTAACATGTGTATTATCTTTACAGCCTTCAGCCTGGACACATGCAGGATCATGATTGCAATGCTAGATGTATCCTTTTTTGTACAGTATCTTTGGTCTAAGTAGCTGCAATATGCTGCTCGTCATATCCTAATCAAACTTTTCAGGTGAAATTCCTCAGGTTTATAGCAGGCGTGACTCAACCTTTGCTTTGTTATAGCAATTACTGTCCTCATATCTGCGCTTAAATCTTAACCAACCTGTCACCAGAGAGACTTGACAGGCAAGATGGGTTTCAATGAGTTTAAGGAGCTGTTTTCAGCTCTCAACGGCTGGAAGCAGAACTTCATGATGTTTGACCGGGATCGAAGTGGAACTGTAGAACCTCACGAGATGACTCAGGCTATCAACGCCATGGGTGAGAGTCCTAACATTTCAGCATCAGATACTTAATGGCTAATATCATCTTTAATTTAGTGACACTTAATTAGACCTAATAATATGTGACTGGTTTTTACTGGAGTTACCACTTGGCCCTCACAGTGAGAAGGTTCTGGGCTCCAGCCTTCAGGCTTCTCTGCTTGGAGTCTGCATGTTCTCCCTGTGCCAGTGTAGGTTTATCTGGGTACTCCGACTTCCTTGGGCAGTGCAAAGACAGGCATGTAAGGTTAATTTGCGTTTCTAAATTGGCCATATTTATGAATGTAAAGTGGATAAAGCTTTTAAACTGTATAGAATAAAGTACATTCAGTATGACTTATAAAGCCACAGAATAATGCTATAAACAGACGATTCCATAACAGCAGGCCTTAATCTTGAGTCACAGTACTACGAAATGCTGGTGATAATGGTTTTCATCATTATTAAATCTTTCAATTATTGTAAAAAAAATCTATTTATCTATACCTATCTATCTGTCTATGAAGTGCTTTGCAGCTTTCTTGCAAAAGACAGCAGTGAAGCACTTGCTTCCACTATGATGAAAGAATAAAATATTGAACTTTATTTTGCTCATAGGAGTGTTCTTTTGATTTCAAATCTAGTAAATTATTTCACAGTGACACAACTTTTGACCAGCAGATTGACAGGAATGATGAGCCTGATATTGTGGCCCCCCCCCCCCCCCCCCTTTTTTTTTTTTTTTAAGGCTACCGCATCAGTCCACAGGCCCTGAATGCTATTCTCAAGCGATACAACAAAGGGGGCAGGGTCTTCTTCGATGACTATGTGGCCTGCTGTGTGAAACTCCGAGCTCTCACAGGTATGAGAAGACAGACAAGGTCTGACATGTTCAGTGATCAGCCATTGCAAACGCAGACATGGCTTTCATTTCACCTGTATTCCCCTGCTGTTCGCTGTAGTGTGCTGCAATGTTCTACTTTGCTCCATCCTTACGTCTGAGTCACGAAGCAGCAAGAAATTAGTTTTATTGAAATCATGACCCTGATCTTACTCTGCCTGTTACAGACAACTTCAGGCAGAGAGATGTCATGCAGCAGGGATCTGTCACCTTCCAATATGATGATGTAAGTATTTTTTATGTCCGGTGTTCCAATTTAGCTCTGCCCGAATCTGCTCAGATCACCTGGTTGCTGTGTTTGTGGTGTTCCAAACACCTGTGTTACCCATGCAGGGAAAAAAAGATTTCTCCAGTCTTACTCTATTTTATTTTATTTATTTATTTTCCTGTCCTAATCCCCAGTCATGGCCATATCACAGTCCAAGTTAAGCCCTTTGCAGACATGAATAGGCAGGATTTGGCCAGCATTATAGACATTTTTCATCGGTTGTGAGTTTGGTGCACTATTCTTACATCAGCACAACGTAAACTTAACAGTAGAAAGTTACAAGGTTAAAGATCGATTTAAACTAGGGCTGCTCGATTATGGCAAAAATGATAATCACGATTATTTTCACTGAAATTGAGATCTCGATTATTTGACGATATTAATTTAACCCTTTAAGACCTACCATAGAACCAAGTCCGCCAGAGCTTATATTATTTTTTTTATTTTATTTATTTATTTATTTATTTATTTTTACATGTTGTAGTGCCATTTTTGGGAGCATTTCAAGTTGCTATACATCAATACAACTGTTATAGCCCATATTTTAATAATATGTATGCATTAAGTCCATAGTAACTACATTAATTACAAAAAAAGTGCAATAAACTACAAAAAAATTGAAAATCGTTTTTGTCATTACATATATTTCTACTTGGGGAAATTTAAGAGTTTTATCCCTCAAAACTTTAAATACAAAAAAGTTGCAAAAAATAGTTTCCCACCACAGTAAATTTATTTTGAGTGTCTTCATAGTTTTATTTTGGAGATACAGCAATTTTTATATACTGCAGGAAAAACAAAAAACAATCCTATGATGCAAATTTGCAAAGAAAACAGCATGTGCATCAAAATAAACTATTTCCAGCTGTGCAATTCGAGTTCTAAGCATCCCAGAAACTTCAGAAAAGTCAAACATGACTTATAAAAACACCAGTATAGGCTTTTAAGGCCTACAAGTAAAAAAACGTCATTTTCATGGAAAATGACGTTTTTTCCCTTCCGGTTTCGGACAGGAAATGGCGGACATGCGATAGTTCGCGTTGACATCTTTTTCATTGTGGGAAGTGTTACGAACAGCTGATCGGATTGGCAAAGCGTGTTTCTGGAATATTATGTTTTTGTTCCTGCAAGCGCTTTTTATGCAATTTTTGCAAAGCTTTATGTGGAAGGAAACCATGACTTAGGACAAGCTGATGGCATAAGATGTAAGTACAACTCCTCCGGTTTCATATGCAAAACAAATTATTGCGCTAGCTTACACGTTTCAGGTTCTACAGGGATTTAAAGGGTTAACAATAACAACGTATTGAACAATGACTTTAAAAAATAATATAAAATAGTGTGCAAATACTGATAACAGTGCAAATGTTTGCAATATAAAAAAATAAATGAAAAATGTAAACATCTACGTTTAGTGAACTTTGCAGTGTTGCTCTGTGGCGCAGCTACGACACTGTAGCAAAGTTTACACACTATGTCTACTTGATCCACGTCAAGTAGAACCCATAATGTTTCCACACCACTGAAGTTTTTTTTTTTACCTCTCTTTTCAACCAACGGCAGTCACTCTCCTCCCCAAATAACTTCTGCTTAGCTTTCCGAGCTTCCCTTGGGTCTTCTTAATTGTTGTGACAGGTGTTGGAAATGCAGAGAGGTGCGCTTGATTTGCCACACGGAGCAGCGCGAGAGTAAAGCACGAGGGAGGGGCTAATAATCGGCTCAGTCATTTTTAATGATCGTTGAAAGCCCAGATCGTAATCGTGATTAAAAATCGATTAATTGAGCAGCCCTAACTTAAACCTGATCTCACTATATCTGACTTGCTTTTTCATATGCACTTCTTTCAAGCAATGTGTAGAAAACTTAAGAACTACAGTGATAGTCCCCTCCTCACCTATACCCTTTATCGCTCTGGAGCTTTTCCGTTGCACTGACAGGGCTCCGAGAAACTATCATAGAGGTTTTGTCCTTGCACACCTGTACACCCACGGTGTGAAATGTTCTCAGCATGACAAACAAAAGCACGCTGTGCAGAGGGCCCAGGACGTGTTTGCAAGCTGTGGGATCCTGCAGCAGTTGGGGGTTTGCTAGCATCTTGCTGTAGCTTTAAAAAGCATTTCCTGTTGAGTTGTTGTGGATGACCACATTTACCACTCTTCCCCCTCTTGTTGACAGTTTATCCTGTGCACAATGGCCATCTAAGTGCTGTCGTCTGTCCCAATCCACGAGGGCAAGCTGTTTGTGTGCCAATCAGAACCTAATTCTGGATTATTGTCTCACGGGAATGCAAGGGAAGGCCAGTATACTAAGACTGTGCAGCAACAGAAAATTCACCCACTGCTTGTAATGCTTACTATAATGCATTAATTGTGTATTTTACACAGGGATGTGCTGAAGATGTACACACATATTATAAATCAGCATTGAAGGGCAATATTTTAAAGCCTGTAATAGAAATGTTTGTCTTTCAAAATAAGGGCACAAATATTATAATCTTTTAAGTTTATTAAAAAAAATGTAATCTCATAAAATCTGCATGTAGTGGCTTTAAAGGGCTTCATCATAAACACCTTTTTGGATTTGGACTTCAAAAATAAATTTTTTATTTAGGATGATTTCCAAGAGATTTTATTCAATAACCAAACACCTGTTTTAACAGAAATTGTAAGATATGCTAACAACGTATCGCTGTTAAAAAGATGCTCTGATGTGCCATTAGACTTTCTGAATGTACGCTCCAAACACCTTTTGTTGGACTTACAGGAAGTGCATCACGAGTCACGATTGATTGTTGTTACAAAGAACATGTTCATTTGCTTTTTATATTAAATGTTTGACAGTAATGGATTTTGTCAGCTGCTGTTTTCTCATTTCCCCAATCTGATGTATACCTCTGTTTTATACAATTTACAAAACCAGATGCATATAAATTAAATTTACCAAGCAGTCAGTGATGACTGTGTGTTGGAAAAGTAGAGTGAGATCTGCAGTCTGTTCAAAAATGTTCATGTGTTTGAGATTTTCCAGCTGGGAATGTTTCAGCTTTTCCCTTTCGTCCATTGACAGCATTTTTGGAAAATCAGAATAACCACTTTTAATCAGCAAGCATTCTGTTTATTTATTTATACAACTGCGAATCCCCGCCCCCCAAGTCTATTTACACAATACACTTTATTTCTTTAAATATAGTTAACAGAAACATTCAAATTAGCTGTTAAGTGTTGCATTGTATAAAATACAGTGGCAAACATTTAAAAAAAATGCATAAAAACAATTGTGAACAGCACTAGATTTAAAAAGTGACATATCAAGTACAGCAAGTTTTCTAATCTCTGTGCAAAAGTCTGCAAATCCCAAGAAAGTTCATTAGATGCCTCTTCAGGTGTTGGACATGTCAAGTTTTGTTCTACACATGTGCTTGAGAAAGAAAGCTTATCCAAAAAAAGCAGGAAACATTTGTATCGTCCTGTAAAGATCTTTAATCTCACCCATGTTAATTGTGTATTATCTCACCACTTGGTTCTTCTGGAAGGATAAATCTGATTTCATCATTTCTCTCATATCTCACCAAGTTTTTGATCACGTCTACATGTATTATTGAGTGGTTTGGAGTCAAAGGATCAAATGCAAGCCAGGCTCTCTTCAGAGAACAGCGAAGTTCTGGGTTTGAACTTGCTTGTTTCAACATACCAAATGATCAGAGAGAAAGGTCCAAGTAAAAACTGGGGGGAAAAAAAATCATCAAATCAATGTGCAAAAAATCAAGACAAACTCTGTGCAACACATCGCCTTCAGTGTTGCCCATCTCTGCTTGCTACATTGAGAGGCTACGCATGACATTAATCATCATCATCGTCCCAGCAGTAGTCCACAGCATTCCAACCGAGAGCAGGGCTTTTGGAAACAAACAAACAAGGTACATAGAAAAATAATGGCAAATTAATACTTTGTTTTAGAAAAATAGATGTAACTGTTATTTCCAAGTCTCTGCGGATGAGTCGTGTGCTGTAATTACAGATCAATACGTGTCACGCAGACCTTTTTATAATTGTTTCAAGTGCAGTCTCCATGCAATACACGAGCTTGTGCTGGACTTTATGTAGTTGGAAAACTAAAAGGACTAATTCTCATAATGCAGTCTAATCTAAAATGGTTTGGTACATTTACATTTGTGGATAAGCAGATTTTTGGTGTGTCGGACTGATGTTTGTAAAGGCTAGAGCAGGCGAATAAAGCTAAGGCCGTTTGGAGGCTGAGCTCTGTCCTCAGCATAAAATACATGAAATAAACCTTGTTTAAGATGATTGTTTAATCATCATGCTTTGTTAACGTTCACATAGGCAATGTTATTTTAGGAGTATAATGGAAGACGTAAAGCATGCAACTGAATGAAACTAGCCTCCAGCAGTTCCTTCCAGCTTTCAAGAGAATTTGGGACGCTGGTTCCTGTCAAGCAGTCTCATTCTCAAACACTTGAAGGACTTTTATGTCAAGGAAATCAGTTTAGGAGTTTTAATTATTTCTAAAACATTTATTTTCTGTGACAAAATGACAAATGGAGCTCTTCGTTTGAAAGAATAATACCAAGTTAAGATGAATTTGAATAGGTGTAAACGCAAAGTTCACTTTATCTGATGTATCCAGATACAGATAATTCATAAGAAATCATGTATGTGTGCACAAAAACTGAAATGTGTACACATATTCTCACATATTCTTTTCTTCTTGTATGAACCGGGCATGTGTATTAGGAAAATTACCTTCTTAAACCATGAATGGATTTAGCCGATCCTATCACTGATCTTTTGTATACAAAAACTCTGGATCTTGTGTGAAACACTCACTTGTGGGAACTGTGTTCTGTTGGTCTCAGTTCTACAATCACATACAGATCAGCAGAAGCTAGAGCTCTGTATGTGTAAAGCAAAGGGCAGCAGGTGCAAGGGTTAAAAAAAAAAAAGAAGAATACCAAGGCATCAATAAGGTCCTCCAATAAGCCCCATCCTTATGTATAACCACTACACACTATTATTGTTATTTATAGCTCCCACATCAAAAGCATTTACCAGATTTAGTGTTGCTCAGTCACGCTAGAGTGTAAATAGGGCAACAACCTTGGTTGCCCTGTGATTGCACTGAATCGTGAAGCACCTTCAAGCTTCAAATAGGGCAGCGACCCATCTCCAAACAGGAAATGTGGACTGATCCTCTCACACAAATTGGCAAAGGTTTGCATATAATTGCTAAGTTAGGAATAAAGTCAGACTACAAACATGTTGCAATGAGGCAACGTGTCAATATGAGCAACTCTCCTGTGATGAGTCTCTGCAACAGCCCACTCGACTCAACTGGTTGCTGCTAGTTGTATACTGATTATATTCCTGTATCAGAGCCTGTCATTTTGCAGTTATTCTGCTATATTGCAAAAACAATTTATGGAGGAATTTCTGTTTTAAAAACATAATGTTCTGGCTGGACTCTGAATCTACATAGCTAATGTGAATTTCTATTTACTTTCTGTGCAACAGATTAGCAGTTTTGACTAATTCCTCACAGATAACTGCAGTAGTGTTCCCAGACCTGGTCCTATCTTCGAAACAACTATTTCAGAGGCAATAAGATCCCAAGGTTGCAGTAATTTTGGTCACACCACAATCTCCACCCACTGATTTCTACAGTGTGATAATAATTAAATAATAAGAAATTTAAGCTCCGGGACACTTTCTTTTGTTTTATTTCCATCACATTATTACTGATCTCCATGTCAGCAAGTCAAGCTTGACTTACTCTGAGAAAACCATGTGTACGCATGTTCTGAAGTGTGTTTGACTCATCCTTTGTCCAGCTTTTTCATGCATATTCATGGTTTATATATTTGGCTACTGGTAAAGTTAGATTTGTGTGTGTGTGTGTGTGTGTGTGTGTGTGTGCGCGTGTGTGTTTTTTATAAATGGACTAGCTTAATAAGCTACAGGAATTATTGTTGGTGAATTATCCTGAAAAGACTGGAAAAAACAATACATTTTGTAAACTTTCTGTCACAAACAGCCATCAAAGATTCATGCTGACTTTTGTCAGTGTCTCGTTGATCACTACCAAAATAGAATAGGACAAGCAGACAGTGAGCTGTGCTTCACACTGTAAACCATCACAGAAAAAAAACTTGTCCAAACAGCCTTGACATAAATGTCCTTCATGTTTTTGACTTCCTCAGGGTGTTAATCATCTTCATGTTGTGGTCTTAATTTTTGTTTGTTTCTAATAATTAAAGTGAGCTAAAATGTGTGAAGCTTTACATCAGGTTTGCTCTATACAAGTAAATTCATCCACAGCACAAACGCTATGTTCTTCAGCTCATAGATAATTATTTCCAGAATGTATTTAACTCTAGAAACATACCAGAAAATCCACTGTGGCTCCTCATCGTTACATCATTATTGCTTTCAAAGACTGACAAAGTTGTCATTGTGCTATGGGACATCAGAGCAGCCTCTACACACTCTAATATTACATCCTGTAATAGGGGCTGAATAACTGGTTTTTCATATGTCATGGCAATGTGGTGTACATTAGGCACGCTAAACATACAGACAGCTCTCCTTGCCAATATGCGACTGCACCAATTTATTTGGAGCTTGAAAGCTGTGGAGTGAAATATAAACTTAGCACAAAAAGTAAGGAAGTTTGTGTTTGGCTAATTGTATCAGTGATTGTTTATTTCCCCTTAAATTGTGCCACATTTGTAAGGAAAATGCATTTGTGGGTTGAGCAGCAAAGTTAAGTATGTGGTTGCTTGCCAAACAGCTTATTCTGTGACCAACACAACCACTTTGGCTGACTTGGGTCAAATGGTGGTTGTAAAATGGGACACCAGCGCACAGCACTGTGCTACCAAGCTGGTGACTAGGATGAGGAGGAGGTGGAAGGCGAGGCCCCTGTTTTATAATGAACAAATTGTCAATATTTCTTGTTTCTTCGCACTTCAGTCATTTAATTCAATAAACAACACCAAACAAGACAACAGATAAACTGGTTTGGCGTGTTTTTCATAGTTTCAACCCACTTGCTCAACACTGCTGCTCAACCCACAAATGCATTTTCCTTACAAATGTGGCACTATTTAAAGGGAAATAAACAAGCGTTCCAACAGTATAACATTTATTAGCAAGAAGGATTATTACAACAAAGAAATAATTGACCAAACACAAATTTCCATACTTTTTGTGCTAAGTTTAGAAATGCCTTGGAAAGAGTTTCAAGTAGCTTTGTTCCCTGTGAGGAGGGAAGAGTGGTGGAAAATGAGAGTGGAAAGCTACAGTCTGTGTGCAGTCTGTGAGCGTGCTGAGGCCACCCCTGAATGAATGGTGGTTTGCACTGTGTGTGAGGAACATGCAACAGAAGACAACATGAGAAAAAAAAAATCATGCATATCTTTTCGGAAGAGCACATTAGGTGCCTTGAGTTGCTGGCAGTGTTCTATTTCAACTATGTACATGGTAGATGATGACTTTACACGTGGAAGTAATATAGTGTATAAATACCTCTGTATAAATGGATTTTATACATCTAAATTGGAGCACAGGGCAGGGACGGAGGAGGGAGCTAGGGGGTTTTCTCAAAAGGAATGGAAGAAAGTCTACAGTTTCTTTTAACCTTTGCATATTTAGTCTCTTTCTTAAACCCTGAGTCAAGCTTTAGAAATAACCTTCAGTCATTGTCGAAGGGTTTGGAGTGGGGGGTAGGGGCTACATCCCTGGAAGCCCCGGGTCGGAGACTGGCCTGTGGAGTCCCAACATTCCTGAGCTGCTGGGGACATCTGGTAGAGAGGCTTGCCGGCTTGATGGGAAATTCAGTGGATGTTGGTGGTGCTGCTGCTCTGCTGAGTCTAGGATGTCTCTCTGCTCAGTGTTGGTGTTATTCTCAAGCAGTCCAGCTAAGTCCCCATTGGGATGAGTCTCTGCATGGAGAAGGACTGGGGAGGTTTCTTTGGATGTGTTCAGGGCTCTCTCTGAGCCGGGGCTCTGGGGATGGAACAGTACAGTGGAAATCCACAGAAATTAAAGAAAGACTACACACAGCAAACGACTTTCTATCACATGATATAAACCCCTGACAGCCGGTCAACGTAGGAGTGGTTTTTGGTAGTTCTTTCCAAGGCTTTATCTCACTTACTTTCTTATTAGTTTTAATAAATAATAAATAATAAAAATTTAATTTAATTTAAATTTTACTGTGAATTTTGTCCTTCCATATAGGTGCTCTCCTGCATTATTTCAACACTGCTTTCATAAATATCCACCTATAATACAAAACCTATAATAACAGGAGATGAAAAATTTTATTTGCTGTCCAGTAGCCTCTTTATTTATATGCCACTACTGCATGCCATTAACTTTTTCTACTCTCTGTGATTCGTTCTGTTTGTTGTCTTTCTGCTCCTGTTTTCTCTCTCTTGTTTTTTACGTCACCTGATGGCTGCCCTCTCCTGAACCTGGTCCTCCTGGGAGGTTTATCCTGCTTTTTTTTAAAAAAAAAAAAAAAAGGAATTCTTCCTCCCCACCATCACCAGTGCTTTGCTCATAGGACACACAAGGGCAAAATATGGCTTGAGGTTCAGAACTGGCACATGGAGCTTCCTAATCAGGCTCCTGATGTCCTAAAACTAAAAACTAAAAAACAAACAAAACAAAAACAAAAAACAGTTAGTAGATCTCATGGCGAATGACTGAAATGAGTCCATCCTGCTCGATTTAAACAAGAAAGTGCAATAGTGCAAAAAAGTCAATGTGGCCTTTTGAAAACAAACGCTTCTGATGCTCGTCACAGGAGATTGCTGGTTCATAAGGATAGTATTATTAATAAATCTTATAACATTTCAGGCTATTTACCTTCAAATGTAAAAGGACCGTGAACTGTGAACTGCTGCCACAAATAAATCAAACTGGATTTAATGGAATAAAAGATCAATATTTAATATTATTTTGAAGGGCAAGCTGCTCCAACTTTACAACAGCAGCACGCTGAGTGATGACGGGCAAAATCCACTGGTGTTCTCTGATTTGTGTAACGCAGAGCTCCATCACAGCTAACCAGTTTGCTCTACTATGCTCCAAAATAACTCCTAACTGATGTTTTCCTTGCTGACCTGTGATGGAGGGACCGTAACATGAACAGCAGGTTATGTACTGTGTAATCTTTGCTTTAAGTAAACATTAAGTAAATGTAGAGGAAATGACCCCTTTAAGCTCTTTTTGGTAAGGTAGTTGCTATTTGGTTTGACTTTTGGTAACTGTTATTTAATTATATAATAATTACAAAAAAACCCCCAAACAACACAAAAACTATGATTGGAATTCATCAACAAGAATCTTAAGATTATACAGATTTGAAATTTACCACAAAAACGGAGCCAAAGCTATTGTAAAACAGTGTGACAACCAGCTGAAAACCGTGGCAGTGTTAGGGAAAATCAGCGTTTCCACTCATTAAGCTTCTGCTGTACCTGCGGCTGGGATGGAGCAGGGCTCACATCGATGGCAGACACCAGCTGGATCCTGACGGCTGGCCTCTGGTACTCTGGGCTGGAGGTGACGGTGCTATAAGCTGGAGGACCGGCTGCTGTTTGCCTCTGAAGGAGCTGCAGGATAGCCTGGATGTCTGCAGTCATCTGGGACTCAAGTCTGATGGCCACAAAACATGAAATAAACTGAAAAGCAGCATGACAGTGGTTCCATTTTGGATGCTGTAGATCTTTGTGTTTCATTAGAGAAAACACATCTGAAGGAAATATATTAGCAGAACAAAAGTTCACTTCAACAAAGTAACAATGAGCCTTGATAGTTGATTGTTTACATCAGGGGAGGGGAACTCCAGGCCTCAAGGGCCTGTGTCCTGCAGGGTTTTAGATGTGTCCTTGATCCAGCCCAGCTGATTTAAATGGCGAAATTACCTCCTCAACATGTCTTGAAGTTCTCCAGAGGCCTGATAATGAACTAATCGCTTGATTCAGTTGTGTTGATCCAGGGTGATATCTAAAACCTGTGGGGACACCAGCTCTTGAGGCCTGGAGTTCCCCCATTTTTGATGCTCGACATCAGGGGTGTCAAACAAAATTAATAGGTAATTAGCAAGACTCTATAGAAAGTGGTAACCCCTAACTCTACCTAAGTAAATTTAAATAAATGTAAGTAAATGTAAATGTTTGGAAAAATGTACTTCTAAAAGCGTCTGGACTTCTTTAAGTTGCTTGAAGACGTTTCACCTCTCATCCGAGAAGCTTCTTCAGTTCTAAGGTCAAATGGTGGAGAGTCCCAGATATAAACCTAGTGGGAGTAACCCCCCACTGGGTTTAAATCTTCTTTCCAAGCTCCTTAGACTGCGATGACCTGGATGACTGAGAACCTTCACAGACGTACTTCTAAAAGTACTTTTATTGCGCCATGTTCATTCACTCATAAGCTGCTGTAACATGAATCAAATGGTTCTATAGAACTCTCAATCAAGACTGATTTCCATACTGATGACAAACAGGTGATGAGTTCCTGCTTGATAGTTCTGAGTACACCAGTCAAAAACTTTAATTAAATGAGATCCGAACAAATGAACAGCTGTTATTTCTAAGAGAAGTCTTCTGGTAATGGCTACTCGCTGTTGCTGTGACAGCAAGGAAGACCATTAAAGGTAATCATTACTACACAACATACGGTTACATTGTCACCTTGTTCTCTGAGCGAGAGACTATCTCTCCACTCTGTTACATATTTCATATGTGGGGGTTATACCCCATACATATGGAATATGTAACAGAGTGGAGAGATAGTCTTGATATGATAGAGAACTAAAGTACTCTTACTAAATCCCCAACGTCTGCAGTAATAGTATCAGTGTATCAGTAGTGCAGTTTACTACCAGGATTTTAAAAAATGTATTTGTGTAAATTTCAACTGTTTTGCAGAGTGTAAGTTATGCAGTGTGTGGACTGTTATACAATGAATATGCAGACAGAAAAAGCATACCACAGTATAGTGCAGTACCATGGATGGAACACTAGAGGGAGCTTTAAAGCTTCCTTCATATAGTAAGGACAATCAAGAGTTTCCCGGTAGTATGATCCTGCTCAAATGCAGAGCCTTCAGGAAGATGAGGAATTCTCAAAGGTGTGACCGAACACATATAGTGTGTGCATGTATTGATGCATTAAAGATTTCACCAGCAATAAATAAGGAAAGATAATTCAAATATTCTGAGTTGTGTGCTAAAGATATTCGCTAGTAAAAAGTCTAGTAATTCCCTCCAAAATGAAGTGGAAATGTGAAGTAGTAGATAATGAAGAAGTGCTCCCAGTGCTCAGTTCCCTCACTGTTGTGCCGATTTTGAACCTGATTCTGTGATATCTGCACTTGAAAGTATGAAATCCTCTATAAAAATGAACTGTTTTTCATTTCTCCTGGAGATTGCTGCATCACCTTATGCACCAAGTTACATCATGAGCCACAGGGTGTTAGGTGATGAATCACCTCTTTTCCCCCTGCTTACACACTCCTTTTCTGTCCTTCAGTACAAAATAAAGAGAGTCAGTAAACACAGCGAGCAAAACAGAAGCTTTCCAGTGCAGACTCGAGCACATTGGTACTTTGTCAGGTGAGTGGGGGTTTTTTCACCCAGAGGACAGAGTGGAAGTAAACACTTTGTCTCGGTTCTGCTGTGAGGGTAAATGAGGGTTGGTGGTGCGGTGGCCAAGCCTGCCCATCAACTGAATCAGCATAAATGGCTGAAAGGTATTCAGCAGTGATGAGACCATTTTGGATGCTGTAGATCTTTGTGTTTCATTAGAGAAAACACATCTGAAGGAAATATATTAGCAGAACAAAAGTTCACTTCAACAAAGTAACAATGAGCCTTGATAGTTGATTGTTTACATCAGGGGAGGGGAACTCCAGGCCTCAAGGGCCTGTGTCCTGCAGGGTTTTAGATGTGTCCTTGATCCAGCCCAGCTGATTTAAATGGCGAAATTACCTCCTCAACATGTCTTGAAGTTCTCCAGAGGCCTGATAATGAACTAATCGCTTGATTCAGTTGTGTTGATCCAGGGTGATATCTAAAACCTGTGGGGACACCAGCTCTTGAGGCCTGGAGTTCCCCCATTTTTGATGCTCGACATCAGGGGTGTCAAACAAAATTAATAGGTAATTAGCAAGACTCTATAGAAAGTGGTAACCCCTAACTCTACCTAAGTAAATTTAAATAAATGTAAGTAAATGTAAATGTTTGGAAAAATGTACTTCTAAAAGCGTCTGGACTTCTTTAAGTTGCTTGAAGACGTTTCACCTCTCATCCGAGAAGCTTCTTCAGTTCTAAGGTCAAATGGTGGAGAGTCCCAGATATAAACCTAGTGGGAGTAACCCCCCACTGGGTTTAAATCTTCTTTCCAAGCTCCTTAGACTGCGATGACCTGGATGACTGAGAACCTTCACAGACGTACTTCTAAAAGTACTTTTATTGCGCCATGTTCATTCACTCATAAGCTGCTGTAACATGAATCAAATGGTTCTATAGAACTCTCAATCAAGACTGATTTCCATACTGATGACAAACAGGTGATGAGTTCCTGCTTGATAGTTCTGAGTACACCAGTCAAAAACTTTAATTAAATGAGATCCGAACAAATGAACAGCTGTTATTTCTAAGAGAAGTCTTCTGGTAATGGCTACTCGCTGTTGCTGTGACAGCAAGGAAGACCATTAAAGGTAATCATTACTACACAACATACGGTTACATTGTCACCTTGTTCTCTGAGCGAGAGACTATCTCTCCACTCTGTTACATATTTCATATGTGGGGGTTATACCCCATACATATGGAATATGTAACAGAGTGGAGAGATAGTCTTGATATGATAGAGAACTAAAGTACTCTTACTAAATCCCCAACGTCTGCAGTAATAGTATCAGTGTATCAGTAGTGCAGTTTACTACCAGGATTTTAAAAAATGTATTTGTGTAAATTTCAACTGTTTTGCAGAGTGTAAGTTATGCAGTGTGTGGACTGTTATACAATGAATATGCAGACAGAAAAAGCATACCACAGTATAGTGCAGTACCATGGATGGAACACTAGAGGGAGCTTTAAAGCTTCCTTCATATAGTAAGGACAATCAAGAGTTTCCCGGTAGTATGATCCTGCTCAAATGCAGAGCCTTCAGGAAGATGAGGAATTCTCAAAGGTGTGACCGAACACATATAGTGTGTGCATGTATTGATGCATTAAAGATTTCACCAGCAATAAATAAGGAAAGATAATTCAAATATTCTGAGTTGTGTGCTAAAGATATTCGCTAGTAAAAAGTCTAGTAATTCCCTCCAAAATGAAGTGGAAATGTGAAGTAGTAGATAATGAAGAAGTGCTCCCAGTGCTCAGTTCCCTCACTGTTGTGCCGATTTTGAACCTGATTCTGTGATATCTGCACTTGAAAGTATGAAATCCTCTATAAAAATGAACTGTTTTTCATTTCTCCTGGAGATTGCTGCATCACCTTATGCACCAAGTTACATCATGAGCCACAGGGTGTTAGGTGATGAATCACCTCTTTTCCCCCTGCTTACACACTCCTTTTCTGTCCTTCAGTACAAAATAAAGAGAGTCAGTAAACACAGCGAGCAAAACAGAAGCTTTCCAGTGCAGACTCGAGCACATTGGTACTTTGTCAGGTGAGTGGGGGTTTTTTCACCCAGAGGACAGAGTGGAAGTAAACACTTTGTCTCGGTTCTGCTGTGAGGGTAAATGAGGGTTGGTGGTGCGGTGGCCAAGCCTGCCCATCAACTGAATCAGCATAAATGGCTGAAAGGTATTCAGCAGTGATGAGACCAGAATTTCTACCGAGAGGCAGTGAGCAGAATATTGAAGAAACTCAAGTAGTTCCACCCTTCAATTCATTACTTCATGTGAGATTTGTGAGACAGTTGCTAACAAATGCCATCTCCTTCAATTGGCAACTTTACTGTGACTTCCACAAACCAAACCTCGTAGGATGACGTCGAAACCCTTGCAATTTGTCTGTATCTTTTGGCTCTGCGCTATAAATAGACAGTCGTTAACTGTCTTCCTCCCCCTCATCTGTATCAGTGCACCAGCCCAGAATCACACCAGCTGCTCACATGGTCCACTCTCTGCATTAACACAGCTGCAGTGGGTGTCTGGCCTAAAATGTGTATGCAAGTTTTAGCCAATTATAGGCAGAATTATGGGATTCACATGGCTAGCTCTCAAAGAAGCTGCTGAAAAATACAAAGCCTATTATAGAAAATTGAGTCAAACATGATCCCAGAGGTGTCTTTAGTAATCCAAAGGTTAAGTGCCTGAAAAATCCTGAAATAGCATTCCACTGATTTAGCTCCTGTAACATTGACTAGTGATGGTAAATCTGATTGGCCAGTAGTACTGACCAATAGATTAGTTTAAGTTTTAACCAAAACTGTTCAAAATGTGAAAAAAGCCTGAAAGTTTACATATTGGTGCTTTTTTCTTTGTTCCTTTATTTAAAAACAGGACATCCGTGATTTGGCAGTTGCTCCCCAGAAAAAGGATGTGTTATAGTTTTTATGGGATTAACTGAGAAAGCTAGCTTTCTGGTATAAAAATGAGCTATGAGTGGTTTCAACAATGCAAAAAAAGTAGAAGAGATCAAAATGCGTGGTCTACATAGGAAGAGAAATGGAGAAGGGGGTCAACTTGAAGGAAAAGTATGTGAATAATGTGACCGTGAAGAGGGTTGCAGACAGAATCATGAGTTTGAACCCAGAAATTTAAGGGGTGATGCTGAATGTTGTCAGTGTCACAGATTGAATATGTCAGTTAGAAGAAGGAATTCTAGAGTAAGTTGGATGAAGCAGTAGAGACTGTTCCCATGGGCGAAAGAGTGGTGATTGGAGTGGATGTCAATAGACATGTAGATGAAAGGAACAGAGGTGATGAGGGCATGCTGTATAGCTATAGTGAGAAATCGAGAAAGACAGATGGTAGTGGATTTTGTGAAATGGACAGAAATGGCTGTAAACACAAAGGGAGAAACATAGGGTGATCTAAGAATGAAGGAAGTTAAACACAGGTGGATTACATCTTATGCAGAAGGGGAATCCGAAAGAGAAGACTGCAAAGTTATGTCAGGGGAGAATGTCGCTAGTTAGCATCAGACGGTAGTCTATAGGAAATTACTGTATATTAAGAAGAGGAAGCAAGTACAAATAAAGCTGAGGATGAAAGAATCGTATGCACAGTTCAGGGAGAGAGACCTGCTCTGGTTTGTAGGGAAGTGTTACCGATGAGTGGGAAAGTACAGCTAAAGTACACCAAACAGCTGCCAAGAAGCTGTTTGGTGTACTTGGTGGGGAAATGGAGAAGTGCAGGAATGTATTCAAAGAAATAGGTTAGCTAAGAATAAGTTGAGTAGTCAGAGAGTTGAAGAATGGAGACAGAAGGCTTGCAGTGACTTCTATGTGATCCTAGGCACTAATGAAGGCGAAAAGGACTTTTACTGACTGGCTAGGCAGAGCGCTTGAGTTGGAAAGGATGTGCAGCATGTTTGGGTGATTAATGATAAATGAAATGAAAAATGAAAAAAAAAATACTTATGCTATATATACTTATATATGTAGATAGTAACGTGTTTAGGACTGACATCATGTTCCATTCTGCTCAGCAGACTTTTGCAGGGACGTTCAGCTTCAGCTCCAGCATTGACTGATAAACTGGTCTTTTCCTGCTGCTGTTGCTATATCGCATTTAGAAATTCACTATTGAGTTTAGCCGCTAAAGTTGCCTGAAGTCTCTGTATCAACGTAATCCTGAGTGTTGACGATACAAAGAGCATTTGCAGTCTTTTGGTTTGACATGACCAACAAGCTGTTTCAAAACCCTTCCCCTTTGCCCTTGCGCACCTGTTGAGGTGCTGCTGCAGCAAGTCTAGACGTTGCTCCACCTCTCCATAGGTGAGCTCTGTGTCACTGTCATCCTCCCTGGCTGGTGTTTCCTGGCAGTGAGCCGACTCCTCCGCAGCCTCACCGGGATGCTGACGCACCCACTCGTCAGGGTGGAGCTCTGGAGGGAAAGACATGCAAGCAGAGATGAATACGCATACACACGCGTGCACAAGAAACGATCTGTGTTATTAGAATGTTTTCTCAGGGAAAGCACTGTATGTGCTGTGCCCTCTCATCATTTAGCTTTACTGAGCTCCGAGCAGCTTACCACCTTCTGATTCCTGACATTTACACTGGAGAGGAAAACACCCATCTGACCCCAGCTTGCATCACAACCTCAGTGGGATTTTCCTGCCTCTCTTTTGGGTTTCTGCTAGAGATTAAATTGACATTTCCTGTGCATTTCTCTCGCCAGTTTGTAAGAATCAATATCATTCTGCTCTCCAGAACAAATCCTCTTACAGCTGTAACATCTGAATTGTGGGATATTATCAAACCAACACACTGACACAGATTTCCCACGTCAGTGTGGAATCCTGCTGAGTTTGACTTGCAGTTAAAATTCAGGAGCGCCCTGTGCGTGTTTATACTAAACCAATTTATGGAGGATTTAAGGTGACTGCAGCTGACTACTGAGAGTGCAGATCAAATGAAGTCAGATGCAGCTGTTTATGTGGAAGCTGCATCTGCATCGGAATGCATAGGAGGATTCTGTATCGGTTTGCTGCGCGTTTACAGCCGGTACAGTCCTATTAACAACATTCACATTAACAACATGTTTCCAACAGATCCTTCAGTTTGGCCCGAACCTACAGTCACAAGGGGTGTCCCGAGCCAAGTGCTGGATAAAATCCTCTAACATTTTATTACTGAGTTGGTTTTAGGTTTCAACATGACACATAATCCTTTTTGGGATTTTTAATAGATGTGACAATCCTCCCCTCAGGCTTTTTTAACTGGGGTTTTTTGAATTCTTGAAAATGAACTTCTAAGTTAATTACTTATTCTGGTGTCAACCTTTACAGGGAAAAAACCCCCAGATTTACAGGAAACTGTGTATTTGAACAATGTCAGTAATTTCCCAGATGTTTCTTTAGTGTTTTATCCACTTGGTTTTTGTTAGAAAAAAACATTTATTTGAATGACAGGAAAGAAATAAAGACTAATCTCTTGTTACTTGATGGAGAGATAAAAAAAACCTCTTCATTTGTAGGAACAAATACATCTGACATCTCTGTCACCTTTGTATTCCTGGTTCTGTGCGTTGTCTTCAGCCTGTGTACTGGAAGCACTGTTCAACCCAAGGCCCAGGGCGTGGTCCCTTACCACCGGGTAGCCCAGCACACCAGAACACAAGGGCCTCTGCTCCTCTTCCTCCTCCCTGCCTTCCTCTTCCTCCTCATCCTCATCATCCTCTCCCTCCTCAGCAGACTCTCTCCTCTTCTCAGCTGCCGAGGAAGCATAGATCTGCCTCGTCTGCTTTGTGTTGCAGTAGGTGACCGCAGTCTCCTTGTTGTCCTGGTTGTGGGAGCCTACGGGCACAAAGTGCAGTCAGGAAACCTGCTGGGGGAACACTGACTTCCTCTGGGGATGTGGGGGTTGCCTTTGTTATCTGACAACAGTAGCACGTGTCTTGCTTTGGGATTAAAGTGAGGACAAACAATGTTAAAGCACAATCTAGCCTGTTAATGTTGTGCATTATATCATAATGTGTTCCAAATGTGTGTTTACAAGGCAAGCTTGTTCAGCAGTAATGAATAGTGAACATGAGCTTTTCATTCCAAACTGAAGTGAGGTCTAAATCTTCACACCTGATGGATGTAGGCATGATATGCCAGCTGCTAGACTGTGAAATGGACCATTAGCTACTTTCTCTGTCCCTACTTGTGTTATACTGTGAGATGGTGACACCAGTGACAGAGGACTCGTAACCATGGTGACCAATTAGATTAAATTAAAGATATTCCACTTCACGTACGAAGTACTGAATGATGATGAAGCATTATATTTTTAAAATCTCTTAGTATCAACTGTTGACAGAAGAGCTCTTCACTCTCATACTGCAGACTTGTTTGTGTATTTTATTTTACAGTCGACTAGGAGGCAGCGCCTTCAGCTACTGGATCTCTTTTCTGTGAAACTAGCTCCCAGTTTGGATTTAAGAGACAGACATGCTCCCTACTTTTCATATTAAGCTTTAAACTCTTCTTTTTCCTACAGGTTATGAGTAAGTCTATGGGCTCAAAATGAGGTCATAAATATTTTGTACTTGTAAATCGATTTTGTACTTGTAAATCAGGATTTGTATGTGTAAAAAAAATTTGTGTGTTTATAAAAAAGATTTGTGTGTGGACTTAGCCAAAAAAAACCCTGCAAGTTACAAGTACGAATTTTGACCCTATTTTTCTTCCTTTCATCTGATTGGTCAATGTCATGTCAATCACAAATGTAACAATCCAATCAGAGAACAGATGGGTTTGGCTGTCTGAGGGGTGCTTTTTTTGAACTGCAGGTCTGCAAGGGAATAAATGCCCTTTTACATGCCAACCCAGAGTTTTCCTTCACCACCACGAAGGAAAACAGTCTGTGGTCGTCTGAGTTTGGTGATTTTTGTGTCACAGGTCTACGTGTTTAATATAGGGACTTCTCTGATTGGATTGTTACATTTGTGATTGACATGACATTGACCAATCAGATGAAAGGAAGAAAAATAGGGTCAAAATTCGTACTTGTAACTTGCAGGGTTTTTTTGGCTAAGTCCACACACAAATCTTTTTTACACACACACAAATTTTTTTACACATACAAATCCTGATTTACAAGTACAAAACCGATTTACAAGTACAAAATATTTTTGACCACATTTTGAGCCCATATAAGTCTGGATCTGGATATCCAAACAAGTTATGCTACTATAGGCTCTGCTGGGAGATGCACTGAGCACTTATCTATTCTCACCTCCCCCCATTTTCCCCATTTGTTGTTTGTAGCCTCTCTGTGCTCTTCTTTCTACTCATCTCTTCCCCCTCACTCCAACCAGTCAACATATGGCTGCACCTCCCTGAGCCTGGTTCAGCCAGAGGCCTCTTCCTGTTAAAATGGTCTGTCAGATTGTTGAGGTTCTCTTTTTGTATGTTGTTGCCAGTGACAGTGACAAAAGATGGATTAATTAATGTAGTTTAATGAAATTGTTTAGACTTCTCTGTATTTTAAATTCTGTCATGCGTGAGCTTCAGAAAAGTACAAAACAAGTCCAGCTTGTCAGTGCCGAGCACTTTCACAATGCATTAACAGTGCCGCAGCAAATAGGAAGGTTCAGAGAATTGCTTTCAGTTTGTATGATTGAGCATGACTGCACAAAGAAACCTAATATAACCCAGCCTAACTGTAAGAAAACATTCTTTATTAAAGTATCTTTTCTGGAAATAAGCTTTTTTTATTTTATAAACCTCCCCTTTTATTAACATTGAGGCTGTCATTGCACTTGAGTCAGCACACATTCATGAGAAGGGGCTAGGAATGAGGAAGCGCAGCTTTGGCAAGTTAAATGGAGCATCAGTGGGCTTCAGTGTAACTCAAACACCACCTGGAGGCATCGTTGCGTAGACCTGTTTATTTAAAATACTGTCCTGAGAATCAAAAATGTTTGTAGGAAAAACCGAATTCGCAGCTAAGGTCACCATGACTTCCTACAGAGTGGACGGTGTGCCAAAAGGCCACCGTGTGATAACTAAATGTTGAATTCTTGAAGACATTCAACACATCCAAAGCATTGAAAAACACATCACCCAAAATTCATTCTCATTAGCCCTCATGAGTTTCTGACCTGACACAGGGAGGTCACATGCTTTGCTAAGACATCAGGCAACTCTGATTTGCCTGCTGTCTTCCTTTTAAGGCCCAGTTTCAATACTGTTATTTGGTTAAGTGATCAGATTGGATTCGTGTGTCTACATGTCGCCCGGCTATCTGAATGAGTTGCTATGGTAACAGTGTAATAAGTAAGCAGCTCTGCATGTGTACCTTGTCCTTTGCGTCCTGTGTTTTGCATGACAAAAGACGCTTTGTAAACTGACTTTAGCATCCACACTGACACACTTCTCTAGAAATGTCCAAATGTGGTTTCAATCCACTTAAAAAAAATGCTGGAATCTTTCTGGATACAATATAGATGTGCTAAAAATAGGTCTGAGAAAGGCTTCACACTCAGCTCCACCTAGGCTCTGTGCACAGGTACATGTATAGGAAAATGACTTCATTTGAATGTGAGTCTCTGTGATAGGTACAGGTATGTGAAACATCAGTCACAGAAAAAAAAAACATGAAATAAGGCTAAACAGAGAGTGTAACAGTGGTTTTGGAGATCATTTCTCTCAAATTATGCTGACAATTCAATACCCAAACTTTGGTCATTTAGTCATAAGATCCATAATTGCAGCTGCTGTTGCTCGGATGAAAGGCTCACTGTTAATTATTAATAAAAGCTACTTTCAGATGCTCCCTTACTCACAAGGGTCACCTCAGCAGGTAGTTCCATATTTGATTTGGCAGATTTACATGCTGTGTGTCTCTCTTTTACACAAGTCCAAACAGATCTGTGTCTAAAACAGTGAAAAGAATTTGCAGACTTTAGACTTACAGTTTAAAGTGATTGTCAAATTTTATATGTAAAATTTATGACTAAGTTTTCAGAAGTTGATCAAATGAAAGTAAATAAATTAAAACTGAGAGAATGTTCACATTACTCTGTCATTAATCTGACAATCCCCGGTGAGGAAGGACAGGGCAGGAGTATTAGGAAAACTCTGTTTTAACAGGAAGACTTCCAGCATAGCCAGGCTCAGGTAGGTGCTGTCACCTGCTGAGGCCAGGTGAGTCATAAGGAGAAAGACAAGATGAACAAAGAGCAACCACCAACAACAACAATCTTCTGGAAGTCCAAGCCTATAGCCCAGGGGTGTCGAACCCCAGGCCTCCAGGTCCAGTGTCCTGCAGGTTTTAGATCTCACCCTGGGTCAACACACCTGAATCATTTAAACCAGTCCTCTGGAGAACTTCAAGATATGTTGAGGAGGTAATTTAGCCATTTAAGTCAGCTGTGTTGGATCAAGGACACATCTAAAACCTGAATAACTAAAAATGGTTCAGGCACCTGATCCAATCCTAATTATAAGCTTTATGACACTGTCTGTCTCCTGAACCCAAACTGGAAGCCGTTTCCACAGAGGAGAAACGCCTTATAGTTGAAGGCTCTGCCTCCCCTTCTACTTTTAGAAACTGCGGGAACCACAAGTAAGCCGTGCAGGCGTATTGAAGAGTGCTCGTAAGGATAACATGGTACTATGAGGTGTTTAAGATAGAGGGCCTGAAAGATCAGATGGATTTTATGAGGATTTTAAATGGGTTTTCTGGATTTTACAAAAAGCAAAGGAAGACTAGCTAATGTGGACTTTCTGTGCAGAGCCATTTCTAATTTTTTCAATATTCTGCATTTTAAAGTTGTTACTAGAGACTTGTTACATGGTCAGGAACGACTTTTAGGCACTGCTCCTTATAACTTACCTTACTGGAGGCCAAGATATCCATGGTATGTATCAGTTTTGGCAGCATGTTTCTGAGGAATATTTAAATGAGGGTGCAGCAGGTCTGAGGTGTTAGCTGGCTGAATAAATGGCACTGCTATGGTAACAGTAAACAGTAAACAGCATGTGTGCTGGTTATCCAGATGCAAAATAAACAGGGTTTCCCATTTAAAACCACCAACAGTAGTGCTTTTGTGCATCACGCTGACCTGTGGAGGATTTCCTTCTGTATGAGACCCGTTTTCGACACTTGGAGTCATCCATGTTAGAATCAGTTTCTTGTGAGTAGGTCACCTATAAAGAGATGATGTATGATCAGACTGAACCAGCGTAAAAGTCTGTGCCATATCTGTGTCACTCGCCTCTGTTGTTCTAGAAGTAAAAATGTTAGAAGCACAAAAATTGTGTTGGTATTAAAACAACAAGCTTCCTTAACTAAGCAATATAAACTCCTGCCTGTCTTGTTGGAACACCATGTCTCTGCTGTTTTTGTTGTAATCCTAGCACGCTCTTCTCATGTGTCACCTCTGCTCTGCGTCCCTCTCTGCTTTCCAGTTCTCTAAATAAATAACCAAAGGTCAACACAAAGTGCACTCCCAGCTCTCTTTTTAAAAGATAAAACTAGCTCATTTGGATTCACACACACACACGATGCTGCTCTCTCACTTAACGTGTTATTACAACCTCCCACATCATGTCTTCTGTCCAGCGATTAGTACTCTCTCATTCTTGTCTTCCAGCAAATGAGCGATTACAGAAATTTCTTTAAAATAGAACTGAATATGAAAGCCTATATTGCTATAATCGGTGGGGCCAGCCTTATTTAAGTTACCTTTGCATTTTCATCACGGAGGTCAAACGTGAGCTCCAGGTTAGTGAAGAAGTGGTCCGCGAATTCTGGATACATGTCCAGCACCTCCAGAATGTCCTCCCTCTGAATGGTTTGCAGGTCACAATAACTTAGCGCCCGCACGTCTGCGCAGGATTTCCCCGGCTTTGCGTACAGGTGTATCATTTCTCCGAAGATGTCATTTTTGCCTAAAGAAGAAACAAGTGGGGAGGTTGACACAGGAAGTGTCATCTTTCAGCTTATGAAGGACATTTATTTTTGGCAGAAGAAATTAAATTAAAGTTACTGGAGAACATATAGCATATATAACTTGTAGATGCAGTGTTTTGCAGACTGGGGAACCTCTGCCTAAGAAACTCTCCCTCTGATGCTTTTCTTATAACCAAACATGTTACTGAGCTACAAATTAAGCTAATTAGATGCAAAATGTTCCTCCACCTGTTTTTCTTAAAATGATAACGATAAAACTTTGTTTCATATTGACTAAAATATGGATTTATGAGATTTTATTTACATTTTGTGTTATTTTTGTGTTGATCTACTGCCCTCGCAGAGAATGTGCTGACTTACATGTGATGGCCCTTGCTTATCCTAACCCTATTGTGTCATGTGCTTTCTCTAGACCTTATTGGCTGTGTGAAAAGAGCCCTTAATGAAAAACAAGCGTATAAAAGGCTCAGCAGGCTACACCTGCCCACAGCTGAGATGAGAAAAACAGGGAGACCAGATGAGATTTGCTGTGATTAAATCTGGAAGCTGTTGATAGCAGAATGCGGCTTCTGTCATCAAGCACTACATCACACCACGCTGACAACCACACAAAATTTCTCTACTCTCTTTTCTTCCGCTGTCACTTCACATTCTTTGCTTTCTATTGCTCTTCTCTTCTCTCTAACCTGCCCACTCGTTCATCCCTCCCCATTTCTTTTGTCATTTGTCTCTATATGAAAGAAATCGTGCCCTTTTTTTTTTCCATTAACACATATTCTCTGTTACCCTCATCCCACTATATGTACCCCCCCCCCCCCCCCCCCCACTGTGTTCTGTCCTCTCCCTTCATCTTGAGCATGCCTGTGAGGGAGCAGTAATCAGAATTTTCTTTGAAGTTAAAACAACATACCCGATAGGGAGCTCAGCTGCCAGCCCAGCCTTATTATAGCACAACTGAGCCATCTTCATTTAGCTGGCCCACCTGCATCTACACTGATGGAGGTGTACTCAGGCAAGTCCGACCAGACTGGACTGACAGGACTATCAGTCATACTCTTTTGAGGTTCCTTTTAAAGTGTTTTTGAGCTGGCTCATCAGCTGGATTCAATTGTTATTCACTAATTAAGAACATTTAGATGTTTGCATACTTGGATGCTGAATTGTTGTCAGCGGGTTTTCTGCACTGTGAAAGCTCATGCTGGCTGTAACAGCACTAGAATTCATCAAACCCTCAGACATGAGAGTATGATTTGAAGAAAAAATGTTTTTTCTGTTGCTGAAAGCCAATCAATAACAATTATTAACAAAATGTTATACTTTGGCTCTTTGGTTAAACTTAGACAAGACAAGAAGTTTGACATCCATCTATATAAACCTACAATCAGCAGGTGGTTGATGGAAAAGAGAAAAAACCACTAACTTAAAGCATGCTGCTTTTAAAGTTAATGTTTGTTAATGTGAATGCAATTCATATCTAACGTAAATCTTTAGATGAGTAATGCAGACCCACCCAGGATGGCCACCACAACGTCATCCTTTAGGATTTCAATGGAGCCACGGGAAACAAAGTAGAGTGCTGTAAGTACATCTCCACTGTGGACTAGCGTGTCTCCAGGGGGCGCATGGGTCGTCTTAAACCTCATGGCCAAGGCCCGAAGGCAGCCCTTGGTGGCTCCGCGAAATGCTTTACAGCCCTGGAGGAGATTCTTGTTGAGGTGGAGGCAGATATCCGCCTGTAGGCACTCTGGAAAACCCTTCAGGACCTGAGTCAAAGCACACATGTGTATGGTCAGACGTATTGAGGTAGTATATTATGTAAGATGTGATGGTTCTTTTTTCTTATATTTTATGACTTTGGGTTTGGGGTGAAGCAGTAGGTCGAATTGACTTGACTTCCAGAGAAATTTAATACAGTTGCCACTTGTGCTCTTTCCTTCTTCTCAAAACCCTGCAGTAGAAATAGTCTGCAATGTCTTTTTACTGTTTTAGTGAGCCTCTGAGGAGCTTAAAATAAGAGGTAAACAGAACATTTAGAGACTGTAAAGCTGTAGATAAATGAAATCACAAAGTCAAAACACAGATTTGACATTTGAGTCTTCTGTCTGTTTCTTTATGTACTCACATAATGAGAATCCTCTAAGAATTCTAACCTCAGTAACGCTCATATTTTTTTTTTTCCAATACTCTGACCCTTTGTTTGTTGTTAAAGGATAAAAAAACAAATACCATTTAAAAAATACTGAACCGATAAAATGTGAAGCATTCCTACACATTTACCATTACAATTACCATTTCTAGTGACATCACATTCAACTTCTGTTAAAAGGAAGTTTTTCTTTTCCACAGTCACCAGGTGTTTGGTTAAAACACTGTTGGGGTTTTTCTCTCGATTGTACAGTATTTACCTTACAGTAAAAAGTGACCTGAGGTGATTATTTTTGAACTAAAATTAAAACTTATTTTTGCACTTACCGTTTAAAGACATAACCCCCCCCCCCCCCCCCCCCCCCCAAAAAAAAAACAAAAACCCAGCGACCACTGACAAAAAACTTAAAAATCCCAGGACAACTTGAACTGACTATTAATAAGTGTACATTTTCATAGACTGAAAGGCTTGAAAATGAGGTTTGAGTTCACTGGACATCACAAAGACATTTCTTCTTTTTGTCATTTAGACAATGACACAAGCACAGCAAAAGAAATGTTGCCTGAACAGGATTTCTGGCTCTGACATGCTTTTTGTTGCTCGCAACAAAAACTGATTAGTACATTTGGAAAGGAAAGATTGAACAACATTTGGCAAGCGCAGGTGCCGCCGCGGAGCGTGCAGCCAAGCCTCCCACAGTGGGAGGGAAACCTGGCAGTGCCCAGCGAGGCTGTGCCCACTCTCACAGGCATGATTCACTCACTCTCTCTGGTACCAGATGAATATCATGGGGTTGTGTTTGAATACACAGATTTCATGCAAAAGGAACTTCAAGACAGGCCACATGCAAGTCTACCAATGATAGACGATTACTGGGGCCTGTGAGAAACATGAAGAATTACGTGTGTGTTCCTTAATAAAGGCATGCACAAGTCGATAAAATATATGTGGTATGGTTTCACCACAGTTGTGTACAAAATAGCTATATGTCCATATATGCACAGTAAATTGTGTAACACCCTGATGAACAGAACACGTCCATTAATTACATGCATGTCTGGGGCACTAATAAAACCTTGACATGGTGTATTTGATGGTCTCATGGAGAAACTAACAAAGCATTACACTACTAATGTCAGACACAGCTAGGTGAAGCTCTAAGACTGAGGAGCATCCGTATAAACATTGTGTTAGCACATGTACCTCCTGCTCTTACCAGAGTGGTGGGGTCATTCCATTTGACATGAGGCAGACATGGAAAAAACAAACTTATATAAGTACCATGAACAGTTCATGATGACAAAAGCCTGAGTTACTGTATGCACACACAGTAACAGTGGCTTTCATTCACTTGGTTAAGGCTAAACATTGCACAGGATAATGAAAGCATTGCACTATGCCAATGACATAGCAAGATAGGTTCACACTGATGTGGTAAGAGCGTTTTTCAGAACAAGATAGTTGAAACTGAGCAGAAATGGGGTTCAAAACTTCAAACTCACAGAAATGAAATTGAAAAAGGGGGAGAAGAAGTAGCAGAGAGAAAAACCCAACAGCAATCCCAGTTTTGTTATAGTTCCGTACCAGTGCAAACACCATCCCTCTCGTACCATATTCATGTCGATGCCGTTAGTGTACGTCCAAGCGTGTTGGAAGTACTCCTCCAGCCTCTGCCTCAGTGGGTTTGGGATCTGGTGGAAGCGGATGAATTCTTTGACCCGCAGCATCTGGAGGTGATACCTGGCTGTACCTGAATACAACCTCTGGATGATGGCGGACACATTTCCAAAGATGCTGGCGTACATTAGAGCTGGGAGAGAAGCCATAGAGGTGACCTTTGAGTACAGATGGGTTCATCTCTTCATATACATAACACCTACCTTGGGAGTTGCTGCTACTGCCAGAAATGCACAAACTGATGTCCTGAATGTGGACTGTGAATCCTTTATGTTCCAATTATGCTATATCAGCAGGTTTTAACAGTGCATTTATTTATATTTAAAAAATACATTGGATCTTTCATGTAAAATGAAAACAGTACTAGTTTCAGTGTTTGGCTTTATGTCTTTCCTAACTGTCTGTATGTGCTGTCATTCAGTTATCACTCACATCCAATGAGCATAACACATATGGAAAAGATCTTCTCAGAGTTGGTGTTGGGGGAAACGTTCCCAAAGCCCACGCTGGTCAGACTGCTGAAGGTGAAGTAGAGTGCTGTGACATACTTATCTTTGATGGAAGGACCTGAGCTTGGGTCACTGTAGTTGTATTTTTTCCCTGTAAAATGCAACATAATCATTTTTCTATCCTACTTTTAAATTCAGCTTTAAAATAGAGAACTGAGGGAAGGAACTATCATCAACAGACATTACCTATTGACACCCCCAGGTTGTCCAGCCAGCCAATTTTATGCTCCAGGTAAGGCTTCTCCACATTTCCAATTGCGTACCAGATGCAGGCCAACCAGTGTGCAATGAGGGCAAAGATGCACATGAGCAGCATGAGGACAGCAGCACCATACTCTGAGTAACGGTCCAGCTTACGGGCCACTCGTACAAGCCGTAGAAGACGGGCCGTCTTTAGCAGACCGATCAGAGTGGTAGTCTGGAAAACAGAGAAGTGCACGCTCACTTAAATCTATGTGTTTTAAATACTCTACGTTTGGATATGTACATGGTACAATGTGCTAAAATATGTGATACAGGGAGTGATGGTAGTTTACTCATGTCCTTATTCTACTGGGTGATAAATCTGGGGATGTGTAGGTATTCAGGGATTTCAAAAAAAATCCTACTATTTAAAACTTCCTATTTTTTTTTCTTTTAGGCTCACGCAACACAAATAGAGTTCCTAAGATTTGTAATGTTTAGTTATTTATTTAATCTCCGACAGGGACCAGTTCCCTGTTGGAAACAGGGAACTATGGCGTTCCCTGTTGGAAACAGGGAACTATGGCGTTACCTGTTGAGAACAGGGAACTTGCAAATTGATAAATTATACAACACTCAAAACATGGCTAAAAGGAGTTTCTCTCATCTCTTTTTATTTATCAGGGGTTATAAATGAAAGTCTTGAAAAGTTAATAATGGCTAATAATATCGGTCTGCAAATAAATCAGTTGGGCTCTAATGGTTATCGGTCCATCAGTGATTAGGTTCACTCACTGTTTAGTTAAGCTTATAAGTGATTACCGACTCAAAAACATATGGTGTAGCTTTTTGCAACATACAGTAGTAGATCATTCGTGCTGGTATAAACAGATCTTTCAAGGTCTCAGCATCCCTTGGTGTCAGCACAACTTCCCTGCCTCAAGCTCTACAAATCATAAAATGTCAGTAAGTATCTGGCTTCTTAACTGGCATGCCAAAAAAGCGTATGAAAGAGAGAAGGTTGCTTTGGTGATTCATCTGTTGGCAGATGAAAAAAAAAACCTTTTCGATAACTGCATATGATGATGGCAAAATGAGCTTAAAAAAAACAAAAAATATCACCAGCTTGGAACCTCAAAGCCAGTGTGCCAATGTGTCCCCATTTTTGACACAATGAATACAGAGTATGTAACGTGAGAGTGGAGCGGCTATTAGTGTGGAGCAATCTGTAAACACAGTACAAGAAAATGCTAATAGGTCCAACCACTCCCTATCACACCTGGCAATTATCTTAATATCCTTAAAGAAGCACAAACCTTAGTAACTGTGCTTCGTCACTTCTGTGCTTGCCTATGCAGGTGAAAGCAAATACGACATTGATTATTCAAAGCACTAAAAAGTAAGAAGGGGGCTTGTTGTTTGTTGTTTTGTTTTGAAAGCAAATGACTGATGAGAAAGAGTGCGTCTACATCATGCTGAGGAAGAGTGCTGTAGCTGCTTCTGATGGGTCCATTAAAGAGCCTCCATTCTTCCAATCTCACCCCTAAATCACAGCCATCTGTCATTGCAGTGTTCCCTTTCAGTGACAACACAGTGAACAGTGAATGAATCTTGTATAGAAACAGATGGGCTTCAAATTATCCAGCATGCAAGTGACTCTGAGTGACCTGCACAGATGACACAGTGCATGCTGTATGATGTGTAAAATTGATTAAAATCTTAAAGTAAGTTGAATGCATTTGGGGCTAAGAGTGAAGCTAAAGCTAACATTAGGAACAAACTATATGAAAAATACCCAGAAAATATCCAAATATCCCTCTGGTCATCTGCCACTGTAGCTTTGCAGGCTCCCCTGGCCACTTTTAAAACCCAAGAGTCAACCAAGGGTGTGATATATTGTTTTTGATTTATGTATGTTATGTTTTGTTTTACTTCATATGTTTATATGTTTCATATGTTGTTTGTTTAATTTAAGACAAAAAAAAATTAAATGAATGAGAGGTAAAACTTGAGGGGGTAGGGACAAATAAGTAAATACTTCAGCCTACTCCTTTTCAAACAAATAATGGAATGATATTTTGTAATGATTGTGAAGGCACATGTTTGAAATGTTTGAAATAAAAATGAACTGAACTGAACTGAACTGAATATAACTTTCTGTCTTCAAAGTGGTCACATTCCTTCTATCCGACAAGAGCTCTGCACGGCACAGAACAAGCCAATAATCACCCAAATGTTTCCCTTCTTCATGTGATCTATAAAGAGAACATATTATCCACAACTATAGTGTCTACTGTCTGAGTGAACAGTTGCAGAAAAATTTCAAGTACAAATCTGTCTGTCCTTCCTGTGTGCACAAGCGAGACTGAGGGGGCTGCCTGTTACAACGAATCTGCCTCCTTTCTCTTTGTTTAGTACAGCCGTTGCTGCAGGTTTTACAGCATAATGGAGTTGGAGTGCATTTTTGTACAGTCTGCTTTAACCAAGGGGAAAACAATGCACATTTACCCTCTGAATGGAGACAGAATGTGAAGCCGGGAAGCAATCCATTACACACGCCTCACTTGATTTGCATGAAAATATTCACAGGACATCTGTTATAGAAAAGAGGATTTGCTTGTGTTGTTCACTTGACCTTAAAGGGTTAATTTAATATTTGTAATCATAAATGTCTCTTTCAGGAGGGCAGATACAGTAATATGATCAATTTTGTGGAACTGTCATGAAGTAGCTAGACACACTGGAAGCACAGTGTTTATGTAAATTTACTACCAGGCACGGAAGAGATGTATGTAACCACCCACGCACCCTGACATTTTGGCTTTGTTCCAGGTTTACAGTGGTCTGCCCAGAATTTCAGGTGAATGACATTTGAATTGTGATTTAGGTTCACTTTTTTCAGGGATCCTCCATAGTTTGCAAATGTGTCAAATGCGGGCACTATATCCATGTGAATGTGGACATAACATGCAAACTATCTGATCTTATCACAACAGGACATTGATATGAAAATGATGGAGGAGTTGAAACAAGTCCTGCAGGCAAATTCGAAGCCACATCATTTTCTTTTGTGTGCCAGCCTGCAGCCAAGTCCAATCAAAGCAGGATATCACCCAGGAATATGCACCCAATAAAATCAGCAGAAAAGACCCAACAAAACTCTTAACACATTGTCAGATGTGGTTTCCAGGCAACAAAAGTGCATGAAATTAGGGCTAAAAATAGTTCCTGTTTCTGCACAGTGAGCTAAAATAACACACCTTAAAGACCAGAGCTAAAAATGTACATGGATATGTTATTTTCAGCTTCTCTTGATTGGAGGAGGTAAAAATACAATTTTTTTTTTTTTTGCCTCATCCTGACACTGTGTGCTGTGGACGCAAATTGTAAGTAGAACACATCCTGTCACTGCACAAGTCATTTGGCTGTATGATGAGGACGTATGTTGTGCTGTGGTGTCGCTCAGCTGTCTGCTCTTTTTTCCTTGCCCGCCACTCACTGGTGGCCTCTAGCCATGTACTTCCTCAAAGAAACACACACCTAATGGTAAATAAAGACTTGGCAAACCAGTAGGCTGACATCAGATCAGGACCTTGCTCTTAATACACACCTTAATCCTGGATATATCCTAATTTTATGTGTGTTTTTGAAGGTATTGCTTTGCGTATCGTGGAACCTGGAATTTTCACACATTGCAATGGACTGCATTGCCAGATTTGCTCCTGGATTGATTTGAAAATGCAAGGAAGGGGCTGGGAATCAGACCCGCTCTAGAAACAAGAGAAATGCATGTGTTTGGGGCAGTAAAGGATTGGAATATTGTATTTCCTTTAAAATGTTTTCTTACTATTAAATATTAAATGAACCTTGATGTATGTAATTTTATTTTGGAGTGCAAATAATTAAAAAATGTTTCATTTAATCTGATTTTTTTTGTATATTCTCAAGCTAGTAATTATGTCCTCTGCTGCTCCCCGTTCTCAGCAGCGGGAGTTTGCTAAGCCATCTCCCTCAGACTTGCAAGCAGAGCTGTTGGGCAGGCACAGACCTTTTTAAAGATTTGGATGGCCTGGGGCCGTAGAGTCTGTCTCTGATGAAAAGAGAGCGGAGGGAAGCAGATGCGAAAACGAAGTGTCAGATTGGTTTGGGAGTCTAAGCATTCAAGATAACATCTCAAAAAAAAAGACTGCCCAAAGTGTAGCCTGATGACACAGGGGTAACTAAGGCAGGACTGATGCTCAGCAGCTTCATGGTGTAAAAAAAGAGTTCTTTTCAATTTAGGTTTCACAAAGCTATTTCAGGTAAAAATGACCCCCCCCCCCCCCCCCCCCCTACTCATTAATCTACTGATTAAGTTTATTTAAATGTGTTCTGTACTTATTTAAATGTGACTGTACAAAGAGTTGATCTGTATCTAAGAGGACAGAGAGGATATTAAGTACAAAAATCCCTTTGGGCTTCTCTATCCCCAACCAACCCCGGCAAATGGCCGTTCCTCCCTGAGCCTGGTTCTGCTGGAGGTTTCTTCCTGTTAAAAGGGAGTTTTTCCTTCCCACTGTCCCCAAAGTGCTTGCTCATAGGGGGTTCATATGATTGATGGGTTTTTCTCTGTAGTATGTAGGGTAGGGTCTACTTTACAATATAAAACACCTTGAGGCGACTGTTGTTGTGATTTGGAGCTGTATAAATAAATTGAATTGAATTGAATTGAATTGGAAGAGTGTGTATTGAGAGATGGACGGAGTACTTTAAGAAGCTGCTGAATTATGCAAATGAGTAGGAGAGGAAGATGGAGGAAAGTTCGTGAATCTGGAAGTGCAGAGGATTAGTCAGGAGGAAATGAGCAGGTTAAAGAGCATAAAGGCAGCTAGTCCAGATAACATACTTGTGGGGCATCGAACTGTTTAACTAGAGCATGTAATACAATCTTTTACCGATTTACAAGAATGAGGGTGATGTAAGAACTACAGATGGATAACGCTGATGAGTCATGAAGCAATGAGAATGAGTTGTAGAAGCTAGGTTAAGAAGAGGGGCGACGATCAATGTGTAATGTGTATGGGCTCATGTTGAGATGGGGTTAGGGTTAGGCACAACAGGCATGATGATTGCTTTGAGAGTATTGATGGAGAAGCATGGAGAAGATCAGAAGGAGCTGCACTGTCTTTGTGGATCTAGAGGAAACGTAACAGGAAGGTATGCTCTGGAGAGAAGATGAATGAAAGTCAGTAGAAGAAGTAAGAAATGAGTGAAATCAGAGAGACAGATTCATGGACGTATTGAAGGATATGCAGAGGGTTGTGTGAAATAGGAGGATACTAGGGATAGGGCAAGATGAAAGCCAGTGAGCTGCTGTGGTGACCCCTAAAGGGAAGAAGAAGAAGAAGGACCATACATACTATTGTTACTGCTGAACTGTAATAACCTCAATCACCTGAACGACATTCACCTCAAGATGAACTGAGATACTAGTGACCATAATGTGTAGTGGTTAACACATTTGCCTAACAGGTGAAAGATCCCTGGTTGGAGACTGGGAGAGGACACAAATAGGGTTGGATGAACCCACCAATGTTATCTCGTGTTCTAAAAGACCTTTAGAGTGAGTTGTGATTTATTCTGTGAGTTCAAGTGCTTTTCTTGTAAAGGCAGTCAGATACTCGGTCATCACTGTTATCATCTCCAACTCTGCCTGGTTGATAACTGACTGATAAACGAAATAAATCCTCACCTCATCAGATCCTGAGCCAAAGATGAGCAAGTCAAAAGGGATGGCAGCCACCATGTCTATGAGGAACCAGCCTTTAAAGTAGTGGATGGCGATCTTGGCTGGGTGGCTGACCACCTCCTCATTGGTGTTGACGTAAGTCGTCCTAAAATTTATAAGGATGTCCACTATAAACATAATGTCAACTATCAGATCAACCACATTGAGGGGCGAGCAGGAATAACCACACTCCCGTCTCCTCTGCTCCTCAATGTCATTGAGGAGGAAGGCAGCAGAGTAGGGGGTGAAAATGGCCGTGTAGATGACCAGCAGCAGGATCAGCCAGTCCCAAACTGCTTTGAATGGACTGTAGTGAAGAATGGTCCACTTATCCATCCGTGGTGTCTGGAGTTTGTATTCAGGAAGCACATCGGCACCCAGAGAAAGAACCTAGTGAAAAACAAAGAGAACTTTTAAAATTTTACTGCCTTTAACATTCACTATCTGTGTTCAAATACACACACATTTTGGGAAATAAAAGTGTAATACGGTGCTTTTTCTTGCAGATTCTTTGCAAATTTGTTTTTATTGAGGACTTCACTGATTGCCTTTGCAGTGCCTGGGAGAAGCTTTCAATTTCTATTTCTGTTTTACACCATCAGCAATATTTTCAGAGTGAAGGGTCAGGCGAAAGGATTAAAATTTTAACTACATGGACATTTCAAAGAGTCTGTAAGTAGATTTGCATCACAGGAAATACAGGATGAGCATTGTTTTTGATTAAGAGTCAGAACTTATTATTTGCCACTTTGAGTCTCTACTTTGTGAAGGTGCAACAAATCTAAGAACTGCATGCACTTAACAATCTTAAATATGCTCTGTTTTTTGAGAAATTTAGTTAAATACAAGAAAATTTGAAAATATTTACACTAAGCGTTTGCATGTCTGCTCTCTTACATTGCTGGGCATGCTAGTAAGTGGAATTGCATACAGTCATGGTGATAACTATCAGTACATATTAAAAATCAACTTGTCCTTAGCAGCTCTTAAAGTAAGGTAAATATAAAGTTAGATGAATAATTATTAAGCTAAAATGAAGAAGCGGTGTGCTAAAAATTATAGTACACAATGTCCACAGTTTGGACTGAGAAGAAAGACGGTTTGGAGTAAAGGAGGCCATTTACGTCCACTGTGACAAACCATCGAGGTGACCTCTAGAGCTCATATGACGGTGGGTTCGGGTGATGCCTTGTAATGTTAGCGGTTTCACACCTTTGTTCTGGAGGGGGTAATGACCCCGCCTTTTTTCACATCTTGGTTCATGTGATAACCCGCATGATTAATAGTGGGTCATTGACCCTCAGCACCACTCCCAAGGTGTTGGTTTACGGCAGGGGTAGGCAACTCCAGGCCACGAGGGCCGGTGTCCTGCAGGTTATAGATGTGTCCTTGAGCAAGCACAGCTGATTTAAATGGCTAAATGACCTCCTCAACATGTCTTGAAGTTCTCCAGAGGCCTGGTAATGAACTAGTTGTTTGATTCAGGTGTGTTGATCCAGGGTGATATCTAAAACCTGCAGGACGCCCTTGAGGCCTGGAGTTGCCCACCTCTGGTCTGAGGGTTAAGGGTTAATTTCCTGGGACTCTCCATCAGTTGTTTTAAAACTGAAGAAGCCTCTGATGACAGGAGGAATATCTTCACTATCCTAAAGAAGTCACTGTGGCTCAAGTTTTAAAAAAGTTTAGTTTTAATTAAGTTTGAAATCAAATTTGCTATGAAAAAGACAAACAGGCTACGAGAAACAGAAGAAAACAGACGAAGGTGCATGTGATCTGTCAACCCCACATGAAAAAAACAAAACAAAACTCCTGATTATCCAACATCTGTGGGAGAGTACCAAGAAATTAGACTGTAAGTGATAACATCCTAGCAATGACATGCCATATTTTATGAAAGATAATTTAGGATAAGATGAGATAAGGAATACTGGAATATGTTTAAATGAAGGTTAAAGCCTACATCAATGTTACAGAGCACATGGAAAACAAATGGCCACAAACCTCGTTGAACTAAAGTAATGATGTAAACAGGTAACTGCTGCTAAAGGTGGTTCTACAAGATACTGAATCATGGGGTGTACTTAGTTTTATTTTGGCTTTGATATCATAAAGACAACATGTAATAAGTCATCAATTGTTAATCTGAAATTGTAAGACCTGATAAGGACCTTTTTAATAATGCCCTTATACGTAAAGCCGTGGAATTAACAAAATGTATATTTTCTTTAGATTAGGTCAAGTAAAATTCAAAAGAAAAGACTTATCGCTGTGTGAATAATGCAGCTGTACATCATATAGATTCAGATGTAATGCACTTCACCATTATCTGTCATCCACAAGAACATCTTGCACATTACTTTAGACATGATTTCCAATAAATAAATACTTCTCCAGTGCCTGTTTACAGAAACTCTTAAAATTGAAGCTTCAGTTGAGGGAGTGATACCTTTTATTATTATTATTTGTAAGAATATTGTTTATAAGAACAGAAACTGAACATATCAAACCAAAATAAAATGACGATGCATCAACTGCATATAGAAAAATAAGAGCATGCATAAATGTCAAAATGTATCATCAAGACTGGAGGTATAATCCATTCCGGCAAGCCTGAATGTCAACATAATTATCTCTGTTATTGCAGTCACCATATAAACTACAGAACCTAATAGCTTTTAACATGAATATTAAAGCAGCGTCATGGGACTTTTTTCAGATAAGAGTCTCAGTGACTTGGAGGTAATTATAGGTGCAGGCAGGGGTACAGCTATTCATCTAAGTGTTCAACACTTCAATAGCTACAAATTTTCATTTTCACTGCTGATTATGGCAGAGGGGGTAGGTTTGATGGGTGGGTGTGCAGGTAAATTGCATGCACTACAAAGGCAAAGATACAATTATGATGTGATGTATGTGAGTGAGCACGAGAATGAAACAAGAAGGGAGGGCCTTAAGTGACTTTATTTTGGCATTCATCATATTTTTCATTGCTCCTCTATCGGTGCCCTGTCACCCCTCTATTCTAACCATTGTAACTGGGGAGGTAGGACCGGAGAACAGAAGGATGACGTATAGCACAATGTGGCGTGGTATTAATAATTGAATTGGTTATTAAAAACCCCATCCCTCTGGGAGGAGGGTTAAACGCTTTTACCCTCTGATATGGGATAACCTTTGAAATCGATCAGAAACCAAAGGACAGGCAAAGGGAATGCGCTCTAATATTCATCAAGCTGCCACTTCATTAAAGCTGGATGCTTAAAGTGATGGTTTTAACTCAGAGTTTAATTACTGTTGACTTTGAAATAACACCTTAGATTCCCATTCTTGTAAAATGATTTCTGTTAGGAAGGAGTATAAATGTTGAGAAAAGCTGACACTTGCTGTACCGAGGACGATTGTGGCCCGATCGCTCACATGATCCCACAACCTGCTGGTAATCCTGAGAAAGTTGGTTGATTTGTCAGAGTGACAGTTCTAGATCAAAGTGTTGTAGACATCTGTTTCTAAATTAATGATCCCATCTTAATTATTTAACCTGGTTACAGTAGCCATGTGCACTTGGTCAAATGAACTCTTTCTTGCTGGTTAATGGAAAGCACATTCTGTGTGTGTCTCGGTCTCAAGCACAAATAAACATTAGCTCTCCCCTCTTCTGGTTTTTCTGGTCTGCACAGTGCACACTGAGATATCATTTAGAAGTACATAGACCGTTATTTGACTCAAGATTCCACCTCAGATAACCGCAAGAAGTATAAACTGCTAAGATGCGGTCATTTGAGCCTCATATGGGGATGAGCCACACGTAGGGCTGTTCGATATAACGATATATATCGGATGACGATATAAAAACGTCTATCGTTTCATTTTACACTATCGTTTGTTTCGTGGTGTTGCAAAATAAACTGTTTACGGCAATATTTTTTCATCGTTTTGATGGTCACTGTAGTGGCTATATTAATTTCTTAAAGTTCTCTCTTTCTCTTATATTTTATATAACCACACTACTGACGGACAAGCGCATGTTTTTATGCGTTGTGGTTAGCAACAACTACGGAGCCCCGCTGGGGACATGGGAGAAAAAAAAATTAAGACAGACTTTTGTAAACTCGGGATCTCGCAAAACCTTTGCAACGACCTTTCACAATAAAGCTCAAGATCCTGTTGAGACTTTTCCAAAAAAAATGGATCACGTGAAAGAGCAGATTATTTACGGATGAGAATTAAAAAAAGAGCCGCCAGGTGCTAAAAAATAAACCTTAGACTCAAACGTTAGAACAGGCTTTTCCCCGCAGCACGCCGTGTAATAAATACTCACAAAGAAAACGGCGGCCTTTACAACTTGTGTCTAAAAATGTATAGTTTCATGCATCGGTTGAAACACTCGACTCCAGCTACATGGCGCGCAGCTGGAAACACTTCCCGCAAGTTGAGCTGCCCGAGATTCACAGAATTTACAGAAAATGTTACATTTTTGTGATTTATATCGTTATCGGGACGATAGAATTCTTATATCGGGGTATGAGATTTTGGTCATATTGCACAGCCCTAGCCACACGTGCACTGAGAAGTTCAAAATGTAATAAACAGCCTGTGAGGTGCAAGTCTGCTTTCCTTTTTAGCTGATCAGTTTCCTGGGTGAAGCCACCATCTGGCTGCAGTACCTGTGAGGTGGCCAAGGCCAACAGAGAGTGTATCTGTTCAGATGCTTTAATTATAACTTCAAATAAACTCTGATGAGTTCAAAGTTGCTTTCAAGACATCTTCTGTCACTTGGTTGTCAAAGTCAGGTGTCCAGAAACCCGCTTACCAATCTAAGCTGTAAAGGAAAGTGATAGGATAGGAAAAGTATATTTTACAGTTATATTCTAGGAAGTATGAAGCTTCTTGATGCTTTCACCACTCTCATGCAGCAACTCTTCTGAGGTGTTGTATTCTACCACATGTTACCCAAGTCAATTAAAACCATATTAAGCCCTCTCTTACTTTGCACTTGTGTGAGAGGACATTGTGCCATTCTGTGGTCCCTCTGCCTCTGGCGTCAGTGTAAGGCCTGCAGCTGAAATTGGCTTTGAGCGCAAACAGGGGTCAGTTTCTGTGTCCTCTATCTGTTACACCATTAATTGGCAAAATGCAAAACTGAGACCTAATCAGTAGTTTCAAGCAGCACTGGCCTACTCCTAGGACTACATTAACTTATAGTTCCATGCCTCTCAGTCCTGGCAGGAAAGGTGAGAATGACCTCTTACACTGTTCGTAACTCTAGAAATATAGCCTGAGCTCTGGATGCTGTCTGACAGCTGTAAGAGAACACTTGGCTATAGACACCTCCAATGCTTTACGTATCAGATCCCTTGAATTTCAGTTAATCATCCTGATGCTGACTGAGGGCATTTGGGAGTGTGCATGCAATCTGCTGATAAAGTGCTCAATCTGTCCAAGTCTGATTTGTGATGATCATAAATGATAATATGATGAACATTATATTAGAATTCTAATATCTCACTGTTCTCCAGTCTGCACAGACTTTATTATTAAAATCATTACAAATAAATACAGACTAAGGGCCCAAGACATTTCAGTCTATTCCTGATTTTTTGAGTAGTCCTATTTATGTTGTTATTCTTATTGCAGTGCTGCCTCTGTTTGTTTGGGTGATACATTTGTTTTTATTTTATGTAGGCAAAAACCTTGAAATTACTACTTGTTTCTTCAAGAATGAAAACAGTGATGTAGTATGTTTTATTCCCTTCGCACTGTCCATAACAGTTTGAAGACCCAAATTCATGAGTCCTCAGATGACCAAACACACAGCAAGCACTGTTTAACTGAGGTTGGATAATTCCAAAGGAACAAGGTAATCCAAAAACTAAAACTGGCCTGAGCAATATATGAAAACCACACAGTGGAAAAGCACTGGCATCAAAGGCAAGGGGATGAACACAGCCAGAGAACATACGTAATCAGACAGACTGTCAACTATCAATAGGAATACAGGACTATAAATAAATAGAAAGAATAGAAACTCACAAGGCACAAGTGAAGAAAATGAGGCTGACAGGATGTAAATCCAATGAAAACATTTTTGTTGCGTTTGCAGGTCTCACAGGTAGTATTATTGTTATTTCAAGGATCCAACAGATCATTTTATGCCTGTAATTCTAAATTACAGGCCCTCAATTTTTCTCCCCATTCACAAACTTGAAACTGGCTCACGTCCTTACCTGTGTGACTTTGTCTGTGACATTGTGAGTGCGATCTTTGACTTTTGGGGCGATGATAGTTTTCTCAGAGGATGGAGGGGAGGGGCACTTCTTATCATTGTTTGCCTCTGAGAAGTTGAGCGTGATCAGGGGAATCTTGTTGATGGTGGAGTACTTGTTGAGGTTGGAGTCGGAAGTTGAGCCAAGCAGGCTTGATTTGATTTGGCTGAGTGGTCCTGAAAAAAGAGCACGGCAGAGGGTGGGTGTTATTATTAGAAGATGCCGTATCTTGTTTTATAGCTGGGCTCTTGTTGATCTGTTATGCACTGTCAGTAGTGTTTATTTGGAAGTAGTTGCGACATGGGTAGTGAGCATGGAGTGATTCCTAGTTTTGGAGTGACTTCAACCACAACACAATACCGAGAATACAAAAGATGCTGAAATATAAACTGTACAGCCTTTCAGAGCCTCTCATTAAAACATAATGAACAACACTGTTGGTGAATAAACAGAATGATTTAATGTGCAATCAGAGAGTGCAAGTTCCCATAGTTTGCCAAATCTAGTGCAGTGAACTCACTGTATAGATAAAATTATGTAGTATGATCAGTGAACACTTTGTATGTAGAACACAATCATATTAAAAACGGAACTGTGCGATAGCGCTAAACAAACTGACATGTGGCCCAATGAGAGTGAGAAAAGTGAAAACAAGAAGTTTGCTAATTCAGCTGCGTGAACCAGCAGAGGAAGGATACACTGCCCACCCCACAAAGCACAGTGATTGAGAGTCAAGGACAGAGAAACAGACAGTTGAGGATGAAAGAGTGCATGCGCAGCTTCAATACATGCCACAGTCAGGATACATCAAAGCCGTCATAAAAAAACAACTGAAAAGAAAAAAGCTGAAGCCATACCCCCAGCCATCCAGGAGCGAGATACTAGCCAACCAGGAGAGAGAAGAAATAGGAGGTAAAGGAGAAAGTGGGATTATGGAAAGGTGTTTGGGACGTTGGGTCAGTAGTCTCGGGTACAAGCATATCAATAATGTGGCATTACTAGTAAATAGAGCTTGACAGGGGCTCTATCAGTAAACCTTTAGAGGATTAAAAAGGGCAGACTATGATGCTAATGTTGCTATTAATGTGTATTCCATTTGATTACAAAGAGCATATGACTTTTAAAGAACCTGGTTGAATATGTACTGTACTATGCATTCAACATAGCACTGCAACAGTTCAATTAAGCATGTAAACAGTCAGGTTTCTTTCCATTCACAAAGACAAGATCCAGAGCTTGCACACAAGAAAGCAAAGGTTAAAGACAGTAGGAGGCATCATTTCTTAAGCATTAATTTATCCTCTTCAATGAACAACAAGCAGGAGAGAAGTTTAATGTGCTGCTTCCATGCAAGCATGTGCAGAGGTTACTGTGTTTTCTTTTTAGTGAGCACTTACAGAGGCTGGCTAGGTTTAGGCAGGTCGTGTAGTCATTTAGTGTCTTTCGAGGCCAAAGAACTTACAAACACAGTCATCTGCTGAGGCATTTGCATACAACATGAACCTTTTGTGGGAAAACTCATGCAACAAGCAGGCTTTGACATGTACACGTGTATCATTAGACATGCTGCTATTCACGATCTGAAAATGCAGCAGGTTGCCGTTAGTTACCTTTGATATTGCGACCATTATCTGTGAAGGTGGCAACAGAGTGGGGGAGAAGACAGAAAAAGGGGAGTGGAGGTGAGAGAAGAATTTGTGGGTGTCTATGATGATAAATGGGGGTTGCCGTTAACGACCCGCTACTGTCCCTGTGAACAATGCATTACAGGGAAGTAGATGTATTAAATGTATCTAAATAGGAATTAGAGGCAATTGGAGGAGACTGATTGAGCTGCAGGAAACAGGACCAGTATGGGTCACTCCTACCCTCAACCAAATGAGGACCAAAAGGTGGAAGATCAATACCACAGATTATAGATGTGACCATCTACTGAGGATTCACTAGAACCCCACATAGCTGATATTTTAGGACGACAGTCTTAGTAATTGATTAGATCTGTAAATAAAATATCAATTACATTTGTTTCTTTCTTATATCACATCAATTCAACAAATCAATAAACAAGACATCATCAACCAGTGCTGTGCACTTTGCAGTTTAATGTAAACTAATGTAAACTTTGTTTACCAGTTTAAAGCATTTAAAATAAATACAAAGTGATTATTAAGTAATACCATATATACAGTTCAGCAACTGTTGATGCATATCTGAAAATGTATAAAAGGACACTCTTACCTTCACTGGCATGCCGGTCCCTGAACACCATCTTAGAGTTGGACCCAAAGCCTTCCATGTCATGTACAGAAGAGGCCCTGCGAATACTGCACATACTCTCTCTGGAGGCAGTTGGAGTAAGGCCTGGGATTGATGGAGCTGCAATAAGCGTGTCCTCTTGGCTCTGGTTTTTTGTCTGGGCAACGGCCTGGTCCGGGTACATCCGGTCCCAGGGGCCTTTAGGCGACGAGTGGTCCAAAGGCTCAGACACAGGGGTTGAGCAGTGGCTGGGGCCGATGAGGGCACGGGTGTCATTGGCGTAAGAGGGACTGCAGCTCTCTCGAGTGGTGGGAAGTTGGTAGTCGCGTGTTGCTACTGAGCCGTCACTGTAGCGAGGAGAGTCTACCATGACGGCATCAGGGTCTTCCTGGGGCAGGGACTGCTTGCTGATTCCCAGGAGAGGTAAGGCTGGGAGACGGAAACGAAAGAATCTCCCTTTCCCTGACAGAAAACAAGAGAAAAATCAATAAGAACAAGTGGTCGCACTGCCTCTGTTTCTCCTATATTGTTCCACACTTATGCCACCAAGATAATATTTTTTATAATAAGAATATGAATAACAACACTGACAAAGCGTCTCAATTCTGATTAGCACATGTTTTTATACAGCGCCAAATCACAACAACAGTTGCCTCAAGATTCTTTATATTGAAGTAAAAGACCCTAAAGAGGGTAAGACTTTTATTCTGAAACACAAAACTGGTATACCCCAATCCCCTTCGAAGCCTTCTCCAAAACCGCAGCTCAATTAATGTCCAAGCCATTCACCTTTATCTACTAAAACACTGTCAAACCTCAAATGGGAACGTGGGCCCAGTGAGTGAAATAAGATTTAAATTTCCAGCATATCAAATTTCACTTGCTGAGTAATCCTCACCTTTAAAAATAATCTCTCATCTGCTTCCCCGCTCCTCTCTTTCATACATCTGCACTCATCTTTCAGTGTTGTATATTTACAACAACTGTACATTTAGCTTGCAGACACTATTTGTGAGATGCTGCACAGAAACAATTTGTTTCTGCCAGCCAAATGTACAAATGTGTAGATATTTATTAAATCTGTTGAAAAAATCCATTTGAAATTACTTGACACTTAAAAAACCTTACTCAATTTAATCGTGATGCTGAGCGCCATGACAAAAACTTTATTTACATCTACACCATGAACGCATCATAGAAAAAAAAGAGATGTGTTCAAGGTGTAAGCACGTTGTGGGATTTCATTTTCTTATTACTGAGCAAGAGGTAAACCCAGTCTAGCTATGGACAGAATGGGGACTGCCCATTCAATCATATCTATTATCCACCTGATCAAAGGTAAAGTAAAAAAACTTTTAAAAAAGTAAAGTAATTTGAGTTTTTCTTCAGGGAGTGACAAAAATAGCCCAGAAAATATGAGTATTGTTGCAAATTTTATCTCTAACCTTTAGCTTCTATTAATGGATTGGAACAAAATATTCTTGCATAGATTTGTTTCTGTCAAGCAGGGAACGCCTGAGGACAATTGATATCACATTTAATGTAACTGATCCACTCAATTAGTGTGAAGACTATTTGACTGTAGTCACACCCAAATAGCATAAAAACAGAGAATACAGTGGATTTTAATGAACCCTGAGAGACACAACCCCCTGTGACCTTGCGGCGTGTTTTTACGGTGTGTTTATAAGAAAACGTGCTTACATTCTTCAGCATCCCTGGTGATACCTCACATTTGTTTGCCAGCATCACTGAAAAGCCTACCAACACAGCTTTCTTAAAAAGACCCTGGCAGATCAACACAAGTGCTTGCTCTGCCTCAGGCACAAGTTCAGGCTTCAGTTTCCTTCAGTTATTCATAAGGGAGGACATTTGTGGAAATACTATAGTGTGATGTGTAGTAGGGCTGAACGATTATGGAAAATAATCTAATTGCGATTTTTTGCCCCAATATTGCGATTGCGATGCGATATGCGATTCTTTTTTAAGGTCTTTGTCTTCTGTATTATTAAACAAAGACAAGCAATACATCATATAGTATGGCCAATACTATATTACATTAATTTTAAACTGTTCTTTCCTGGAAGACAGACCTCTGTTATGATGACATGAGGTGATGCATGAATTGATGACTGACATTTTTATTTAACTTCTTCAATCACAACAGTATATTTGAACATACACAATAGTTTATTTTTAGCTTACAAACATCTGAGCATAAAGTGCTGACAAGGAACCCTGGTGTAAACATTAAAATGAAAGTCAGTGCAATGTGCAGATTGCAGAAATATACATAAACAAAATCAGTGGCTTTACCACACTCAGTTTTTCGACATCTGTGAACTACTAGACAGTCATTCAATTAAAAAATAATATTAAATAAATAAAACTAATAAATAAAAAATACACACATCTTACTGATCTCTGCAGTCAGTAACATTACACATAAAGTGCAAACATAATAGCAATTGTATAAACACACACACAAACACGCCTTTAAAAATAAAGGCGTGAAATTTGACGGTCTAGCCTTCTGAATCAGAAGGCTAGTTCTGATTAGCGTCACCGCTGTCTCGGTGGAGTTTAATAAACTCGGCCGTCTGCTTCTTGCTATCTAAAATATAACCAGACACTGGCGTAAATTCTCGACTGTCTCATACTTCTGTTTAATAAGTTTTCTGTTTGACGTTTAGTCAGCTGTGTGAAAACCAAGGAGGAACCCACCCGGGGGATTAATAAAGTTTTATTTTATCTAATCTAATAACTTTAATCTCAGCCAAACCGATTTACTCATGAACAAACAAAACACTGAAAAAAGCCCAACAATAACATTTTTAGGTTGTCTAAGTGACTTATATATTACGTTTAACCCGAGCAGCAAAACTCCGCGGTGATCTGAAAATGATGTGCCGGGAGTTGTGCCGTTCTCGGCCGCATCAGTAACCCTCGAGCTCCCAGCTAGCTGTCGAGCTGGTGGGTAGCAGACGCCTCTGAAAACGTCGAAGCACTTTTGCAAATATGGGATATCTTGATAAACCGAGCAGATATTTGATGTTTACACAACTACTTTCTCGCCTGAAAATATTTTAAAAGTTTATTTTGTGACCCAGAAAGATTAGTATGAGTAATTTTAAAACTTAGTAGCGGCCGCCATTGTTGGAAACTGGAGTTTGGCTGGGCCGCGCTATGAATTCTGGGATATGGTAGTAATTTGGACAGCCTTCGGCGCGTCGCTGTGACGTAATCGGTCTACAAATGCGGCCTCAGGAGGATGCAGCCCATGAATTTGGACATGTCCAGAGTATAATCGCAGCCTTTGCGGTTAGAAAATTGCACTTGATCATGTCGCGATATTATCGCAAATGCGATATATCGTTCAGCCCTAATGTGTAGAAGAGTCAGTCTTATAGGAGATTACAGAGAGTGCTTTAATGAGTGACTGATAGCTTCTGGAGAGATAGTAAAAAGTCATATTTCTGACCATATTGAAACATACGGCAGTTCTGAGGGATGATAGTATAACAATATAAGTTTACTGTAACGCTCCCCACCCCAAAGACACACACCATTCACACACACATTTACTTGGGTTGTACACTATATGCAAACACCATAAGACATGCTCAGACTTACAGGTTTTCACATACTGTATGCACTGCAAAGTCACCTGAACATATGCTATGCATATAACAATACTCTCTCAGCCTTTAGTCTTACTGCCATGGTGACACAGTGAAAATCAGTAAACACATCACATTATCATGTCTCCTTTGTATATTTTCTGCAGACAGCTACATTGTATACAACATACCGACATATGCAAATAGCAGAAAAGGTAAGGATGTATTCAGAAAAGTAGAATTAATGTTTGAGTGTTAGCAGGGAGCAGCCCGTCGCTTTATCTACCTCACTGCTTCTTCTACTGGGGTGAGACTGACAGGGAGGAGAGAGAAAAACTAACTTTAGACACAATGCCAATGTCTGTTTGGGTCAATGTGGTGTGTTTAAATTAAGTCTGGAGCCAGATGCTGATGCCAGAAGTGATCATCGGCATTTCATTTGAGATTCAGATTGGAAACTCCAATCTGGGATACCGTTCATATTCATCAGGATGAAAACAGGTTGAATCAGCATTCTCGTCTTTTAAAAGCGATTGTGAACAAAAGTCTGTTTCGTGAGAGCTCAGTTCTATTTTTCTAATCACACCACTGTAATATTACAATACTAACATGTTAGACAATTAATTGTGAAGCATTTCACAATTTTAAGGGCCAACATTGACTGCTAAAAGTGACACGTTATGAAAATAATGAACAATATTACTTGCCTCCAATTATTGTGCATGGAGGATAAGTGGACAATGTATGCCACAGCTCCTTAAATTAGTTCGTAATTCAGTCACACAGTCAGCGTGTGGTGAGAAAATTGCATGTACATTTAATTGTGGCACTGAAAGAGCCAAACGTTTCATGGATATGTTGCCCTTTTTGTGACTGCTGTTACTGCATGTACTGTATGCGTCTCTTCCCTCTTTACCCCTCCCGTTCCCTCCCTGCAAAATCTCACTGGCAGCTTTACACAACCAGTACAGTGGCCCTTGTTGCTATGATACCAGATAGTAATATTTGCACTGAATATTAATTGGGTCCTCAGATCCCCATGTTGGGGAGTGAAACATCTTGATGTAATGTGAGCATCATTCAGAGATTACGTTAGAAGCAGAAAGAGAACAACAACCCTCCATGCTGTGGTAAACGCAGGACAAAAACGATGGTGTGTCTTTTTGTCTCTGTCTTTTGTTCTTGAGCTTTTGCTGACATTACATAAAAAAGAGAGTTGTACAGCAGTTAATGTGTTTGCTAAGTGATTTGAAAGCAGATTTCTTTCACCTTAAGAGTTGTTTTCCTAGACTTCCAGCACAGCCCTAGTATTACTCACATGCTCTAGAGCAGGGGTCGGCAACCTGCGGAGCCGCATGTGGCTCTTTAGTCCTTATACTGCAGCTCCGCGTGGTTTGGGAAAATATATTACAAGTATTTAGCTGAAGTGTATTTTTTGTATTCGTTCTTTTTAAACTTGTAGTTCTAAATTGGAAGATTATTGTGACATTGAAATATAAAAATAAAATCAAATTTTATTATTTTTCGTCGCTCAAAATAAGCGTCACAATCGCGGAAGCATCTTTCTTGTAGTCGTCGTTCCAACACAACAACAGTGTGTTTGTTTTGATTTGTAGACCCCGAAAATGGCGCCGCGCTCCCACAATGCATTGCGGCGTGACGTCAACTCCAAAGCCCTATACTCGCCAATATAAACAATATATACAGTGTTATCTTCATTTTAGATGTCAAAAAGTATTTGCGGCTCCCAGAGTTTTCTTTTGTGTGGAAACCGGGTCCAAATGGCTCTTTGGGTGTTAAAGGTTGCTGACCCCTGCTCTAAAGGATAACATTTGTATTTCTGCTGGGTCCCAACTTTGCTCTCTGCTTATTTATTACAGAGGAAATTAGCCTGAGTTGATAGTCAAGAGCTTTATTTTATTTATTTTTTAAGTCAGGCAGTTGCCATCGGCGTGTGAAAATATACCAGAGTGATAATCAGTAAAGGTCCCTGGCTGAATTTGAAATAGAAACACTATAGAAGTCAGTGATCAGTATAAAACCTCACAGAAAGAAAGTTCCCCTTGGGTGGGCTCCTGCTGGGTACTCAGGGTTCCTCCCGCAGTCCAAAGACATATGTTATATTCACTGGTCACTCTAAATTGGCTACAGATATAAAGTACACGAATTACTTAAACTGCGTGGACAAGGGTAGAAAAACAAGTAAAGAGGGAAACACTGAAAGCAAAGAAAGAAAGACTAAGACAGAGTCTTAGTAGCCCTGAAGGCTAATCCTGAATAAACTGAAAAGCCATTTCCCCAACAGGAATTTGATGAATCTTTCCTCCTGAGGAAAAAGATAGCTCATAAATAATTTCCCCCAGCTGCTCTTCACTTCCTAGGCTCATCACCACATTCCCCAATGCACATAAGCCAGTGTGGTTGGTTACAGAAAACTATAGTGCGACTAAATGCTAAAGACAACACATAGCGCCATCAATCCACTAAATCTGCAATTCCTTGCTCGTTTTTTCCTGAAACCTATTCTGAACCTCCTGTTGTTCTACAGTTATAAACACATCATGTGGTTAGATTAGATGCTGAGCTGTAGTGGAGAGCTCAAAATAAATAGTGTCCAACGTGAAAATCTGGTGTCTAATGTAGAGATAGTAAGGAGACAAGCAGAAACCATTGTAACCTTTCAGCAGCATCATTTTTCTAACTTGAGATGCCTAGCATAGACAGAATATTTAGAAGAAGAACTGATATAGGCCTGGGCAAAGTAAGATAAGAGGTGAGACAATTTTAGAGCTACTTTATTGTTCAAATATATCACAAGCAGACAATCTCACATTATAGGAATGAAGGTACCAACAGTCTTAAAAGACAACAAAACTGTGTGAGGCCTTGCTTCCCCTTATAACTTACAAAGTTCTACGCAGGTTCAGTGAAGATGAATATAATAGTTTTGGTTGTCAGGGTTACAACAAATGACTTTTTGTACACTGCAGTGAAGAGCACCTGGCACACCAAATCCACACACTACCTTCTCCAAATCGCCCTGCATGTCTTCACCACCTGCACTCATGTGAAAATGAAACACCTTTAATCTTGATTTTGGAATTAAATACAGTATCTGTTTGTTATTTTTTAAAGCTTTTATCTATGTGACATTTACAGTCACCCATAAGACAAAAATTACAAATTATTAACCATTCTCTAATTTTGATATCTGCTCTTGGAACCTACTGATTATTTTATAAAATAGGCCTCTGGTTCAAAAGTACAAGAAGCTCCAGTGATGATGTAAAGAACACAAACTTTTAGGCACACATATGCTTATTTGACCTGGATAAGTTTTTAGATTTGTCACACACAGCAGACTTAATTTGAACTGCATCTGTCAAATTTGTAGTGATCACATATTTTGTTCTGGTTTTAATAGTGTCAGCTCTCAATATACTGACAACATTTTCAACTATTCTGCTTCTCATCTTCCAAGTGATGCTCAGTGCTGGAGGAATTCCCTACTATTGCAACAATACTTATGAATTCATAAGAAACACAATACACAGCATAGTGAAATGAACCATTTTGCGCACATTTCTGTGTGAATTTTGTGAATCTGTTAGTGGCTCTTCTCTGCTGCATCAAAGCAATCCAAGTCAGTTGCAGAATGTATGACTCATCACTGGTTGACAGAGGGCAATTGATAAGCAGTGCCTAATGCATTCCTCAGATAGAGTCTAGATAACGCAATGCATGCATCATCTCCTCAGTAACAAGCAGTGTAAGGCAATTAATTAAATAGTAACACTGTCTGTCTCACAGTCTTAAATTACATATTTAGCAGTTTTTTCATGAAAAATTCTGACAAAATTATTCATAATTTGTGAACATGACACAGGTTTCTAGAGTTTCTAGAGTTAAATGGATAAATAAACGAAGCACAAAGAAACCTATCCAGCATCGGGCCTTGACCCTATAAGCAAATCTGAACTATATCTGTGGAGGCACTCACTTAGATATTCAGACTGGAAACAGAGCTGGGAGAACTGCTATAGTGTTCAGACTGGGCCTTAGAAAAGTGAAATACTTTTCTAAGTGGGGGTGGGGGGTCATGGTTTGGTCCTGCCTTCGCTATTGTGGTTGATATGGGGGTAGGGACGGCCTTAGGGCGTCTGGGGAGTCCCTGGGGACGTTTTCCCTGGAGGGCCTAACCCGGGGGATGTGGCCATGACCTGGTTAGGGGCTCTGGTGGCTCTTAGATGGTGTTTTCCTTGTGGCTGCGTACACCGGAGATGGGGGAGGGTCTGTGCTGGCGGACGTTGGTTACTGGCCTGGTAGCCTGGCTGCCCCTGGGTGGGTCCGGGACGGGTGTGGAGGCTTGGGGGTCTGGGGGTGCTCCCCCCCCGGTCTGGGGTGCTGGCTGGGCCTTGGGGGCTTGGGTTCTGGCTGTTGTGTCGCCGGAGCTGTGGGCAGGTGTTTTCAATGCACTTTAGAACAGCACACAGCAACACTACATATGAGCGGGCGTAGGGAGGTTTGGGGTCTTCACTCACCCCGGTTCTGTTAGCCTGTTAGATCCCAATCTGACGGCCAGCACCTCCTCGCAACTGGGGGGCTGGGAGGAGGTGCTGGCTGTCAGATTGGGATCTGGGATGCGGGGCCTCCCTGCTACTGCAGATAAGCAGGTGGTCCCCTTGGTGCTGTATTTATTATGTTGCTCTTTTTTTGTTTGCTTTCCAGGTGATCCAGGTGTTTTGTTTGTTTTTCTTTCTTTCTTCCCCCCTTTCTCACCGTCTCTTGTCCCCTCTGTTTTTCTTTCTCTCCCTCTCTTTCTTTCATTCTTTCTCCCTGTCCTATCCCCCAGTCACGTCTGTCCCGTTTGTAGCAACCGAAAATAAAATAAATACATAATTATAATAAAGGTCAATCAAATGGACCAATATGGCAAGGCCATGATGATCCACTTGGTAAAATAAATCCGCTTGGCATCTTTCTTGGCCTTAAGACAACAATTCTGATGGCTAAAGATCCAAACAGGACAAAAAAAAAAGAAAAAAAAAGAAAAGTGAAATACGAGGGCCTTATCAGTCACATGCACAACAGCCAAACATGGCCCCCTGTCATACACACACGCACACAAAAGCTTGACTATAGCCTAAGCATGCACACTGTCATAGTATCATACATAAACATGTATATAAACTGTATGTAAAGAACATGCATTCACACGCCACATGAAGCAAGGCAGTCTGTTCGAGTCCTCGTTCAATTACACTAATCTGAGGTGACCTTTGGTCTTCACGATGCTGCTTTATATGTCACAGACAGAAAATGGGGAAAGTGAAAAACTTTAAAAAAAGACAAGGCATCAAGAACACGTTCAAGAGCACAGCTGGGGAACGACATTATCCACTATTACACCGACAGCTCTGGGAAACCGAGGGACCCACAGCACTGCATCAGGCCATCCTGAGCTATAATTGGTCCAGACCTTTGAAATGATAGCAGGCTAACACATAAGTGTCTGCTAAACGCTTGTGTCAACATGCCAAAGGAGCCATCTAGCTGGGAATTTCAGCAGCTGCCCTCGTGATTACTGCTGCTAGTACAGTTGCAAGATTAAAAAAAAAAAAAGAAAGTGAAAATGTAGCCGTCAATATGGGGATAAAAGTACCCCAGAGGTGTTTTTGCAGTAGTCAAGAGTACATGCAAAGATTAGCTTAACATGTCTGGAAAAACAGAAATAAGTGCACCTGAAAAGGGAATGACAAAGAAATACATAAAGAAGAATATAGCCTGTACAGAGAAATAAATAGACAATCAGGGAATCAAGTGTAAAAATGCTGAAGTAGCCAAATAAAAGTATAACTAAGATGATTACAGTGTTTTGGTTCTGCGTCTGTGTCTGAGCTTTTTAACTTTCTAGTTATTTAAATATTCTATTTGGTCCCTGATTGGTCTAATGTGTTTGTGCTCATTGTAAACAGTTTGTGTTTTTGTTCGTCTTCTTTTTTTCTTTGTAAACTACATCCACAAATACTCAATAAAAATATTTTGAATAATGTGTTCATGCAGTGTTCTTGAGTCTGTTCTCCATGCCCTGCTGTTCATCCTTCCCACTGTTCCCCAGCTCTGTTGTTTCCTAGCCTTAGTGTGTTTTCAAGTTTAGGTTTCAAGTAGTTGCCATTTTCTTTGTACTTTACTTTTCATTTTTATTCAAATGTGTCATTAGCTTTCAACAAGTTGCTCACTTTTTGTTTATTTCAGTCTGACTGTCTTTGCATCTGGTATTTGGGTTCTCACACTCCACTCTGCATGACATACAATTTAAACTGGTAGCTGATAACATCAAGAAACAGGCAAAATTTCTTCTGACACAACGCATTTGTGCTAAATTGAGTCATCTTAAAAGTAGAGAGAGTATCTGTCTCCCAAATAGGAGCTGATTCCTTAGTAGAGGGGCCTGATAGCTGAAGAGTATGCCTCCTATTCTACTTTTACAAGCTCTAAGCACTACAAGTACAAGTACTACAAGCCAGCAGTCTGACAGAGAAGCGCTCTGTTAGGATAATAAGACACTATGACATCTTTAAAACATGCTTAGATTCTAAATTTAACAGGGAGTCAACGGAAAGAAGCTAATATGGGAGAAATATAGTCTCTCTTTTTAGTCCCAGTTAGTACGCTCACTGCAGTATTCTGGATCAACTGAAAGCTTTTCAGAGAGCTTTTAGAGGGACCTGATATTAGCTTTTTAGCATCAATCTGAAACAGGATGTTTCTAATTTCAGCAATACTGCGGAAATGAATAAAGACAGTCCTACATATTTGTTTAATGTGCATACTGAAGGACATAAAATATACCACAAGATCCTTCACAGTGTTACTGCAGGCCAACGTAATGCACTTTAAAGTAATTATCTGGTTAAAACGGAGGTTGTCTGATTTAGTGACTATCTGAATTTAGAAGTAGGAAATCAGAGCTCATCCAGGCTTTTGTCTGTGACATGCCTGGAGTGTAGTTGACTTGTATCATTTGGCTTCCTGGATAAGTACAGCTGGATATCTGCAGAACAATTAAATTGAATGCAGTTTTTTCTAATAATTTTAAAAAGTATTGGTCCCAGCATTTAACCTTGAAGAACTCCGTGACTAACTTGTGTGTGAAGAAGAGTCCCATCTAAAAATTAGTAGATTTACATCTACAAATTTGCATACAGGGAGTGCAGAATTATTAGGCAAGTTGTATTTTTGAGGAATAATTTTATTATTGAACAACAACCATGTTCTCAATGAACCCAAAAAACTCATTAATATCAAAGCTGAATGTTTTTGGAAGTAGTTTTTAGTTTGTTTTTAGTTTTAGCTATTTTAGGGGGATATCTGTGTGTGCAGGTGACTATTATTGTGCATAATTATTAGGCAACTTAACATAAAACAAATATATACCCATTTCAATTATTTATTTTTACCAGTGAAACCAATATAACATCTCCACATTCACAAATATACATTTCTGACATTCAAAAACAAAACAAAAACAAATCAGCGACCAATATAGTCACCTTTCTTTGCAAGGACACTCAAAAACCTGCCATCCATGGATTCTGTCAGTGTTTTGATCTCTTCATCATCAACATTGCGTGCAGCAGCAACCACAGCCTCCCAGACACTGTTCAGAGAGGTGTACTGTTTTCCCTCCTTGTAAATCTCACATTTGATGATGGACCACAGGTTCTCAATGGGGTTCAGATCAGGTGAACAAGGAGGCCATGTCATTAGTTTTTCTTCTTTTATACCCTTTCTTGCCAGCCACGCTGTGGAGTACTTGGACGCGTGTGATGGAGCATTGTCCTGCATGAAAATCATGTTTTCTTGAAGGATGCAGACTTCTTCCTGTACCACTGCTTGAAGAAGGTGTCTTCCAGAAACTGGCAGTAGGACTGGGAGTTGAGCTTGACTCCATCCTCAACCCGAAAAGTCCCCACAAGCTCATCTTTGATGATACCAGCCCAAACCAGTACTCCACCTCCACCTTGCTGGCGTCTGAGTCGGACTGGAGCTCTCTGCCCTTTACCAATCCAGCCACGGGCCCATCCATCTGGCCCATCAAGACTCACTCTCATTTCATCAGTCCATAAAACCTTAGAAAAACCAGTCTTGAGATATTTCTTGGCCCAGTCTTGACGTTTCAGCTTGTGTGTCTTGTTCAGTGGTGGTCGTCTTTCAGCCTTTCTTACCTTGGCCATGTCTCTGAGTATTGCACACCTTGTGCTTTTGGGCACTCCAGTGATGTTGCAGCTCTGAAATATGGCCAAACTGGTGGCAAGTGGCATCTTGGCAGCTGCACGCTTGACTTTTCTCAGTTCATGGGCAGTTATTTTGCGCCTTGGTTTTTCCACACGCTTCTTTCGACCCTGTTGACTATTTTGAATGAAACGCTTGATTGTTCGATGATCACGCTTCAGAAGCTTTGCAATTTTGAGACTGCTGCATCCCTCTGCAAGATATCTCACTATTTTTGACTTTTCTGAGCCTGTCAAGTCCTTCTTTTGACCCATTTTGCCAAAGGAAAGGAAGTTGCCTAATAATTATGCACACCTGATATAGGGTGTTGATGTCATTAGACCACACCCCTTCTCATTCCAGAGATGCACATCACCTAATATGCTTAATTGGTAGTAGGCTTTCGAGCCTATACAGCTTGGAGTAAGACAACATGCATGAAGATGATGTGGACAAAATACTCATTTGCCTAATAATTCTGCACTCCCTGTATAAAGATATGCGATGCAGTTCTTTTGCTACCATTAGTGTATTTTAATCACTGTAGTAAAATACTGTGGTCAGCCGTGTTAGATGAGCACAGACACCAGTCCAATTTCAAGATCATTTGACTTTCAGTGGTGCTATTTCTGTGCTATACACTCTAAATCCTGACTGAATCTCCTCAGACTAACCATTCCTTTGCAGATGATCAGCTAACTGTTTGAATACCACTATTTCAATAACTTTTAAAAATAACAGCAAGTTTAGAAATCCGTCTATAATTAAGGATCGATTAAGGACTTTTTAAAATAATGGTTTAATTACCACCACCTTAAAAGTTTGTGGTACATAGCCTGATATTAAATACAAATGAATTAAATTTAAATTCGATGGATGGATAAAATTGAAGCATTAATGGTGAAACGTCTTTGAGCAGTCTTGTATACGGCTGGGTATTGTCACTGATTTCTAGAATCGATTCGATTCAATTCCGATTCACGATCCACGATTTGATTCAATTCGATTTAAATCTGGGAAATTTTGCCTCAGAGAGCCAGAAATATTATAATTCAGATCAGTACATTTACATATTTTTGTATCTATAAAAAGGAAGCTGACACTTGCAAGACTTTATCAAAGGTGTAAGCATCACAGCAGATGCCTTTGTGTCAAAGTAGCTGAAGAGAAAACACAGAAAAACATGAAGGTGATTTTCCTGGCCTGGGATTTTATAAAATATATTCTGCAGTACATCAAAAATGAAAGAAAACCATTAATCAACATATGAACATTACCTCTGAAGTTACAGCGGTTTTATTAGCGCATTATGCATTTTGCATAATTTTAAAAAGTTTACATTTGTTCAGAAGCCTATTGAACAGCAGAAATGAGGCTTTCTTTTCGGAAGCAAGTAAAAGGAAAAAAAACAGCAGCCGACAGCGCTGTAAACAACGGCAGACTTGTGCGTAACAAGCAAGCGAATAATGCAGAAAACAGATTTTTAGACGGGAAACTGTTCTTGAAGTATACTGAGAAAGAGAGAGAGAGCTGTGCATGAAGTGTGGTGGAAGCAAAACAGCAAAAGTCAGAGGGAATTCATGACGATGTTTTTGTGAAGCATAGTTTGGATCTTTTTTGCTGCTGGTTCGGTCAATATTGTTTGGAGAGAGATGAAACTAACAGCTTTAGAATCAGCGCAAAAAAGGCATAAACACAAAGTGCGGATCAGTTATACTAAAGTGAAATATCAATTATAGCAGACAGCAGCATGTGCAACATTAAGATTATAGTAGGTCTCTAGCAGTGTTGGGTAAGTTACTTTAAATTAGTAACTTAGTTACATTACTAGTTACTTCTATCAAAAGTAACTCAGTTACTTCAAGTTACTCGTTACTTTCAGAGTAACTAGTTACTAGGGAAAGTAACTTTGGTTTTACTCAGAATTCTCTTGTTAATGTGTTGCTTCCGTAACTGGATACCCAGCAAGATTGCCAGTCTTCTAGCTTGCTTACTTGCCACAAGTGCACTGTGCCACCTACCAATAGAAAGGAAAAAATAATGTGCACATTTCCACGAGAGAAATCCCACGCCTGATTCTATCCTAGCCATTCTATCCTCGCTTTTTACATCCAACACAAAAACTGCAGTCGTGGTGCTTTCGATTGTACTCAGAACTCGGAAATTCTGCCTTCTGAATAGGAAGATGTAGGTAACACCAGACTGCAGATGAGCTGCATACAGAGCTGGACTGGGACAAAAAAAATCGTCCCGGGCATTTTGACCATTATAGGAAAAATCATAAAACCTTTGAATGAAAATAAACGCTGTTGTGACAGTGATGTACACTGTTCTGATGGGATATATGTATCAATCTATCAATTGTTTGTTGCAAGACTCAGATAATTATTTTTTTAAAAGTGAGACATTTTAAATGAGAATAAGAAAGTATTTCTTTGTGCCCCCCTTTCCCTTTTAATGCCCTACATGGACCCCTGGCAACACTTTGCTAGACCCGCCCCTGCACCAGCTGTCAGCTACTTAGAAAAGGATCCTGGTGTTATTTGTCTCTCAGAAACAGTTCATAACTTCCCTTCAACTCATTCATGTCACCTAAAAGGTAAACCTGTTTCTCCATCACAGCTCTGATGATTCAGTAAGGACATCTCCTGGTTTCATCTTCATGTTTCCCTCTCATCACATAACCAAACCATATCATGACCAGCAGGTTTACAGCTGTGGCTCCAGCCAACATCAGCTGATACTAGAAATTAATATTAAATAAATTCTAACAGCAGCTGATCAAGCTTAAACGTGCTGCTGTTGTTTACCGCGACATCCGCTGGTTTCCTCTTTCTGGCGCAAAGTGGGCGATAAATAAACAAGAGAGAAAAGCCGATCAGCTGATCATTGATCAGTTTCATGATTGAAGTAGAAACAGGAGAGGGAGGGTGAGAGGATGAGAGAAGAGGCAGCTGTGCAGCGTAAACACAGAATAACTCCAGCTTTGTGTCTTTTTCATTGTAGCTGAAACACAAACTGTGTTCCTTTTCACCTCAATACGAAACGCATGATATTTTCTCTGAATACGAGACGATTCCGTTTTTTACGGGACGGTTGGCAACTCTAATAATTAACCTTATGAACAAAATAAAGTTCAACATCAGTAACATAGCACCACCCAGCTGTATAGAAACTCCGTCATGCTAGCTAGCACGCAGTACGAAAAAGTCAGCATAACGAAAATAAACTCCACCTAAACTTGGTTCATATCTGACCCAGATGGACTGCAGGTTATAACTTCTTACCTGAAGTTCAGTTCACCTGACACTCTCGGACCAGCGGCCGCTTCGGGTCTCTCCTCTTGCCTCCCTTTTCCTTCATCCACCTGCTGGCTTCCACCACTTGCTAATGTTATTGAATCTGTGGAAGCTCCGCGATAGCCACCACACGAAGTAACGAATAACGAGCCTCTCTAAATCCCAGTAACGAGTAACGCGTTCCCGGCTTTGGCATAATAACTAGTTACCGTGCTCGTTACCACAATAATAACGTAGTTACTGTAACGCGTTACTTAATAACGCGTTAGTCCCAACACTGGTCTCTAGTATATTTATGTATTTCTAATATATGTCCACCTTTATACGTGTATTATTTCTAACACTATATTTACTTAATGGTACAAACACAACCAGATTTGGGGAACGAATAAAAGCTCCGACCAAATGTCACAGACGGTCGTCTAGCACCGACCTTCTCCTGCCTGGGCCTTGCATGTTTTTACTCACATTGATCAGCTTTAGAAGGTGAGGTATGGTTTAGTCTCTCCAGCGAGTCACTGCTGCCTTCATCCAGGATGTAATCAAAGTTCAGGATGAACATCATGACCACACCCTCCTCGTTCTTCACAGGGATGATATGGGTGGCACAGAGGAAGTTTGAACCTAAGCAAAAGGAAATCACAGTTAGAAAGAGTTTTCTATTTGATTGACTTAACATGTGAGCCAGTGGCAGATACAGAATCTCGAAATTATGAGGCCCAATCAATCTTTGTAATTTTTCAGTCTGAAGCAAAATGGAAAACCTGATTTAAACCCGACATAGCAGGTTTCTAGACATTTTGACCCTGGAGTTTTCCATTAACACCCTTTGACATTCAAGCATCTTATTCCAGATAACGTTGCTCACACAGGCAGGTCTGGCAGAAAAATGAGGGTGAAAAGGTCAACAAGGCCTTTGAGAGGAAACCCACTGGAGCTCAATGATTTTATACATACAGACATGCGGCAAGTGTCCTTCACAGTTCAGTACAGTTGAAACATTGCAAACAGCTTACATCAAACCTAACATTAGCAGATTATTTAAATAATGTATCCCCTTGAATAATTAATAATTTCTTCTTCATGTAACAACCATGAATACTTTCACAGCAGTTCTCATGGAAGGAAAAAAAATGAGGCCCAATTACTAGAGTTGGCAATGGCTTCACAGTGGGAGGTAATTTAATACAACCCTGCTAGCTGCTAATGCCTCACATCTAAATGTTCCTAATTGATCAAATAGGAAAGAGGTGAACAAAAATAAAGCAGATATAGGAGACAAAATTGTAGACCATTCCTACCAGCTGACTTGTCCTAGCTTCAGAAAAAACCCTCAAATAAACAGAAAATATGATTGTTACATTTTTATTTTTAGGTTTGATTCCGTCTTTAATCCTACTCTAGGCTTAAATAGTAATTGAAGTGTTGCCAACATTAGTAAAGCTGTAGTACAGGAGCAATGAACAAAAATGAGATGCATGTTTATGTTTTAACTAATAAACATAGACATTGTTGGAAGATGCTCTCTCACACACTAGACTTGAAATCCTGGTATCACTATTAGGCTATTTATAGCTCACCCAGCAGGCACCCAGCCCAGCTTCTGGGGGAGCATAGATGCACTGCTGCTCAAACACCCTAAACTGCGATTCTTACTCTGCCTACAAAAGAATTGTGGATTACCACTCACTTTCTTATATCAGGTTCTCAAATGCTACTGTGCAGCTTTGTAAACCAAAGTAGTTCACAAGGCCTGGTTTTGATTTATGTTTTAGGAAGTCCAGGGGGTAAGGGATAAGCAATATCCAGGGCCTAACAGTATATCAGTGTCACCATGGGTGGGTTGAACTATTCACTTAAATCTGGGGCGGGGGGGGGGGGGACTACCGTGCCTCCTGTGACTACAGTGTCAACACTGTAGCACTGTAGCTTACAGATAATACAGAACATAAAGTCACAGCAGATGGTTGCCTCTTCTTCACCCTAGTTCTGCCTACTCACTCACAGGGAATGACCAGATTGCTAGTGTTCCCTCTCCAGTTCCGTACCTTTACCTTAAAATGACTCTTGGTGTAAACCGGCACTATATACACACATATGGTAAATGGTAAATGGCCTGCATTTGTATAGCGCTTTTCTAGTCCATAGGACCCCAAAGCGCTTTACACTACATTCAGTCATCCACCCATTCACACACACATTCACACACTGGCGATAGCAAGCTACATTGTAGCCACAGCTGCCCTGGGGCGCACTGACAGAGGCGAGGCTGCCGGACACAGGTGCCACCGGGCCCTCTGACCACCACCAGTAGGCAAACACGGGGTTAGTATCTTGCCCAAGGATATTTGGCATGCAGCCAGGATGCAGCCTGGGATCGAAACACCGACCTTCTGATTAGTGGCTGACCTGCTCTGCCACCTGAGCTACAGCCACCCCATATACACACTACACTATGAACACAGCATTGACTACAGAGTGAGTATTAAGAGAACAGCATTCTGATATAGCAACTATGACTTGAGGTAAAAAAAAAGAAGCTTGTTTTGAATCACAACTGAAGCAAGCACTTTGGCGACAGTGGGAAGGAAAAACTCCCTTTTAATAGGAAGAAGCCTCCACCAGAACCAGGCTCAGGGAGGGGCGGCCATCTGCTGCGACCGGTTGGGGTGACAGGAAGAAGACAAGATAATCCACATAGTTTAGTTTGCATTCAACATACTTTTTAAAAGCAATTTGAATCAGACTTGACTGTCAATTTTATTCACACGCTCCCCATACACTTATGAAATAACTACCCAGAAGATGGTAAATGGCCTGTATTTGTATAGCACTTTACTTAGTTCCTAAGGACCCCAAAGCGCTTTACACTGCATTCAGTCATCCACCCATTCACACACTGGTGATGGCAAGCTACATTGTAGCCACAGCTGCCCTGGGGCGCACTGGCAGAGGCCAGGCTGTGGGACACTGGCGCCACCGGGCCCTCTGACCACTACCAGTAGGCAACGGGTGAAGTGTCTTGCCCAAGGACACAACCACTGAGATTGTCGGAGCCAGGGCTCGAACTGGCAACCTTCCAATTACAAGACAAACTGCCAACTCTTGAGCCACGATCGCCCCAGAAGAGTTACGAATATGGCTGCCAAGTGGTAAGTCATGCTTCTAGAAGGACTTTGACGTTAGCTAGAGGGATTAAATCCTGACCTACACAAATATACACACATTATTAGTGGAATATTTTGGATATGAAAAGAGTGCATCCAGATATTATTGTGTACTTACCTCATACTGACAGATTCAGTTATTTACCCCAACTTAAAATATGAACTTCAATCAATGACTTTGATTTTAGCTTTCATCTCAGCTTTGTCATTATAAAAATACAAATGCATCTGTTGTTTTTATCTCTTTAAGCACAAGGAGTAGCACTGACAGTGATAAGCATCCTATAATTTGACTCACTTTGTTTGCAAATTAAAATCTTCTCCGTCTGTCTCCATGGAAACAACTGAGCGCTCCAAAGAAAGTTAAACTCACTGCACCATTCTGTCATCAGTACAAAGTGACTTCAAGATGTTTTTCAAATGATTATCTTTATTCATCTGCCAATATACAGGGTGTTGAAAGAAATTTCCCTTTTATGGCAACAAACAAATGGAATAAATCATTTAGATGGGCATTTAACAGTGTTTCCACTGAAAACACAAACACCACCCAGCCACCTATCATTACATTTTTTCAGTTGTAGTGTTGAAGAAGTGTCTGAAGTTGTACAAATGCACATTTGCATAGACTAACCAAACATGAAAAACAAATCACATGCATGCACACAGATGCCCTCACATGTGCACAACCATACAGTGCTGTGCAGAAGTCTCAAAGCATTCTATCCATCAACGAACAAAATCCAATAAAACTTGCTAAATATTATGTGATGTAATGGTAAATGGCCTGCATCTTCAAACACAAGGCGAACAAAGAGCCCCACACTAAAAACACCATGCAGAGATTATATCAAGAGACAAAAGACAGTGAGCCAGTCTAAAATCCAGAGACCTGTGGCACATTTTCCAAGCTTGAATAACTGCACCTGTACCCAGGAGAACTGGAGATGCTCACATCAAATATAGATAGTTATGATTTCATTTTTATGTGATTAGTTGACTATACTATATTATTTTTTAACATACAGTACTTTCCAGTACTTGTAATAAATTCGTTCACAGTACAGTACAGAGCAGTCTATAAAAGTAGTGCTTGCAGGGACAAAACCCCAGCCTTGAAATGCAATCTATGTGTGTACGTGTATGAGTGACTCTAAAAATAGGCTGCTTGGAATCCATAGGCATTTATAATTCATAAGTGTCAAGTATTATATTCTAGAAAACATAATGGTGACTTGGTGACAATGGCTTTTTTAGGCAACATAAGAATGAGAATGGGTTTAAAGCTGTGTGTATGAAGAAGAATAGAAGAAGAAGAAAGTGATGGGAATTTTATAAAAACTTAAAGTTTGTTAAAAAAAATCTATATTTTGTTTATTGTAATAATTTTTCATGTGATCTCATGTCATATACTTAGCAATGGCTCAATTCAAATACAGTTGAATATGAAAAAGACAATGGAGTAGAGAAGTGCTTATAGTTTCTAAGCCATACAGGGGCACAAGGACATTGTGATCTTTTCAAGGTTCAAGGTTCTTTATTTGTCACATGCATAGTTATACAAGTATAACACACAGTGAAATGTAGCCTGACACGCTCCTCGACATGTGCAAAAATTGGGGGGGGGGGGGGGGGGGTGTAGAGGAAGAACATTATATATATATATATATATATACATACATATAGTATATACACTGGGTGAATGTGCAGTAGTAGCAGCAAGCAGGTGAATTCTGTACATTAATATGAATAGACATCTGACTTTTTGTCATTACTTCAGTTGACGCATGTGTTACTTGGAGCGGAGTGACCAGTTTTAATATGGGTTTAGTATTAGTTTTAAACCTGCATAAAAATAATAATTCTACATGAACTTCTTTTCCCTCTATCTCTTCTGGTCATTACTCCTTTACTCCTTCATGTCTCTTAAATCCAGACTCCTTTTTTTTCTGTTGGTTTATTCCCCTTAGTCTTTATTTGCCTGCTCTCGTTCTCTGCTCCTGTCTCTGCATGTCTTTCTTCCTGAGAAGAAAGAGAGCTGCCCAGGTTCTCTGCAGGAAGGCCACCTGACGCGTTATAAACGGACAGATCAGAAAGATTCCCGACACTGCTGCTGATGCAAATTTCTGCCCATCTGCCTGTGTATCCTGCCTCAGAGGAGTGTGACAGGCAAACACAGATACACATACATGCATGCACACACTCACACAAACAGAAATAACATTTACATTTCTTGCGTGCACACTGGCAGTGAGACAGCCAAGCATGCGCACAAAAACGCTAATGAGGTCCACAGATCTCGGCTCAGCACACTCTGAAACAGCCACAGACAGACACTGGCTCACACACATAAACACACACAGTCACTCACACACAGCCTGCCGGCAGCATTAATTAGCAAAATGTTCTCTGTCCAACTAAATCTAATACGCAGGCAATGGAGCTGCTTTACATGGTGCAGTGTAATGAGAGAGCACACCTTTGAAATTCTCTGACTAAAACAACTTTAGTCAGAGAATTTCTGACCTGAATATTTATAAGGACAAGCAAAGCAAACACAGTTAAATATCTCCATTTAATAGATCGGGTGCCATCTCTACTGCTTTAACAACAGATTTAGAATTGAAAAAAAAAATACCCTTCAAACTTAAAGAAAGTGTGTGACTCAGCATCAGCCCTCCCATGACACAAATTTACAGTCATGGATGGATGAAGTGAAACAGAAACACAATCTGTTCTTTTCTAGTCTCTAATCCTCAGAGAATGGTGGATGGAGGAAAGTGCTGACACACAGTTCATGTAAGTGGCAAAGAATCTCAAACTTTGGCAAGGTGAAAGTGATCTAATGCGCACAAAACTGCCTATCATCCCCATAAACAAGATTCTTGAGCCAAACTGGAGGGAATTCTATATATATAAGCAGCGTGATAAGGCTACTGCTTTGCTAGTGTTGAAACTGCTTGGTGTGTCAAGGTCAAGCCTTAAGCCTGAGAGGAAACGTGGGTCTTATTCATTGAAACATTTTCCACTCAACTTCATTTCCTCGCTGACAGGGTGCAGTTAGGAAGCTACCTGGATTAACAGAGCTACCTAGTAATCTTTTGCTAGACAGATGGCTCGGCAGGATGGCAGCACAGTGTGTTACCAAGTGTATATGCAGACTACGCCAAATCACAGCATGCTCTTTAATATTTTCAGACCAAAGCCACATTGTATAGCATTATCATTTTTGAACATAACTACTCTGGTACAGTGGGAGTCAGTGTCCATTCTGATAAAAACACAAGATTTAAAAAAAAAAAGGTAGTTCCAGTCATGCAAAGTCACCTCCATGCCAGTTTTTGTACTTGATGTCTCTCCAGTAACCTAGATGACTGGTCCAAGCAAAGACATTACTATGAAATTAACACAACTGTGCATGAGATAAAACCGGCATTCATCTCAAACACAGTGGATAAAAGTTGATATTCTGCATAACAGACACGTTATAGACACCTTTTAGTACACAAGACTCCCGGGAACCTTAATTTGACCTCAAGGTTTGGACTAACAACAGGAACACTAATGGAGCTAAGGACAAAGTTCAGATGAGGGTAGTGTCTTATATTGCATTGATACACCAATGACCAACAATTCCAACAATGTCCTTTCATTACAGAGCTATCCAATACATGTCTCTGTTCAACACAGTTCTCTCAGTCTGTGCCTCACTGCCATGATTCTCTTTCTCAACTTACATTAATTACACCATCAAAGGTTGTGCCAGTTCAAGCTCATTTTAAGCTTGAGGGATCACTGCTCTGCTCTGCTGAAGGGCATTACCTCCAGCCGAGCAGAGCTTTGAAATATCTTTCAAGAAGCTTGGAGCTCTTTTCCTGAAGCCTACTTAAAGAAATTACAAGAAAGCTTGCGTAAGATATTTCAGGCTCTATTGAAGAATAAAGGTGGGCGTTACAACTTATTGACTTTCATAATCTCATTAGAATTGTGCAAATTCTTTTTTTCCTTATATATTGTATTTCTATGCATGTTTCAATTAATAATATCCCATTTCCCCTATTTCCCATTTTCGTAGCAAATCATTAAGAAATTAGGGATATCTCAAGATTTTTTCATAGTATTTTATAGTGTAAAATTTTTGTTTTATAGTGTAAAAGACCTGATACTTTAATTATATTTAGTGCTGTACAGGACATGAGATGTCATTGTATTAATTTCACCAATTAAAGAAAATTTACTGATTTCTTCAATTTTGGTTTCAAAAAGAAAGAGAGTTGGCAGTTCATTGGTAAATGACTTGTCAGCCAAGCAGGCAGTAGAATTATCTTAATCCTTAATGTTTTCTTGGCTGTTTATCTTAGCCTGCTGAGGAAATAACCTGAGTAACCTGTAGGAGTGTTAACCCACTACTGAAATGGTAGCTGTTCAGTTAAACCCTGGTTGAAAAGTTATAGCTCCAAAAAACCAAGATGGCAATGGCCAAAACACAAAACCCAAGGCTCAGCAGAGGTCAACAGTCTACACTACTGGAAGAAATATTCAATTTTCTTACTGAGGTTTTGCAAACATGTGGTGACAAATAAAGCCGAAGTTACATAGGCCTAGAGATTAGTCTGTGACCAGCTACCAGAAACCACTGATCATGAGGGAAAAATTAGTGTTCCCTAACTATTTGCTGGAAGTTGATGACAGTCATTGGAAAAATAATTGCTAGAGCCCTAGTCAGCGGTCAGCAACCCCCTGAGTTTTACCTCTCACTGGGAAAAATGTGTTGCACAACTCCACAACTATTTTCGATTGCTTTGGTCTCTAGGACACTGCTGTGGTCGCAGTTTGAAGGTGTTGGACTTTTCCACAAGCACTGCACAGCTATTCCCTGAGCTGTATGGAAACTGTGAATCTGCAAACTGGAAATGAAAACCATTTGGCTTCAAAGTGAAAGTGTCTTTTGAAACATGCTGGCTGCAGGCACAACTTTTACTTTAAAGAATTGAATTTTTTCAAATTCTACTTCTACTGAGCTAATAATTAGTGAGTATTTGCAGACCAACATAAACAACCATAGGCAGCTGTGGCAACTGGCTAGTAGCCAAAGTAGTCAAACAACATCTTATTTTCCACTAGCAAAGTTTCAAGATAAAGTAGTCCTCTTAGGCTACGTCCACATTAACACTAAAACGGTGTCTTCGTCTGAAAATACTCTGCGTGCACCAGGGGCGATTTTTCAGTCTTTTTCTAATTGCCCTGTCATAAAATGTAATATTTCACATATAACTGAAGCCTGTAGAAACTGAGATGTGGCTCTTGGGTTGTTTGCAACTTCTTGAGCATTGCTCATTCTGAACAAGGGTGATGCGCAAAGCTGTAGTAAAAAGTATTGATGGAGATGTACAGAGAAGGTCAAAAAGAGGTGCTCTGTCTTTGTGGATCTAGAGAAAATTAATAATAGGGTGCAAAGAGATGAGCTGTGGCTGTGCTTGAGGAAGTCAGGAGTGGCAAAGAAGTATGTGAGGCTGGTACAGGACATGCATCAAGACACTGAGATATAGTGGGATGGGATTACATCAGAGCTGCCCTTCTTGTTCGCAATGATGATGGATAGGTTGACAGATACGATCAGGCAGGATTCTCAGTGGAATATGATGTTTACCAATGACATTGTGATCTATAGTGAAAGTAGCGCGCAGACGAGAGCCTGGATAGGTGGAGGTTTGCTCTGGAGAGAAAAGGAATGAAAACCAGTGGAAGCACGACAGAATATGTGTGTGTGAATAAGATATGGGACAGGTGGAAAGGTAAACATAGAAAGAGTAGAGATAGTGAAGGCAGATGAGTTTAAATACCTGGGGTCAACCATACAAACCAATGGAGAGTGCAGAGGTGAAGGAGAAAGTGCAGGCAGTTTACCCTGCTGATGAGTGTCAGCGGTGATTTGTGAGAAAAGGATAGCAGCAAGAGTAAAAGAGAAGATTTACAAGATGATAGTGAGACCTAATATGACATATGGATTGGCAACAGTAGCACTAACAAAAGACAGGAGGCTTGGTTGGAGGTGACAGAGCTGAAGATTATGATTGACACTGGGAATGACCAAAATGGACAAGATCAATTTCATGAAGAAATGAGTACATCAGATCGACAGCTCAAGTTGAGTGTGTTGGAGAAAAGTTAGAGAGGAAAGGCTGTAATAGTTTGGACATGTTTGGACAGGCATAGTGGTCATATGGGACAAAGCATGGTAAATATGGTGCTACCATGAAAAGAGGAAGATGCATGGATGTGCACAACATTCAAATGAATAAAAGAAGGATATGAAGAGGGTTGGTGTGATAAACAATTTGCATAGCTGAACAAAATCCTGGTATCTTTATTATAAAAAAAAACAACAACAATCCTTTGTAAAAAAACTAAATTAGTTAGGTAATAGAAATTGCTGAATGTGACTGTGTACCTGACAGTTGCACAGCAGGAGGAGTTCCAGTTTCAGGATGCTGGAAATTTCATTCCATTTCCACTATCAATAATTAAAAGAATGCAGCTGAACGTACACTCATTCACAGTGGAAAGGTAACTAAAGTTCAACACAAGCATACATTTATCTCTGCAGTTTGATCAAGTTCTTCTTCTTGCTGTCTCTCTCATACACGGATACACACACACAGTTGCTTAACATCTGTTAACTGGTTATATCTGACTGTTATATGGGAATCTTGACAGCCCTCACTCGGAGAAATCTCTGCCAGCACCATTTAAGTGAAAATCATTTTAAATGGAAAACTCTACTTTTTGCCTTGGTTTGATAGACATGGTGTGTGTGTATGTGTGGGTGTATGCAGTTATGTTTGTATGTGAGCACAAATGAGTGATACTAATGTGAGCTGAGCCTCGAGCAGCTCTGGTGTTACACTACCTCAGGGGTTACAGTGACACTTCCCTCCTTGTTTCCACTCTCTATGTCTCTGTAAAACGCTCAACTGTGAGCTTTTTCAGTTCGCCACAACTAATTGTCATCAAATCAAGTTATCCAGGTCACTCTTTAACCGTCTCAGCAAGTTAGAATGTGTTGGAGTCGATCACTGTTGTAGCAGTAGTGTCTTTTATTCAGAAAGTGAGAAAAGCAACATGGGTGTAGGAATGACGGCGACCTGTGTAAACTGCAAAGAGCACAAATTCTCATTTACAGTAACAGACAAGCCACTCAATCTGATGACTCTACTCAAAAACAGAAGATGGGTGAAAAGATGCTGTGATTCCATTAAAGTATTAAAGCTAAATGATTATAAATGAGAAAGATTTAAAAAACAAGCCTATGCTTCTGGAAATGTAACCAGCGCTTCCCACCCCTCTCCCGTTTTCCTTTTTCCACTGAGAACATTTAGATGTACTCGGAACTGTATACGTGTATGTCTGCTATCTATTCCAGAATTGAATGTCATCAATGGCAGCACAGGGCCTGGTGGTTTGAGAAACTGTCTCGTAGCACAGAGGTCACTTGTCAAATCAAGAGAAGTGCCTCAGCATCTATATGAATAACAGGTACACAGTACATACGTACACATTATTTATAACTGCAGAAATATCCTCTGTTATTATTCATAGAAGAAAATTATTTCCATTTATCCCCTGCCAGTGGTAAGGCAATGACAGTCTTGGAACATAATTAAAATCGAATGTAATGGCATATCATAAATATATTCCTGGAAATTAGCGATGGAGTCATAACATCCCATAACATCTCCTCTTGAACAGACAGGAGATGTGGGTGTTAAACATTGTGATCACAATGACAGAGTACAGCCTTGTTAGCATGAGGCACAATGACTTTCAACAGGACCTGATAATGGTAGGAAGACAGTGACTAAAAGTAAAATTTGAATCAGAGGGTCAATGCATTCTGTCTCAGCATTTATATAAGAGACACTTCATAATGAGTTTAAATCACACAGTATAAAAGCCAAACTGCAGGCTGAAGCAGATAAACTTTATTCCAAATCTGAGTCATGATGCAGAACTGAATACAAGCAACTTAATTGCCTTTTGTGTGCCTGATTGTGGTGCAGATTCATTCAAGGTCTTATTTTATGAGCCCCTCCTCAAAATGTAAACCAGCAGTGTTTACCATGCATACATAACTATTAAAATATAGTGGTGCAAGGAGTCAGCTGACTCCTGCTTTGCCATTTTCAGTAAACAAGTTTGTCTTTCTGTTCCTCTTTTAGTGTCAGGGAAACAGAGTTACTAAACAGTAAACAACAAAAAATTAGGAGCTCAGTGCCAAAGTTACAGTAGGTAGTTTTTATGTCTTTACTTTATCTTTCCAAACTCAGTGCTACTGCACCATCTTGGACAGACAGATGGTTTTTGTAGCTGATGTGACAAGCGCTTCAGATGCTACCAAAAAAGGGACAACATCAAGCATGACAAAATTAAAGCATCCGCCTGTGCTGATATGTTTCTGTCACTGCTGATCAGAGATGGAGCTGAAAATTACCCACAACTGCAGAGTACTTCAGGGTTTATTACAAAAACTAGTTGCTGTATTTTAGCATATGTCGAATCTTTTATCTGATATTTCCTTGGTATTGTTTCTATCCTTGGATCGGGAAAACGTGGCTTACTGCTATTGACAGATTGACAGACTGATACTAAAATTCCATTATGATGTGTGAGGGTTTAAAAAAGGACCCAAATTCAGAATCCGGAGGACAAAGACAGGATGACAGCTAAATACAAAAGACACTTACAAAAGTAACTTAACTTCCACAGCATGTCTTTGTCCTCCCCTCACAAAAACTGGTCACGACAGATGGACGTCCCTCCCCCTGCCAGGTTCTGCTGGAGATTTCTTCCTGTTAAAAGGGAGTTTTTCCTTCCCATTGTCGCCAAAGCACTTCATCAAACGGGTTTTTCACTGTTTTCTTTGTATTATTGTAGGGCCTTTACTTTACAACATACAGCATCTTGAGGCAACTGCTACTGTGATTTGGCACTATATATAAAAAAAATTACTGAATACACGAACAACTGATTAGTGACTTTTAAATTTGTGGATATCCTGTGTTCATGTGGTGTATGGGTTACTGTTTACAGTATTATTACAGCACGAGAGCTTGACTGAATGTGTACTGTGTACGTGGACCTTTGAAGAATACCTTGAAGAGCCAGTTAATGATTGTACAGTTAGGGCTGGGCAATATGGCCTAAAATTCATATCGCGATATAATTTCAAGCATGTGCGGTAACGATATATATCGCGATATATTCTTTTCTTCTGTATAAGGTATTTTCAACACTACAAGGCACACTTAAAATTCTTTAATTTTCTCAAAAATAGAGAGTGTGCCTTATGTATGAATTCTGGTTGTGCTTACTGACCTCGAACCCGATTTGGGCGTGCAGAAATCTGTTAAAAAATGTTTTAGTACAACTTTGGTAAGCCGCACTGCTTGATGGATTGTCAGAGCATTACGGCTGCCATGGTGAGGAGCTTCGCGGAGTAATCTGGGTCCAAAATTCCGTCCCTTCAGGTCCCAAAGTCAAACTCTTTTACTGAGAGTAAAAAACGGTCTAAATTCTTTAATCTTTAATAAAATCATCAGCGTTGCTGCTTTACCAGGTGTAACAATTAAGTTTAACATCCAGGCATCCATGAAAACAGAATTTATTAAATTTAACGGAGTTAGAAGTTAGCAGGAAGTTAGCTCGCTAGTTTCCACCTAAACATGACATACTATGTTCTGACTGAGAGATTTTTGAAACTAATTAAAACGTACAGCTCTGCTACCACTTCCAACATAAATGAAGAGAGAAAACTAAACAGCAGTGGCATTTGCAGGGTTACTGAAGTTGGACTACCTAATGTTGTGCTACATGATTGCTAGCGAAACAGCTATGTTAGCATAACATTGGCACAGTGAAGCTGGAGGATGAATGCCAACTTTTTTTCCACTCGAAAAAAGTCATTAATGAATCAATGTTATGGAAGTGGAGGAAGCGCAGTTTTTGGCTTTCCCCACATTTCAAAAGTGCTTCATCTCTTTGCTATGACTGTCGGCATATTTTGCAGATGCTGCCGGTGGCACGGTGGTTAGCACTGTTGCCGCACAGCAAGAAGGTCCTGAGTTCAATTCCAACATCAGGCCGGGGTCTTTCTGTGTGGAGTTTGCATGTTCTCCCTGTGTTTGTGTGGGTTCCCTCCGGGTACTCCGGCTTCCTCCCACCGTCCAAAGACATGCAGCTTGTGGGGATAGGGTAATTGCATAATCCAAATTGTCACAATGTGCGAATGAATGTGAGTGCGAATGGTTGTCTGTCCCTGTATGTTGGCCCTGCGACAGACTGGCGACCTGTCCAGGGTGTACCCCGCCTCTCGCCCTATGACAGATGGGATAGGCTCCAGCGCCCCCCGCAACCCTGAAAAGGACAAGCGGAAGCGAATGGATGGATGGATGGATAATGGCTGTAAGCCGCTGCGATGCTTTCGACCAAAACAGGCACATCATCAACATGCGCTATCACGATAGAGCGGTATAGTCAAAATCTCTATCGTTGGCCAAATTTATATCGTTTCTATCGCCCACCCTTATGTTCAGTCACTTTTTTCTTTTAGCCAGTTCATAACCAAATACTGGTTCGACTTTGTCAGACAACTAAAAATAGCGTTCACACAATATAGTAATGCAACATTTGCTAGAAAACATACAACAATATCTTATGAGGACTTCTAAGACTAAAATTTAAAAAAAGAACCCATAATTTCTTTTTTAGCGTCATTTAGCATTGCAACAATCTGAACAGCATTGGTCATGCTTAACTGTCTAGCAAGAGCCAAAAAAATAAGAAACAACGAAGACAAAATACACAGTACCAACCTGGATGTAAATAAGAAAGACATGCATGATGAAGAGACCTCAAACAGACGAAGTTTGGGAAATGTCAGACTTGAACTACTGCGGTCTAACACCTTGATAATGTCAGATGTCAGGTTTTGTTGACATTTGTACAGTTGTGATGATATATGCCACTAGCTTTAGGCTGTCCCCCTGCCTCTAAGGGTTTGTTGATTGAATCCCCATCAAATGGTCCTCCAAGGGTAGCAGAATACAGATCCATGGCATTTAGTGATAGGGTGCAAAAATGCGTCAATTCATGGAAGCAAGTGATTGTTGTGGGGCTGGGATTGTGTCTTGGGGTCTTTGTTGTGTTTTTCAAGTTGTTCCTCCTTTCTGTTATGTGGGAGATGCAGTTGAATTTCAATGTCCAGGTGTGAGGGAACATAAGATCCAAATTAAGGCCAGGACATGAGGTTTTTCAGAACATTTCATTGTTTCCCTTCCCTGATTGTTGCAACAATCCAAACAGCACAAAATCCAGTGAATGAAAAACTATATAACAGTGACAAAAAATGAATGGCTGCTCATTCACAGATTTGCTCTTTGTATATTCGTCTCTGAATGAGAGAAAATCTGGGATCAGGTCTGAAATATCGTTCATGAGAAATATGAACAACTGAGTGGAGGGGGCAGGGTTCAATTGGCAGACCCACACTGTGTGATTCTTCCATGCAGTCAGCATTCGTAGAGTCAACCTGTTATCTCCTGGACATCAGATGAATGAACGGCATCTCTGCACATGGAGCTGCTGGACAGGAGATGTGAGCCCCTTAATAAAACAAGAATGAGCAGAGACTTGTGGGGAGGGGGAGGAAAGCCAAGTGTTTGAGCCTGAATGGGTTGGGGGAGGGGCCGTCAGACTGTTTACTGTCTGTTTGCGGTAATACTATCACATAAATGCAGTGAGTGTGGGCTTAATTCAAAGATACAACACCAGACTGACCTACATTTATTCACTGGCGCTGTAAAGCCCTGGCTTTGTAATAGATTTCATTCATACCAGTTAATTAACTAGTATGTGTGACTGATATCATAAAATTCTATATGTGGGAAAATGACAAAGCTGTTGACATGTCCAGAGCAGCGTGTATAGCTTTCTGCTAAAAGTTTGATTTATGAAAGTAATTCTTCTCTTTGAAAGAATCCAAAAATGTCAATACCTTAATGGATATCAATGAAATAAAACAGTGAAACAAAATAGAAACAATGGAAGGATATTAACTCCTTTGCAACCTCCTAACAAATAAAGAAAAAAGATCAGATTTCTTTTTTTTTTTTTTAAATATTGTGTTGATTTTATTCTGTAGATATTAATGTCTACAACTATATGTATAGCATTGTACTTCATCTGACATGTCAGTGAGAAGAAAAAAAATGGTGTCTGCTGCTGCAGTGAAGAATGATCTAACAGGAGCACAATGGAGGGGAGGGATGGTGAAGGAATACGTTATTGATCCGAATGATCTTGTTACACACTAAGTGAAAGGTTTCATGAATTTTAATACAAATAAGAAGACAGAAAGGCAGCAAATCATTTATCTGTCTGAGGCCATGCTATTTTCTGCAAAAGATGACTGAAAGAGGAGCAGATCTTTTCATCTTTGTTGACAAAGGCTGCATTTTGGACCTTTATCTTAGCAAAGTGCTGGTGCTCAGTAGTGCCTTACAGAGCTACTAGTGTGACATTGGGCAAGTGATACTCAGCTTACGGGCCTATCAACCTAGTCAGGTCTGTCACGGGGGACAACTGTCCAGCTATTCATTGAAATATGGTTTGAAGATGTTACACCTATATGTACCATCATATAAATGCTTTCCAGGGCAACAAAGTTAGCATTTTGCAAGTTAAATTTTTGCAGTTTTTATCATGTGGGCTTGGTGTCAGTCTTTGTAAATGAATTTAGTTAGTTATTAAGTTATGACTCTTACTCTTTTCATTATGGGGGAAAAGCTGAGTATTCCTGCTGAGTAGATTTGAGTCAGATTTACAATTTCTGTCAATTTGTAACTGAAATACACATTAATTTAAACAGATATTCTAACATTAGACGTTATTCCTATATTACTACCAGTCTGCTTTCACAATTCTAGTGTCTTTATATTCAGTCTGTCAATGAAGCCAGATCTTTATTACCAGGTCAAATGTTCCTTTGCAATAGTTATAATAAACCGTCAGCTAAAAAAATAACTGTAACTGCTCTCATAACATGAAATATGAAGCTAAGTAGAAACTGCCTGCTTTTCTTGAGAACCACATCTGCATTTGGGGAGCCTCTTTCTTTTGCTAACAGCCCAGAAAAGCTGTTGAGGAGACTCGTTATAAATGGGATCCACTGTGAGGCATGAATATAGAGGAAATCAAAGCTTCTGCTACAACACAAATCTATCTATGTCACTTTAGACTGAGAGTGGTAGCTTTGCTCATTACACTGCTCCCTAGCTGGGCCCTGTAAAGTGATAAGAGTGAGCTGGACAGCTTTATTCAGTCGCACAAAATCAGTTTTCTAAGCAAATCCTTTGTTTTATTTTATATGGGTTTATTCAATGTTGAACACGAGAACAGCTCACTCTGTTTTTAGCGCAGTCAAGTGAAAATAATGTTCTGTATCTGCATAAAGAGGTAACACTTTGCTTCCAGTGAGACAGACAAAGGGTGTTGGATATAGAACTAGGGCCATCAATTATTTAAGCAGCTCTCAAGCAACTGGACTGAATTCAAGGGGGCGTTCCCACAATGGAAGAAGCCATCTGATATTCAGCTGCACTTGATTTCTTTCCATCTCTGACACCTCCATTTACTCTCTCTGCCAGCCGCCCCAACCACACACACATTTAGATAAGGATGAATGCTCCTTTCTTCATCCCAGCTCTCCGTCTTTCAGTTATGCGCCTTATTTTGTCTTTTGTTGTCCCTTTTTTGTCCCCTGCATCTTCTTTTATTCTCTCTGCATTTCCTTCTTTTTAGCTCGCACTGTTTCCCTTCATACACATGTCTTTCACAGAGACAGGCTGCCCACTGTATGCGCTCAAACACAGCTAAACCCGAGAACATGACGGAGAATGCAGGTGAAACAGAATAAGAGCTTATCTTGTTTGCACAGCAATGGATCTGCAAGAATTGGTTTTATGGAGTGTGGTTTCCATTCAAGACTCACACCATTGAATAACCTGACTCATCTCATCATTAGTCATCCTGTCCAGTTTCCATAGCCTCATTGGCTATTTGCACATTGTGAGTTATTCATACAAAATTCCCACAATGTGGTGCACTTATGTCAGCAGCACCTTCAAAAAAACACCTTCAAGTCATCTCATTCTTGTACAAATTAGTTAGCCCCAAGCCCCTGCAATACCATGTTTGTATATCCATGACAATCTGGTTTAGATACTAACTTGTTTGGTTTACATATGGTGTTAAACTGTATTCTGTAACCTGTAACATTAAGTGTTTTGTGCATGCCCAAATATTAGCCCTTTATGTAGGTGATGTTTGCTGAAAGATAAAGAAGAATAAATATTATTTCCACTGTGTTGTTTTGCTCCTGATGGATCGTTGCCCTACATTCTCTTAATTTTCTCTTAGAAGCACGTTTAACAAAATATTACCAACACTAAGGTTTTATAGGATAGTACACCTGATGTTGTTGGATTTCAACTCTTGGACAAAACATGTCATTTTACTGTGTCAACTTGGGTCTAGAAATTGTAATTGTAATTTTTTTAATCATTAGGGAACATGAACATGATGCTGCAATACAAAAAATGGACTGATAGGAGAGGCAGGCTAATTTTCTAATTTATAAACAAACATCAGTTAGTTGAGTAGTAATAACCAGACAACCGTGATAACAGGTCCCAGCAGACTCACTGAGAGAGCAAGCATCTAGTAACCAAAAGAATGCAGTGTAAGCACAGGTTTCATTCAATTCAAAAGTAGCATGGTAACTTGAATCAACAAGAGGCAGCTGCACATGAAACTGAGACACAAACGCACACAGCACCAGCTGTTGTAACCACTTCTGGACACCATGATTTGCAAAGGCAACAACCGTCTAATCCAGATGGGCTCTTGTACCAAAATTTGGCACCAATCGATTTAGTGTGAATCTGTCCTCTGTACTAATTCAGTTAATTCCCTAAAAAGTACTAGATTCTGTCCCAAGCCCTAGCAGTATGACCTGAAGTATGTACAGAAGCAGACAGAACAATATATATCTGCCTGCATGTTAATGACGTTAATGTTACTGTGCTTTGTTCATAAAACTTGCAGAACAACTTTTTCCCCTTTTACATGCCTTGCCATAGTATATGTATTGTATATGTATTACTGCTGAGAAAAGATATACAACTGATCTTGCACTCACAGCTATGTTCACACAATCACTTACACACAATAATATATATTCACTCACATGCACCAAGCCAGAATGCAATCAACCAATTAGGAAATACTAACTATTAGGCACATCTCAGATGTGTACTATTGATCAGATAAGGACTCAGAAACAACATTAGTTTTGTAACTGAGCCTTTAAAAGCCAAAAGGAAAGAAAAGAAAAGACCCACTTTTAACACTCCATTTATGAATAACATTCAGATCCACGATAGCACTAAAAATATCCATTAAACATTCTAAAAGCATAATTTAAAATGTAGTTTCTACCAATGCTAAATACTAAAAGTTTTAGCAGGTCCTAAAATAATTCTGTTTGCAAAGTTTGGACAGATCGTTAGCAAATCTGACCCAACATGAATAACAGACTGAAAATAACTATGACTTGAACTTTATAACGTCACCTATTTTGTTCAGATTATGGCTTTTTAAGCAACGACAACAAATGTTCATCACAATCTAAAGTTCCCACATTTATCCATGGCATTTGAAGGTTGGAAAAGCTCTAATCTCAGCGAGCATCACTGAAGCACAACCAGCTTTAATCTATTTAGAGTGTGACATTTTCACTCTCATTTGCTATTTACAAATGAGAGCTGTTAGCATGTGCTGAGCTTATGGATTTCTAGATACACAAAGGACCCCGAGAGTCGGCATTTTTAGCATGGGAAGCAAGGCGCTGCAAATGCTTGGAACAGAGACGCAAATAGAGCGAGTGTTGCTGAGTAAATATGTGCTGCTGAGATTAGAACTGTTTATATTTACTCTGACTTTTTTTTGAAACTGTCATTAAGACACTAACATTTAAATACTTAATCTTTAACTCTGGTAATTTATTTATACACTGGATACATTCATTAGCAAATATCAGCCTGCAGAGTAATAATGAGTGCTGACAGGAACATCAGCTGTAGCTACCTCCTGTGGTGCATTGTTCAATGCCAGAGCTGAAACAGGTAGTCTTTTAAAACAGGAACTGTTTTACTATATGCTTGTGTTTCAGGTGGCAACAGATGTTCCAAAGACAATTTTGTAGCATTACCATTTAAATGGGCCATGCAACTATATTTAACAAAATCCTGCCAGAGAAGAATGAGCCCTGCATCTGTATTCCTTAAAAGATTAAAGTGCAAGACTCTTTGTACCATTGTCAAAATAATTGTCAGAACAATTATTGGCTAATTTCTTTCAATCTTTTAACTATTTTGCGTGAATTGTCTGTATTTAACACACTTTACATATTAAACTCATGAAATACATTACCGAATGCATATTTTGTATTACTACTGCGTATCTTCAGCACACTATTTACAATTACTTTCCCCAGCAGTTGGAAACAATTTCCACTTTAATGACAGAAGTCAGATACACTGAAAGGAAAAAGGACCAGTGGTCCAGTGAACGCAAAAATCATAAAGCATTAACAATGTGCCAGAGATTGTGCTGATGAGCAGAATCTCCTTCATGGACTGTAAAGGGCATTGGGCAATGTGCTTATATCGACCTAGGATCCTGGGATTAAAAAGAAGATTGGCTTGAGGAAACTCCTACAGAGCACCACAATGAGATCTGCTGCAATGACATTTCTCCTAAAATCCTAATACAGAAGACAATAGAGACAGAGGCTGAAGGCTCTCTGATTGCTGGCTGTTACATCTAAATCTATTCTCATAAATGTATAAATCTGGGAGTTGCTAAACCTGATTTTTCTGGATTTTTTTCACTGCAGCACCACTCAAGACAGCTGGTGCATTTTTTAAAAGAAATTCTAATTGTTGTCCATCACTGACAAACAACCGTGCTTCAGTTACATGACTTTATCCATTGCTAGACTGTATCAAAGACATATTATTGTGTAAAGACACAATAATATGTGTATTTTTTACAAATGGAGCTGCCTGCTTCAGCACATTTGTATTAACAGTGTGATCACAAGAATGTTTTGCAGTCAAAGATTATAAATGGTTAAACATATCTGCAAACATACCAGATTACATAAAAAGCTAAAAATATATTTATATAAATTCAAAAGAAAAGATGATTTACATGTATGAATACATGTACCCATATTTGCTTATCCTAATACAAGCAGGATGTTTAACAGCAGTCTGCCAAGTTGAAACAGGTGTATGACCTTCCCTGGAGAAACTCTGACTCAGGTAAGAGGAAAACACTGTGGTAATTAGGAACCAGGATACAGAATAGTAATAAGGCATTTCCCTTGCTGTAGGGCCCAACAGTCTAAATCCAATGAACATTGTTATTATTAACAAACTGTCCAATTTCACTTTAGATCTCCTGTGGATGGGCCAACAGAGGGCGGATGTTTGGCCACGACTGATTTGCACTCTCCAATACACTGTTTTCAGAGATCAATGCAACATGCAGGTATTTGTGTAATCGTTAATACTGTTTGCCCAGCAGATCAATGGACGCTGAACGTCCAGCTTGTCTTAGCTGACAAACTGGCCTAGAGGAGCATTAGACTCCTAATGGTCAGTTACTTTAATCCTTTAAGTATTAAAAGAAAATTCCATTATGAAAGAATGTTACCAATTTAAAATGTGCCACAATGGACATGCAAAGAAGAGTAGAATAGTGGCTGTCTCATAAAATCTTTCCAACTGGTAAACGTCTGGACGGACAGACAACTCAAAATATTGGCAGTTTGTTAATCACACCCCAGCTAATTTTGGTGACAGTGGCAACAATAATGTAAGTCATATTGCTGATGCCAGGGAAGCTCGTTCTGGCCAGCGCACTAGCTGAACTCGTGTTCAGCTAGTGTTACGCATACACTAAGCACAGGAGGACCGACTCTGATCCACTGTAGTGAAAATATAGGCTAAAAAATATACACTTAAATCAGCTTCACGCAAACTTGTGAAATGCAGACCAGTATCAAAGTATATTGTAAGGCAGACCTTACAATTATATATAGAGAGAAAAACCCATAAATTATATGACCCTCTATGAGCAAGCACTTTGGTGACGGTGGGAAGGAAAAACTCCCTTTTAACAGGAAGAAATCTCCAGCAGGGAAGGGCAGCCATCTGCCACGACCGTTAGGGATGAGAGAAGGAAGACAGGACTTTTAACTATGAATCCTCTATGTCACAGGTGTCGAACTCCAGGCCTCGGGCCCGGTGTCCTGCAGGTTTTAGATGTGTCCTTGATCCAACACAGCTGATTTAAATGGCTTAATGACCTCCTCAGCATGTCTTGAAGTTCTCCAGAAGCCTGGTAATGAACTAATCATGTGATTCAGGTGTGTTGACCCTGGGTGTTATCTAAAACCTGCAGGACACTGCCCCTCGAGGCCTGGAGTTCATGCTAGGTGTTCAATAACTCACATTTATTACACAAAAAGGGTGCAGAAATTCTCTGACACAAAAATAAAGTTCTCATGCAATCAATAAAAAATCTGAAATGGACTTTATGGTTTCAGAATGTAAAATATAATTATAAATATAATATAGAACAAAACCATTTAGATAAGCAAAGGGAAAATGTAGCATTACTGATGCAACATTTACAAAAAGCTCAGCAAGGCCAATATAACACAAAGCTAGATTTTATATTGAAAGGTGTTACAGGTTCAGGCTGTAGCACAACACTTTTCTTAAAAACATGGGCTGACATCTCCTCTCTGCCTATTCCCTCAAGAATTTTTCTCTATCTTTATCACTTTCTTTTAACCTCTGACCACAAACATCTATGTCTTTGTGACTGCTCCATAAGCTGCTTTTGACCTAATCTACATCACCTTCTTTTGGTCTGGATTTTCTTATACATTACATACACAATCATACTCACACTAACAAACAAAAAAAAGCTCAGTCTTTGAAGCATGCGTCATCCTGATTGAACCACAGCGCCGATTACACATCAAGCGTCAAAACAAATCCTCCTGACAGGATGTTGTTTCACTGTCCCTGAAAAAATGTCATTTCAAAAGCAGAGATATAACACCATTTTGTAAAAGCTGCATTTATTTCAAAATAAAGCCCCCCCCCCCCCCCCCCCCCCCCCCATTTTGAATTTGAATACATGGGAACAAATGACTGAAAACTGCAAAAGTACAATCAATTTGAGGATTTCAACTACAGCGCCTGAAGTCCAAAGCTTTTCACAGAAACGCACGATCAACTTAAATGTGTAAACAAACTCGAGAAGTGCAGGCATGTTAATTGGAAACTGCCTCATTGAAGATGACCTGAGGCAAAGTTAAAAACTGCCCTATGGTCTCGCCAGTCCACCTTTAAAAAGTATTTTTGAAACTTAAACATCTGCAAAGACTCCTTTGGATGTTAAAGTATGGTCCCATTCAAAGTATAATGTAATTGAAGACAGTCTTTTTAGCTTTTGTTTTTCCAGACAAAAGCCAAAAAGTGTTGTTTAATAAACAATAGATTTTGTCCATTTTGAATAGATTTTGTTGAAGCAAGTCAAAATAGTACTCTTGTATGGCCCCCACATCCTTGTATGCATGCCTGACAATGTTAGGGCATGCTTCCAGTGAGACGATAGATTGTGTTCTGGGGGATCCAGATACGGACTAGGGCATTCCTGAGCCCCTGGACAATCTGAGGTGCAACCTGGCGATGTTGGATGAACCCAAACATAATGTCCCAGAGGGGTTGTATTGGCATTAGGTCAGGTAAGTGTGGAGGTCAGTCAGTGGTATCAGTTCCTTCATCCTCCAAGAACTGCCTGCATACTCTCATCATATGAAGCCAGATATTCTTGTTCACCAGGAAGAACCCAGAACCAGCATAGGGTTTGACAATGGGTCCAAGGCCTTCATCCTGATACCTAATGGCAGTTTGGGTGCTGTTGCTGAACCTGTAGAGGTCTGTGTGTCTCTCCGTGTATATGCCTCCTTAAACCATCACTGACCCACCACCCAACCGGTCATGCTGAACAATGTTACTAGAGGATGTTGGGCCCTCAGGCCACCTTCGTGAACTCTGTTTCTGATTGTTTGGTCAGAGACATTCATGCTAGGGGCCTGCTGGAGGTCATTTTGTAGGGCTCTGGCAGTGCTCATCCTGTTCCGAAGCAGATACTGGCCCTATAGGTCGTTGGTCATTACATATTGATACAAGTATTATTACTTGATGTTGTAGCCAACTCTTAAAAGTCATAAGAAATGCTGTAGAATGATCCCTGAGCTCAAGACAAAAAAATAAACAATTCCTAAAACACACAACCACATGGGGATCCTCCCTACAAAGTTCTTACAAAACTATTAATCCTTGTTTGAATCACAGTGCAACTTTACTGGTTCTTAAGTGTTACGCAAGGAGACTTAATCATCTGAATACATATGCCACGATTAGAGGACAGCACACAAACTCTCCCTGAACCAACACAGTTGATGTGAATCAAACAGTTAAACTTTCACTTTGGAGCTAACTTTGTATTTCATCAAAACTATCCCAGCTGTCAAGTCATGAATTAGCATATGCATGCTACATCATCTTAATCATAGATGAGTGATACAGATCCCATCATTTACAGACAACTGCCACACCTATGGAGGCTTACACTGGAAAATGTAAAGTAGCAGAATGAAGAGTGACATATGTGTTCAGTAAACTGAGGAGAAACCGAGAGATGGCAAGAACAGAAAGAGAGAAACCGCACGCTTGACTATCTTCACATTGGTCTTAAGGGAGCTGAGCTACATCCTTCCCGGAGTGTCCTATCCGGCGAAGGCTAATGAACACCTTTTCCCAGTCATTCAGTGCATACATCATTTCAAAACTGGACATCATGGGAGACAAAACTTTAACAGTTGCTCTTTTCCCCCCTCAGGGTTCTAAATGGGTGCACTTAGTGATTTGCTGCTGCAAAATGCTCCAGCTAGAACTGATTCAGAACTAAAAATTACACACTAAATGTACCTACACTGGCAGATGTTGTACAAGTCACCCTTCACATATTTTTTCTTCATCTACAGGCTTTCCTTGCAGATAGCAGCACAAAATCTATTCAAATTCAAACACTGTAACACTAGATTTAAAAACTGTATTATTTTAAGCAATTTCTTTACATCGAAAGGTATAACAGGGATCACAACATAAAGTCAAAACATAAGCAGCTTTCCAGCCAGTGTGGATTTCAATGTCAGACTATTGCAGCAGCCTTATGTCAAGTTCTGCATGTGTCACCTGAACCTTGCAACACTCACCATCCTTGCGGTGGTAGGTGATCTCCACTTTGCGCTCCTCGGACCCCAGCAGTGCCTGGGCCACCTGGGCCACAGCGTGCCGACTGGTGAACTGGCCATGCAAGAAGTCACAAGTGCATGGCTTCTGCATTACATCTGGCCTGGAAAAGCCCGTCATCTCGCAGAAACCATCATTACAGTAGATAATAGCGCAGTTCTGCACCCGGGCATTGGCTATGATGAATTTCTTATCTGTGACGAGGCAGAGAAGAAATTGGGGGAGAAAGCGTGTTACCGTGTTTATAGATGTAATTTTAAACTATTTGCACATAAATAAGAATATGAAAAAGTATAACAAATGTTTTATTTAACTAATACAAGTAGGTGTATTGGTTTGTATGGGATTATCCAGAATTACAGTCCTGAATGCTACTCAGCTGACTGAATAAAATTATGAAACTTCACATGTAGGTGGGATTGCTCTAGACAATAAGCATGTTCAGTAAATCCTTAGTAGGCTTAAATACTCCACTTTCTATTAACGAGGTGGCGTTAAATTTGACATTTTTTTAAAACAACAATGTGGAGACAACTGATGCACATTTTTGAGTTGTAAAAACCAGATTTGAGGCATAACTGAAACCCATTTTTAAAAGCGTAATTAGCTAAATTCATATATGGGGGATATAATCTGTAATTAATTAAGTTAATCCTTTAATCCGTGTATATCACATGCAGCATTTTAAACTACATTTCCCACCGGAGCAGGAGAAAATGAGAAGGACACCAGAACTAAACAAACCTGGTGCGCGATAACACAGTATGGTAATTGACTCATAATGACTTTCATGGATTTCTGGCATTAACATCACAGGGTTAGCCATCCAAAGCCTTGCTGGTGTATAAAAGAAGGCCTATTCCTAACAATAACTGATCTCGAGGAGCAGCGGGACAGACACAAAAGACAAGCAGCACAGCACAGTGCACCCACACAGTACCTGACACCCAGGAAATCTACTTACTTTGTCCTTCGAATTTCCGAATAATTACTCCCAAAAATGTGTTTTGTGGCGCAACATGACCCCTCCGGACAGGCATGGTTCCCCTTCCAAAAATAATAATAATAATGATGGAAGAAAAAAAATCTTTGTCTGTCCAAGTAAGAGCACACCGGTCCCCACAAAAATGTCTTCCGTAAAGTTATATAGCGGATGTCAACCGAAGCCAGAGGGGCTCCCCGTATTCTTTGTCACCAGTCAGTCATCCTCGTAAAAAAAAAAAAAAGCCCCAACAAACCGCTTTCCGGTTTTCTTACCCAAGCCCCAATGTTCCCTTATTTCAACTCCGACGTGTCCCCCGTTGAGCGCATCGCAGAGGCTTCTCTGCGCTCCTCGCCGACGTGAAGCTAGAAAGAAAGAAAGAATCGGCAAACCGCAGTTTAAACATTTCACCGTCACTCCTCGAAAGCACTGCGCGCTTTTTGTGTCTGCGCGTGAGCAGAAGGCGCGCGTGCGTGCGTGCGAGCGAGCGAGCAGGAGTCTATTGTTGTGAAGGGAAGACGGATGGTCTCTGAGGCCAATGGCTGAGAGGCGTAGCACCGACACTGCGAAGGGAGAACCCACAAGGATGCGCAGACAAAGCAGCAAACGTAGAGATGTTAGAGGCGAGGCGGAGAAGTAACGGATTACTGTAACACCTTCCAGTGTGGTTAGACGCATCATTTCATGAGTAGGCTTTAGTTAAGTTAGCACAGAGTAAACACAGCTCGTACTTTTAGCTGATACACGCCTAAAGGCGAATTATTATCGACATTTTCAATATTCAGTTTTCCTTTTTATCTGTCTTATCACAGCTGCTACATTTATTGTAGACTTTATGAGCGCAAGCTAGCTTAACTTTGCCTGCTTGAATAAAAAAAACAAACCAACGGAATTTTACTGAAAGGACTTATCTTATTTTGGTTTGCAACATGACATCGAGTGAGGAAATACGTTTTGACATAGAATCATTATTTTTCTTTGTTACTTTTTCTGAGTCGCAAGCCCGACAGCGGCAGTGGGAGGCTGAGACCAGGGCAGGCGTATTTTATTCAAAGAGAGCGCTTGGCCACCACATATCTCCCCTTTCCGCTTTTCCTGTAAAACACCGTTTGCATCCAAAATGGAGCAAGGATCCGCTGTCACTGCCTCGGCCAGGCGCTGGCCATGGTGCTGCTGTTGCGGCGTCTCACAATTCCGCCCGCTGCTGGTTTCAGTAACTTTTTTTGAATGAAAAGATTCAGCCTTTGTTGCTGCCTTGTAACGAACGTAATACACTGTGTAAAAAATAACAACAACAAAAAAAAAAAAACAATAAAAAAGATAATATTTCCCATTCAAGCAGTCTACACTTAGTTGCTGTAAACTCTCCTTAGAATGCAACAGCTTACTTGAGGTCAAATAATTACTCTCTCTTCCAAAATTGTGCTTTCTGGCAGAGATTTAATAGTATATTCTGCACATTAGCAGTACTTTCATATGACTGAATGTTTTATTATTGAACTATTATTTGTTTACCATTAACAGCATTTTTCTAGCTTGTTGGGTGGTGTTTTTTTATTTATTTAAAAAAAGCAACTTATCTTTTCAATGCCATTTTCACATTCAGATACACAAAGAAGATAACAAATAACAGTAGACTGAAATAAAAAAAACCCCACATAAATTAGAGTGACTTTAGCTAGCATTTCATGTTATTTACATGCAAATTAGGGCTCAGGTGATAGAACGGGCCATTTAGTAATCTACTAATACTTCTAATGAAGGTCAGCAGTTTGATCCCTAGCTCTTCCAGTCTGCAGGCTTCCAGTGTTCCTAAATTGCACCCAGTGTATCCATTATAATCGTCTGGGCGTATAGTGAAAAAGCAATTAAAGGCATGGAATTAAAGTGCTGCATGAATTTGTGTGGTATGAGTGGATGAATGTGACATGTAGTGTTTAAAGTGCTTTGTAGTGCTCAGTAAAAATAGTTAAGAGCCATTTAAATAGTAATCTATCACATATGAACTGGTAACATGTTTATATCAGTTGTTCTATAAATGACATTTATTAGGTCATATATGTGCAATCTTAATCTACAAACCCATAGCTATAAAATTAAAGTAGCATTTATTGTATAAATGTGCTTTCAACCACAATTATCTATATTTCTTTTGGAGAATTTGCACTAGATCTCCTACTGATCATTTAATGAACTACACCAACATGAGCTAGCAGGTTATCTATACCGGGTGTCTTAAAATGCTCTTGTTTCCTTTTATTATCTTTTCCCCCTTGGTCCACTTTCCTTGCAGATTCAATTTATTCACTATGTCTCCTTCAGTGTTCCACTCAGACACGCACAGGCAAATAAGCACTCCCATACTCTAGTGGAACATCTGTCCTGCTCCATCTGCTCCATTGAGAAAATGATTGACAATTCAACAGACATGGTGGGGAGGGGAGTTGCAGAGACTGCAGACTATGTTGCTTTTGCAGTCTTTTATTTCTCTCTTATTCCGCTACTCCTCCCTCAGTCTGTGTCTGTTACAGAGCGAGTAAAACTCTCCCTTCACTGAAACAGTGAAGGCAAGGCCTACCCCTGCCATAGTCACAATCCCATCCATCCATCCGCTTATCCTTTTCAGGGTCGCGGGGGGCGCTGGAGCCTATCCCAGTTGTCATAGGGCGAGAGGCGGGGTACACCCTGGACAGGTCGCCAGTCTGTCGCAGGGCCAACACACAGGGACAGACAACCATTCGCACTCACATTCATTCGCACATTGTGACAATTTGGATTATGCAATTAACCTATCCCCACAAGCTGCATGTCTTTGGACGGTGGGAGGAAGCCGGAGTACCCGGAAGGAACCCACGCAAACACAGGGAGAACATGCAAACTCCACACAGAAAGACCCCGGCCTGATGTTGGAATTGAACTCAGGACCTTCTTGCTGTGCGGCAACAGTGCTAACCACCGTGCCACCGTGCTGCCCACACAATCCCATTTAAAGAAAATGCAGTGTTTGTTAGTTTGTATTCCAGCTCTTAACGTGCTCAATGAAATGACAAAACAAAATTTACATAAAAATCTGAGGGCCTTTTTTATTCGTGTTTCCTTCTAGATGGTCCCTTTAGGTGTTGTCACAGTAGATTATCTGCCTCCATCTCACTCTGTCCCAGGAACATCATGCAATCAAAAAATCAAAAATAGGTATTCCCCAACAAATTGTGTGGGGTTTCTGAAAGTTGCTAAGAGTTACTGTGATTTCCAATTCATACAGGTCTAGTGACTGGTCAGTGTACCCCTGGTAATGGCATAGGGAAAGGTCTTGTATCTGTTTAAAAAAAAAAAGATGTGCATAACATTTTTAATCAATTTCAATCATTTTATCGTAAAATGAATTGAATTAAAAGTTTAAAATTGAAAATGAGATTATGATGGCTGCTGATACTGGTGTTTGCTCTTTAATGGCATTAGCTCAGCTTTTAAAACAGTGGATCAGAGATAGGCTACAGCATTTAGTTTTTCCATCAGAAGATTATTGCCTACCACTTGGAGAGTAGCTGGTGAGTTTCTGCAGACAAGTTAGCATCTTCATGAAAGTTACAGATGACTGCAACAAATCTTCTAGCACAAGGAGGTTTTTGGCACAACACCACAACTGTGGGGCTCTGGCCCTGTGTGAGTGAAACCTTACATAGGTGAAAGGGTGGACTGCTACTTTATCAGTTAATACTAGCAAGCTTGGTTAGCATGCTGCTTTCATAAATTGTGGTTGCAATGCAGACACAACAACTCAGCCATTTAGTGCTAAATAACTGAGTAATAACATGGGGACATTTGACTCAAACATTTAACACAAACGTTTTGAATAGTCGCTACCACACAATAAGCAAGCTTCAGGGATCACCCGAAATCTTGTAAAGCATCGTGTAAACCTTGCTTTACAAGGAAGGATCCAGGCCTAACTACGTGCTTTATCAAAAGGGAATGTTTTAAGCCTGATCTTGAAAGTAGAGATGGTGTTTGCTTCCAGAATACAAACTGGAAGCAGATTCTATTATTTTGTGGGGATTTCAGCCTGCATTGTCTGCAGTGGGTGTTGACCTCATTCTAGGCCAGGGGTGTCTAACTCCAGGCCTCAAGGGCTCGAGGGTGTCCCCCAGGTTTTAGATGTGTCCTTGATCCAACACAGCTGATTTAAATGGCTAAATTATCTCCTCAACATGTCTTGAAGTTCTCCAGAGGCCTGGTAATGAACTAATCATTTGATTCAGGTGTGTTGACCCAGGGTGAGATCTAAAACCTGCAGGACACCGGCACTTGAGGCCTGGAGTGGGACACTCCTGTTCTAGGCAATGATTTTGCATGCAGTTGTCTTTGGGCAAACATGTCATCATCAAACGTGGTCGCTTTTCAGCTCAGATCAGGTAGAAAATGTAGTCTGTCCTTACACTTAACTGGCCTGTGCTGTTACTCAGGCTATTGAAATTAGAGAATTTCAATTGGCATTTCATTCAATGAGTTCGAGTATGACCAGTACTCTTTCCTCTAGTGAGGAGCTCGAACAAGGAGTAAGACAATTCTCTACTCATACACAAAAAGATGTGAGTGGGGAGACTTTAACTTAGGCTTGACTCCATTAACAACAAACATCCACCCTCTTGAGCCTCCCAGAGCATGAGAAGATAATGAATTCCCATCTATAGACAAACTTTTTCATCAATAGAAAAAATTATTTTCCCCTTCACTGTTAGAAGTAAATTATTTTAAAGCAGCTTTGTCATGGAAAAATTAGGGATGCTGTCCACCTTTAAATAGCCCCCTTTCACTTTATGTGACACCAGATTGAAAGGTTAGGGTCTACACGGGGTTTATTTTCCATCTTTTGTGAGTCTAAGAAAGCTGACATGGGTTAATTACATGGACCACCAAGAAATTGGCAGTAATTTCCCCTGATGGTTGTAAAAGATCTCTATTACTATGAGATGGGGTTTTTAAAACCTCATCCCATAAGCTCTAGCTGCTGTAGCTGGTTCAGCAGTTATTAAATTAACCCAGAGCATCCTAATCCACTCAGTGTATGAACATTTATTTGTAAAGTATGCCACTCTACTTTGTCTTGATCCTTCTATTGGATATTGTTACACAACAAGAAGAAGCAACACGTTTTGGGTTCTACACGTTCTTTATTACATTACATTCTTCTTCCTCTTCTTCTTTCAGCAGTCCCCTTTAAGAGGGTTCCCACATTGGATCTTCCTCCATCTCCACCCTATTTCTTGCAACCTATTCTGTCACCCCAACCCTTTGCATGTCCTTCTTCACTACTACTCTAACCTGGCAGCTCCACAGTCAGCATCCTTTGCATAATATATCCACTATTCCTCCCCTAACAACAAGAAGAAAATAAGCTGTTCAGAAATCTAAAAAATGAGATGCACATGTGTTAACAAGAATATCTGCTATGGGTTTTTTGAAACATCAATCTGATGTTAGGGGGACTTGGGGGACTAAACTACAATAATTCAAAAACTGGACACAATTTGACATTTCCAAGTTTAAAAACGTTGTTGTCAAGCTAAACAAAGACCTATTTTGATAATAGATGATATTATTAATGTTAAATCAATGCCACTGATGAGGATATAATTGGGACAGTCCTATTTGTGTTTTCTTCTGTGAGAAAAAACATTCTTCTTTGTGTTAATCTCCCATCAAAACTTGCATCAAAATATAGCCTCCTACTGCCGCCACTGGAGCTTAGGCCTGACTATCAGCTCAGTTGGCCCATTCATTTGTAGCTTAATCTTTTCAGTATGTGGAGCAATTTAGATCGGGCAGCTAGGCCTTGGCCCCTAATCCACAGATCACTCCAGGGCAAATGACTGTCTACATCCAAGAAGGACCCTATCTCTTCCTATTCTCTTGTGATTTACCTCTGCCCATTTTTGTTTTTGTTGGCTCTTCTCTGTTCTGGCTGGCAGCCAGGTGAAGACATGGGGACAGTCAGAAAAATCCAAAGCAAATTAATTCAGACACAGTAAAGCAGAATAGAAGAATGCATGGCAATAAGGTTAAGTAGGTAATGAAGCATTGCATTGGTTTTTGCTATGATCACCCATCCACCTTTTGTCACAGACTTTTTCCACAGCTGGCCCCTTGCACAGATACATTTCTCACCTTTCCTCTCTACTATCTTGCTATCATTTGGTAACCTTGCAGTCCACCTTTGAGGTTCATGGGAAATACATACTTAGGATGTAGTGTGGGCATTACAACGATAACCCACATGTCACTCAAAGATACCCCTGACAGCTCTCTATAAACCCACAGTTTTGTCTTCTGTCAGTGTCACCATCCTAACTAAATGCCTGTGATTGCACAGCTCATTGCCAAAGAGAGGTGTCATCCCAGAGATTTATCACCCTACACATGACCCAGTCTCCTTGGTAGTCCACTTGAAGTTCCAAAGTGGACTGACTGTGACTCAGGGCTGTGTATATATATCCATTTGTGAGTGTAATGCTGTGGCTGTCCTTGTAAGAGCAGATTTGAGTTTGAGGCAATTTTCATAAAAAGAAATGATTTTAGCGTGCTTTAACTGCACTTTATGGACTCATTGCCTGGTTCACCTGAGATCCCAGGGGCAGAGATTTGTGCTTCAAAGCTGCGAGAGTACAGACACCACATTTTAGATTGCAGTTATTTTGTTTTCCACCCATAAAACCATTCAAACAAACAATACTACTGGCTTTCTTTGTTTTGTGCCTCTGTTTGTTTTATGTTTTTTTTTCTATAAAGCATTATGTTAGCAAAATAAAAAAGACAAAGACAAAGCACCCCATAGAAAAAAGGGCCTGGGTTTAAATCCACTGACCAGCTGGGGACTTTCTACGTGGCATTTGCATGTTTTGCACCAGATGACTGCCCCTCCCTGAGACCTGGTTCTGCTAGATGTTTCTTGATGATTGATGAGGAACAACAGAAATGCTACAGCAAGGGGTACCAGGACCTCAGGTCAGGAGGGAGATATCATCATCCCAATCCAAGATTGAGTCTACTAGATGATGTGAATGCACCACAGGCCTTCAAGATGGCAGCAGTTTAGCCATTACTTAAAAAGCCATCTCTAGACCCAGCAGTCTTAGCTAATTATAGGCCAATCTCCAACCTTCCTTTCATATCAAAAATTCCCTGAAAGAGTAGTTGTCAAACAGCTAACAGATCATCTGCAGAGGAATGGTTTACTTGAAGAATTTCAGTCAGGTTTCAGAGCTGACAGTGGACTCGTCTCTGTGCTTGTCCTGCTTGACCTAAGTGCAGCGTTGGATGCTGTTGACCATAATATCCTATTAGAGCGATTAGAACATGCTGCAGGTATTACAGATACTGCACCACAGTGGTTTGTATCATATTTATCTAATAGACTCCAATTTGTTCCTGTAAATGGACAGTCCTCTTCACACACTGAGGTTAGTTATGGAGTTCCACAGGGCTCAGTGCTAGGACCAATTCTGTTCACATTATACATGCTTCCCTTGACACCCCTTAGACCAGGGGTGTCAAACTCAAATACACAGTGGGCCAAAATTCAAAACTGGAACAAAGTCGCGGGCTAACGTTAATATTTATTGAAATATATGTACTGTATTCCTCCAGATATAAGAATGAATCTTTTCTTATGGACTCAAACACGTTTTGCTGAAAAACTGAACATGGAACAAGCAAAGCTTAATACTAAACAATATATATATTAGCTGTATAATACCAGTAGGCCAGCTCTAATAGTAATTTGGTATGGCTTTGCGGGCCAAATGTAATTAGGCTGTGGGCCAAATTTGGCCCGCGGGCCAGAGTTTGACACCTATGCCTTAGGCAGTATCATCAGAAGACATATTCACATTTTCACTGCTATGCAGGTGACACCCAGCTCTATCTGTCCATGAAGCCAGATAACACACACCAATTAGTTAAACTACAGGAATGTCTTTTGTTTTTTTGCTAGGATGATTGACTGATAAATACCTAACTGCTGTATGTTAATGTCTGTCTGTCTGTCTGTTCAACAAAGTATGCTGTAAAACGTGATATGCCTTAGATCTTTGTAGATAAATAATAATTAAGTTCATAAATGGGAAGGATTAATTATTTACAGTCCATCATTAACACAGATCCCGATTCAAGTCTCAGATCAGCTTCTTGTGCCAATTCTTAGAACCAAATCCACGAGCATGGCAGTTTTGAATTTTTTGCCCTATAATGACGTCTGCTTTTGTAGTCATTTGTGAAATAACGAATATTTTCTTGTTCTTAGACTTAGCTCATCCTGTAAACACTCACTCATCCTACATGTATGGGTGAATTAAATGAAGCAGTGACTGCTGTTACAATTAGTGACAACTGCATCCATTTGTGATTGTAGCTGGATACTTCCCAGCTGCAGAATCGCAAACAAGTCACATTAGTCATCTTAATGGCAACAATAGTGGGCTGGTATTTGCATTGGAGAAGAGATATTGGAACAAAGTCATATAAAAATATCACTCACTTGGCAGCAGAACTACATTGGACAACATTTACTTTCAAATATAGCCTACTTTCATTAAAGAAACAAGAATTGATTCAGAAATATGAACTTTAGGCTGCCAGTTTAGCTCACAGGGTGAGGAGGCGACCATATGCTGTAAGGCTCAATGCAGTGGCCTGGATTTAACTCTGACCTGAGGTCCTTTGCTGTTTGTCTTCCCTCACTTTCTCTCCCCGCTTTCCTGTCCTCTCTTCTCTATGCTATCAAGTAAAGGCAGAAAGAAGTGTGAAATTATACAGCAGTTTTACCCTGGTTTCAGTTTGTACTCGACATTGAAAACAAAATTATTCATGTCTATGCAGCTTAGAAAGTGCTTTTCTTAAAATGAGATGTATAGACGCATTACAGATAGAATGGGGATATTCAGCTGTGTACAATTTGTGCCTATATGTCTGGGAAATTAAAATACAGATCATTGTGCAGCTCAGTACAATGCATATCACATAGTAACAAATTAGACCAGCGGCATGATGTTTTGCAATTAATGTTGACAGAACAAACAGAGGCTGAGGTATTTTTAGACTTTGTTTACAAGCTAAATTACTTTTCTAATTTTTTACATTTCCTTTCCCCCCCATTATTATTAGGTTCATAATTTGGTGGACAGACAGCTTTTTTAATAGATTTGGCTCTAGTACACATTTTAAATGGACTTTAAATAAAAAAAAAATGTGATTGAAGTGCAGACTTCAATTAAAACTTAAATTTTAAGGTGATCAGCAAAAAAATAGTACATTAACTGCTTGGGAATTACAGACATCATCTGTTTAGCCAATTTAATTAAAAACTTACACATGACATCTTTTTTCATAGTGTAATCTTTATGTTCTGGGTGCTGCTCACGTGATGGTGATGAATGGTAAATGGCGCTTTACTTAGTCCCTAAGGACCCCAAAACGCTTTACACTACATTCAGTCATCCACCCATTCACGCACACATTCACACACTGGTGATGGCAAGCTACATTGTAGCCACAGCTGCCCTGGGGCGCACTGACAGAGGCAAGGCTGTCGGACACTGGCGCCACTGGGCCCTCTGACCACCACCAGTGGGCAACGGGTGGAGTATCTTGCCCAAGGACACAACGACCGAGACTGTCGGAGACGGGGCTCGAATCGGCAACCTTCTGATTATAAGACAAACTGCCTACTCTTGAACCACGATCGATGAGGAAGTGTAGCTCTAAACAGAAAGCCCGGTCCACCACTAACCCATTTATGTTTCTAACTGTTTTCCACGCTCGGCAACACACCCACTGAGGAACAAACTCTGGTAATTGTCAATTCTGTTTTGAGACGTGTAAAGTTAGAGACACCAGCAACCATAGTCAACTGTCTTCCAGGGGACAGAACAGGTGACATTGAGGGAAATTTATAACTGCTGGCTAAGGGTAAACATAAATTCCATAAAATTATAATTCACGTCAGGAGTAATGACACTTGGTTATACCAGTTGGAGAGCACTAAAATTAATATTTAATAAGTGTGCAACTTTGCCAAATAAAATGTGGGACTCTGAATTTTTCTCTGTTCCCCTCCCCAACTAGATCAGGAGTGACATGTTTAGCTGCAAGCAGAACTCTTAAACGTGCACCTTAAAGCAGATGATCAGTAAACTGGAGAGGAAATGGCATCTCACTAATTTAGAAGTTCATTATTTAGCCTGAAAAAATAGTTTGCTGCTTTACGAAAACATCTAGAACATCTTACTATTCATGACTGATAGAAAAAAATATGAACAACCCTAGGTTTCTCTTTAGTACTGTAGCCAGGCTGACAAAAAGTCAGAGCTCTGTTGAGCCAACCAATCCCTAAAGTACTCTTCACACACTAAGGTTACCAATTATGTTTACAGGCAGTATCATGAGAAGGCATATCATACATTTTCACTGCTATGCAGATGACACCCAAATTTATCTATCCATTAAAACACATGATAACACACACCAATTAGTTAAACTGCAGGAATGTCTTAAAGACATAAAGACCTTGACAGCCTCAAGGCATTACCTTGGCCTCCAGTAACACTGTGAGGAACCTTGAAGTAATTTTTGACCTGGATATGTCCTTCAGTGCACATATTAAACAACGATGCTGAAAAACTAGTTCATGCATTTATTACTTCTAGGCTGGACTACTGTAATTCATTATTATCAGGATGTCCTAAAAACTCCTCGAAAAGCCTTCAGTTAATCGAAAATTAGAGCACTTCGCTCTCGCACTGCAGGCTTACTTGTTGTTCCTAGAGTATTTAAAAGTAGAATGGGAGGCAGAGCCTTCAGTTTTTAGGCACCTCTTCTGTGGAACCAGCTTCCAGTTTGGATTCGGGAGACAGACACTAGCTCTAATTTTAAGAGTAGGCTTAAAACTTACCTTTTTGCTAAAGCATATAGTTGGGGCTGGACCAGGTGACCCTGAATCCTCCCTTCCTGAGTGAAAAAAGTAACTGAAGAAGAAACACTCATTGCATCATGGGGATCCCCCAGCAGCCTAGGCCTATTGCAGCATAATAATGTGTTTATAAACCTCTCCACATTCAGTTGCTAATTATTATCAATCCCTGTCTCTCTTTCACACAGTGTCTTTGTCCTGCTTTCTATCCCTCACCCGAACCGGTGGTGGCAGATGGCTGCGTCTCCCTGAGCCTGGTTCTGCTGGAGGTTTCTTCCTGCTTAAAGGGAGTTTTTTCTTCCCACTGTCGCCAAAGTGCCAAAGCAATTGCTCATATGGGGTCATAAGATTGTTGGGGTTTTCTCTGTTTTCTTTGAATTGTTGTAGGGTCTTTACCTTTCAATATAAACCATTCTGAGGACACTGCTGTTGTAGTTAGGGGATGCATAATTAAGACTGAACTGAATTGAAAAAAACTGAATTTAACAACATCTAACCAAGTAAAAAAAACACACTCTAGAAATGCCTTCATGAATGGAAAAAGCAAACAGCTATTTCGAGAAAAAAGTAAATGTATATTTCATCCATAGCCTGACAGACATTAAGCATCTACTCATGAACACTTTGCTCTGTTGGGCTAAACACTCAATTGAGGGTGAGACCTGAAGGCTGCATAAAGTCTTAAGGGTGGAGATGGACAGTCCACATACAATAACAGAGGAAAGCATGTCAAAACTCCAGAAATGATAAAGTCTCCTAAGGTTCAGCAAGAAAGAGAATCCAAATGCAGGACTAACAGGAAAGGCAAGTAAATGCAAAACTGACCGTTTTATTAAAGTAGGAGTCCACGAGAAGGAAAAAACAATGTAAAACAATAATAAAAGTTTATTAAATTTCAATAACTTACAAAACATGAACTGACAGACACTAGGGACATCAAACTGACACCACACATTCAAACACTGAAGGAAGACCAAGGCTTTAAATACACGTGAAGCAATCAAAGAGTTTCAGGGAGAAACACCAGCGAAACAAGACAGAACTGAAACTAATCAAGGAAATAACAAAAGAATTAAAATTAAATACACACAAACAAACAAATGACTACCAAAATAAATCTGGAAAGGAAAACTGAAACACTGAATATGTAGAACTTGACTGGCAGGGAAAACAAAGGGAACAAGTCCTGGAACTGATAGAGTACAAGATAAACACTTGAAAATAAGGAACCACCAATAATCCAAACTCAATTCTGCTCGATATTAGTTTTATCTCTTTATAAGCGTATTGGTGCAACTCTCCACAACAGTCCCAGTTTCATATGTGGCTCCTTGGGGGAAATTAATTGCCCACCCCTACCATAGAGTCTGGTGAATAACAGAGAATACAACCCTGAGGAACAATTATACTCTAATAGAAATAGTATAAGTATATAAGTATAAGTATAAGACAAAAGACCATATGAAATTCAAAATCTTCAAAAAAAAAGAAAATAAAAACAGTATAAACTTTAAAAAATATTGAGAATTCCACACTCAACAATCTGAATCCAAAGTACAATTTGACTACAGCACATAGTTTCTGGATCAACGGCAGCAGCTGAGAACTTCAGAAATTACATATGTTCATCATTATCAAACCAATAGTTTGAAACCAATAGACAAGAATATGTTTGTGTGACACATACATAAGGGCGTGTGTGTGTGTGTGTGTTTCTTAAAGTGTTTCTTTAATCTTACTATTTCTGATATACTGGAATTTGTTCTGAAAATGCATCTGTGGATATTTGTCTGTGTCTTGTCATTGAATAATGGTTTCAGATGGCCTAACCACTAAGAGGTTATCCCTCTGGAGACCCCCGTGCGATGACTCCATCCCTCCTGTTCATTACTGCACTGCTGTCAAAACCTCTGGCAGCACTTCAGCTGACCGAAGGCACCCCACCTCCTCCATTCCTTCTTTCACCTCCAGTGTGACTCTTGCTTGCTCTCACTTTCTGTCAGCTCCAGTCGGTCTGACAGATCAGGAGGTAAGGTTGCCATGGCAACTTATCCATCCATGGATTGTTCCCTACTATCACAAACTCTTTGGAATACAGAAAAACAGAAACATATGCCAAGACAAAATAAACTTCGGTAAATTCCTTGTTTAAGCTGAACTATAGGAACAGACGTGTCTCTGTCAGATTTTCCATCATGCTTCTTTTGTTGGCAAAGTATTATAGGCTAGCAATAATGAAATTCTGCAGGGAAGAAGTGACATCTTCAGGTTTTTAGGCTATAGATGAGAGGAAGGGAAGGATTGTTTCCAGTGTTGTCAGTGTGTGACAGCACGTGCGGGGGGGCTAGAGGGGCTTGAGCACCCGCCCCTTTCCTGATGGGTCCCCTTTTGTTGAGGCAACTTTTTAAAAAAAAACTTATTATTTTTTAATGTGTGTGTGCGTGCGGAGTCCTGTCTGTGCCCCTGAACAATAATATTTAACTATTAATCACATTTTTGCTAAATAAAAGGATCTGGCTTGCATCAGTCACATGATCACATTTAACCAATGATCGCCCTTGACGGCAGAACGCGCTGGTTACGAGCCGGGAACGAGCTCACAAAGAGCACGCGCATTTTTTGCGGTCCGGAGCTGTAGAAGAAACACAAATTGACACAGACTGATGCCACAAAACCAGTAAGTAGGTGTACAGCGTACACTGTAGTGTATAGCACACAGGAGCATTAGCTTATTACGTACACGTTGGTAAGCTGTCTTGTTGCAACTGACGAACTGAAACAAACGAGCAACAGCGTGACAAACATTACCTGTCCTTTTATTAACTGCACAAGTAGTGCTGGTCATAGCTGCTGGCTACCTGTGTAAGGCTGTCATGGGTCTGTAGCTCTGTCACCGTTTTAGGGAACATATTTAGTTTTAAAGTAAGTTTCCGGGCTTTTCCTGCCTTTCTGGAGGGATTATATTTCACTAAAAAACGGTCTGATATGCATGTCCACATAATAATTATTATAATTATAATATATTAAAAAACACACGCTGTATTTTAAAGAACATACATTAAGAAGCAGATTATATTAGATTTATATTTTAAATAAGACAATATTTGGATTTTAAAGCAGTAAAATTATTGTATCTCTACAGTTTAAAAATGTAATAAGCTTTGCCCCTGCACAGAGTGGATAGTGAAACAAATGGAATCATCATAATGACATTATTTCATATTTATTTCTTCCCCCTCCTCATTGCTTTATTATTGTAGCTCTAGTAATAAATAATAATGTAAGGATTTTGGATCAGCACCATGGATGCCCATAGTATATACAGTATTCTGAAGACGGTCTAAAATGTCACTGTGTGTGCGTGTGTGTGTGTGTGTTTTATTTAGATGGATTTTTAAAAAAATATTACTCATGATATAACATTGTCCAGACATGCCTGGTAAGGACATGAGGAGGAAACAGTAGGAGCTGTGTGAGGCTACTAAAGGCAGTGCTATAACATTTTTCTGTCATCATTTTATTATAGATTAAGTGCAAGAGTTGTTAGGTGTGGATAATTAAATTATAGTTTATTGCAATAGCAAGTTGTGCCTTGTTGTCAGAAAGACAGCAAGTGGAGAGATATATATGAAATGATGGGATGGAAGGAAGAAGAGAAGCAAAGAGTGATTCACAGGCAGAGCCTAAGCACTGTCACCAATCTTTGCATTTTGTCATTATCTCATGACACTTGTTTAATCAGCTACCATCTCTCCTATGGACTTTTTAATGTCTACAGTCTCAGATCAACACAGCCCTGCCCTCCAGCACTATCCACAGCAACCCCTCAACAGCAACATTGTACCCATCAGGTAAAACATTGGCTACGTTTGCTTTGCCTTGTTGCCCATATTAGATTCTTGATGAATGTGTGTTGTTGTTATTCAGCCTAGCTCAATGTGCCCCTTTTTAACTTTGAGCACCCGCCCCTTTAAACCTCTCTGTACGGCCCTGTTGCCAGGTGATGTTATTCATTTACACAGTAATACATTTGTGGCCGTGAACGGCTTTCAAAGGACAGACAGTGCTACCAGGTATATTAAAAGCGATATATTAGGGGCGATCATGGCTCAAGAGTTGGGAGTTTGCCTTGTAATCGGAAGGTTGCCGGTTTGAGCCCCGGCTTGGACAGTCTCGTTGTTGTGTCCTTGGGCAAGACACTTCACCCGTTGCCTACTGGTGGTGGTCAGAGGGCCCAGTGGCGCCAGTGTTCGGCAGCCTCGCCTCTGTCAGTGCGCCCCAGGGTGGCTGTGGCTACGATGTAGCTTGCCATCACCAGTGTGTGAATGGGTGGATGACTGGATATGTAAAGCGCTTTGGGGTCCTTAGGGACTAGAAAAGCGCTATATAAATATTTACCATTTACCAAAAGCGCTGTGATCACCACATCGCTTTGGTTTAGACATGAGAGGACAAGTGTACGTGCACTGGAGTTAACTCTATCAATTTACCACAACAAGCTTTGGGAGTCAAGACACTCCTCCCCACAGTCCAAACTAAAACAGATAAGTTTGTGTTTGTTTTTCTGCCGACATACCAATTCACCTGGGGTACCTAAAAAGTTTCTAAATCTGGAGAGTTTCCCTTCTTTGGAAACTATTTGCATTAGCCAGGACTAATTACACACAGGTTCACACCCCTATAATCACTGACTCTGTCTAATATCGTGACAGGACAATTAGTTAAAAAAAGATGTCATACAAGGTGAAGTTGGCCACTGATCAATCTCCTTCTAATCGATTTATGGATAACGACGTTGACTGATGACTGCAAAAAGCTCTTACAGGTAGCTTATTGACATGCTGTACTGAGTGAGTGACTGCTTACTGAGAATCATTTTCTAGGATAATCAACCTGCTTGCTGGCTTATTGATAGTATAAAGGGCTAAATATAGAATATAGCTGTAATGAATAGGGATATTTAAAGCATGGCTACTGAGTGTCTCATAAAAAACAAAACAAAACAAACAAAAAGAGTGATTGTGACTTCTGTGTTACCAAACAATGAGGTGAGCTGGGATGGGAGCCTGTCGTTCAGCTAAATCAAATTTTTAAGTTCTCACAGTGAATATTTTAGCTTTAGCTCAGACGCATGAACACTTGTAAAGTGTTACACTGGTCACAGTGTAAAGAGAGAAAAGAAAAAACAACATTTACACCAGGTTTTAGTTCATTAAAGTTAAATAATTAAAATCAATTAATTAGAGCTGTCAGCAACTGATGGTGTCGAGCAATAAGTGGAGCTCATTTAGAGAGAGTATAGCAGGAGCCTACACTTCTGTCGATGCCTATTGAGTGCAAGAGAAGATACAGATGGGCACCATCTAATACTAATGTTGAGCTTTGTCATATTTAATTTCATACATATATATATATATATATATATATATAGCATTTCATAAAACAGACAGATAAGTCTCTATCGCCCTCTTTTGGTGATGTTATTTAAACACACATCAAAAGTTGTATGGAACACTGAAACACAGTTTGCCATGGCAGCCTCAAATGCAGGTTAAGGCTTTATTGTGCAAAGAAGAAACAATAGAAGTCCATCCATCTTCTCTGTTTCAAAGCTAATTTAAAATGGGCTGGAGGAAGAAGAAAACTATTCTGTAGTCAGATGAAATAAAATTTGAAATTATTCTTGGAAAAGAGTAAGTTAAAAAGGGACCATCTGGAATTTTATCAGGACTCATATCAGGTCTGCATTTGCAGTCTAAGCAGTCTTTTTTTAATACCTAATTATATATATGTATAGGTAGGTAGATTTAGGCTGCCATAGCCTGTAGAGGTCTGCATGGATAAGCCTCACCAGACCATCACTGATCCACCACCAAACTGGTCGTGCTTAATGATGTGACAGACAGCATAATGTTCTCTATGAATCTCCAAAACCTTTTAGTTCGCTAGTGGTAGATTTTCCAATTCTGGTATTCACTGCAAATGTCATTCAGGTTTTGTGGTGCCAGGCAGATAGCACAGATCTACTAGAGGACATCAGGCCCTCAGACCACCCTCATTAAGACTGTTTCTGATTGGTGAGAGACATTAACACCAGTGCTAGAGGCCATTTTGTAGGGCCCTGGCAATGATCATCCTGTTCCTGCTTGCATAAAAGGAGAAGATACCCGTTCTTCCGAGGACCTTAAGGTCCTTTGTCCAGTGTGAGTTAACACACTCAGTTGGACTTTTTGTGGTGCAGACTGCTGTCAGCCTGGCAAGTGAGAGTTCCTCTCCAGCCTGTGAAGAGAGCCCAATGTGAGTTTACACACTCAGTGCTTTCTAAAGTTTGTGTATGTATTTATATATAAAAAATTCACATCCATTTAACCGCTACAGCCAATAGTAGTGGTTTTAATGCTCATTCCCTGTTATGAATTTAGCAAAGTAAAGTTCAGCACACGTTTTTTCCTGACCCTAAAGAGTACTGTTCTAGAAGCACACTCAACACTAGCATTCAGTAACTTGAACAGGACTAATTTCATTAATTGGAATCATTTATGAGTCTTGTTTTCGGGGGAGAACACAATAAGCTGTAGTGAGGCCCGTTTGAAAAGAGACCCATGACTTTCATGCTGTCTGGAAGGGCAGGCTGTGTGAATACACAATCACAGGTGTAGGCTGACCCTCACTGTAAGGTCATGACTGAGCTTGGTTTCATGATATGACTCGTGTCTCTATCAATCATTTAGCACATCTTGTCAACTTAAACCTGGTGTTGACCTGGGCTCTCAGCCAGCGTAGCCGAGTATCACTCGCTCTCATTAACTCTATAACAACTAAAGTAAGAGCAGGAGTGGAATGAAACTGGAGGAGCGAACTTCACCAACTGAGAGTATAATCCCTGCTCGTTTGGCAGTATATCTCTCTCTTTCTTCATCTTCTCCATTACAGAGCCTGAATCTCATGTGTGTCCAAGTGTCTGCATCACAGACCCCAACCAGGACTCAATATAAGAGAAGCTTTGTCACGTCTGAACCACTTAGAGGATGAGCAATAGCCTCGGCTCCCTTAAGACATAGCATTCGACTGAGAATAAGATCTGGGAGCAGGCCTGTTTAGCCACAAGTAGCATCTCCACCTCTTCAACCCGGATTCCCAAGAGCCTCTTAAAAGATGTTGCACAGTTTTCTCTCTCTTAAAAACAGCTGAGTTTAGCATTTAGCAGTGGCTGGCAATTGTTGGGAATATATTTTTTAATTCTATCACCAGCTGCTGTAAAAAGGAACCACAGCACAACAGCAGATACCACACAAAGGAGTGCATTTTAGTAAAATGCTAAACCGTGTATTTACCACAGCAGCACAAAATATAAACAATCCCTGTCAACATAATTTCTCCCAGAGTCAAATGTTCAGTCATTATATCTGGTTATTTGTAACAGCGGCCATAATAGGAGTTAAATTTGGCAAATTTTTGGTCCTTGAATTTACTCAAATGGGAATTCTAACAGAGGATCTTTCCTAACAAGTTTATCCTGCTGTTATGCCAAAGTGTTGTTTCCTGCCAAGAAGTGATTTCTAGTCTTATAGTGTTATAAATGACTTGTTGGCCAATAACCTGTCAAACAAATCTCATGAATGATTTCACGTTATTTAGAGCCAAAAGAAACATTCCTATTACACGTTAGAAGCTATGAATAGTTTTAGGCAATGTCACTTTTCTATCCTTTGTTTATCCAGTACTTGTTCTTTTATCTCATTGGGATTAAAAACATGTCTTTCAAGAGACCTGAACAAGCAAAATATTAGAAATATTAGTGTTTTTGGCCACTGATCACTTTTTGACGCAACACTTATTTTCTGATGTTGCCTCTCATTTCAAAAGAGAAGTGGTAGATGCTATCAGGAGTAAACAGTTGTCACCCAGTGCCTTGAACAGTTGTTTAATATTTTACAATCAATCCATGCTAAACTACCATCTGCTCCTTCCACAGGCTCCTCCACTCCTGCTTAGTCAGCTGTTCCAGTATCCACGACAACCTCGACAACCTCTTGCTCTTGGAGCTATTTGGTGGGGGGTAGGTTGCTGTGGTGTTTTATTGCTCCACTGCTGGGGTGGAAGGGGTTCTGTTCTGCATATGGAGCTAAGGTACATCTAAGCTCTGGGATCACAGAAAAAGATTGAATAAGGAGTTGGAGACTGCCATTCATTGTGTCATTGCCACTTCATTCTGGAGTTGACAGTTGTGCTGACAATGCCCATAACACATTGATGTCCTTTTGCTACTGGGCTGTTCAAGTTGACGCCATTTTCAGAATCAGAATCAGAAAATGTTGAGCAGGTTTACAATATTAGGAAATTGCTGCGGTGCTTCAGTGCAAACATACTGTCATAAATTACGCTAAAATAGACATGAAAATAAAAATAAGAATAAGAATTAAAAGTGCTAAGTAGATAGATATATACATGAGTGCAGGTGGTGATCAGTGCCAAACATGGAATGATGCAATGAACACAGTGAAGCACATCCTCTGCTGGGCTTTCTTAATGACGGAGGTGATGGTGGGCTCCCACTTCAGGTCCTGGGTGATGGTGGTACCCAGGAAGCGGAATGAGTCCACAGAGGTGATGGGGGTGTCAGTCAGGATGATGGGGGGGAGTGGAGCTGTGTGCTTCCTGAAGTCCACAATAATCTCCACTGTCTTCTGGGCATTCAGCACCAGGTTGTTGTGGCTGCACCAGGACACCAGACGTTCAACCTCCCTCCTGTAGGCAGACTCATCCCCGTCCGAGATGAGTCCAATAACGGTGGTGTCATCTGCAAACTTGATTAGCTTGACAGACTGGTGGGTGGAGGTGCAGCAGTTGGTGTACAGGGAGAAGAGCAGGGGAGAAAGAACACAGCCCTGAGGGGAGCCGGTGCTGATGGTCCGGGAGTCCGAGACATTCTTTCCCAGCCTCACATGCTGCTTCCTGTCCGTCAGGAAGTCAGTGATCCACCGGCAGATGGGATCAGGCACATTCATCTGGGAAAGCTTGCCTCCGAGATGGTCTGGAAGGATGGTATTGAAGGCAGAGCTGAAGTCTACAAACAGGATCCTGGCGTAGGTTCCTGGGGAGTCCAGATGCTGCAGGATGAAGTGTAGGGCCATGTTGATGGCGTCATGTACAGACCTGTTGGCTCTGTATGCAAACTGCAGGGGGTCCAGGAGGGGGGCCGTGAGGGTCTTGAGATAGGAGAGAACCAGGCGCTCAAATGACTTCATGACCACAGATGTCAGAGCCACGGGGGTAGTCATTTAGTCCAGTGATCCTAGGTTTCTTGGGGACAGGGATTATGGTAGAGGACTTGAAGCAGGCAGGCACATGACATGCCTGCAGTGAGGAGCTGCAGTGTCTGAGGGTGGCAGGAGACACACCGTCTGGGCCAGGAGCTTTCCGAGCATTCAGACTCTTAAACTGCTTCCTCACACCTTCTTCATGAATATGAAAAGTTGTGGTGGGAGGAGGTGGTGTGAAATCCTCTTTTGTGTGGGGTGAGGAGGGGGGTGTTGTAGGTGAAGTGTTTGAAGGTGGTGATGACTCTATGGAGGGGGGAGAGGTGGGGGAATGAGTGTCCAAAGTGTCTCTATTGTTGGGGCCGTTGGAGGTGTGAAGGCTGCCTGATAGCTCGTCAAAATGGCAGTAAAAGTCGTTAAGGGTATTGGCCAAGAGCAAGTCATCAGTGGAGTGGGAGGTTTTAGGCTTGTAGTTGGTGATATTCCTAAAACCTTTCCACACAGAGGCCGAGTCATTCTCTGAGATCTGCTGCTGCATCTTCTCAGAGTGCTGATGTTTAGCAATGTCCACTTCTTTAGTGAACCTGTACTTGGCCTCTCTGTAGCAGTCCCTGTCTCCGCTTCTGAACGCCTTTCTCTTTTCCAGCCACAGCTTTTTGAGTTTAGGAGTAAACCAGGGTTTGTCATTGTTATAACTCACCCTGGTGCGTGATGGCACAATGCTGTCCTCACAGAAGTGGATATAGGAGGTGACAGTGTCCGTAAACTCGTCCAAGCTGTTAGAAGCAGCCTTCATTGTGTCCCAGTCTGTAGACTCCAAACACGTGCGAAGCTCCTCCACAGCCTCGTTGCTCCACAGTTTTTTGGTCCTCACGACAGGTTTGGAGAGCTTCAGCCTCTGTCTGTACGCGGGGATCAGGTGGATCATGACGTGGTCAGAAAGTCTGAGTGAAGCGCGGGGCACCGCACGATAGGCCCCGCTGATCGTGCTGTAACAGTGGTCTAATGTCCTCTCCTCTCTGGTCGGGCATTTAATATACTGCTTGTATTTGGGAAGCTCATGGCTCAGATTGGCTTTGTTAAAGTCCCCAAGAGCAATGATGAGAGAGTCCGGGAATGTCCGCTCCATGTGCAGTATCTGCTCCTCGAGTGCGCACTGAGCTGCCTGCGCATCCGCATCTGGCGGGATGTAAACAGCGGCCAAGATGAATGAAGCAAACTCCCGCGGAGAATAAAACGGTTTGCAGTGAATAAAAAGGTATTCCAGAGAGGAAGAGCAGTGCTGAGCAATCACTGTTACATCTGTGCACCAGCCACTATTAATGTAGAAGCAGACACCTCCACCTTCAGAGGTGCAGGCACACTTGGGAACAGACTAAGTTTGCCTTAATTCCACTGCTGACTACAATTGTTGCTTGGCTAACCAAGGCACTTTCTATTGTAAGGTAGAGATGCTACAATAATACAGAGAAAACCCCCCAACAATCAGATGATCTCGTAGGGATGGGAATTGAGAACTGGTTCTTGGAGAGTACTGGTTCCTAGTAGTCCAATTCCTCAGAATTATTAGTTTGCTTGAATATCGATCAGGCTAATTGGTTCTTGCACTCACGCTACGTTTAGCTGGTTTCAGTTTATTTGTCTGAGGAGGAAAATCGTGGCACAGTTGCTCAAAAAAAAAAAAAGAGTGCGATGGTAAAGTGCATCCAGGCCAGAAACAACTGCATAATGCTGCTAAGACAACTTTGGCTCATTGCAACTACCTGCACAGCTCTCTTGCACATAGGGTTGCCAACTCCCTGAAAAATAAATAAGGGACACCTCGTGGCCAGGGCCGGGCGACCCAATTGTCTTCACCCTTCCCAGTGTGGTGAATTTTCTAGCTCTTTTTTTTGTGTGTGAAATTATTTTTTTAACCATTTGACTTGAATTTGATTTAAGTAGATGTGTATTCTTTGTGATATGAACACATGTGAAACAAATGATCATTTAGCCATTTATTTTTAGCTCAAAATGACAACATTAACACGATAAAACAGGTCTCCTTCTTAAACAGAAGCCTGTCATGCTTAACTTTTGAGAATATAAGTAAATCTTTCTTTAAAAGAACTCTGTCCTGCTTAACTTAAAATAATAGAAAACAATAGAAAGAAAAACATTCTTGTAACAGTGCACATTTAGTGCATTTAGTACAATTGGCTTCAGTTGAGGTATTATTTCAGCTTTTCTAATGCTAATCAGCTGCTCCTGTTTGTAAACCCACTTGCTCCCATGATTACGCATCTTAACTCATCATCATTATTCATCTATGTATTACTTTTATGTATTAGTCATCTATTTGTTGTAATCATCTATCCTTGCAGTTGTTTATTACACAAAATAAATTATATTATCACACTTCTGGCCACATAGCGCTGATATTCACTGCACATGCCCATATTAACTTTTTCCAGCCAGGTGTTTTCCTTTTCCCATTCTTCCCTTTCTTTGAGGGGAACAAACATTGCTGCTCTAATGCTGGGCTTACACTGTGCGGTTTTAGGCCCATTTTGAGCCGATTTTTGAGTGATCGGACCGATTTTGGCCTTCATCGTGCATCGTGTAGTATACGTGGGGTAACGAGAAGTGATTAACACCTCACGACCAGCTCCCGATCATCAATCGCTCGTGAGGGTCTCACCACAGCCGCTCACACTGCTCGCGCGCAAACACGTAAACGTTGGTGTAAAAGATGGAGCAGCACGGCTGTGCAGCCTGTGATCTGGACACAAGCGATGGAGGCACAACTTGTAGAACTTTGGAAAGCTCATCCGAGCCTTTTCGATGTGGCATCACAAAATTATCACGACCACAACAACCGTGAAAATAGTTGGATTTACATCGCTGCTCAGTCACAGCTGCCCGATCAATGTTTTTCATTAGCAATTTAGCAAAGTTGATGGTGGTGGTGTGTCTGTGTGAGTGTAAGACGGAGAGAGAGAGAGCGACAGATTTTCTGTTATAACCTTCATTTTATGGAGGCACAGTGTGAGCACTCAGGTCGCATCAGAGCATCGGGCCGTATAGTGTGAGACCTGCATCGTGACCTACCAACTTCTAACCCCTGCGAGTCAATCGTGCAGTTTGAGCAGGAGCTGAATAACGTGACTGAAAAAAATTGCACAGTGTCTGCCCAGCTTTAGGTTTACTGTCGTCCGAGACTTGCACCGCAGTGTCTGCGTTTGTTTCCCTGTTGGCCATGCTTCTTGTTGTGGTCATTTGTTGTCTTCCGGTATTTTCTCCGTAAGCGACCTTTCCTCGACCAATGAGATGAGTGGTAATCTGAATTGTCATACTCGTAAGTGTGCTGTCAGCTCATTGGTCACAAAGCAGGAGAGGGGCTGGGAATTATGTTTTCAAACAAAGCGTTAATTCCATTAAAAGTTATAGACTACTTTTGATTCTCACTGTATTACGGGACAAAGTGCGTCCCTTATTAGCTCAATACGGGACGTGTACTTTTGTTTCTAAATACGGGACGATTCCGTATTTTAAGGGACGGTTGGCAACCCTACTTGCACAGCATATGGAGAAACATGCTAATGCTTAGCTAGCCAAGAGCCCAGAGTGATGTTAAAGCTCACTGTATGCTGACCCCAGTCCAGCAGCCAGACCCTGTTCATGTTTCTACAGTAGAATCACTGTGCCATCACTTTAAAGTCTCTTTGTGCTTTTGTGCTGGTTTTCATCTTTGGTTTGTGCTGTCGGCTTTGTGTTCTACTTGTGTAATACTAAGAGAAAGATCGTGTGTTTCATCATTAGGATAGGGATCTGTGTTTGTGCGTAGGACTGTAGCCCATAGCTTTATATCGCTGAATGGTTATTATGACACAATGCTTTCAGGTCATTTCACCGAGTAACACGAAAGTAATGTAATGAGTAGTATAACAAATTAATATCTCCTGGGAGTAACAATGTACTGCATTACTTTTAAGAAAAAGTACTCTGTTTAATATGTGTAACACTGATCACAACAAAGAGGGGAAATACTGCCAACATGAACAAACATTTGATTAATTAATTTCAAAATGTAATGTCTAAATTCTTATCAGTTCCCATCCCTACCTATGAGCAAGTGCTTTGGCGATAGTGGGAAGAAGAAACTCCCTTTTAACCAGAATAACCTCAGGGAGGAGCGGCCATCAGCTGCAAGTGGTTGAGAATGAGCGGGGTAAGAAAAACATCAGACAGGCATACCCCTGCTAAATGGCATCACAATGTACCAAAATGAACATCAGGTTCTCTTCCTTAACATCTCAAACTAGTGACCGAGTCAATAAACTCATAACGAAAGTTGTTAGGGCACATCTTTAATTATTGGTTTCACTTTTGGACCCTCTATCTTTTATTAATAGTTTCTGCACTAAAAAAAATAACTCTTTGAATAAACATGAACATGATTAAATTGCTTTATTTTAGCGTTATGCAATTCTTTTAATCCAACTTAATGTACTTGAGTTGGACCAACTTAATTAATTAATGATGAATCAACTTATTTACTGCAGTTGAGTCCAACTTAATTTGACTGAATTGATCCAACCCATGCAAATTACGTTAGTCTGATTAAGATACTTAAGGCTAATAGAAAGCCATTCATTAATGTGGAAAACCTTTCCATGATTATTGTAAGTTTATTTAAAGAGTTATTTTTTGGAGTGTTCCACAAAGTCTAGAGTCTGGTTAACATAAAAAGCTGATGGATTCATCCATCCGGTGGAGGGGTGCAGGGGCCTATCCCAGATGTGATAGTAAGGTGTGTCTATCACAGAGAGACAGATTACGCTTACATTCACACTTATGGGTAATTTAGAAAGAACCTAACCTTGATAACCGCATGATTTTTGACTGTGAGAGGAAACCCAGGACCCAGAGAGAACACACACAAACTCAGCCAGCCTGTAGATTTGAACCCAGGACTTAGCTGCTTGCTAAGACTGAAAGTAAGAGAAATGTTAATATTACACGAACTGTGCTGTGTGCCGCAGGATCAACACGCTCTTCTCTGTGCAAGTCTCCTCACATAGTTCAACCTTATATGGGCTATAGGTTTACTGACACTAATACCTCTGGATTATATTGAAACACCAGCGGCGTAATGATCTCAGGAAGAATGCTTATTGTACCACACTTTGTAGCATCTCTATTTTCAGAGACGGCTCGATTCAAAGGCACACAGAGCTTACCTGTCAGTCAGACTCACACAAGAACGATTTCTTTCAGCTGACCTGAGGTAGCAGGAGTCACTTTCAAGTAAATGGAGCAGGAACTGTACTGGAGCAGCTGGTGAAAGGCAACCCAATCTGTTCTCTGGCTGGCCATGTGGTGTTGTTTGGGTTTCCTTGGGAATCTCATAATGAGACTATAGTTAATGAGAAAAACCTTTAGGGAAGACATTTTAGTAGTTGAACAACTTAATGTACTTAGGTTTAGGTTTGCAGGTTTAACTCCTGGTTTCTATTGTACAAATTGGAAAATCTATACCAACTATAAATGGGATATTAATCAGATATTTTCAGTTCCATAGTTTAGTTTTTTAATATTTATATTGTGTACACTACTAGGGTGAAATCTAGAATGGACAAGCCTCCTTTTTAATCAAATTATAGCTGCTAGTTATGCAGAGTACAGCAGCATTTTTAACCCATTGTAGGACTGCCACAGTTTGTTATATCCTGCATATCAGAAATGCACCTTTTCTTTTTTGAACCAGATGTTTAAAAAGATCGACATAGTCACGAATCATGGGAAATGATGAAATGTGTTGATAAAAGCAAAAATAGAACAGAGCATAGAACAGTGCAGGAAACACTGAATACATCAAAGGCATGTAAAACCATGTCAAAACAAACATATTGCATCTAATATTAGCACAACACTACAATTCATGTCTTAACATTTGCTTCTTTTAGTAAATATTCATCTTTCACAGACAGATTCCTTCCCGTATCCATGTTATGTAAGCTGCAAGTAAATATGAATTACATGGGTTTTAAACCTGACGTTGCTCGTAGTGTTCAGTGCCAGTAGGTGGCAGTGTTTTTATATAAATGGTCAATCCACACAATTAATGATTCCATCTGTTAACAGGCAAAACCACTTTTATTTTCATTAATTTGTTACAAAAAATAAATATTTTAACAAATGAAATAATTTTATTCCCATCAGAATTTAAATTGAAAAAATAAATAAATAAATAAAATACATGTTCTATGCGCTGTTGAAATGAATTCCTTACATTGTTTTAAACATACTAACAGCATCATTTAAAATAAATGCAAAAATGTGTAATTCCCTGTTACTAACATGTACACTACTTCTTATCTAATTAACACTCAGTTATGAAAAGTAAGCTGAGATTTTTCACACATACAATTATCTGTATTTACATTATTTTTCATTATTTATATATACATTTTGGCTATATTTCTGTTACCACATTGTGCTTTGAATCATTTGGTAACATCCATTTGATAATAGCATCATATAGTCATTTTTTTAGTTTCTTCTTCGTGACACTGTCTAGTGAATAAATTTAGATATTCATAATTCAGGCACATTGAATTATGAATATAATTCATATCACTAAATGCAGCATACTTAAAAGTAGTTTATAGGTGGATTTCAGTGTTGTTGTTATTTTTTTAAAAATATGTTTAAATGTTCCAGTTTTGACATCAGTCATGTTCCAATTGCACATTGGATTACTGGCTCCAGGCTAGTTGTGACGTCACAAATCCTGTAAGTAAGTCAAGGTTTTAAACCCAGTCTGACTTGTTGATGTAAGAACATTACTGTACTTTAGAGAAAAAAACACATCAAGTAACACAGATATTAAGATGACATTCAAAATGTAGAAGAGGATTGATGATGATGTGCCATTTATTAAGAAATTAATATTTTTTTGCATCAACTGTGCAATCACATTATTAAAATGATTATTATTATTGCCATGTGATTTACCTTTCATATATTGGATAAGTGAAGATCAGCTTTAATCTGATTGTTGGCAACAAAATATTATCAAATGATTTCCTATTTAAGTTGGTATTTAGTTTAAGGTGCTTTTTTAAATTACATTAATTTTCATGTTTTTGAAGCTGTGAATACATAAACATTTAATGTGCAAAGTGGATATGAGTGGCAGAAAATTAAATACAGATGGAGTAAGCAGTTACAGAGCCATTGTTCTATCTATCTATCTGTGCTAACACATTTAACACCTTCATTTACTTATTGGCTCATAAATACAGAAAACATAATATTTAATATTATGGGTGCCATAAATAGTGAATGAATTGATCACAAAACTACTTTCAGTAACCAAGCAGTCATCATTTCCCCCACAGAGCAAACGTAAAACAAGGATTTTTCCAGATCCTTGTTGTTAATGTTTATTTGGTAAACAGTTTTAATTTGGAATATTTTGGAGTAATATGATAAAACAGTATAACTATGTTTAGGATATATTAGTGTACATTATGATGTAAAGAAAACAATTCATGTTCCTATAATTTTTCCTATACTTCAACAATTCATCTTCCTATAAAGTCACACAAATTTTGGATGAATAAATTAAATTTGTTAAATTTGTTCACTGAGAAAGAATTATGATTTTAGTACTTGTTTTTAAAACGTCCTACATTTATTTGATATAAAGCATATCAAACTATCACTGTCAGTTGTTTTCTTTTTTCTTGGCTTTGTTTCTTTGTTTTTAGAGCATGGAGCTTGGTTATTGCACACTGAGCTCCTGCAGCATAAAGAACTAGCTGTCTTAGTTCTCCAACAATTGTCTTTTCTGGTGACTCTTTTTGGTGGTGGTGGTGGTGGTGGGGGGGGCTACCAGCATCTATCCATATGTTTATAAACTACTTTTAAAACCAAGGGCTTTATATGTATTTATAATAATAATGGATTGCATTTATATAGTGCTTTTCGGGGCCCTCAAAGTGCTGTACAATTCCACTATTCATTTACACACTGGTGAAGGCAGCTACAGTTGTAGCCACAGCTGCCCTTTGGCAGACTGACAGAAGCGAGGCTGCCATATCGCGCCATCGGCCCCTCTGACCAACACCAGTAGGCGGTAGGTGAAGTGTCTTGCCCAAGGACACAACGGCAGAGACTGTCCGAGCCGGGGCTCAAACCGGCAACCTTCCGGTTACAAGACGAACTGCCAACTCTTTGAGCCACTATCGCCCCATAATTTATCTCCTCCTAAAAAAGATAACCTGTAATTCCCAACTTGACATTAACTTATCTCCAGATGAGACTGCTACAGCTTCTTTTTTTAAGACTGATGCTCTGCTATACAGAATTAATCGAACAGTTAACTGTTCAGTGTAGTATTCTCATAATCTGCTGTGTAGTGTCCTCTTTACCCACCACCAGCCCCACCCTGACAGTGACTTACAGTGACCTGCAGTGCTTCATTTATCCATGCCAAATGATCCTATTTTAAGTATTGAAAAGGCCTTTCTCTACCACAACTAATGTCTTACCCAGCACGTCCACTAGGTGATAATGAAGCTCAGGAGACAAGACTCCACAAATAAGGCTGTTTCATTTGTGTTATATATAATACAGAAAAAAAAATCAGGCCTGATCCCTCTTCCTGTGTGATTAAGGAGTGGATGAAATAAGGAGCTGTTAATACTAGAGGCAAATTATACCTTTTTAATTCCTCCTTAAACTGTAGTCTGGTGTAAGGAAAAGGCCAACGAATTTAGCAGTGGTTACATTTGAATTATAAGGCAGGATGAATGTTCATGAAGAATATTTAATCAGATGAATTTGGTTTAAAGTTGAGATTTTACAGTGCAAATATGCATATTTCACATTTTCCCGTTCAAAGATGCCATTAAACCTTTTTTTTAACCTTATGATGTGAAATCATCACTATTATGTTACGTATAATTATCATCACCTTAATGATGACCCTTCCACATCTTTCTTGATGGTATGGCGGTAGGTGCATTTTCAAGAATCGTCATATTTGTGCTGATTGCAGCGTCTTTGTATTTGCATTATATGCCAGGGAAAGCTAGAACCTACAGGTGGGCTTCCTCTCCCAGAGTGCGGGAGTGAAGTAGGAAGTAAGGTAACTAAATCAATATCATGTGAATTATTAAGAGCTTCCTCCTCTGTCACGCAAGGTGGATCTCAAGCTCAGAGATTTACTCTCTCTCTCTTGCTCTCCTTCCTTCTCTTATTTTCTTTCTCTCTTCCTTCATTTCCCCTTGTAAGTATCTTTTTTAAATAATGCTGTATGCTCTGTACGACACATGCGTATGGCTACACCATTTACACACACGTGCATGCTCACAGACTGGTCTTTAAGTTCACCCTTGTTGGAGTGCTCATTAGTCAGTGCAGTGATGCAGAGTAGCCCTGTCATTAACTGAGAGCTCTCTGTCCTCCACTCCCTTCCCTCTGTTTTGTTCTCCTTCCTCTACTAAGGATTTGTCTTCATTTTATCTTGGACACCAGGGGCATTCCAGAGATCTACATGACAAAGATCTTCCTAATCCCACTGAAGTCTAAATACCCTCTGCAGACAGTCTTTATTAGCAGAATTGAGATCAGGTATCCTAATTGCCTTTGCCATACATGTCACTTGTTACTGCCGAAGTCAAAACTGTTAAGGCAAAGAGTTTGTTCCACTCTGCCTTTGTTTTCTCCCTTTGGATGGTCAAAAAACAAAATCACACAATTATCTGTTATGATACAAATTTTTTCACCCTTCACATGCTGGTTACGTGAACATATTTGGAAAACTCCATTTACACAAAGACGTTATAAGAGAGTGGCATGAGAAAATCTCAGATTGAAATCTTTGGTAAATCCCTAATTTCCTTAGGAATTAATAAAGTATTCTCATTCTTTGTCTGTTTCTGGTGGAAAATAGCAAAGAGGGTAGTAGAAGTAACTTCATCAAACTGTTTAAACATTGCTTTTCTAATATTAGATTTGTCTGTGGATTCTATGCATGTCCTAAACACGCTGAAAACTATGCTCACTATCAACTTCATTAGTAACACGTACAGGTGTGGACTTCTTTTGCCTTTAGAGCTTTCTTAATTTTTCAATGCACAGAATTAAAAAGGTCCAGGATTTATTGCTCAGAGATGTTGATTCATATTGAGGTGATAGCAACTACAAACTCATGATGCGAATCTTCCATTCCACCACATTACAAACGTGCTGTAGCTGAGTCCTGTTAAAGACCAGTTTGAGTTTATCATAGCTTGGTGACATAGCACTTTATCTGCTAGAAGTAGCCACTGTAAGATGGGCACATTGCGGTGTACACATCTTCCAATAGCATTATTGCTAACCATGTCCCATGGCTAGCAATAATACTCAGGTAGGCTGTGATGTTTTATGATTATGATTATGATTTATGATTTGGTATTAAAGGACCCAAAGTGTGCAACATCCATCTACACCATCATCACCAGGAGCCTCAACTGTTGTTACAGGGTAAAAATGATCCATGCATGTTGTTTATGCCAAATTCAGAAATCAAGACTCACCAGACCAGGCTATGTTTTTCTTCTGCTGCTCATTGGATCTCACAGTCAGATCCATCCCATTCTCCTGATATGTTCTTTCAAAAACACAAGATAGCAAGGCTGAAGATGCTAGCAACAGGACTTTGCTAAACCATGTGTAACATGTGTGGTAGCTCCTTCTATATTTTCAGTAAAGTCTACGCTTCAAGCTAGCATCTACTCATTATTGCAGATAAATAACAGTTCACAAAATAAGGTTTATCCCTCAGAATGCAATTTTATATTTGCCTCCAGAAACTAGCAGTGTTTGCTGATGATTGTAAAAACACAATATGCATGTAATCTATCCAAGAAAATAATGTTAGGGCTTTGGAATAACTCTACAATCTCATTATTCAAATGCTGTGTGAGTGAATTTATCAGCAGCCTTAACATGTTTTGATGTAGTTGGAAATGCACTCTTTTTAAAGAAATAGATAAACTTACTGTATGGAATCAATTTCTTGCTTGAGTGGAGACCCTGGAACCGCTTCACACAACTTCAACATTTATTATTGTATATTCAAGCTTGCATTGAAAGAGCTGTGTACAGGTATATAGGTATTACATTATTCATTATTACAATTTCATTTTTGAAATGCTGAATACAGTTCCCTGTCCAGGTGTGAAGTGTAACAATGAGATGGGTGATAACTGTTGGGGAAATTTTATAGCTAAGAGTGCTGTAGTACCATTTTCAAACCTCTTTCCCTTTGTCATGGTTTTATTTAAAGTGGACCTGTGCTTTTCTAGATTTTCTGTCATGAATATATATACAGATATAATTGTGCATGCTTGCATTAAACATAGGCAAAGTTTCAAATAATGAGTTCAGCATATTTCACATATTTCACGTAATCACCAAAAGCCCAGATTTCCAATTGCTTCAAGCACCAGAGATTCCAAAGACTGTAATACGCTCATTTCAGTTATGGCTATGAACTAAAGGCCCAGTATAAGATACAGTGGTGTGAAAAAGAGTTTCCTATTTTTTTGTGTGTGTTTGTCACACTGTTGCAGACCATCAGACAATTTTAAATATGCAATATGTAGTTTCTAAATAAATGTTTACTATTGAGGGGGAAAAATCCATTTATTCTATTGTCTATGTTTTCTACGACTTTTGTGAAAATACTCTGTGGACTGAAGAGAAAAAAGTGGAACTTGGAAAGTGTGTATGTCCCATTATATGTGGCATAAAAAATAACACAACATTTCAGAAAAGGAACATCATACCAACAGTAAAATAAGGTGGTGGTAGTGTGTTGGCCAGGGGTTGTTTTGCTGCCTCAGCACCTGGAATGGAACTATGAACTCTGGTGTCGAGCAAAACATCCTGAACAAGAATGTCCGGCCATCTGTTTGTGACCTGAAGATGAAGTGTATTTGGGTTCCGCAGAAGGACAATGATCCCAAACACACCAGCTAGTCCACCTCTGAATAGCTTATGAAAAACAAAATGAAGAGTGGCCTAGTCAAAGTCCTGACCTCAGCCCGATTGAGATGCTGTAGCATGACCTTAAAAAGGCGACTGATGCTCGAAAACCCCGTGGCTGAATTACAACAATTCTGCAAATTTGGCCAAAATTCCTCCACAGCGCTATAAACGTCTCATTGCCAGTTATTGCAAATGTAATCAACTGCAGTTGTTGCTGCTAAGGGTGGCCCAACCAGTCAATAGGTTTAGGAGGCAATCACTTTTTCATGCAGGGCCATGTAGGTAGGTGGATTTTAATTAAGTGCAAGTATACCATCAACACTGACATAAATACAAGAAAACGGCCTTTGAATAGCTGTCCACTGTAGTGACCATGCGTGAAAGGGTTAAATGTGACAAACATATTAAAAGAACAGGAAATCAGGAAGGGGACAAACACTTTTTTCACACCTGTAAATTCAATTTTCAAACTGTAAATGAATAATGAAATGTAAATATACTCCCATACATTTAGATTTATTTCAAGAATAATGATATGGAGCTAAATCAAATAACTGTTTGAATCAGCTGAACAGTCATCAGAGCAAATCTTTTTTGTTGACAATTAAGCTGCTTAAAGATACTTAAATGTCTGACTGCGTTCTACATTGTCAGTTAATACAATTTTGTCAAAGCCCTTGTGTGGCTCATTTACACATAAGGTGAACATTGCCATCTCTGACCCGAGGCACTGGTTTACAGCATTAATAAGATTTGTCATTTTTTTAATGTGCAGGATTTTCCCTCACTATGGCCTTTTCCTAACCAAGTAAACACTAGTGCCCAACCCTAACCATGCAACCTTCTCTTGCCAAAAAAACAAGCATCAAATATGATTCAGTTCAATTCAATTTTATTTATACAGTGCCAATTCATAACAAGTCACCTCAAGATGCTTTATATTGTCAGGTAGATCCTACAATAATACATACAGAGAAAGTCCAACAATCATATGACCCCCTATAAGCAAACACTTTGGCGACAGTGGGAAAGAAAAATTCCCTTTCAACTGGAAGGGGCTCTAATGAGATGTATAAGATACAGTGATATGAAAAAGTGTTTCACCCCATGTTTGTCACACTTAAATGTTTCAGATCATCAGACACATTTAAATATTGGACAAAGACAACAAGTATACACAAAATGCAAACTTCCATGCTCTCCACCCCCTATTATAAATGAACTGTGGTGTATCACATCTTTGGGAGGCTGAGTTCTTCCAAAGACCTGACTGATAAATTGAAAACGTATGACACGACTACCAAACCTTGTAATGAGGATTTCTTTTAATGTATCTAAAATGGGAACCACTCAGCAGTCAGCCATGCCACGCCCATTGATACACTGATGCCAAAGGACAACTTCTGTATAAGAGAGTGATGCAGGTGACATCTGGAAACTAAATTTTATTGGACACTAGGGAATATGAGGTTAGAATATCTTGAATACACTCATATAAAGGTTTAAATGTGATTAATAAAAATGACCCTGTAATAGATTAAATGAAACATGATCTTCTTCCTTACATAAATTTAAAAGTAAGAGGAATGAAGTTCTGGCTACCTTTGCTGATTTTTCTTATTCCCACAGACATCTGACCTTGAGATATTTCCAGCGCTGCTATGATGTTTTAGTGTCAGTCCTTCACAATCAAAGACTAATGGCCTCTTTCATCATCTTTCCAGCAACATTCAGCAATCATACACTGAGAAATACATACACTTAAATGGAAGACATTAGTTACTGAATGTGATTATTGTATTATTATATGTGTGGTCCAGATCTAAATTGTAGGCAATATGTTCCTTGATTATCATGAACACACACACACACACACACACACACACACACACACACACACACACACACACACACACACACACACACACACACCTTTATGGGCAAAAAAGGGAGAACATAAGCAGAGCAAGCAGAGTAAGACAATAAAAAAAACCAAAAAGCACCAGAGATTCAACAGTGGGACAAAGAGAGATACAGGGCTACACGCACAGAAAAGTTAGGAGGACATAGGAGGAAAAAATTCATGGCTTCATGGCAGGTGAAAACATATAATGATGAGACACTGAAGACTAACGCCATTGTGAAGGCTCACGCACATAGGTGAACACAGAGGGGGACACTCGGATAATAATTCAAGAAAGCCAAACACGCTAATAATAGAAATAAACAAAGATGAGATTACTGTAGCTTAAAGAGGTTTCCTACTTTTTTCCATATGGATATGGCCTCTTCATCATTATGGTTACAATAATAACTTCTTTGTGAGGGAAAGAGAAGAGTGCTGGTTATGGGTCACTTCTCTACTCGCTCATCTCTTGTAAAGGAGAATTTTAGGAATGAAACATTTTGCATGGTTAGATCAGTTTCCGGGTCACATTGAGGAGGAATGGCATAGACTCTGCTTCTACAGGGAGTGCAGAATTATTAGGCAAGTTGTATTTTTGAGGAATAATTTTATTATTGAACAACAACCATGTTCTCAATGAACCCAAAAAACTCATTAATATCAAAGCTGAATGTTTTTGGAAGTAGTTTTTAGTTTGTTTTTAGTTTTAGCTATTTTAGGGGGATATCTGTGTGTGCAGGTGACTATTACTGTGCATAATTATTAGGCAACTTAACAAAAAACAAATATATACCCATCCATCCATCCATTCGCTTCCGCTTATCCTTTTCAGGGTCGCGGGGGGCGCTGGAGCCTATCCCAGCTGTCATAGGGCGAAAGGCGGGGTACACCCTGGACAGGTCGCCAGTCTGTCGCAGGGCTAACACATAGGGACAGACAACCATTCACACTCACATTCACTCCTAGTGGCAATTTGGATTATCCAATTAACCTATCCCCACAAATATATACCCATTTCAATTATTTATTTTTACCAGTGACACCAATACAACATCTCCACATTCACAAATATACATTTCTGACATTCAAAAACAAAACAACAACAAATCAGCGACCAATATAGCCACCTTTCTTTGCAAGGACACTGAAAAGCCTGCCATCCATGGATTCTGTCAGTGTTTTGATCTGTTCACCATCAACATTGCGTGCAGCAGCAACCACAGCCTCCCAGACACTGTTCAGAGAGGTGTACTGTTTTCCCTCCTTGTAAATCTCACATTTGATGATGGACCACAGGTTCTCAATGGGGTTCAGATCAGGTGAACAAGGAGGCCATGTCATTAGTTTTTCTTCTTTTATACCCTTTCTTGCCAGCCACGCTGTGGAGTACTTGGACGCGTGTGATGGAGCATTGTCCTGCATGAAAATCATGTTTTTCTTGAAGGATGCAGACTTCTTCCTGTACCACTGCTTGAAGAAGGTGTCTTCCAGAAACTGGCAGTAGGACTGGGAGTTGAGCTTGACTCCATCCTCAACCCGAAAAGGCCCCACAAGCTCATCTTTGACGATACCAGCCCAAACCAGTACTCCACCTCCACCTTGCTGGCGTCTGAGTCGGACTGGAGCTCTCTGCCCTTTACCAATCCAGCCACGGGCCCATCCATCTGGCCCATCAAGACTCACTCTCATTTTATCAGTCCATAAAAACCTTAGAAAAACCAGTCTTGAGATATTTCTTGGCCCTGTCTTGATGTTTCAGCTTGTGTGTCTTGTTCAGTGGTGGTCGTCTTTCAGCCTTTCTTACCTTGGCCATGTCTCTGAGTATTGCACACCTTGTGCTTTTGGGCACTCCAGTGATGTTGCAGCTCTGAAATATGGCCAAACTGGTGGCAAGTGGCATCTTGGCAGCTGCACGCTTGACTTTTCTCAGTTCATGGGCAGTTATTTTGCGCCTTGGTTTTTCCACAAGCTTCTTGCGACCCTGTTGACTATTTTGAATGAAACGCTTGATTGTTCGATGATCACGCTTCAGAAGCTTTGCAATTTTGAGACTGCTGCATCCCTCTGCAAGATATCTCACTATTTTTGACTTTTCTGAGCCTGTCAAGTCCTTCTTTTGACCCATTTTGCCAAAGGAAAGGAAGTTGCCTAATAATTATGCACACCTGAATGATGTTGATGTCATTAGACCACACCCCTTGTCATTACAGAGATGCACATCACCTAATATGCTTAATTGGTAGTAGGCTTTCGAGCCTATACAGCTTGGAGTAAGACAACATGCACGAAGAGGATGATGTGGACAAAATACTCATTTGCCTAATAATTCTGCACTCCCTGTAGTCTATTAGATAGTCGTAATAGTATAGACTTCTGTCTGTAAACCTCCTTTCTCTTGTAAGGACGATGTTAGCTGTGGGAGAGACAAAAGAACAAAACGTAACAAAAACAAAGGTTAAGTTCAAGCTCTCAATGGCACCAAAACAATTGAGCACAACTATTTCTCTGTTGAGGAGGAGAACGATGCTGATGCTAGAGCTCAAAAATCACAATAGCTATCTTTTAATTTGGCTAAAGCTTTGAGGGAAATAAGGATGCTAGTTTTGTGGAGGAGAAGATGCTATCATTATCACTGCACTATACAATGAGATAAACTTAATGTACTGTAAATGTGAAGTAGGCTCTGGTTATATAACTCTCTGGTTATATAACCAACAAACACATCTAAATTTAAAGCGGCGTGTATTTTTTTGGCAATGCAAATGTATTGCACTGTAATTTAGTAGGTTACCTATAAATTGCACTTTTAAAAGTAAAAATAATCATCAACAACAATAAAAGAAAAAGGTAAACATGACTTCCTGATTTCAAACCATCTGATAGACTGATGACTTCATTATAATGACCACACACTGTTTCAAGAACAGCTACTTAGTGTGTTCTAAAAACGTGACTCGAAATAATGAATTTATCGGTGAACTTATCATGTAACATATAGACACACTGTGAAAAAAAATTAAGTCAACATCAAGTGATGATGAGCTAATCCTAATGTTTCTAAATGTGATAAGCAAGAAACAGAGATCGGTTTCATCCAATTCACAAGAAAAGGCAGCAGCAGGAAAATTTTTGAAGCCATATCATGTTATTAAGTTATCATTTCTATATTCAGTACCAGTTCACGTTTTAAGCTACAGTGCACTTGTGGCCAAATGCAGTAGCCTGATTGGTCAGATTTATTTATTTGTATCAAAAAAATGGGAAAAATTGATGTTCGAAAAAATAAAATGTTGCAAATTCATCCAGTGAAATTAGCGGTTGGTGTGAATGGCTGCATTATGAATAGAGTCCAAAAAATATTTTTAATGAAAAGGATATTTACATGGATTTCCAATGGTCTGTAAAGGCCTTTACTTGGTAATATGGGTATAGTCATGTCTTGTAGTCAAGTTTGTGCCTGATAACACAGGGCAGCTTCAGAGGTCCTATAGAATCCATGTGGCACACGGAGGATGAACAGCAGGGCAGGGTATAAGGTCGAACTGGTCATAATGTTTTGGCTCATTAGTGGATTTCAGCAAAATAGAAACCTACCCAGTTCTACCCAGTACAAAAAAAAGAAAGAAAATTACATGATCACAACAAAAAAAGCAAACAGATTTATTCTCTCACATTGGGCACCCTGGGAGAGAATAAATCTACAACCTGAGACTGGCGTGTCACACAGAAGGATGGGATACACTCATGCAGTAGTATCAGTCTTCTTCTATTTCTCCTGCTGCTGTTTCTTATCTCGGAATTGGCCTCTTGTTTACAGACACCATCAGTTAAGCACAACATCCTCTAATATCTGTTCAGCTAATGACTGGGTTGTAAAACCTATCAATCTGCAGGAAGTACAGGCACCCGGGGAGATGTTGAGGAATGAAACTGTTAAGACTAAACTGTAAAGTTGTTAGAAAACATGCCAGGTAAATTTCCCAACAGGCATTCTTTAACAAGTATGAGTTTCAATTCCTAGCAAACCCATATTTACCAGAATGTGGGCTATTTCTGTCGAATAAACACTCATCACATTCAACCTGCTGTGTTACCAGCTAGCCATCAACAATGCAATTAATGAACACAATGATGATAGCGCCAGGAGGACATTCCTCATTGCTCATCGTGCATTCCACGCTGCATGCTATTACAAATGACCAAACACTCCATATAATAGCACATCATTTAGCCGACGTCCTTCGCTGGCTTTGCTCCCCACATACTCCAGACTGGCCATCAAAATCTCTCTGATAGAGCACATTAATTACACCCATCCAGAGACAGCTATGATTACAATTTCACACGTTTGAATGGACTACAGCCATTTGCAACAAAACTGCAGAGGCAGAGCAATGACTTTAGTGCAGGGGGAGGGGGGGATTGGAAGTGGGGAGGGTTATTCGTAATTCTCCGACGAGAGGAGCGGATGCGGGATGCGTGGATGCATGGATGCTGACAGTTTTGGCGTTCAAGCAATGTTCTGTAATCTCATGCAAATAGACCTGAATCTCTATCTTAACACATCTTCATTAGCCAGTTCACAAGTGTCTGCAGCATAGATTGAGGGACAATGGAGGGTGGAAGTTAATGCGTAGTAGGCTGTCTCTGTTTTCATATTGGACAACTTTAATTAAGCGATAGATTAAGTTTTGAAGAGATGGTTTAATGCACTGAATCCCATGAGTGCTCTAATAAACAGCAGAATAGAATCAGTCAGTGGATCTCTAATGGGGCTGAAAATAGACACAGACATCTATATTTCTGCAAGTAAGTCACTTATTTAAATAGAGATGCTATATTTAATAATTAAAGGGGTTTGCATACAAACAGTATATATGTATGGAGTTTCTAAGGACTCTAATAGACACATTTAATGTGATCCACAGAATTGTGTGCTTTACATGTTTTTGTCCACAGTAAACAAAGTGAATTTAGAACAGAGAAAGGCAGCTGTTATCATTGAAAGTAGAAAGTTAGATTTAAAAAGAGCCAAGTGAAAAGCTGGGTGAGTTTAATTTAATTACTAAAGCAAAACTTTAAGACATTTAAGCTGTGCATGCTTACATGTCTATTTACACATTATACTAATACACTGTTAATCTAACATTAAACTAGTGTAACTTTGTTGGCCCTATTCACACGTCTAACATGACCTTGAATTGTAGGCTGGATGTGTAATAATTGTTGATAGGAATTCTGTTTGTGGCAGCACATGTGATAATCATTCTCTACAGTAAAGAGTATGCACTGTTTATTTTTTTCCTTTCTTGTGTCTGGAATCGTTTTGACCTGTAATCCCCAAGATTATAGTGGCTAAACTGCCCACTGTGTGTTTTCATGCTCTTTATCAACTCCTAGCATGCTAGGCTGAGATGACTGCTGGCCTCTGGGTGCCCTTAGCCTGACATTCAGGGATCACAGAGGTAGCTCACTGTGCGTGCGTGTGCACACGTGCACGTGCCTGCATGAGCACAGGCGTCTCCAATGCCCTTGGGTCAGAGACCAACCCCTAGGAGGTAACAGTGGGTCAGGGGGCACAGCAATTAGGAAGCAGTTGGAACCATTAATTAGCTGATATATCACCTATACTTTTGTTTATATAGACTGTGTACTGGAAATAACCTCTGGAAAACTTTTCCTCCTCATCATATCCCTGTTAGGCTTAATTCATAAACATTATTACCGCTCATACTTTTAGTCCTCCACCTTAACTAACCCAAAAGCTAGACAATATGATGCAGCACTCATAGAAATGATAATGGCAGGGAATAGCAAATAAGTAAGTGAACCTCAAAGATGATGTCTGGCATTGAGAAAGACTCGTGTGCCCCGTCTTCCGGCAACATGTCTCCTGAATTCACATCAAGATTTTTTTTCCTTTCTGAGGGTTTCACCTGTGATCCGAGCCTGCCTTGAGCAGTTTGATTTTCCTCTCTGTGCCTCCAAGCCAGACTGTGAACTTTCAAAGGCTGCGAGTGAAGTCGTGGTGAAAATTCAGAGAGGGGGTAAGTTAAGCCTGTGAGCTCCAGAGCTGTGCAGCTGAAAGGGATGCTGGATGGGAGGATGCTGCAGTTGTTTTAGAAACCATAGAAATGCGGGTAGTAATGGGGATTGACAAGGCCACCCACGTGAGGGAAAGACAGTGTGCTAAGACAGACATGAGCGGATGCGTGAGAAGAAAATGATGTGCACAAGTGTGATTGTGTGAGAAGACCCTTTCAGAGAAATGCCATCAAACGCCCCGTGTGTGGTATGTTGGGGTGATATCCTTGTGAGCAACACACAGCCAACACTTCAGTTCAGTGATAAGGCTTTTCCTGCCATTGCTGCACCTCTCTAACCCACAACCAAAGGATAAGCGAGAACACAGCAGAGCTCCTCAGGAGCAGCAGAGGCCATTTTGCCAAGCCGCCGAGTGATTGACAGGGGCTGACGATAAAGGGAGAGAGGAGGGGCGTTGAAGGATAGCGGCCTAGGTGATGGAGTGCTCATAGGGAAGAGCAGCTATTGAATCCTCTTTTTAATCTGTCTGTCAAGGTTATTGAAAGTGCTGTCTTCGTTATTGCATGGCAGCCTTGGACTTGGATGGACCGTAAGTATAAGAGCGTGCCGTGTTCTGGCAAACAAATAAACAAGCTGTAAGCAAATACATACAGACCAATAAATGTACAGAATATAAAAGCAAATAAAAGCAATAGAGGCTAATATGCATGGCTGAATTTGTAAATGTTCCCAAGTGGACAGATCTCATCCAGACCTGCTCTCTCACTTTGAGGTGCACTCTTATCCAACCAACGGCTATTCTTTTTGCCCTCAGTCAAAATCCACCCCCCCACCACCACCATGCTGCTGTTTGAGCTCCGGTTAGACCGAGGGGGCTCCACTCCAAACTGGACCCCTTTTTCAATCGATGTTCATCAGCAGGGCTAGCAATAAGTTGTCAATGGGATTCTCATTAGAATTCAAGTATGCTTTTGAATAATATTGTATAGTACTGAATCACACTGACAGATGACTGGGTGAGTGGCAGTTGAGAGCTAGTCATGGAGTGAATTTTAATCAAAAGAGGCGATAGTGTCAGGCTGAAATTGATGTGTCTGTATCAAACCACTACTTCATGTTCCTGTTTTGTTGAATAATCTTTAGAAGAACAGGGTTTACATAACTTATCGTACCCTCGCAGTAGTTTGAAAGGTTAAGACTTTCATTATTCTATACGTTTTTTGTATTGTTGATCTATCTAAAATATCTCCTCTTAGTTTCTACTCGAGATGTAAATTTTTGACAGTGTGTCAATCATAAAGTATCTGAAGTTTTACATGGTTAAGGTTCCCTGCTGTGCTTAGAGCGCTAATACTGGATTTTTGTTCATAGTTTCAGGTTTCCATGAGATATTAGGGACTTGGAGGCTGGTTGTAGCTTGTAACCACAATAAAAATAAATTAGAACACATTAAATATTTAAGAGGGTAATGATTTGAAAGCAGAGGAATCATAAAGTCACAGGAACCAACAAACAAAAAAAATTCACACACTTGAAAAGCAGCAAAATCCAAAATACTTCAGGCCCTGTACTATAAAGCAAGTTTAGCATATCCAGGATATCTTTGTTTTCCGGCTTCACTTACTCGAAAACTGTAAATCAGGCTAAACAGTTGCACAAATTTGGCTTTCAACTCAATACGTCAGCTCAGAGAGAGTGTGTGTGTGTGTGTGTGTGTGTGTGACAGAGGTCTGAGGCAACTTCCCGCAATGGTGACGCTATCCGGTCTTTAAGTCTGACATCATTATCCATTTCCGGGTCTAAACTTCAGGTCCCAAAGTCAAACGAACACTGAGGCATCACTGAGAGTTAAAACTGTCTAAATTCTTTCATCTTTAATAAATGATCAGCGTCGCTGCTCTACCAGGTATAACAATTAAGTTTAACATCCAGGCATCCATGAAAACAGAATTTATGAAATTTCACAGAGTTAGAAGTTAGCAGGGAATTAGCTCGCTAGTTTCCACCTAAACATGATATACCATATTCTGACTGAGGGATTTCTGAAAAATTAAAATGCACAGCTCTGCTATCACTTCCGACATAAATGAAGACAGGAAACTAAACAGCAGTGACTTTTGTAGGTTTACTGAAGTTGGGCTAGCTGGTATATAATGATGTGCTATGTGGTGGCTAGCTACGCATCTATGCATAATATAAACACAGTGAAGGTGGAGGACGAACGCAAACTTTTTTCCACTCGATGAAAGTTAACGCGAGGGTTCCCGATGGTTAGGGACAAATGTAATCGCATGGCAGGATCCTGTAAATGGACCAAACTTTAGTCGGGAGAACAACTGAGATAATCCATCCACAATAAGAGGTCAGTGCTGCATGGGCTGGGCTGTAGTTACATCGTAAGGTTTTAAAAAGTGAGAGAGGCTGACAGTGATCACTGACTTTTTAAAGGGGCTTGTTCAGATTAAATAGAACAAGATACAAAACATTAAAACATTATAAAAACACAATAGTCTTAATAAATGCAGAGTAGTCTGGACCCGGAAGCAGGGTCAATATGTCATCACTTAAAGACTGGATAGAAGAACTATTGACTCGAAAGAGGTGTTTTAACCTGCTCCAGAGCAGGTAAGGTTTGCAGCATAAGTTGCCATGGTAATGTTCTCTAGTACAAACTGAACAACCTTCATATTTGTGAAAACCCAGGATTAGCGCCGAAGCTAACTGGATAAGTCTAAATCCTGCTTCATAGTACTGAGGGGTGTGTTGCGAAGGGATATTAATGGCTTAGTGAGCTATGTGAAACTTAAAAGTCAGAGCTTTCTGTGTCACTACAGTGGTTCTCTTGTTACCTGGCTAAATCACCATGGTAACTTATGCTGAACACATAACCTGGTTGAAAGCAGGTTATAATATAATAGTTATGAATACACTAGTTTGAGAGCAAACTATTGTTGTTGATTTTCATGTTATCGTTGATGGATTAATACTTTATGGCCAATTTAGTGTGTGTTCATGAGTGCAGGATGGTGTGTAATTGTATATTTGATACGCACACACGCTACTTAGCAGTTATACACATTATACAAAATAACATAACAACCCTTGTGTTTAAGGACATATTTATATAATGTTAGCTTGGAGTGGAAAATAAACTTTGTTGTAAGAAAAATGATCCCTACGTTCATCCGTAACATCCTGAGATGTGTGAAATGCATGACCAACCAAACGGAACTAAATGTAATTAAGATGTACTCAAGGTTAATTTGGTCAGTAATGGTAATACGTACGTATGGGGTAGCCCTTTTCTAAATACCAGTCCATTCAATCTGTGTTATTAAAAGCCAATGGTAAAATGAGACCAAGCATATACACATTAAAAATAATTAGTTTGTTCTGTATGTTTTCCTCCAGAGAAAAATGAGTGTAACTAAGGTAGGGTTTTAATGTTTATTATCAGTTCTCTTTTCTTCACTCATGCATGTTTTTTCCTCACAATTCCTTTTCCTCGTCATTCTGCGTGGAGTGCGTTATTCATGCGCTTTGGTTCAAATGGATTGGATGTCGTCCACTCATTTGAGCTCCTTTCAAATTACAAATAAAAGACAGCCTTTTTAAACGGAGCTACTTGAAAACAGGGATCTATCCAAGAGAAATAACCTTCTATTCTCTTACCCATTTCATTAGAAAACTTGGTCACAGATTGCCCTCATACAGAACAACTTTCATATGGCAAAAGTGTTGCTTTGTTATCACTGCAAGGCTAGCTTCTATCAACAAACTAGCCTGAAATTACCAAATAATCCATCAAGAGCCACTGCCTTTCAGAGAGCTCTGCCTTGTATCAAAGGCTTACCTTGCCTTGTATTCAAATTTTCCTGCATTATTTGATTATTCCATTCTTTAGAATATTAAATACGAAATATTTATTCTGGTGCAGTTAAATCAGTTATTTACTCAGGGGAAGCCAGTAATTTTGCTGTCCCTGAACCATCCATGGCCACGAAGAAAGACATGACAAAGGGAGCCAGATATGAATACACTCTTACTCTATACATCTCTTTAATTTGTCCTTTAGTAATATAATTTATTAATCTGCTGTTGACTGTTTAGAAATTATAATATTAAGCTTACATGCATGGGGATGTTTGCTTAAAAGAGAGATTTTTATGACCATAACATTATCAGCTACAGTTTACACTCCAGCCACAATCAAAAGGCTGGTTTGTGTGTGTGTGCGTGTGTGTAGGTATGTGTGTGTGTGTGTGTGTGTGTGTGTGTGTGTGTGTGTGTGTGTGTGTGTACATAGCCAAGCACTGGTGTGAATACAGTATGTGTGGGCACAGTCACAACATATGCTGGAGCCAGTTGGGAATAGTTTTCCCCAGAGAGTAGTCCACACAGCCCTCTAGTCAGTGCCTCAAATTAGTGGGAGCAGCAGCATAGCTGTGCCTCATCCACTTTAATAGCATTTTAACTGTTATTGGAGCTCTTATATATGAGCATTCAGTGATGCTGGTCATGCCGGCACGCCTATGAAAAGGACAGTGCCACAATAGCCTCCAACTGAACTATGACGGGCCAATTAATGAGCTTTCATTGGGAAACAGTCGTTACACAGGTCACCTAAGAAGTGTAATTAGAATGCATTGTAGATTTCTATTTTTATTGAGAGCGTTAAATTGAAAGAGGGAGCGCAATCAATGGCAAGTCGTTATAACTATGTGGGCTGATAGATTTGGGTGAAAAGTAAAAAAAAAAAGGTGACTGTTTATGAGATGCAAAGCAGCTCACACGCAAGAGTGAGCACACACACACACACACACACACACACACACACAAACACACATAAATGTCGCCCACGAAGCTTGATAGATGTGTCACAGTGGGGATGTGAATGGGAGCCAATTACATTTATAATGTCAAACGTGGTGCAGAAATTAGCTCCAGTATTATTATGTGAAAGCTAATTGCAAGGAAATGCTAAAATGATTTAAATCACCAGGGCTATTTCAAGACACTAAGACATTCTGAAGATAGCAGCAGCACTAACAATTTGTACAACCCATTTTATAATTACATTTAATAGGTTGTCTTATCAGTACTCTAAAAGTGGATTCGGATTATCACAGGGTGGACCAGACCGACAGCACAAAATTGTATTTTTTTTTTCAGTGATGAGTGCTGCCCATTCTGCTCATAGAAGGGAGAGAGATAATATTCTGGGGGTTAAAGTCTTGGATTGCCTCTTCAAAAGGCAAAGTGGAGCAGAACATCACTGGCGAGGCCATGCTTTGTATTTTCGAGAAGGCAGACCGGAAGGTCTACTATTGGCATTCATCGCCACTTAACTTCCCACCGCAATAGATTTCCTACAGTATGCAAAGACACATGCAGAGCATGTTGCCCAGCCGTCCACAGAATTGACCCCATCCAGCGGCACTGACCTCACCATTGTTGGCGCTCTCAGCATTCAGATTGTATGCTAATAAGGGCGGTGAATGGAGGAAAGGGGAGCAGCAGACACGCTCTGTTATTAAGCATACGCAACACTTGAGTCGCTGTTGCTTATTAATGTTCAGGGTCCAACACTTTAGCAGCATTATGAATTGTTGTCGGGAATGTTGGAATGCCGCTCCAGAGGAGTATAATAATGTTCGAACATTATAAAAAATGTCAAAAGGAATGAAAGTCGTCTTTAAGGAAAAGCTTGACTTTTGTATATAAAAGTTTTTCCACTTAAATAACTGTTCACAGTGCAGATCAGTTTGAAGGATACGCATGTTAAACTAGAGCAGTTCACTTTCTCCAGGTTAGCTGTACGTTTGTTAGATACACAGTTTAAACTGTGGCTTGGACTCACAAAATGAGCTACTAGAGCTGCTGAATTACAGCAAAGACCAGCTGGCGAATAAAGGACAAATGATCAGGAAAGTTTGAAAGGAACCTGGAGGGGATGTAGATCTGTATTCTGTAAGCGTGGGCCACTGCAGGCTTAGGGCTCTCTGTCCACAGCACCTGAAAGCCTTATCCACAGGTGTATAATCAGCAACATAAGCAATAGACCCCTTTACCCTAAGACCACATCATCCACAGGCCAGCCGCACAGACCCAGGGTGCTGCTTGGAGCTTAGAGGGAGATTAAGTTGTGGATTTCATGAAGGAGGAAATGTATCATTCATAAAGCAACATTTCCTAATCGTGTATGATATCTAAAGCATGTCTTAAACATTTAACCTGTGGCTCGCATTGCACATATTCCAAACATATTCACTATAAAAAGCCATATTTGAATCTTACCTCGTTGCTTTGGTGAGATGTGTCACAGCTATATGGACCCATGGTGTCTTTCATTCAAACGTTAGCTGCCAGGCACATGACTGTGAATTACGACGATCTGGGCATCAGTAAAATGTGCTCTGATCTCAGTTACAGGGATTTTTATGTTTTTATGGAACACACATTTACAGTACAAAACATCATAAAACCATCTTCAAGTGTCACCTATGTAGATGCTCTGGTGAGAAGGAGCAGCAGGGACTTTGGTGGGGGAAAACCAAGGGCTGGAAATGTGTTGGCCTAATCAAGCTGTATGTGCAGTTAATTCTATGATCCATCATGCGCTTACACGCAATGGCACATGGTGAATGATTGTGCTCATGTACACACACACACATACACACACCGAACAGATAGAGCTCTGCATGTGAAGCATCTCTGTCTCTCTACCTCACTGTGAGTCATTAGCCATTCCAGACGCAGGGTGATCAGCAGAGCCAGCCTGGCCTGAGACAATTAGAGACCCCAGAGGTGGCTGCACATCACAATGAGCCCTGTGGCCATGATTAAAACATCAGCTGCTTTCTATGCAATGCTGACGGAAAGAGAAAGAAAGGGAGGGAAGAGATCACAAAAAAGATGAAGGAATTGAGAGTTTAGCTCTATCAGCTGTCTATGTTAATGGTTAAAAGAGTGGTTTGTTCATTTTATAAGCTCAAAAACGAGGGGTGGATCTTCATTTATTTTTCTTATATATACATGCTTAATATCCCCCTACCCTCATTTACCACCACAAATATACCGCACACCCAATTTTCTATTATTACACCTGTTTCTATAATGACCTCGTTCTTTAAGAGATGTGAAAATTCATAGAGCTCAAACCCACAGACACACTTGCATAAGACTACAACAGCCAGTGGATTACCACTGCTGCAATGGAGCTATCTTCTTTGACATTTGTGGCTTTGATATGTATCTCAGTGAAGGCAGATTTAGAAAAATCCTTCAAGTGCTTCATTGAGCTGAGGTGCACACCATTCAAAAAGCTTGCAGACAACCAAAATAACTGGAACAACAGATGAAATAAGGCCAGTGCTTTAAAGCACCCACATCGTGACAACAAAGGCAAATAAAGCTATATTTAATACCAGTTATTGACATTCTTAATTCCTTTAAAGGTCCTTAAAGTAAAGAAAAGTTATGTCATTTGATGTATTTATTCATTTAGCTTTCTTTTCACCTAATTACATTTCAAAATATAAGTTGAGAAATATGCTTATGTGGAGAAATGATCAAAGTAAACTGAGCTTACTACTTGTGACAGCTACCTCAACAGTGGTCACTGTCACATAACATTACAACACATTTCTTTATGGGTTTTTTTATTTTTATTTTTATTTGATACCTAACTGAGCGCAGGTGGAAAGGAGCATTTCTAAACTGTCTTTTGTCGATATAGAAGTGGATAGTTTTGAGTGCTTTGAAAAGTCCTGTATGAACCTGTCATGGCACTGGGTCTGTGACCCAGTGTTTTTGTATTTGGACTCTTTGGATTCTGGTTTATTTAATATTCTAAGATTTAATGTATATCCCTGGTTCTGGTTCTTTTAGTTGTTTTTCCTGCTTTGTGTTATATTTGTAGTTTCTGGTCTTTAGGTTTTGTTTTGTGGGTTCCATGTTGCATGCTTTCTCAGCCTTGTCTTCATGTTTGCTTAACTGTTGTTTTCACGTTACCTTTCAGTCTCCCCATCCAGTCTTGTTTCCATGTTTGTTTCTCCTCCCCACCCAATCTGAGTTTCAAGCCTGTGTGTCTTAGTCTTTGTGTTATTGTACCACCTGTTTTATGTTGACAGTCTCTCGTCCTGTGTTCATTGTGTTCAGTTTTGCTTCCTTGTTGTTCTGTTAGTCATTATTGGTTCCAGCAAATTATGGTGTGATGAAGCTCTGTGAATGAGTTGAATCTTTCCAGCCACATGAAGCCCTGTTTAACAGCTCATTTGGAAGTGCTGACATCTGATGGCCATTCGGTACACAGCAGCCCTTCTGTGATAATACATGTGGGCTACATACAAGTGGATATGTAAACATAATGATGTATCAAATGCAGTTACCCATATGAGGTCCTGTATAATATAAATATATATTATCTGTCTGAGGCAAAGATCTGTGCTCAGCAGCCTCCTGGTCAGCCTCCCAAGTGCCGCTGCCTGTGCCACCGGCCACGTGGCCGTCCTACAGAGCTCCACCGTCTGCGCCGCTGGCCACTCGCCAGCCTTCTGAACTGCTAGTTCTTTGTTTTGGACTGTTGTGCTCCTGTTGCTCATGATCCAAAAAACAGCAGGATGTTGTTCTCATGTTTTGTCATCTGGTCATTAGGTTCTATTTCCATACCTCCCCTGTGTTCCACATTCCATGTTTTGTCAGCACTGTCTTAGTCTTAAGCTGTGTCCCAAAACGTCGGCTGCATTCTTCGGAAGCCGTATTTGAAGGCCGATTACGTCACAGCCAGGCGATGAAGGCTGTCCCAATTCTTCGACTCCTTCAAATGCGGCCGACAAATGCGTCCTTCCTTTCCCCGAATTTGAAGGATGGGTCGGGTGTGTCCTTCGTGACCCACCATATCCCAGAATTCATAGCGCGGCCCAGCCAATTCCAGCTTCCAACAATGGTGGCCGCTACTAAGTTTTAATATTACTCTTATTAATCTTTCTGGGTCACAAAAAAAAAAAACTTTTAACATATTTTCAATCGAGAAAGTAGTCGTGTAAACTTCAAATATCTGCTTGGTTTATCAAGACATCGCATATTTGCAAAAGTGCTCCGACGTTTTCGGAGACGTCTGTTACCCAACTGCTCAATAGCTAGCTGTGGGGTTCTGTGGTCACTTGAGCCGGCGAGAGCAGCAGACTCGTTTTCAGACCCCCGCTGTCTTTCACTACTCAGGTTAAACATGATAATTAAGTCACTTGGATAACTTAAAAATGTAATTATTTGTCTTTTTTCTGTGTTTTATTTGTTCCGGAGTAAATAGGTTTGGCTGAGATCAAAGTTATTAGATTAGATTCGATTCGATTAAATAAAACTTTATTAATCCATCGGGTGGGTTCCTCTTCCTTTTTCACACAGCTGAATAAACGTCAAACAGAAAACTGGTTAAACAGAAGCGTGAGATGGTCGAGAATTTACGCCAGTGTCCAGTTATATCTTAGAGAGCAAGGGGCAGACGGCTGAGTTTATTAAACTCCACCGAGACAGCAGTGACGCAAATCTGAGGGCTAGACTGTCCCATTTCACAGCCTTGCACTTCCGGCCTTCTCGGTCTTTGAAGGACCCAGCCTACGTAGACCGCGAAGGCCGGGTCCTCCGAAGGATGGCCTACGTTTTGGGACACAGCTTTAGTCTCTGTGTTATCGTACTTCCTGTTTTATTTTGACAGTCTCTTGTCCTGTGTTCAGTTTTGCTTCCCCTGTCCTGTTAGTCTGTATTAGTTCCAGCTGTGTTCCCTCCTGTTTCCACACCTCTCATTGGCTGTGTCCCAATTCAGGGTCTGCACGCTTGAAGTACGCATTTCAAGTGCGGTTACGTCACCGCCACGCGACGATGGCTGTCCAAATTCGAAGTGTGCTTCAAATGCATACTCCAAATGCGCCGTCGATTTCCCCAAATATCAAGCGTGGTCCGGTGCACGCTTCGTGGTCCCATATATCCCACAATTCATAGCGCGGCGGTGGGTGTGGATAATCTTGCCGCAAAATACGGCAGAAGAGGTTTTTTTTTTTTTCAAACTTTATTGAAATTATAAAGTGAACAGTCAATCATTCCAGTTCAGTTTGTACAATAGACATACAAGGCGAATAAGAGTAACAATATACAGTACAATGAAATAAGAAGGATAAATAAATAAGGGAGAAAAAAGAAAAATAGAAAAAAAAGGGGGGGGGGGGATGTGACAGACTTCATAACAACTTTGTACTTGAAAGTTGTGACAGCTCATTCGTTAAACATTTCTGAATGAATTTCAATCAATGATAAACCTTTTTTATTGGAAGTTAATTTAAGAGAGTTTAAGTAATATTCAATTTATATATTCTTTTGTGTTTGCTTATGTATTCACTCTGTGCAAAATAGGGAATGTTTGATGATGAGTGTCAAAATATATAAATAAATAATAAATAAAATTAAGTTTGAATGTGTTGAATGTGACTGTAGTTTCTTTTAAAATTTTTAAAGCTATTGTGATATTATGATATTATGGTTACCGTGAATTTTTCAGGGAACTATTACAGCGTACAGAAAATATAACATTGTTACATCCATAGCGGTGACATTCAAACTTCAGTTAACTCATTCACTGCCAGCCATTTTCAAATGGCTGGCAGTGAAACACAACAAGACTTGCACCACATTTTTGTCTCACTGCGCAATCCCTTACGTGCGCAAACCCTGCACCTCCTTGCAGGTCTACTTTTACTGCTGGTGGGCTTCAGTTCAACTTACGTTGACTGCCATTGACGTCTATAGACGTCAATGGCAGTGAATGAGTTAATATTGTTGGGTTCAGCTATTCAGCATTCCGAATATTTATCTATGAATCCACTATTATCAGCCACCTATTGGCTCCAGTCAATGGGCACCGAAGCCATTCACTAGTATTCCCACTGATCTCCCCTTATATCCCCAGTCCTTGCTACCTTGGCCGACCCTCAGCTCCCCCACCACCCAGCTTCCGCCTATTGATTGCTACCGCGCCACCCTTCTCTGTCGCCCCTCAAGAGTCTGAACGTTCTCTGATCTGAAGCGACACCACCACTTACCCAAGGCAGCAGTCCTCCCAGAAAAGGCTGAGCTATCCCAGAGTCCCTGTGGTGGGCAGCCCTCTGTCCCTCTGTTCTTATGGTTCAGTCACCATTGAGCAAAACCACATGGGAGCTCCACTCCTGTGCCGGCCTCACCCACAGTGGTTCCACTGAAATCCCTAAACACCAACTGTGCAGTGTTTTGCTCATGTCTCTCTCCCTTTTTTTTTTGCCTGCAAATCATGAAATAAGAGAGATTACTCAACTGTGCAAAAAATTAGAGTTTTCATGGAATTCACTTTTTCAAAACAATAAGATATTCCTAATTAGACGGCCGTTTTCTGATTACACTCGAATGAAGGAAAAATAACGCTTGTCTAACGCAACGCCTTATCTAACGGGTTCAAGTTGTGTTGCTGATGCTGTCTCATTGCATTTGAGATGTTGCTGCATTCCCTTCCTGTTCTGACACATGCTATAACGGCTAATTAAATGTGATGGCTGATATTATTCAATTCGGAAACAGTCGTACCTCAAAGAGCAAAGAAAATTACAAAATTGATTTGATGACAGCTAAATTGCAAGAGAAGGCCTTGATTTAACCAGCCAATGTAAATGAGTCTAATTTAGAATCGTGTAATGTGGCCAGGAGAACGTGGCGGGAAATGATCAGGCTGGCCAGTCACAGATATTAAAATGAATTATATCTAATCGGAATTTTAGTCACGCTACATTAACTAATAGAAAGTTATTAACATTTCAAGAGTGTGGGGAGGGGAAAAAAAGCTTTTGCCTGCAAAATTAACAGTGGCTGGGCTGACCCGTGGGCCTGCCGATGTGAACACTGTAATGACAGCATAATGGCATATTTACATTTAAAACCTCGCTGGCTAATATTCCGATTCCGAATTAGACGTGAAGTCGAGGAATATTTGGTTTGGCCTTCTGGCCTTTCTGCCGAGGGTTTCTCCGATTTCAATAGTAAAGTCTAACTTTTAATTTCTTTCGCCATTTCTGCCTAATCTCTTTATTTTTATGCACCCTCCCGTCTTTGGTTTGGTTATAGTATGTCTTTTATCTGGCATGTTACGGGAAAGTGCCAACTCCTTCTCTTGTTGCCTTTATTCCTGCTTTCATCCTTTCATGAGAGTATATCTATAGAAATATTGTGTTTCTCTACCTGTGTCGTCTTTGTTCCCTCTCTCGTGACGAGCCCAGCATGTCTTTAGGCTAGAAGGCCATCCCTGACAGCTATTTTACCTCTGGCAACTGAGTTTTGTATTTTAAGCGTTTTACTTTTATATTAATTTTCTTTGCTCACCAATATCACTTCAGTCTCTTGTGCGTCTTCAATCTGCCTGGTTTTTTAAGTTCAAGGACTGCTAAGAACACAGAGGAGTGCTTAAAGATGCAGCTTTTGAGGCTGTTGATACCTGCCAGGTTTTGCTAATTTTCAAAGGACAGCGAATATCCATAATGAAACAGCGCCCACTAGTCAGCCAAGGACAACTTAGGCATTCAAAGATGTTTCATCACTTATCACACACACTGCCCACTAAGCCATTAGTATTCACAACACATTAGAAGTTTCATGGACATCATACAAGCCTATTCAGATTAACTCAAAGCATAGTCAATCCTTAATAAAGGCATCAAAATCTTTCAGTATTCACAAAGTTTGTTTTCATGACTGGGAGGTTATTCAAATTCCAGTGTTTTTCAGTAAGTGAATAGAACAATTTACAAGCACACAATGTGTATATGTGTCTGCATATGTGTGTGTATCTCCAAGTGTGTGTCTGTTATTGTTTCTGGGTTTCGCCAGAGTTGGGCTGACCTCTGGCTCGACACGTTCAGCGCCAGACATCACCGGTCCTCTGCTCTCCTCATTTCCACTCCTCCGCTCGTCTGCAACAACTCTGTTCATCCGCAGCAAGCGATGAAATTTTTACACTGAACAGACTGTCTTTTTTTTTATAATTTAGCATGGCATGGGGATGAGCAGGAGTAGAATAGCTAGTGCGGCGTAGTGATGTGGGTTTAATGTTTGATAAAAAAAATAAAGAGAGAACATCATTCAACAAGGTTTGTCATTGCGAATTTAAAAGCACTGTGGTTTCAGAAAGGGTTAGCTTGAGTGCGTGCATCTGTGTTTGCATGAGGGAGAGAGATACATGAGGAGAGACAATACTGGATTCATGCATGTCAGGGTCCAATCGTAAAATGTTCCCTGTGCAAAATGTACGATGGTATTTGAGAAAAACATGAATGCTCGCTTCTCTGTGTCCTTTTAGGTTGACACTTTTAGCTTTTGACATTCATATGGTACTCGTGTGTGTGTATGTGTGTGTGTGTGTGTGTATACCTTGTTCGTGGCAGTGGTGGACTGTTTAAAAGGGGGGAAAAAGCAACAAAGAGCATCTTGGGCTCTGACGTTCAGCCAGCAGACCTTCCTCTCAGCCCACCATCTGCTCCCCAGGTCAACCCCCCCACCACCACCAAACACACGCACCGTTCTTGGTGCCTGTGAGCTTAGTAGCTGCTTTAGAATGCACTGATGTGTGAAGCACTAAGAGAGCAAGCTTGGATTTTCTGTCTACTACAACTTCCCCCAGCAGCCACTTTTAAACACCTCTTTTAAAACAGGAAATTCTACTGCACTTTAATGCAGAAACACCTCGCACTAACCTTGAAAGCAACCATTTGACTTTATTTTAGTCCTGACCAAAAAAACCAAAAACCCAAGAGACAAAGAGATCAGCAGCATCTTCAAGGGTCTGGATAATATTAGTCCCTTAAGGCCCTGATTTCTTGGCAAGTTTCCAATCACGAATTTGCAATACTGTTTCATTTAAAGTACCAGTTTACTGCCTTTTTGTGCAGTACCTGAATCACTACATCAGAAAGTTTTGCTTATCAAGGTGAAAAAGACTTGTGTTTTTATACTAGATTTAGCCATTAATGAAGCTGATAAAGTTTTAAGACATATATTTAACAAAAGTATAACTTATTTTTCCAACCTTTTTTGGCTTTTTATTTGAAATTTTTTGAAATTTGCTTTTTAAAAAACCCCCAAATTCAATAGTTCTTCTGTGCATATGTTTGTTTGTTTTTTAATGCTCCAAAGACCACTGAAATTAAATGGCTTCATACTCATTGAGATAGGGGCTTCAAAGTAACCACTCGTAGACATAGATGGGAGTGGTTGTATTTACCATGCTGTTAACACTAAAATAGGGATTGTGATCTCATAAGTTTGGAGATATTTTGTTTTCGGAAACACATTTTTGAGCCTGTGGCTTGATAACATGTGTTTTCATGTTCCAATTCAATTGGTTCTTGAGAACCAACAACTCATTCTCTTCCACTTATCCTTGTCAGGGTCACAGGGGGGGCTGTAGCTCATCCAGTCTAACAGAGAGACAGACAGCCATTCACACCTATTTGTCAATTTAGAATTGCCAATTAACCTATCCCCACTAACTTCAGTCAGAGTATCCGGGAGAACATGCAAACTCCACACGGAAAGGCCCCGGCCAGGTGGTGGAATCAAATGCAGGACCTTCTTGCTGGGAGGCAACAGTGCTAATGCCCGTGCTACTACAGCAACTAAAATCACAAATGTAAAGTTCATGGTGTCACTAAAGGAGAAGTTATCCTTAGAAGTTATCATTAGAAATGACCACATATTGTGTGGGATTTAAAAATTCACCAATGATAAAATGGTAAATGGACTGGATCTTATATAGCGCTTTTCTACTCTAGCTGAGCACTCAAAATGCTTACCTACAAGCCAGGATGGATCTATACTTTTATGTTGTTTCCAAATACTGACCGTAGCAACTGAATGTTGCAGCCCAAATCAAGATCCAAGACCTGCCGACATTTTTCCAATCTATTGTCCATTTTTGAGGAGCCAAAATTGTCGCTGATCTCTGTGGTCCTCTGATGCTCTATCCCATCTGCTTCAAGGGTTGACCTGCACTCAGAAATGGTCTTTTGCATAGTTTGGTTTTCACAAATGACTATTTGAGTTGCATTTCTATCAGCTCAGTCTGGCCATTCTTGGCATTTTTTGTGCCAAGAGAAGTGATTGTTTTCTCTTTTTCAGAGCATTCTCTATAAATCCTGGAGACGGTTATCCGGGGAAAACCCTGGTAGATCAGCAGCTTTTGAAATACTCAAACCAGCCTGTCTGGCACCCACAAGCATGCCATGTTTAGAGTCACTTAAATCCCTTTTGTTCCCCATTCTGATGCTCGGTTTGAACTTTAGCAAGTTTTCTTGACCATGTCTCCTTGCTGAATTGAGTTGCTGTTGATTAAATATATATATCAACAAGCAGCTAAACAGGTATACCTAATAAAGGGGCAGTGAGTATAATTTCTTTTTAGTGAATTATACATGCATTTTCTAGCGCACGTCACAAAGTAGCAGAAACCCTGTATAATTACCGTAAGAACCATAACTCATGCTTTGTGTGAGACAGCTGACAAGTAAAAAATAGCTACTTGTCATTGAAAGGACAAGACCTGACTATGACTATGAATCAGTACCACTGGTTATGTGATTGCAGAATGTGTATGCTATGCTATGTGTTAAATGTTAAATGCTACAGTTCGTCAAGCCAGCAGAGGACAGTGAAACTGCAGTGATGTTAAGTGTTAAATATGTGCTTCACTGTGTCCTTCAAGCAACTGCCTGCATCAGTCTAAACTTACCAGCAAACACCTCTGAGATCTTCAAAGTAAATGTGTGTTTTTGTGCAGTCTCCAAGGTATGCCAAGCAATTTAATTGTTGTTTTCTTGATTTTCACGTTTTCAGACTGCATCAAAGACTCTCCAATAATTTTCTTTTACTACCTACCGAGTTATTTTGATGTATGCACTATGCTGGCCTTGCTTTATATAATTATGCTCACGGTGATGGTCAGTTAAGGGTCTGCATGAAAAAGACTAAGAGAAAGTCAACGAGAGTGCAGACATCTGCTGATCTTGTTTTTTATGTTTATGTATGGAGATATGCATCATAGAGACAGCATGCTTGTATGTGTTGAATTGGAGATCTGCATCTATGTACGTTAGTACATGTAAATGTGGATAAAAACAAAACAAAACAAAACAAACTAAAAAAAAAATTCTCCCCCTACCACTTTACAAATGAAATCAGTGCTGTGAGGCGGTGGATTAATATCATAAGGAAGGCCAGAGTGGGCCATTAGAGTGGTGTAATGTTGCTCTGGGGCCTTCTGATGGATGGCCATCGGCGCTACGGCCCTATTTGCACACAGTCACCTCTGTGGTAGCTGCTATTAGCAGGACATGGGAGGTAAGGGCTAAGGGATGGTGGTGAGGTTGCTGTACCAAGGTTTTATTATTAGAGAGGTGTATGTGTTTGTTTTCCACTGTATGTGCCGGTGTGAGTATGCGAGTGTGTTCAGATTTGTGTATTTGTGAGCATGTGTTACTGCAATTATGAATGAGTGTGCGCGCGCATGTGTGTGTGTGTGTTTCGACTCTTTAACAGACAGATGTTGCGCTCCCCACTCTCCACTCTATCTAACGTGTCTGTCTCTCTCAGTGGACGGCGGTAGTAGGCAGCAAACACACTCAGTGTAATTAAGACAAATTAGCCTGGATGGCAGCTTTCAATAACACCAACATGTGTTAGGAGGTTTTTACAGAAGAATACAATCAAAATCATCATTAGCTAATCAATTATAGAAAACAGAGTCAAATTTTCCACCTTGAAGCTCTTGTGGATTAATAAGACGCATTTATATTTTAAATAGGTTTATCTTATCCCTCTCTCCTTCGTGCTACTTTCATAACTCTTTCTTTCTTTTTTTTATTTGGCTGAAAAACGGCAAATTGGAATCAGAAAGCCTTTATTGTCATTGTACTTGGCAATACAATTTAATTAGGAGTTTTATGCCTATGTGCTGCTTTAAAATAAATAAACACATACAAGCATAAAGTGCAATATAAATTTTACAGATAAAATGACACATTTTAAGTTCATGTTTTGGTGCATGGTAGGAAACAAACAACTACTGACAGCCCTGACAGTATAAAATGTTTCTTCCAGGTCTGAAAAATGTTGACGTCTGTGGTTGTAAAAACACTTCTGATCTTATAGAAGTCTTGGGGAAAATAACTTTCTGGCTTGACTTCTGATTCTTCTGATTGCCTAATGAGTTTTCAGCCAAGTTGTTAGGTAGTGTCAGACCCACCCGGTGAATACTCCCAATGTGAGTATTCAAAACAGGAATTCAGATATCACTGAATAGCATCCTGGTACCTGGATCCATCTTTCATACTGTCTATGATTAAAACACTATAGTTGCCTATGCCGCCTCCATACTTGGCTTCCGGTTACCAACTTTCTTAGAAACAACACGTTTCCAAACATCGAATAAACAATCCTGCTTAATTAGACATAGGGTTTTAAAGAGCTCAGCAATAGCTTTTCATAACTGCACAATAACATTCCTAACTAAAACTGCAGTCAGTTTACAGTGTTGCAAGTTGTTTTTGTTGTTGTTTAAAAACGCAAATCCTCCCATAAAATGCTGATTGTATAAACTGGAGGTGCACAGTACATAATGTAATGTTAAATGACTGACTCAGTTAACTAAACTTACTGGAGGCCTTAATTCTCTTCATGTCAGCCCTCCTTTGTGCTTTCTTTTTTTGCCATTTTCTCTGATTATCTTCACTTTTATCCCCTCCCCACGTTTTCACTTTCGAAACTTTTTGTTCAGATATGCAGCTTACAGTACTACGAACAGTTAACAGTAAGTTCTGAACAATGGGTGCTTGATTTCAGACAAAAGCAGCTCATCATTTGTATTTGACCCTTGTGAAATGAAATGAAACAAATACATTGTATCATGTTGTCACTAGGTAAACTAATAACTAGTTGTTTGAAAGCACTTGTTTAATAGATACTGTAATCCTAGAAGAGTAAAACTAAACAGTTTCATCCCTTAAGATTCTTTTAGATTTGCTCAAATTCACCTCTTTTTCCTCTTAGTGCCCCTTTTTTCAATGCTCTCTATCTCTCTTTGTTTTTTTTGCCTCATTCTCTCTCCGTATTCTCCATCTCTCTGTCTTGCTCTATCACTCTCTATGTCACTCGCCTTCTCCTCACATCTCTCTCCATCTCCCGCAACATTTCAAAAGAATGAATTACTTTGGGCTGTCACTTGGCCCTGGCCGAGAATTCATTTTTGTGGGTCAAGTGTTTCAAACTGTCATTTTTGACAGGAACCTTCTCATATAATAACTACATGGATGGACCTTGACTTGGGGTGTTTTAGTTTCTCTCTCACCCTCTCTCACTCACTCTTGTCTCTCTCTCTCTCTCTTCTCTTCATATGCATTCCAAAAAGATCTCATTGTTGGTGCCAAAAGAAGGAGCTGGAGAGACAGGGAACGTGGAGAGTGAAGTCTTGAAAAACGTGGTGTCGGAGAGATCAGTGCCAGTATTTAACTATGGCAAGGTCTACAACATAAGTAAGTCATGGAAAAAAAGGAAAGTGCATAAAAACATTATGCTCACATGTGTGAAGTCAAGTAAAGATGGAATTGAATGAATTTAAAGCCTCTGTGTGTGTGTGTGTGTGTGTGTGTGTGTGTGTGTGTGTGTGTGTGTGTGCGTGTGTGTGTGTTTAGACATCTTTGTGAGGACAGAAAATTGGAAGTTTATTATACTTCTGGGGACCAACAGTCACTTATTGAGACAATATACCTGTCCCCACAAGATTGAAGGCACTTTGAGGCTCAAAATGTGGTTTTAGTGTCAGGGTTACAGTTAGCCTAACCCTAACCATAACCTAAGGGTTAAGATTAGGCATTCATCTTTGATGGTTAGGGTTAGGGTAAGTGGCTAGGGAAAGCATTATGTCATATAGATGTCCTCACTAAGATATGAAAATTTGTGTGTGTGTGTGTGTGTGTATTTGTGTGTGTGCGTAGGTGTTTGGGCGTGTGTGTGTGTGTTTGCTGGGGACAGCAGGGCTTCAATGGCATTGGACTTGAGCAGACAATCTATTTACAGTGTGCTCAGGGGAGCTTATAAACAAATGTTGAGTAATTTCAGCCAGGAGTAATTACCCTTGCTGCTGACAAGGAGAGTGTGTTAGCACTCCCCTTCACCCTCTGCCCTGTCCAGAAGGCTCCAAGCTTATGTGCAAACACACACACATGCACACACACGCACACACAGAAACTTGCACAATATGCACATTAGAACTTCCTTGCACATGTGTGGCATTGTTGGAGCAGTTAACATGGAAAGCACCCACTCAGGCTCTTGGTTTATCCACCTGCATTCTTAGAAAAAGTACTTTTATTTTCTACTCTTGAGCCTGAATATTTCAAATTAATAAATTGTGAACTATATGCTCACATTAAGCAAGGCCAATATTTCAACCAGTAAGGTCAAGTATGTAAAGGTAATTCCAGTTACTGTATTTCCACAAAAAATTTCTATATATAAGTATCATAATTTTTGCTGCTACGAATTTGTGTCATTTCCACTGAAGAACAAGAAGTCATTTAATGCAGTAGATTTCAAGCTTTCTTTAGATTCCTTTACACTGGCTACCACAGTGCTTTGAGAATCACAAAAATGGGCTTGTATTTGACATTTCTTTCCCTAGAATCACAATTCTCAAAGTCTGTGCTAATAAGACAGGGAAAGAAAACACAATTGCACATTTTATACATCTGCAATTTATGTTACTATACAACACAGTGGCATTTTGTCAGGACAAGCAAGGAAAGCAGTGCTTAAATTTTCAAATCTAAAAGCAGACAGAAATTAAATGTACCATAGTTTTGGATTGTTTGCCACATTTACATGTTTCAGAACAAATTACAACAAAGCTAACCCATGTAAATACTAAATGCAATTTTTGAATGATGATTTTCTTTATCGAGTGGAAATAAAATATCTGATTGTACCACCTTTGGCAGCAAGAACTACAATCAAACATTTGCATGATCTGGCATAAGTATTTCATGATGTTGTGAAGAAATTTTGCCCCACCTCATTTTCGCAGAATTGTTTTGATTCAGCCAAAATAGAGGGTTTTTGAAGATGTCTGGCCTGTTTGAAGATCATGCCAAACCAACTAAATTGGATTTCATTCCTGACTCTGACTCGGCCAAAACCTTGTTTTTTGAGCAATTCAGTGGTTGACTTGCTGGTGTGTTTTGTATCATTGTACTGCTGCATAACCAGTGTCCCTAAGCTTCAGGCCACAAACTGGTGGCTGGACATTTTCTTTCTGGATTTTCTGATAGAGAAGCAAATTTAAAGTTCCATTAATCATGGCAAGTCATCCAGGTATGAAAGCAGGAGACACATACCATATTTGACTGTTGGCATGATGCTCTTTTTATGAAATTCTGTGTTAGTTCGTGTGTTAGACATAACAGTCCACAGACTTTTTCCCCATCAAGATGTTTTGCAGCAGATGTGGGATGATCCTTCGTATTCTTTTTGGTCAGCAGTGGTTTTTACCTTGGAACTCTCCCTTCAGTGCAAGTTTTGCCAAGCCTCTTTCTCATTGTTGAATCATAAAAACAGATCTTAACTGAGGCTTCCAAATCTTTAGAAGTTCTGGGTTCTTTTGTGACCTCTTGGATGAGTCATTGATGTGCTCTGAGTAATTTTGATTGGCCAGACATTCCTAGGTTCACATCAGGTTTTGCCCTGCATCACTTTGTAAAAGAGAGGTTCAATTTTTGTGACTTCTTGATTCTTGCTTGATGATTTGAAACATGTAAGTATAACAAAAATACCAAAAAGTAAGAAATCAAGAAGGGGACAATTGCTTTTTCAAAGCACTGTATGTATGTCGAAACATCTATCCTAATTGGGCACAGGATAAATATGTTTAATGAGCATGAAAATTATGTGAATAAATCCTATAAAGTCACCAGATTTTACCAAGTTCCCATCCAAAATCACACATGGTAAAATTTGGATGGCCATGTAACTGTGGAAATTCACTGGGTGTCTTAACATTTCTGTGACACTTGGATCACTGACACAGACAACAGTTCTGGGTTGCTTCCGAAATGCACTGCAGTGGCTCTAGTGAAATCACAAGCACTGTCTTAGATGTGAATGATTGACTCAGGCTGTCCCATTGTGGTTGCAATATGACAGCTGGAGTGCTCTCTACCAAACATTAAAAACTCAAATTAAGAATATTTTATTGCAGCCATTCGGCAGAATTCTAGAGTTTGGGATAATCAATGCAAAGGTACGTTTTTGTGGGGGCAGCACGGTGGCACGGTGGTTAGCACTGTTGCCGCACAGCAAGAAGGTCCTGAGTTCAATTCCACCATCAGGCCGGGGTCTTTCTGTGTGGAGTTTGCATGTTCTCCCCGTGTTTGCGTGGGTTCTCTCCGGATACTCTGGCTTCCTCCCACCATCCAAAGACATGCAGCTTGTGGGGATAGGTTAATTGGATAATCCAAATTGCCACTGTGAGTGTGAATGGTTGTCTGTCCCTATGTGTTAGCCCTGCGACAGACTGGCGACCTGTCCAGGGTGTAACCCGCCTTTTGCCCTATGAAAGCTGGGATAGGCTCCAGCGCCCCCCGCGACCCTGAAAAGGATAAGCGGATGGATGGATGGTACGTTTTTGTTGTGGTGCATGGTGGCCCAACACTTGACTAAGACACACCACTTGTTTATTCCTTGTATTTAGCACTTTCCTGCTTCAATGGACACTTCATGTTAGCTTAAGAAACAGATGACTCAAATTCAGATGCAATTCCTTATATTACAAAAGTAAAATATTGGAAGCTAACTTCTCATCTGAGAAATGTTATTCCACAGAATACAAAGGAGATAAAAGAAATAAGAGTAATTTAGCTTTGTACAAAAATATATTAAACTAAATTCCTTTGTTAACACATAGTCACTAGGTTTATGAAATTTAATATTTTGCCTGTTGACCTCTGTTAAATATGATTTATTTGAGAAACCCTTTACATACTATGAACTAGAGATGGACCGATCCGATATTACGTATCGGTATCGGTCCGATACTGACCTAAATTACTGGATCGGATATCGGAGAAAAATAAAAAATGTAATCCGATCCATTAAATATCACGAAAGCACCGCACAAAACTTGCAACACGCCGTAACTCGCCTCAGAACATTAGCACGTCGGAGCAGTATGCATCACATGATAGAGCAGCTGTGGCATGCGGGACCTGTCGGTGGTCTGGATAGCATTTGGAGCTTCGCTAGCAGCCCGGCATTTCATCTCCGACAAAGTTATCCCCGAGAGAAGTAAAGCAAGTGTGTAAGTTCATCTCTGAATGTTTGTAAAGCATTCCTGCGTTAAGCTTAACAAACGATATATGGAGCGACTGCCTCTTCTTGCTGCTACTTCAATCATGAAACTGCTTAATGATCAGCTGATCGGCTTCTCTGTCGCGAGTCTGTCTCTCTTCTTTGTTTTTGGCCCACTTTGCACCAGAAAGTGGAAACCAGTGGATAAACAAGCACGTTTAAGCTTGATAAGCTGTTGTTAGAATTTATTTAATATTACTTTCTACACCAGGATCTTTTTCTACGTAGCTGACGCTGGTAACTGTGCAGGGGTGGATCTAGCAAAGTTTAGCCAGGGGGGCCGATAGGGCATGAACAGGGAAAAGGGGGCACAAAGACATACTTTTCTTTCTTATTCTCATTTAAAATGTCTAGCTTTTAATAAATAATTATCTGACACCCAAAGTTTTAATTTGATGTAAAATGAATAGAAGTCCATTACTGTATATAGTGACTATTAAGTCTAATATATATACCCTAGTAAGCTATAGTACTTTTTCCTTTGGGAAGGTACCATCTGTGCAGTCTGCAATTTTGTTGAAGAAAGATGTTGAATCTATTTAATATTTTAATATCCATCCATCCATCCATTCGCTTCCGCTTATCCTTTTCAGGGTCGCGGGGGGGCGCTGGAGCCTATCCCAGCTGTCATAGGGCGAAAGGCGGGGTACACCCTGGACAGGTCGCCAGTCTGTCGCAGGACTAACACATAGGGACAGACAACCATTCACACTCACATTCACTCGCACATTCACACCTAGTGACAATTTAGATTAATCAATTAACCTAATTATTGAAAAATAATTGATTTCTGTGCATTTTTTTTCACACTGCATCAAATTAAGGTTGATTACGTCGATTAAGCATCATGAGGTGGAGCGTGAGGGGTGGTTCCCTATTTTTTATTTATTTATTTTTGTTGTTGCTGGGAGTTGGAACCCTATTAGTTAGGTTGCTTAATATTTACGCTAAGTACTCTTTAAAATACCAGAATAGGGAGGATGGTGTAGGTTTAAGTTTATTAGATTGATCAGTATTGCTGAACTATGAAATATTTTTTTTTGCATACAGGTATAACAGAATAGCTGTAGCGTAGTTGTTGTTTTAAACTTGAGTATGAACTTATACAAAATACAGCAAGATATTTAATAAAAAACAGTTTTGTTGATTAAAAAACACTATATCGGATTCATATCGGTATCGGCAGATATCCAAATTTATGATATTGGTATCGGTATCGGACATAAAAAAGTGGTATCGTGCCATCTCTACTATGAACACATCAGCTTCCTTTTGTTGATTAGAATTCTGCCGGCCTGGTCATCAGGCCAACAGATCATGTTATTGAATAAAAAAATAAAAAAGCAATCAAAGTCACATTCATTGTTCTATTGTTTTACATTTTAATCATTTGAAAGACTTAATTAAAGGATTGAAATGTAACTAGCAAACAGGCAAATTAATTTTCACCTTAACCTTTGAAAGTCAAGCAGGCCAGATACAGGCTTTATCCTGTCTGATCAATTACAAACTCTCAGCTCGCATGGAATGGATTCCCATGCAGATTGAGCTGGATCAATCTGCATTCCTCATCAATCGATGCAACAGCTTTTCCAGACCTTTGAGAGACAATGTATGATTAGGAGATAAGAAGATAATGACTGGAGGAATAACACACAGTCAAAACCGTCAATTTTGAATCAGAATGGGGCAAATATAACCAGTTCTGAGTCAAGAAAAGGAAATACACCACATGGAGAAAAGGTACTTCTGGTATTCAGCGTTTAAAATTCCAATCACTGGAGCTTTAAGGGCAATAGAGGAAGTCTTCATCCGTTTCTCTACTCCCCCAACCTTTGATTCCCTTTTGATGTGAGAAAGGTGACTGCTTAGGTTTGGTCTCACGACAACTGAGCGTCACTTGTATTCTGGTGTAACAATTAAGCACAGTGTTGTGTGAAATAAATTGAGCCAAACCCAGTCGTGAAAATCATAAAAAAAATTGCTGTGTGCAAGTTGAATTCAATTTAATTTATACAGCGCCAAATCACAACAACACTTTATATCGTAAGGTAGACCCTACAATAATACATACAGAGGAAAACCCAACAATCGTATGACCCCCTATGAGCAAGCACATTGGCGACAGTGAGAAGGAAAAACTCCCTTTTAACAGGAAGAAACCTCCAGCAGAACCAGGCTCAGGGAGGGGTGGGGCCATCTGCTGCGACCGGTTGGGGAGAGAGAAGGAAGTGGTCAATTTTTGGTTTGGTCAAATCAGTTGTAATAAATTACGCTTTATCCAGGATTCCTAAATTTGACGCCTTTCCACAAGGACATGCTGAAATTAGGATTACAACCAACATTTTTATGCTTTGTTTTGTTTTTTAATACCCTCACAAAGCAGTTGCTATAGTCCTGTATACATTTTTAGCAATGGAAACAAAATTTAACTGACAAGTGGGAACTGCAGGATATTCAATCAGTGTTAGATAATCGCAATAATAAAGTTCCATTTTGGTCCAGTACAAGTCTTGAGAAATATATATGGGTAATTCAAGGCCTTTCACTTTCCACATATATATTTAATGTGATAATTGATTATATCAGCTTTAACAATATTTTCTTGATATCAATAATATCTGTCTCAAAACTTTTTTCTTTGAGACAGATGCTTACCTAAGAAATAGTTAAAGCATCCATATAGGTATCAAACATTGTTGACTGCCTACTAATGATTGCCTACTGACATATTTATTTATTCATTTTCAGTGTTAACAATTGAATATGGAAAATAGCTTCACCAGTGTGTGTGTATATATATATATTAGGGGTGCAACGATACTGTATCGATATTGAACCGTTCGATACAGTGCTTTCGGTTCGGTACGCATATGTATCGAACACTACAAAATTTTTAATTTATTTTATCAACTTTTCTTCTGACGATGCTGTCTGTGTTGAGCGCTCAGTGGATCTGCGCTCGACAGTGCAGCCTTAGGCGGAGTAGTCGACCACAGATTCACTGAGCGCAGGGCAAGCTAGCGAGACAGAAGTTAAGCTCTCCCTGCAACATGGCAAATTGAACCTCCCCCACCCTCATTCAGATCTGGCATTTGGAACTATTTTGGTTTTCATGTGACGTATGACCCTGAAGGTAAGCGCGTCATGGACTAAAGTAAAACAGTATGTTGGATGTGCCACGCAATGCTCAATTACATGGGTGGGAACTAGTGTGTTAGCGCAGTTAGCTTGTTAACGTTTTGGCCGCCCAGCCCCACGCACGGGGCGATCCGCGGTAACTCGTTAACGGAGATTTGCCGTGTTGTGGCGTTAACGTCATTTCAACGAGATTTACGCTGACAGCACTAGTGGGAACACAATGAATATGACTGCACATTTACTCCGACAGCATCCTAGTGCAAAGACAAGTGGAAGCAGACAAAAACAACAAGCACACATGCTACAAACTTTACCCGAGTCATTTAGACAGCCGTTAGCACATGATTCTCCTTATGGGGACCTGATATGTTTAATATGCTGCTGAGAATATAGCCCAGAAGAAGCGTATAGTATAGCTTTTATTTTTTGAAAGAGCCATTTCTCTGTAATAAACTCTCTTTTCCAAAGATGAGGGATTCCTCAATCAGATACAGGACTCGCAAAATCGCTAGCCCGACATCCTGGGGCTAGCAATTTTTCCAGTCGGGCTACCAAAATTTATCTTTGCCCTGCCCGTCGGGCTATCGTAGTTAGGAAAAATATATGTCAATGCTTTTGCATTCTTTTGGAAATGTAGCTGGGTAATTATGTCATTGGCATCGGTGAGCCACTGTCAATATGTGACATATTGAAATCGCGTTTAAATTTGCGCTTGTTTTTTTGCTTTCACTTTGCAAACGCGCGTTGCAACTTCTTATCTGGTGTGCGTCTTTTATTTTGACAGTGAATGCGCACATGCAGACCACTTATGTGCACCCGTGTAAATAACATGATGTTCTGCCGGGTGTGTTGTTGGTTTTCCCTCGATTTCTGAGTCGACAAGTGCCTTTGTTACTGGGACCAGTCATTTTAAGAAAGGCCCCCATTAGAACCCATGAGAAATGCAAGAAATGCATTATTGCTCAGTCTGCAATATCTTTCCCAGAACAAACACCAATTGCAAATAACATACTAAAAATAAACCTGAAAATCAGTTCAAAACAGCGTACTATGTTGCAAAGAGTGAACTACCACTGGTATAATTTAGCAGTCTTTGCAAACTTCAAAAAGCAAACGGCCTCGACCTTGGTTCCACTTGCCTCTTACCCCTGACTTCAGTGGAAATTTCAAATTCAGGATCTGACACAGATTGATTCATGTTCTACACAGTTCTTACAAGTTCATAGAAATTTCTGTTCAATTAGAACCAAGTATTTGAGTTGATGATTGTAATTTTTATACAATGTTGTAATTTTTTTTTAACAATATTTTTATTAATGTTTTGTTTCCTTTACAATATTATACTTTAATGTATATTATACTTTAATGTATAATATTGTAAAGGAAACAAAACAGGAAACAAAACGTCAATCAAAAAATTGCTCTGTTTTTTATTCGGGCTACTTAAATTTATTTTGGGCTACCAAAAACTGAAGAGTCCCTGCCCGAAGGGCTACCAGGGATTTTGAAATTTTGCGAGCCCTGGGATATATATTTTTTTTTTATTACTTTTTTGTTTCAGCAACATCAAATTTAAAAACTGTACTTTTGAGTTAAAATATATATTTATTATTTTAATAAATAACAAATTAAAAAGGCATGAACATTTTTTTTGTATCGAAAAAACATCGAACCGAGCATGCACCACATATATATATATATATATATATATATATATACACAATATATATGTATGACTGGTGTGTCACTGTACAGTGTAAAGCTTTGTTCATGGCAGCAAACCTACATCCTTTACCTCTGCTGGGAATGAAAGTGGAGGTTGTTGGAAGGAAAGTCACATTTTCACATTCCACTGAACCATTTCAATGTCAGACTTCTCTGCTGCATCCTTCACTTTATATATGGTGGAGAAATACATTCTATGTTTTTTGCTCTCCACTTATAGAATGCATCATTTGCATTTTAACACACTCTGCTCAACTGACATATCCAGCAGACGTGCACATTTGTGAGACTCTGTATTTTACAGCAAGATATACTGGTGCAGTATATACATGCAATCTGTACTTCTTTGTCCTGTCTTTGAAAATTTTTTTCCCCCAGCTGATATAATATGCTGGGAGGGTGGTGGGCTACGTTAGGTGCCATTGTGCTGCTTTGGCTGCGGACTGCAAGAAGTTGTGCTTGGCATGAGGCCCAGAAGCAAGGTGAGGACAAACACTCCCAACAAACACTCAATGACGTCCACAAATTTATAGACGCAGCTACAGATTATGCATTGTTAGTCTGTGTGTGCGTGTTAGTTTGTGTGGGTGGTTGGGTGGGTCGGTAGTAGGGATGAGTGTTGTGACACCTGTGAGCATGTGTTTGAGTGTGTGCACACATGTCTGAGCAGGTCCACCTTTCGTCTGAGCTGAGATTTGGAAAGGCTTCACTTTGCACAGGCTCCTTAATTCTCCCTTAATTCATTTGTGCTCCAGATTCACTTGGCTGCTGGGATAACCTGGGAATGATAATGAAGCGGGAGGGAAAAAAAGAGATAGAATGGGGCAGAGAGAAAGACAGAGAGAGAGTGAGGGACGTGAAAACATCACAGAACAAGGCACCTCCTTCAGTTCCCCCTTTGAATGTGTTCAGAATGGATTTAGGGCTTTTCACTGAGTCTTTTAAGAGAAGATGAATCTTATTAGTGTTGATTGCTAGTCATAGGATGCTTTCTGCCTCGGGAAACCACTTAACTTAACCCTTTCACAGATGCCCAAAGACTGCAACATTAGTGGGGTTGGGGTTTGATAGCATTTTATCAAATATGAATCTCATTTAGACTCCATGTGTCAATTCCTTTCAAATGCCTTATCTAATGTATTATAATTATATATATATATATATATATATATATATATATATATATATATATATATATATATATATAATATATATATTATATATATTATATATATATATATATATATATATATTATATATTATATATAATTATAATTTCCATCAGGCCATCAGACTGCTGAACACGTCATAGACACCTCAGCTTCACTACTGGAACTTCAACATTATGCACTCCACACTGTATATAAATGCCACTTGTTTTGCACATATTCAACTCTGTATATTTTATATATTTTATTATTATTATTATTATTATTATTTTTACTATTTAATTTGTAAAAATGTGTATACACACACACACACACACACACACGTAGGAAAATATTTAGTATACACATCCAGAAATTCATACACTATTATATATTGTACATATATTTATTAGTTTCAGGTTGGCCATTCTTGTATTTTGCTCGTTTGTGTTGTTGTGTTTGCACATCTCTGTTGCTTGTGGGGCTCGCACACAAGAATTTCACTCGCATGTGCTGTGCCAGTGTGCCTGCACATGTGATGTGACAATAAAAGTGATTTGATTTGATTTGATTTGATTAGGTACCACACATGGATGTTGGCAGTGTGTAACACCTCAGATTTTATACATTATTTTATTATTAATTACCTCATGTAAATACTTGATGCCTTAGTTTAAAGATTTTACTCGTCAAATCAAATTAATTCATAAAGCACATTTAAAGACAATGTGCTGTAGAAAAGATGGAATATAATACATAAAAAACAAGTAAAATACATGTTAGTAAATGTTAAACCTTGGCTCAAGAGTTGGGAGTTCGCCTTGTAATCGGAAGGTTGCCGGTTCGAGCCCCGGCTCGGACAGTCTCGGTCGTTGTGTCCTTGGGCAAGACACTTCACCCGTTGCCTACTGGTGGTGGTCAGAGGGCCCGGTGGCGCCAGTGTCCGGCAGCCTCGCCTCTGTCAGTGCGCCCCAGGGTGGCTGTGGCTACAATGTAGCTTGCCATCACCAGTGTGTGAATGTGTGTGTGAATGGGTGGATGACTGGATATGTAAAGAGCTTTGGGGTCCTTAGGGACTAGTAAAGCGCTATATAAATACAGGCCATTTACAATTTACCATAAACAGATACAGTCATGGCTAAAAAAAAACCCACAGAAGACACAATAAACAAATGAGACAGACTTAACTAAAACAATAATAATAATGATAGAATAAAAAATCATTTTTAAGTCTAGTTTTAAAAGACTCACTGCACGGAGCAGATTTGACTGTTAGAGGAATGCTCTTCCACAGTTTGAGGGCCAAGACAGAGAACACCTCTGAGTTTAAATCTAGAGTGGGGGGCAGTGGAGGGACTGGGAAGCAAAGTAGGAAATCTAAGAAGCCACACATAAAGGGCTTTACAGACAAACCTGAAGATCTTGAAATCAATTCTAAACCTCATGGGACGGACAGGATTGACTGTAAAATAAGTACATAAAGTAAATAAGATCATGGACGACAATTTTCAGATCTATCACACAAAGAAAAGGCAGGATTTTTAGTATAGCGTATAACTAAGTATAACTAAAATTTCATAGTATGATGAAGCATTCGGAGGTCCTGTTTGAAACTAAGGGGCTGAGCCCAACTCCTGAAAAACAACCCCCATAATTCTGCCTCCAATAAACGTTATGTTTGTCACAATGCAGTCAGATAAGTACTGTTCTCTTGGCAACTCATGCATCGGATTGCCAGACAAAGAAGCATAATTTGTCATTCAAGTCCTGTCCAGTGGTGGTATGCTTTACACCACAGCATCTGACGCTTTGAATTAGACTTGGTAATGTAGGGATTGAATGCAACTGCTTGGCCATGGAAACCCATTCCATGAAGCCCTCTACACACTATTCTTGAGGTAATCCGAAGTCCACGTGAAACTGGGAGGTCTGTAGCAACTGACTCCACAGAAAGTTGGTGACCTCTGCACAATATGCAACTCAGCATCTTCTGACATTGTTCTGTGATTTTACATGGCCTACTACTAGCTGAGTTACTGTTGTTCCCAACCGCTTCCATTTGGCTATATTACAACTAAGATTTGACTATGGAATATTTGGCCATGAGGAACTTTCACAACTGGACTGGACTTATAATAACAATCTGCAATTCACTGAACTCCTGAGGGTGTGACCTGTTCTTTTACAAATGTTTGTAGAAGCAGTCTGCATGGTTATGTGCTTGATTTTAGGAACCTGTGGCCACAGAAGTGATCGAAATACCTAAATTTAGTGATTTGGATGGGCGAGTGAATACTTTTGGTAGTATAGGGTAGGTTGGCTGCTGTTGGGTAAGGTCTTGGTCTCAGTACAAGGAGTGGCAGTGAATGAGTTGACAAGTCAGATCCATCTTTCTCAAGATGAAACCGGTAGGGTTATGTTGACTGAGGACACGTTTTCTCAGAATTAGATCCTTCCCAAACTTCCTGAAACCTTCTCTCTGGTGACAGGCAGTGTTAACCCAGGGACCTTTAGTGTACTGAGGAGTAGGGAACGGAAAGGGCCATTTCTGACCAAATTCAAAAGTGTAGGAGTACATGAGAGACAGTCATAGATTCAAGAGAGTTTGGTGGTCATAAACTATGACAACTTATACATCATTCTTCAAAATGTTGAATGAAAAGCAACAGGGGCAGCAGGCGGTGGCAGGCAGCCAGACACAGAGACCGGCCATCATCTGGATGTTTGTTCGTTTAAAATCAACGAAAATAAAGCTGTGCCACACTATCCAGCAGGACTGGACTGAAACAAAAGTTCAGGCTAGGAATTTGACATCATCCCAGAACACTGTTAAATCAGATAACAAAGTGTCAATTTTATAGGATAACCGTTTACGTTGCTTGCGGATTATGACTTCCAATTTTTGGATTTGCTTCATTTTACCACTGTCATTCCTCTTTTTTAAAGAGGCACAGGCAGCTGTTTTCTGCTTTAAAGGCAAAACTTATTTTCATATGTGTTGGTATAGGAAAAATCCACATACATTTAAACAAAACAATTTATCTATTATCCATCCACCGACTCATATTCATATGCCAGTGTCAATGCAGTTCCATTAGCCTGGAGTTCAGGGGTGGAAGAACACTGAACTGCCAGACCTGCAATTAACTGACAGCCTCCACCTGCTGAGGTAACATTGATTAGTCTAGAGCTCGTATAGCTATGAAAGACCTGATATACATATCATCAGCATTGTAGTTTATCCATAACTTAACTGACTTGATATGAGTACAACTGAGAAGAGATGGCATAGAATGCACTCTTTATGTCTAATATGGACCAAAAATTATATTCATTTATTTCACTTGCACTCTTTAATTATGTTGGTTGGTATTTTGTGAAAATATAGATTCTCTGTCTCAGTATTTTCCATTTCTTCAAATCTTTAAATTGATTTTATCTTAAATACAAATCAATTAATTTGAATTTAAAAGTCAATTATTTTGGGATGAATGTCCTGTCTAACAGCAAATCACCCAGAATTTTCAGGCTTTGCTTAATTGAACTATATGCATGTCTTGGATAAATAAGTATTCCAAATTGGTTCACTTACCTCTCTGTAACTAATTGATCATGCCTGAAACAATGGCACTAATAGAGTAGTCCCAGCAGGACACAGGCTTCCCCTCCAGGAAAGCAAATGCAAAATGCTGCCACTAATTGAAATCATTTCGATTAATATGAAGCATAATCGAGGCTAACAATGTAGCATCACAACGGGTCATGCAGTTAGAATGTATTCCTGTTTGCTCTGTCTCTTTACTGTTTTGAACCTGCACCTCTGTGTTTTGACAGTCTCGCCCTCCTCAATGCACAAAGCAACAATTCATCCTGTAGAGAAGAATGAGCAGACGGGGCGGGGGAGCTCGGAACAGGGCCGATCGATAAGCAGAGTCGGAGCTGTGATTTATTTACCGTTGTGTGTTATGTTGAGGCGAGAGGAGGGAGAAGAAAAGCCTTCTGATATGACCACGGGCAGCCATCATAATGGGGCCCTCTCAATCTTCAGTGAGTTGCTTGTTGCATTGTCAGGCAGGTTTCCGCCGCTGTTCAAAAGCGGTATCCGATCAAACCCATGAGACGCGAGCGACCAGACAGATGATTACTCACTGTAAACGATCCAGGAGGGGAAAAAAAAGAGAAATAACTACAGCGGATATTGATGACTCAATAGACTCAATGACAGACGATTCCATTTGTGTCTAGATAAAGTGTTGACTGTCTTGGATCAATCATAATACAGGCCTGTTATTGAGCATAAAAACCATGTTTAATATCATTAAATCCAGATCAAGCTTTTCCCTCCCTCTGCCTCCTCTGGCTTTCCCTTCCCTCCTTTCCTAGACGCTTACACATATCTGGCAGCCTGCCTTCTACAGTACAACCATGTGAGCACGAAACGTGGGGGATGGGGATATTAGTTGTGTTGTTGGTGGTGAGGGCGGAGGAGGGTGTGTTGTTCGTTTGTGTGTGTGTGTGTGTGTGTGTGTGTGTGTGCGGGGGGGGGGGGGGGGGGGGGCATGTGCACCACAAGGAGAGATGGGAGAAAAAAAGAAACCTCCGAGGCAATCATTTCTGGAAGAGTGGTGGCAGTCAGTTTGGGTGTATGTGTTCTCTCTCTCCCTCCCTCCCCATCTCTCTTATTTATTTATTTTGTAATTTCACACAGTTCAGACATGGCCAACACTCAGCTAAGGCCAATAACAGTTTATAGACTGCTAATGTCATCACATTTTGACAAACTTCTCAATCTGAAGTGACCTTGTGGTGCATGCTCACCTCTGTTCTGCATCTTCTCTATACTCCCCCTCATTTCTGAGCAGGTCGCCGATAGCAGAGGTTATTTGTGTTTATTGCTGAGATTTGAGTATGAAAACTATGCTTTTTACAAAACAGCCTGCTTTTCTATAGTAATGAGGAATATAGGTTCTTAGATAGCCTGTCGAATATAGTGAAGATGAAAACAAAGCAGAGAAGCTGTTTTGTGTGGTAACTTAAGCAAATAAATTCAAACTGAAGGTGTGTGTATTAACTGTTTTCTTTTTCCAAATTTCCAAATTGACTGTTTTTTTTTTTGCATTTGTTAGTAAGTAACTTTTGTCCACTTCTTTTTAAAATTGATTTTGTATTTACTGTTTAAGCCATGTGAGTGACTCAAAGATTGCTTACTTTTCAAATCATGTATATTACATTATATATACATTATATTCAATTCAATTCAATTTTATTTATACAGCGCCAAATCACAACAACAGTCGCTTCAAAGCGCTTTATATTGTAAGGTAGACCCTACAATAATACATACAGAGAAAAACCCAACAATCATATGACCCCCTATGAGCAAGCACTTTGGCGACAGTGGGAAGGAAAAACTCCCTTTTAACAGGAAGAAATCTCCGGCAGAACCAGGCTCAGGGAGGGGTGGGGCCATCTGCTGCGACTGGTTGGGGTGAGAGAAGGAAGACAGGATAAAGACATGCTGTGGAAGAGAGACAGAGATTAATAACAAGTATGATTCCATGCAGAGAGGTCTGTTAACACATAGTGAGTGAGAAAGGTGACTGAAGAAGAAATACTCAGTGCGTCATTGGAATCCCCCAGCAGACTATGCGTATTGCAGCATAACTAAGGGAGGATTCAGGGTCACCTGGTCCAGTCCTAACTATTTGCTTTAGCAAAAAGGAAAGTTTTAAGCCTAATCTTAAAAGTAGAGATAGTGTCTGTCTCCCGAATCCAAACTGGAAGCTGGTTCCACAGAAGAGGGACCTGAAAACTGAAGGCTCTCCCTCCCATTCTACTTTTAAATACTCAACAAGTAAGCCTGCAGTGCAAGGGCAAAGTGCTCTAATAGGGTGATATGGTACTACAAGGTCATTAAGATAAGATGGGGCCTGATTATTTAAGACCTTGTATGTGAGGAGCAGGATTTTGAATTCAATTCTGGATTTAACAGGGAGCCAATGAAGGGGAGAAATATAGGAGGAATATAAGAATATAGGAGAAATATGCTCTCTCTTTCTAGTCCTGTAAGTACTCTTCCTGCAGCATTTTGTATTATATTCATTATATTATATATGTATATATATATATATTATATGTTTTATATGTAGTATCTTACACCTCTATAATTCTGTATGAGTAAAAATTCATATGGAAGGTAGATCTAATCCTCAGACTGATGGATGGTTTGCAGTTGCCTTGTGTTTTAGGGGTCTGCACTCCATTGTCACATATGTTGAGCCAGCAGTTCTTAAATCCTACAACTTGTAGAAAAAGATTCCTTTTACAAAGAAAACAAGGAAGTTTAAACAGTGTGCTACAAAAACTTGAAATAGATAACTAAATGAAATACTGTTAAAATATTTTCTTAAATATTCTTAGTGAACAATAAAAACTACTAAAAGTAAGTCAAATTAGAGCATATATGGTTGTTTTTTTTAAAAAAAGGGCTGAAAAGGTTAGTTTGCTGTTAAAGCTCATGGATAATTATTCTAATATGTAGCTAGAAATGAAACTTATGCAGAAGCTCAATAAGGAAGATCTGGAGTCCCCTATCTGGCTGCTTTCCTGCATTAAGGATTTACATGATTAATGCTTTCCTGCTGTCAACTGACATCACTACTTTAGTCCTAACATCTTCTCGCCCGCGTTGTTTGAGCCAATCAGCCTCCGCTTTACATGGTTGAAATCTTTTGCTCTGTCATTTTCCCTTTAGACTCTGTTTCATGCAACCCACCTCTTACCCATCTCGACATCAGCTCTATTGAAACCTCAGTCTTCATCTTCGCTACCACCAGCTTCTAGACTGGGGAGGGTGGTGTCCTGAGTCCTATCACCACTGGAATTCCTTTTTTAAATCTCCAAATACATTAATCCCTCTATCACAAAAAATCATGTTTACTTCTTCCAAGTGATCTCTCCTTATTGAACTAATGCATAAATGGTTAGCTTAATGGATCAACTGTTTAAAAAATATGAAAGTTTTGGTTTGTCATTTGGAATGACTTCTTATTTCTTCTGTGATTGCTAAGACTTGGGACAGCAATTTTTTTAAAAAAAATGTCCAATTGCCCAAGTTAAATAGGTTAATTAGGCTGATTGCCTAAGTTATGGTTAATTATCGCCAATGACAAATTTGACCTTACTGGGTTACTGAGATCTTATACCATGCTAAAAGTAATCAAAGGGGAGGTAAAACAAAAATGAAAATGAAACAGGTAAATTGTTAAAATTTTTAACTAAAAGTGTCAAATTAACCTAATAGTAATGAAACAAACAGTGATAAAAGTCATATTAAGTTCATAGATGAAACTAGCTTTTAAGTAGCTTAAAAATGATAAAAAGCTAATGCAAATCCACTAAACCAATATGTGTAAACCAGGAAACGATGTGATAAACCTGTGGAAAAACGCTGGGTTGACACTCAGCTTATCAGTCAGACCTTGTCCTTGCAAGCCCCCACGTTCCCTGTCATCTTTTCCCCATCCATCCAACCACCCCCACTGCTGGAGGCCTTTGCCCTGGGGCCCATCTGACTGGAAACTGTTGATTTGGATCTCTCCATCACTTGCCAGATAAAAGAAGGATTCAGGATTTATTCCAGCTTCTCTCTCCACTCCTTCCCTCCCTCTAGTCGCCACCACAAGCACAATTCCCAGGCACCAGGTTTCTACAGGCCCTCCTAATGAAGTCATTCCCACTACTCATGATTTGGTGAGATTGCCACCACGACCATACTGCTCCCACTGTTGCTGCCGCCATGATCTCCTCTTTTCCCCTCACACACCTCAGGTTTCCCATCCCCCATTCCCAATGAGTGAACTCATGTGGAAACAGCAAGTGGTTATATGCATTTTCTTGGTCCATTCCTTCCCCGCATGCATGTCTCTGTGTGTTTGCACATTTATGACATGTTTGTGTGTGTGTGTGTGTACATATATTATGTTATGTTAACTAAGCTAACATAACCTGAGTGCTACTAATTGGATGTTTCCAACAGCAGTTATGCATGATGTGGTATTATGGCCAAAATAAAAATCACATAAGAAACTACATACTGTGGTGAAACAAAATGATTGCAGCAGTTATAAATTCTACCCAAAGTAAAGAAAAACACAAGATGATGAACAGATCACAGTTCTTGTACAGTATGTGCTGTGATAAAATCTGCCAGAGAGGTAGAAATCAAGTTATTTCAACCTGTCAATCACTGTCTGGAAAGATGAAACCCTTTGATGAGTAATGATCAGAAAAAAACAGTAGACAGCTAATGAATCTCTCATAATGTCAGGCACACAAAAAAATCTCTTTGTGGAGGTCTCCTGCACAGCCTAATGCACATCACAGTCTCTGATAGTTCACTCAGCGACACCTCCTCAGTAGGAATCCTCCAGAGACAGCCTCACTGGCTGTCAGTTGGTCGGTCTGCCACTCACAACTATGCGCTCGTCCCCAAGTGCCTGTGAACATTCCACAAGCGCCGCCAATCTGACAACAACATAAAAAAAGCAAAAGAGTGTTTCTGAAGGTATTCTCCTGTGACGCTGGCAAAAGCTCGTTTTAAGTTTTTCTGCTAAGGGAAGTGGGCAGTGGAGTGAGGATGACTCACATCTTACTCCCTGTTAGCAAGGGGGCCATGCGATCAAATGGATCAGATTTTGGCTTTTGAAAGTCAATGATGGCTGCTCAGGAAGCTTGTAAGAGAAGAACTGGACTGGTAACAGCCAGCTGTTAAAACGAACAAAGATCTATGATGTTGAATAGTAAATCATACCATAAGACACAGGCCTAAAAGAAAGACTGAAAAAAGTATGGATAAACAGCCTACTCATTATTAACCAAAGTAAGGAATATCTGATAAGTGCCAATTAATATGCTTCTAACCTAGAATTTGCATGACAATAAATGCAATGCATTATCAGTATGCCAACATCATGCATTATTAAAGTTGGACACCATTAACATAATAATATATTTGCATAATCAAGACCAACATTTGCATGGAAGATGTTGTAGTGAACCATGCTGAATCTCCATACTTCAGCGAAAGGTGAAGTCGTTTCTACTACATGTCCTTCTTCAGTCAATTCAGAGTTTTGTGACATCTCACATTAGTTCCAGTCCCATCAGAAGGACTTGTTGCTCTAATTCAGTGCCTCAGATAAGTCTACATTGCATACCACTTCACTTATCTGATGACAGCAGTTGTACAGTGGTTAGTTCCTTTCAAACCAACTACTGTATTAAAACGCAGTCCTGCTATTTCTATTCTTATATATTTTAATACAATAATAATCATACATAGAATAAAAGATGGAAGTAGGTAGTACCTTAAACCTGGATTATATCTGAAGGCCACCAGATGCTGTGATTGCAAAAATACTTCTGGTCCTATCAAAGTGCTCAGAGACTGCAGATGAAAATTAGCATGTAGCTAAATCTGGTATAAAGCATTAGTGTGATTAATGTATTTTGTACAAAGAAATAACCAAAGAAAAACAAACTACAAAAAACCCCAATAAATAAAACGGTTCACTGAATAACCCCTATAAACATTTACCATTGAGTTTATGGGCTTGTTCATTATGGGTGAATAGAAAATTGTCAAATTGTTCATCTTGGTCATTCTATTTTTCAAAATGAGGGATTATCTGTAGTATGAAACTACATGTTTGGAGGTTTGGAGTCTTCTCTCACCCCCGTTCTCTGCGGCCTGCTGGAGCGGGGGGGCTAGGAGGAGGAGTTGGCCGTCCGACTGCGGTCTGGAGTGTGGGGCCTCCCTGCTGCTGCGGAGTCGGGGCGGTCTGCCTCTCCCCACCGCAGGGAAAAGGGTAACACCACCTGGGTCTGGGTGCAGTTCCCCCCTCCAGGGGCAAGGGTACCTAGACCCGGTTTGTAGAGTAAGCTTGGGGAGTGTGATCGTGTGTACAGCGTCTCTTTATGTCTGTCTCCACGTTGGTTGAGTGTGGAGTAAGTGCATATGAGAGCATGAGGGTGGGAATGGATGTTTGTGTCTGTGTGTGCCTGTATGTCTGTGTCTATATGTCAGGTTGGGTATCAGACGCCACCTCTCTGGGGACATCTCAGGCCCTCCAAGGTTTGGAGGCCTATCTCCCCCCACCACCACTTCCCCTGCCAGTGGCGGACTCCCTCAGACATCGGTGCATTGGTGGTTCTTTGTGTCCGGGGATGGGCGTCCAGGTACACACCGGCTCACTCCTTGGCGGCCGCTTATCGGGGCCTGGAGCCTGGGGCTCGCTCGGGCCACTTCGGAGGTGGGGTGCCCCCGGCCTCTCGGCCTGGGGCTCGGTCAGTCAGGCACAGCTGGCTGCCGGCGGAGCTCACGGGCACGTCACTGCAACTCCCTCTGGCTTCTGCTCCGCGGCTGCTGAGTGAGCCCTCATCTGGGACTCTCCTCAGCTCTTTCTGGGACAGTGGCGCGGCTGCCCCTCTGTTAGTCTTCCTTGGTCTCTTGTGTTCTGGGGGCCTCTGGATGTCTGGAGTTTTGATCTCCTCCATACCTGCTTCATGCCCTGGAGGACGGGGCCTGTGGCTCCCCCACACCCTCTAGCAGATCATTACATGAAGGAACCTTTTAAAAAAACAAGCGCGTCCATGCTCACAGGTGTACACACGGGTGATCACACCCACAAACTACACCCTTTTTGGCTCCTACCTCAAAGCACACTGTGTTCTGTTGATCTTATGTGCTGCACAATAATGTTTAATATTTAGTATTTACTGTCATATTCCCATATATCATTGTGATGTTGTTTATTCTATTACTCTTGTTCTCTTCTGCTTGTTTTCTTTTTTCTTTCTCAGCAGGTGATCCAGGTGATCGATATATGCATTTTTTTTTCTCTTTTTTTCTTTTTCTGCCCGTTCTGTTGGTTTTTGTTTTTTGCCCTTCTCCCCCGTCCCTCTTCTCAGCTGTTTCTCTTTCCCTCTTTCTTTCTCCCCTTCTTTCCCACAGTCAAGTCTGTCCCGTATTCAGTAAATGGAAAATAAAATAAACAATAAAAGGTGAATCAAATGGACCATTACGGCAAGGCTGGGATGGTCACTTTGGTAAAGTAAATCCGTTGGGCATCTTTCTTTGCCTTTAGACAATAATTCTGATGGCAAAAGAGCCAAACGGGACAGGCAAAAGAAAAAAAAAAGTATGAAACTACATGCTCACACCTGTTAATCACAACTCGTCAGTTAAAGAGTGTCTGGTTTCATGCTCAAACCCACTCCTACTTCTCATATCTACTTGATGGTAATGGCGTAAACTGTTATTTTGAGGCTTAAAAACAGGACTTCAAAGACCAACAGATGGCATCACAGTCACCATGTCCATCTGTTATACCATCTACGATGCTGTCATGCTTGGGAAAAAGGCAAATCCAAAGAGCAGACCCAGGGAAAAGTTGGAAAATTTAAATTGTTAACTGTTATGGAGGGAATGGCTTGCTGATAGAGAGTAGTTGGTGGGAAGACTTAGCAGCACTACAGCTTTGCATATGGGAGCTCTGCTAGTTGTTGATGCTCACAAACCTAGAGATGGGTATACAAAGTTATCACAGTTTTGTGTGATAACTTTTCAACCACTGGAGTGAGTACTATCACCATAAAACTCAGAGTCACACATTACAGAACAAGCCTGAAAAGTAAAATAGTGTGAGATGTGTCTAAAGACACCAGGACAACTGCCAAGACAGTAGTGCATGACTTAGCCAAGTGAGGAATTGTGGTCACCAAGAAGACAATCACTAAAAACCTATACAGGAATAAACTGTGTTGTTGCAGACCAAGAAAAACTCTGTCTGAAAGTTCAAGCCAGACTCAAGGATGCTAAGGGCAACCTGGACAAACATTATGTGTAGTGGAAGCAAAACCTTTGGTAAGAGTATGCAAAGCTAAAGCGCTTTGGCCATAGAGATATTGCATGTATTTGGAGGAAGAAGAGAGAGGGATTCCACCCAAAAAACACTATCCTCACAGTGAGACCAGGTGGGAGTATCATGCTGCAGGGATGCTTCAGTGCGTCTGGAACTGGAAATCTTGTCAAAGTGGAAGGAATCATGAAGAAATAAGGATATGTGAAGATTTTGAAAGGAACTGGATCTGGGTCATCAATTTGTCTTCCAAAAAGACTCCAAACATATGTCACTCCTGATGAAGAACTAACTCTAGAAGACCAAAGTAAATTTTATTGAATGGCCTTCACAAAGCTTTGACTTGGTTCTCATTAAAAATCTGTGGGATGAACTGAAGACCATTGAATGTGAAGGTGCTTGAGAGATTCACCAAAGAAGAATGGGCTGGGATTTCTCAGAAGAGGTGTGTGAGGCATCAAATGACTGTAGGCTGTTATCTAGCAAAAAGGATACAAAATTGACTATCAGATTCAGGGACCCACAATCTGTAATAATTTTGACCTTGGTAGGTCTTTTGTTTTATTTTTGTGAAATTATTTTGTTTCTGTGTTTAAAATAGGATGTTTGGAAAAGCTGTCTACAGTGCAAATTCCTTGCACTGTTTAACAGCAGTTTGGATATACTTAAAAAAAAATGATATATAGGCTAATGATTCTGTACTCCACACTTGATTATCAGATGCAAGCATCTGCATCAAGGACTGCTCAAACTGAGAAATTCCACCCGGGCACAGACCCAGAGAGAAGAGCCAGCCCACTAACACCATTTGATACTCAATAGTAAAACGAGTTTAATAAACAAGAAAAACAGATTTCCAGTCCATCCAGCTGCCCCACAATAGTGATCGCCTAGCTCTTGCTGGCTTGTTTAGGTGCACCCTGTAGAAGTCTTCAATTAAGAGATGGATCCAAAAGGAATGACCAGGGAATACAACATCTATCTTCTGTTCCATATGCCTCCCAGTCCACTAGATAATGGAGTCCCCAACCTCGCCAGTGGATATCCAAGATCTTGTGGATTGTATATACTGCTTCCCCACACATGTACATGTTTGTTGGAGGATGTGTAGGGGGACAAAGTCAGTTGTAATTTGTCTGCAAAAGTTTAGACAATGGGAAAAGAAGGTTGGTGTACTGCCACTCTGAAGTCTAAAGCAGCCACCTTGACTGCCAAGAGCTTATGAGGATCAGGTAACCAGGACAAGTGTAGACTTGACAGTCTCTTGAGCTCAGCAAAGGCTTTTTTGGCTTTGGGATTCCATTTAAACGACCTGGAGAATGAGATGAGAAAGGTTGATTGTGAAACAAACTGGCTTCAGCTTCTTATAAAAGATCTGTCTGCAACTGTGTACACGGCATTTCAAGACAGCTTTAACTTTCCCTGGGTCAGTCTTCATCTGCCCACCCTCAGGAATGTAGCCCAGAAAAGACACTTTTGTGACATGGAATTTGCTTTTGCTTTTTGTCACACAGAGCCTGTTTTCCTATAGATGCTCTAATACTTTCACTACATTTTCTTTATGTTGTATGAGATCTCTGGAGAAAATTAGAAAATTGTAAAAATAGACAAATACAAAGTTGTTCAGAAAAACCCTCAGCACATCATTGACTAAAGCCTGGAGAACTGCTGGTGCAATGGTTAACCTAAAAGGGGAGCACTGAATGCAACCTACACTCATCAGCTTCCCTTTTGTGCACCAGACAGTAAGCGTTGAGCAAATCGAGCTTAGTGAACACGGTTACATCATTCAACGGCACAGGTGATGTATCTTTAATGATGATCTAATTCATGTACTCAATAAACGGTCTCAGTGTTGTATTCTTTTCCTCAACAAAAATATAAGATGACTATATAATACTGAGAGCAAGTGAGTCCTTGATGCAGGTTTCCATGGCTTCTCTTTCAGGACCAGAGAATTTGTAGAACCAGGTTGAAGGCAGAGGAGCTTCAGGCAACAGATCAGTGGCACATTCGTAAGGTCTGTTGGGAGGGTAAGAGCATTTTCTCCTTACAAAAAAACTTGTCCCAGGTCGTAGTACTTGGGGCGCACCAATGACAAATCTGGCAGAGAATTGGCTGACGGGAAGTGAATTGGCAGGAGGCATAATCTAAGCAATGACAAAGGCAGAAAAAACTCCAACTCTCAATTCTCCTGTCAGTCCAATTTATGTGAAGGTCATGAGTTTCTAACCAGGTACAATCAAAAACGATTGGAGTTTGTGGTGTGGAGAATCTATGAAACTCCAGGTACTCACAGTCATTTCCTGATAGCATGAGATGAACTCGCTTTGTTCGGTACAAAATCCTGATCAGCAACTGACCGTTTAATGGAGACACAGAGAGGTGAGAAGAGTGGTTCCAAGGGAATTCCTAACTGAAATGGCAACTGATCACCTAATATTACTCCATTTTTATCAGTTCCAGAGTAAAGTAATGTCTACAAAGGCAGGCTAGTTGCAGGAAGTTGCCCACCAGTACCACCACAATTCCTGACGGACTTGGTCTTTTAATGGCATGCAACATAATGCCTAATCTGACTATGGTACATGCAACATTTTTCCTCCCTCCTCTCTTCCTCCAGGGAAAGTTTGGTTCACCCCAGTTCAGCTCCTCAATGATCACGAGGAAGCGCATGAATGGAAAGGTAAAGGAGGTTTTGGAAGCTGAACTCGGGGCAAGTGTTGCTTTGATTTGACACTATCTAAATACAATTGAAATTACTTGAAGTGTAGGATTTGTAGTTCTTTTCTTGTGCCTGTTCATGAAACTGGTTATCAATCTCCCTAGCAGTCCCCTAAATTCTCAAGGGAATCTTAGCTGAGTGTCATTCTTAGTGGCTCACTTACCCTTCAATTTATCACTTAGGAAATGATAGAAACCGTTTTTTAAAGCCTTGTCTCCCCAACCTGCTTCATCAACCAACACTTTAAACTTGACAGGAAATTCAGATACAGATCTATTCCCCTGTTAATCATTAGACACTTCAGATTCAGCTCAGGATTCCTTAAGGGGATTGTTAAAAACCTGTTAAAACTCATCAATGAACTCATTGTAGGTGACTGAACTGATGAGGTTTGAGAGTAAATGTAACTCCACCCAGAGACGATCAGAAATGCTTTTGGTGAGCGATTAAACAACAGTGGGCACTGAAGAAGCAAATCCCCGCAGCAATCCAACTCACCCCATGGGGAGAGCTGGAGTGACTACAGGACTTGGGTCTGGAACTGTAGATGAAGAAGCTTGAACAGTCGCTCAAGGCTGAGTGATTTCAGTATTTACAATCTGGATAGCTTTGTGCCTGTATCATGAGTACTTCTATAACTGCAAGACAAGGTTAAAAATACAGTATAATATTAAAAAGGTAATATTATACTGAGTTCAGTAAACTCAGGTTTTTTTTACAGACTTGCTCTTATGTGACAAGCAATTAATATTAGCTGTAAACCAATAGTTCATTGATTTTAGTTGGTTCAAGTGCTACATTATGCATCAGAATAAAGCATTAATCTATAATTAGAAAGTATGGCCACTATTGACAACTAGTACATTGAAATGATCAACAACAACAACAAACAAAAACAAAAAAGTGAAATTAATCATAGACTGTATATAATATATTAACTTCAGTGTTACTGTAAGTGTTAACAAATAGGAGGTGTTAATGCCTATACATACATAAATACACAGTGTTAGGTACAATTTGTTCCAAAGTAAGGTGTTACTATAACCACATTTCATTTTTTAGGAACACTTTACTGTACTGAATTCAACAATTACATCACAGTTACAGTTATGTTGTTGCTTGTGTTACAAATATTTTGTGCTACAATCAGCTGTTTTCAGTTCCCGTGCTGCAGTCAGAGAAATGGTCGACGGTTCTACAATTTTTGATGAGGAGAGATATGAATGTTACTTTTTTATCGCATGAAAGAATAAGAGTGCAATGGTAAAGTGCAAACTGTATCCGGATAACAAACAGCTATATTATACCGCTAACACTATTTCCAAGCATCTGCGCAGACAGCATGCTAATGCAAACTTAGCAAAAAAGCAGAGTGAGGTTAAAGTTGAGTGTATGCTAACTCAGATCAAGCAGCCAGAGCCTTCAACAGGTATCTAAAGCAGTGAACAGTCAGGCTTGCAGCACTGTAACCTTCTTGTAAATGTCTCTACAGTAGAATGACTTTTTGCAAATTGCTTTTCAGCCTCTTTGGGCTGGTTTTCAACTGTGTTGTTGCTGGTGTTGTGTTTATGAATAAAAATACATAAAAACTAAAAGAAAGATCGTATAAGTGATTTGTGCTGGTGTGTAGAACTGTAATTTAAGGTACACGGGTTGGTAATAAATTACAGCTGCTTTGGTGTTAATGAAATTAACAAAGGTTCCACTGCAGGGGAAAAAATGAAACATGAGAATGGATTTTTGGAAAATAAGTCATTTATTATCTTAGCCTCTGCTTCTCTTGTATATCTCTTTAGCCTTGTGGGTAGAGCTATGAGCATTTGTTTGGCAGTTTCTCGAGCCTCAGGTATGGACATCTTATTGTACCTGTTTTTCATCCACGTTAACTGACCAACAGCTCCCAGCTTGTGCTTCTAAGATTGCTATGGCAGTGGTGAATGTGGTGTACACTGATTTCAGTGATACTGCTAGTGGTGATGATGTGTAGAGCAATGTGCACATCTGATACAGTTTAGGGCTCCCTGTATATAGCCAGTGTGAGTTTCGGGGTATTCGATTAGTTGTTTTCTGTAAGCTGACCATGAGATGATACTAAGGAATGGAAGTATAGACTTCATGATGTCACTGTTTTACTCAAGTATTAACGTGAATGACTGTTAATATAAAAACATTTTTTTTCAGCTTTAATGAGAGGTAATGTCGTGGTCTATGACGTTTATTGTAAATTTTTCAATTTTTCATTTTTCATAACTTTTTGTTCAACTTTCTATTATACTACATATCATAGTTTCACTGTATTATACTTTAATGTGTATTTTCATCCACACTGCATGGGTAGTTGTCAGCTACATATAGAAAATAGGCAGCACGATTAATTTCAATTGTATATTTAAATACTTGGTATTGTATTGTTATTTTTCATCAGATAATTTAAATTAGATAGGTATGAGTTTTCAAGTTATATTCAAAGTGAAGCAATGTGCCCCTGATAAAACAAAGTAAAGGCACTTAGCATGTGTTCGCCTAGTTAAGATTCCCTCTCAGCAGTAATACAATGTTTCTAAGTGTCTGCTGGAAAACAAGTGGAAGGTCAAGAACATGAACAATAGATGTTGATTCCAATTATGTGTAAAGCATTGAACAAGATGCGCTAATGATGGCGTTGTAGGGAGAAAAAAGGTGTTTATGTGCTACTCTCCCAAAGCCTGTGAAACAGTTTATTAAGCAAAGGCTTTATTTCCATAAAGGCTGATAAGACTTCAAATGATTCACTGAAAAACAGTCCTGGCATCAGCACAGCAAAGCGGCGTGTGTATTTATCTCTCCCGACGTTGGGAGACAATCAAGACAAAGATGATAGCACATTTTGAAATGCAGCACAGAGACATAATGAGATTGCAGCTACTTCAGGAACAAACCAGACAAAATGTTTTTTTTTCTTTTTCATAAATGACTCCTTGTTTTATTCACACGCACCAAAAAAGGGCCATCGTTTTCAATTAATGAAGCAGGGAATTGAGTCCGAGGTCCTGCGGGATATGGATTAACTACGATGGCTTGAGGGCCCAATCTCACACTGAGTCTGTGCTGTGGTACTGCGTGGAAGAATTTTTCATTGAAGCCCCCCCCCCCCGCTACCTCCTACTTCCAACTCATCCATCCATTCCTCATCCTAAGGTGAGTTGCTTCAGTGCAGACCGCTATTAGTGGTAGGGGGAGATAAAACTGTAAGTGTTGCTCCCAATTAGTGCATCAGTGACCGCTCTGTGCCTCCTCCACGGCGAAGCCTGCGAGGAAGGAAGGAGGAGAGAATGAAAGATGGGAGGAAAGGATGGAAGGAAAAAAGAGAATTGTGTGAAGATGATGGCCGTGGAAAGGAATAAAAGAAGTGAGCTGGTTAAAGAGCTAGCGAGATAAAGACAAGACAAGAGATGAAACAAAGTGAGGATAGAAGAGAGTGAGTGGCGGTGGTGTAGGTGGAGGCGGAGGGAGACAGAAAAGTGACTAAAAATGGCTTAACCATTCATTTTGAGTGGCGAGACAGGTCCTATTAACATTTAACAGCGTTTGCGCAACTTGGTGTGGAGGTTAGGATGCAAATGAGGAGGAATTAAAACTGGCCAGAGGTTTGTCATTGATGGATTGCAGTCTGGCGGTACTCACCACTTCCTAGTGTCCATCACAGACGATTACTGTATAATTAAACCTTATTTCTGGACTCTCCGACGCATAATTACTTGTGTGGGAATGTAACCATCATCTAAAAGCTCCAGCAAAATGCTTTAGCATTTAGTCTGGCAGGCTGCAGTCATTTCACAAGAGCAGCTAGACAGATAGAGCCATCTGATGATCGGCAAAAGAACAGTCACTTTTAATAAGAGGTGGGAAAAAAAATATTAGGCGACAGTGTGCTGATTATAGGAAAATTAGGCTTTCAACTGGTAAAGTCCTTTGTGTTATTTGCATAATTTATTCCAGCTTTACCCCCGTTCAATCGCCTCCGATTTTTTTTCTTTTTTTGTGAGCTGTGGGCAATTTCCTCTCATATTTGAATAGATTGCACATTTAAGACTACTTAAGGAAAATGATCACTTAACATATTTTAATTGTTGTGCAAAAGACTGAGCGAAGGTGTGAGGCACAGCTTATGGAGGGAGGAGGACCTTTAGAAAATGAAGAGGACAGTGTTTTGGCAGATAACCTCGGGGTACAAACGCACACACTGGAAGAATGTAAACCTTGAAATTGTGAGTAAAGCTCAAGTCCGGCTGCTGGACTTAATTTTCCAATAACGTCCCCTGCTGATCAACCATAGCGTCATAAATACGGGTTATTTCTTTGTGTCCGAAAAATCAGATGGGGAAATAGATGTATATACGTCATGAATTATTTATGATCATAGCATGTATAGCATGTGCCAAAGTGGAAAAATAAAGAAAACGGCACCCCTCGATGTACTTTAACCTTGTGACGTGTTCGAGTTTTCAGAGATAATTACGGAGGCTACGCGGCAGCTTCCCACACTTCACCAGTAGCTATATAATGACACCTAGGAAACATAGTGGGTAAATGCGCATCATTTTCTTTAAGAGCACTCACATAATCCAAATTCTTTGTGATGGAGAAACATAATTAATGCTTTAATGTTTTGGTCTAGCCACTCTTAGCATAGCAAGAGAAATGAATTGTTACATTTTAATGAGAGAAGCGACAGCGCTGGCTTCCTGTGCAACACGGATGATTTTATAATTGCACACAAGGGTGACTAACACAAGGCTCATTAAGGCGATTTTTCAGCTGGGCTATTTTTTGGCAGGACAATACATTTATTTTTCCATTTTACTGATAAATAAATTCAGTTATTACTTTACGCTTCCAATAAAAACAATAACAACAACAACAAAAAAAAAAACGTATACAAGCTGTAATCTCCCAAGAAAATGTCTTTAATGAATTGTTTGTTGCTGCTTGTATCTCAGATTACATGAAAATACATTTAAGTTGACTGCAAGTATGGCAACATATTCACACATATAAACAAGTGGTGCATTTGTATTGTATGTATAGATATGTACAACAGAAACACATTACACTCTGTTTTAAAGTTGTGCAAGTGTGTTATATATACTAACAATTTATAAAATTTAACACACTAAATCAAAAAAAAAAAAATTAAATAAAAAGAGTGTGCCCATGTATATACACATTCACACGCGCACAACCACAGTACTTCACAGAAGATTAAAGCAAATGTATTGGATTATACATTTCCAGGTCACGTTTAGGTTGACCCCCAACCGTTCCCCCGCCCCCTTTACGAATCGCTTGCGTGTTTTCACATCAGTTTCATCATGAGTGTGTGTCTGTCTCGGAGAGGACACGTGGTAACACACACAAACGCGCACACGCACACTAGGCTATGCTGCAGCCTCCGGTCGCACCATCAGCTAAATGTTTTTAAGTACAGTCATCTGAGGTAGACTGCGCAAAACTTCATGGTGTTATTCTTTCCTCCTTTTTTTGTCTTTTTTTTAAAATACATTTTCCACAAATGTCTGACATTTGTAAAAGACCTAAATCAAATACCACGTGTGTTTTGTAGCCATGAGGTAGAAATGCTTTAAAGAAGAACTCTATTTAAAGAAAGGAAAAAAAGGGGAAAAGATCAGCACATCATGGAGAAAAAGACATGAAAAGAGGACCCGCTAAACACGCAACAAACAAAGCGTAGCATTGACCAGTGTGTTTCAAGTGGTTTGTCGGTCGGCTTGTGGAGAATGGCGAGGGATAGAGAGAGAGAGGAGGAAAGGCCTGTGCTACTGTTGTGTGCTGTGAAGTGCATTAGTAGGTTTTTCTGTCCAAAGGGACTCTCTCTCCAGAGGATTTGCTGACAGAAGGAATTCTGGTACAGATTGTTTTGAGGGTGGTTTTCTGACGGACCACTCTGCTTTCCCCCCTTGTGCTGCTGCTGCTGCCACGCTGCCTGTCTGTCTCTCTTTTCCATCAGTTTGCTGATGCTCAGCAGAACTCCCCACCCCCACCCCACTCCAGGTGCTGAACTGATGGTGCCTACGAGATAGCGACACAAGGCATACACAACAAGCAGCTCGTACCTTTGGGATATTTTTCTTATAGAAAAATCAGGAGGTACGATAAAAAGGGTAAGACTGATCAGCGGTTTAGATAAATAAAACACCAACTAAATAAGTGCTGTCAATGCCGTTGAGAAATTTCAACAAACCCCCCCCCCCAGATTACACACAAAACGCTTTAGTGCACGTGCAATAGACTTAAGTAGTCCCATGCCACAACAGCTCCTTAAACGGTGGCGAGGAAGAGACAAAAATACATTCCAACATGATACAAAGGGAAACAGATATTGTTCAGTGATGTAGGTCTTCAAAACTACTGCCAAAATTCCCCACTCATGTTAAACAGTAGGAACTCAAATGTATGTAGATCGTGCGCTTCATACCATCTTAGTAACTTTCAAAAAGAAAGACAATACGGATACAGGAAAAAAAAGCGCTGACATTGTTTAGAATTGATTTGTTTTTCTGGGGTGGTCATCTTAGATTAAAAAAAAACAAAAACAGAATAAAACATATATATTCCAACTGCATATACCTCCTGGCTGACCGTATTATGGTTATGACAACTGCCGTGCAACCGAATATTATTTCTTTAAATTTCTACTTTCCACATATGTAATTTACATGAGTGGCATCTCATTCAGAAGCTAATCGAGTTCAAATACAGCTAAACATGGTAAGCTAGTTTCCCTAGATGTGGATTAAGCCTAAAAAACTAACTTTTTTTTTTTAATCAATGAAGATGAAGAATTTGTTTTTGTCTATAGCTAAGCGTCATCTGTGTCTTGGAAACTGAGCCAGTGTTTAACAAGGGGAAATTCCTACAAACGTATCTATGACACCAAAGTCCAAATGAAATCATTGTGTCATCTTCTACAGCACAACTATCTCTCAAATTAGATTTTTTTGTTGTCTGTCCCCAAAAAACGTCAAAGTCGGTAACATTGCAAAAACTGTAACCATGTTCTTATATTTCACTTCTTATTTAATTTCATTTTCACAATGAAAAATAGACTTACTATTAATTTTCATTTTTTATTTCAAAATAAACACCAGTAATTGTTAAAGACCTCAATAAAATATAGCAAATAAAGCAATAATGCAATTTTTGTAAAATGTTGCACCTATACAGGTATGATATGACCCATGTTTTCATAGTGCTCCTATTTTAGTCACAGCATATTGTTACAATGTCTGATTGGTGTTTATGGTTGTATGAGCACGTTCTGTTCTTTTAATGATATCAAAGTTAAAAGTTAATTTAAAAGCATATTTATATATGACATTTGTTAATACTGCAAAAAATAACTAAATATGATTTCAGTTGGACTCGGTAAGGGCAATATCCAAGCCTCGCTTTCTTGATGCTGACTGACAAACATGCTTTCCTCAAAACCATGCAAGACCAAGTCAAACAATAATGTAATACCCACACAAAAAGACAGTATTTTTTCTTTGATATCACTGATATTTTGGAGAAATACAGTTATTTGTTCTCTTTATGAAAGATAGCCAAGTCTACAAACATTTGCCCGTTAGCTTAGCATTGCAAAATCCCTGCAAAAACACTGTTAAGTGTTTAAAAAGTTAACTGGTTAACTTTAACATGCTGCAGTCTAACAGGCTAACATATTTTATGCCAAGCTAACGTAAACAGCTGTTGGTACTAGCCTGATCTCTCAGTTAAAAAAGCAAATAAGTATATTTATATGAAGAATGATTCCTTCCATTTAAGTTCATCAAGATCAGAGAATACCTCGCTTAATGTATGATGAATATTTTACGCAGGAGTTAGCTGATAACTGATGTGGTTCCATGCAGCTAAACCATATAGCCTAGATCATGTATTATAGACAATGTTGATTATGGTTGTTTTAATTAATGTACAACTCCCACCACCCCAACACCTGCCCATCTTTTAAAACCCCAAAACAACACAGTTTTATATTTTGAAACAGCAATGGTAATAAGCTCATAAGGATTGGTCAAGTAGAAACAGGTAACTAAAGCACCTGCAGTGAGGGGGGGGAAAGGACAAAATCTTTTTACTCTCACTATAGAATATGTTCCACGAATCCAGAACACATTTAGTACATTCATTGCCACCTCTTTGCTATTTAGCCTAGTCTTTTGAGGTACACCTAACACTGCCAGATTCTCCTCTCAGGTCTTAGTGCTTTTCGTGAAGATGTCTTGAGGTACTGTACAATTCACAAACGCTTTCCTGAGTGTTGGTTGTTGGTTTGTTACGTTTGCTTGTTTTGCAGACACAGGATCAGAAACATGGGTGAGAGTCAGGGGCCCAGGGTACTGCAGCCCAAATGGATTTCTGCTCTTAGTAAGACAATAAAGGTCGATTGACCACCACCCAATGGTGACTGTCAGTCTGGGTCTTTCAGACATGCCGCTGAAGTTTTTAAAGCTCTTAATAATTATCAGCTCATGCCATGAATGTAGATTGTGAGGCAAATAAACAAATAAACTCAGAAAGCACCACTTCAGGCACTTGGATAGCCAACTAAATCTCAAGAACAACAACATAACAATATATACACAGACACTGGGGTGTCCTGTCTGAAGCCAACTTGCTTGCAATGTGTAAACAATCCCTGGCTTTCTGGAGTGTCGAGCATTCAAATTAAAACTCTTGTTCATTAACTGCAAAATTGTCAGTTGTCTCATCAAAGCGACTCTCTTGGTGCATCTAAACCCTACTTGTGAGAGCTTGTGTTGGCCTTTTGTGTGCCTTTCCCCTTCAGCACAATGCTTCTGCCCTGAGGGGAGGAATTGTGGAAACCTCTTTTTCTCAAGGGCGGGATCTATCTTTTCACTGACTGCAACCAAACATTTTGTTCCACTCAGTATAAGTGTCAATCTCTTTCTGCGATATACTTGCTTGGAATTTACAAAAGACACTCTCAATGTCCTGGTAGGTGAGGGGCCTGATTTGTCCCCTGGGCATCATACCAGTCATGTCCACGCCCTGTGCAGAGACATGTAACAGGCCTACAAGAGCCTCCTGGCAGAGTCTGGCCAGATCCAGTCCTGAGAAACCATCTGTACGCTGGACCAGCAGCGCCAGCTCCTCCTCGCTCAAACAGTATTTGTGCTGAGATTGGGCCAAGAGCTGGTTCATGATCTGGTGTCGAGCTGCGCTATCCGGCAGAGGCACCAGGACCCTCCGGGAAAAGTACCTGCGCAGTCCTTCATCCATATCCTGTGGTCTGCTTGTGGAGCAAACCACCAATACTTGGTTGCCTCCATCCTCGCCCGAGCCCATAAGAAGTGAGTCTAACTGGGCAAGAAGTTCACCTTTAAGTCGGTTGATAGGGCTCTCTTCACTGAGGTGGGCCGACAAGAGCATGTCCACTTCACTAATAAACAGTACTGAGGGCTGCCGGCACCGTGCCACTAGGAATGATGCTCGGATGATTTTTTCTCCATCCGCCAGCCACTTTGTCGCCAGTGTTGAGCCGCTGAGCTGTAGGAATGGTGCTCCCAGCTGACTGGCCAGGCAACGTCCCAGCAATGTCCTGCCACTGCCTCTGGGGCCAAACAGCAACACACAATGCGGGGATGGTCCTAAACTGCTGAACATGTCTGGACGCAGAATGGGCCACAGGACCTCTTCCTTCAGGGTAGCCTTGGCAAGTTCTAGACCTGCAATGTCACTCCAATCCACTGGGGGCCCCTGCTGTACAATTTCAGAGGTAACCATGTCCAGGAGGTGAGGATCACTGGTTTTTAGTTGTTCTTCAGCAGGCCGGGAGTTGGAAGTGGATGAGGAGGAGGTAGGTCCAGGTGCTGAGTGAGAAAGGTGGAGACGGTGGTCTTCAGGACCTTGCTCACTGAGGGAGGGGGTGGTAAAGCTGGGAATAGAGTCTGCTGAGCGGGAACCCCCCAGGGTGGAGGAGACGTAGGCTGGTGGAGTCAGAGGCCCACCAGTTGCCTGGCTGCTGTACTTCCTCTGCTGCTCTGATGCAATGGTGGATTGTTTCTGAGGATTAAAAGTTAAAGATGACTTCTCAGCACTCCTGTCAAACCCACCACCACTGGCACTGTTGGAGCCTCCGTTTGTACTGCTGCTATCTGCTACCCTGTACATGGGACTCTCAGCTGAGCTCCTTGCCTGACTGTAGCCAAAGTTACCATAAGAGGGGTCTATCTCTCCTTGACCTGTCATGTAGAAGGCTTTCCTCTTTAGTGAGTTGGAGGAGCTACTGTTGAGAGGGGTTGGGGCAATTGGGGTCAGGTTGTGGCTCTGGTATGGGTATCCAGGTAAAGCAGAAGAGGGAGCAAGGGGTGTAGGTGCAGCAATGCCTGAGGGAAGGTACGAGGAGGGAGGGGGGGCTCCTCCAGGGCTATATCCTGGCCCTACTGAGTTTTGAGCTGGGTAGCCTGCTGGGGGGTAATTATAACTAGACAAGTTGGGGGAGCCTCCATTGTAAGCTGGGACTATAGTGGGGTGGGAGGGTGGAGGAGGAGGTGGTTGCAGTAGCCCAGAGCTGTGCAGTGGAGATGGAAGTGCCGGGGCGGGGGTAGACTGGGAGCTGTAACTGCTGTGCAGGTACGAGCTGCTGTACGCTGGGCCATATTCCTGAGAGGGCATGGAGGAAGAGTGCAGGGCAGTTGCTGTGTGGCTCCCACAGCTACTGCTGGAGTAGCTGGGCTCACTCAGGGTGCTGGAAGCCAGGCCCGGAGAGCTGCACATGCCAGACACCACCTCTGAAGCTGCCGCAACCCCCCCTTTCCTGACGGAAATGCCCTCTGGGATGCAGCTCATGGGGTAGACACCATCCTGCCAAGGCTCAGATTCACCTTTCCGTCCATTCATCACTCCTGGGACACCAGGCGTCTCCGAATATGAGCCCGGCATGTCCAGAATACCAGAGTACTTCTCAGCGTACTTCTTGAGCAGGTTGGAGGCAGTGAGTGCCGAGATGTCGTCATTGGCCCAGGCATATTGGTAGGTGGCCGAGCGCTGCAGGTGGCCAGGTACTGCCCTGTATGCCTCAGCCTTGTGGGCTGGCGAGCGCGTGGTGGACGAAATGTCGAAATGCTGTTCGGCCCACTGGCTGTGCTCGGGGGTCCACTGCATCTTTACGCCTGAGGAAAAAAAGACAGAGATGCGTTAACACACTGTCAAGCTAACATCATTTTAACAATAATTAAAACTGTCCAAAAAGGTGATATTTGTCCAGAGGCGTTTGGTGTGTTATTTGGTGTGTTATTATGGATTTGCATCCAACTAATCAAGATTTGTTAAACCCTACAGCTCACAAGGACTCTGAGAGAGCATCAGCAGGTAAAGTGCGGTACAGAGAGACGCTGGGATGGCTGGTTACGGCAGCCTAATGCACCCTGGCCAGACCAATAAGACAGAGGCATTGAGGGTCACTCTATAATCCCCGGCTCATCTGAAGAGGCTGGAGATGGGTTTGAAAATGCGCCTCGCCGAGTGCCACAAAGCAACACACACACACAAACACACACCTCTGCTTGTGGTACTTTCATTCAATACACACTTAAAGACAAACCTGTGCTCAGACACACAGGCGTTTAAAAAAAAAAAGAAAAAACATCTATGCCTGCACTCCGGCGTGCAGACGTCCATGAGCACACGCGCACGCACGCACATCCACTGACCCAGACAGACAAACACAGGCACACACGCAGGAGCTGTAGCGAGCTATGAATTACAACACATTGTGTCTCAAGCTTAGTTCCTTTCTGCACAGCTCCACCTTGACCTCTCTCTCTCTACCATTCTCTTTACCATTCTGTCTGCCTCTTCTTCATGCCTCCCTGCTGCCTTGTTTTCACTCTCAGCCTCTCTCCTCTTTGCTTTTGTTTGTTATCCATTTTCCACCTCCCCTCCTGCTAGATCTGTCTTTATTTCTCTTCACCTCCTTTTATTCAGACTCCATCTATTTCGATATATATCTCCACTTTTCACTCCCTTTCTTCGAAGCCACCCCTCCTCTTATTTAGTCCCTCTGTGCTCACTTCGCCTCCCTCCCCTTCCCTCCTTCCTTTGCTCCTTCTCATCTCAGACATACTCACCTGGCTCTCCCCTTTATTGCCTCAGGAGGCTGGAGAGCCACTGTTTCCTTTAATCCCAGCCAATGCCATCTGCAAACACTGACAGTCACACAGTGGCTCCATCGTTGTCTCACTATCAAAGCCGTGGCACTATCAAAGGCTGGACTGGGCGTAATCACAGCAGCCGCACAGCAGATTGAACCCTGTTTGATTTGACTTAGTGCACACAAATAAAGGATAATATCGGTGTCATTTAAGCTACTTCCTCCGACTTATTGACTGGCAGCGGTTGCATGTAGAGACCCACAACTGGGGGTCTAGTAAGCAATCCCTGTTTCAAAATTGGTTTATGTGTGTGTTTTTGTGCTTGTGTGAATAAAGCCAGCACGCACAATAAAATGCATTCACGGAGGAGCAAATCTTCCCTTCCTCCCATCCATTTATGCTACTGCAAACACATAAACATGGGGGAAAAAACGCAGAAAGCAAGCACACACAAACAAATACACGTTCACTCTCTCTTGCTCTCTTTTCTGAGGCCCTGTGTTTGTTTGGTAACAACACAGGCAGGGGTGGGGGTGGGGGTATCCCTAGACTCCTATTTCCTCTCTGATTCTTCTCTCTAGCCATCTCTCAGCAGACGCCAGTGGCTAATTAGCAGAATGGCGATCTGCTAATTGTGTTAATTTACAACATTTTAGCCGAGGGGAGTCTTGCCGGGGCTGGCGTGCCCATCACCCTCCCAGTGTAGTGAGCAGGGAACACCTCAGATAGAGCTGGGCGAAGTTTTGTGCTAGCTAAGAGGCTCTTTTAATATTGAGAATATATTAAGTGAAGGCAGCAATATAAAAAGGACAGTATTTCTAAAAGGAAATTACATTTCCAAAAACAGGAGAAAATAAGAACAACGCTCTAGACAAAATTCAGATTTCACACCAGCAAAGAAACATTTAACAGATATTAAAAAAAAATGGCTGCACAACTGCCAAAGAGCACTATTTGCAAAGACAAAATGCTACAAAGTCACATTCCTCTGTGATGATTCCAATGCGTTCATACAGCAGTGTAACCATTTTAATCTGAGTAGCTCAGAGAGTCCACAGAAAAAAATTGTGTTTCCAGGAGTCCATCAGAGGGTGCAGTTTTGTTATTTTTCTTGTTATTTTGTCAGTAAGCCAGTGTCAATGAGTATTGATCAATCCTTAATAGAACAAGATCACTGAAAATATTAAACAATTCAAGGCTGCTCTCAAGCTTGTATTCTAAGCGTCATGTCTGATCCGTAACCAGGAGCAAAAGACTGCACATAAAGTCTGTATAGTTCCAACATTAACTTTTAAGCATTACCAAATAACTATAAAGCAGATATGGATGAGGACAACAGATTCAGCCATGTGTTCAACTATCTGTAAATACATGTATATATTTATTATTATATTATATTTATTATTATTTATTATAGACCTTTTCTTACAAACAAACTGTCCACTCCCCATCTGATTCAGGGGCTATAATCACTGTATATACTATCAGAGTGACTCTCCTCTCTGCAGTGGCACAGACCTACAGTGAAACAGCATTGCTGACACAGGGTGATTCTGCAGCGTGATTCTGCCACAGAAAAATCCACCTTCAGATGTTTCTTAAATGGGCATTCAACAGTGCTTCAGTTGAAGATTATGGACATAACATAATATTAATTTGGTATAGTGCAGAGCAAGTGGCAGCAAATGTTATAAATATATATTCTATGATATGACACATTCTTTTTAAAGAAATTAAAGATATCACACAATCTCTGTAATAGATGACACCATCTGGGCTGAAATAAACATTTTTCTATAAAAACTGAACAGAGGCTAACTATTGACATCTAGTATATATTCATATTAATGTAGAGAAAAAACTGTATTTTAAGGCTTTGGTTTTTTTTTTTTTTTTTTTGCTTTATTGTTAATGCCTGAGTATATATGTTTAACTTTAGAGAAATTCTCATGTCCTCTTGCAGCCAGACAATAAGCCGAAGCACGAAAGCTACATCAAAAGAAAGTTAGCAAGAGATGACCCTGTTAACCTTAGCTATGAACAAAATAAAATACACATTTCAAATAAAATAAAAATCAACTTCAAATGTACACTCAAAACATTTTATTTTCTTAAATATTGCCATTCAAAAGGATCTTAATGTGCACTTGATACAGTAAAACAATCAAATAGGTATGAGCTATATCAAATAAAAGAGCTAGCCAAACTAGCATTAGCTAAGTTTTTCTCTAGCCATTATCATTTATGAATGCCACATCTCAGGTATAATATATCAATCACATATACATAAATGATAAATTGCCTTCTTTGTCAAAAAAAAGTAATGCATGCATTTTTACTGATGTAGTGTATGTGGTGAAACCCCCCCCAAAGAAAAACAACGCAGCTAGCAAAGCTAGTGTAGCTTAATAAGGTGCCACACCTTTGGTGTTGCTACTTTTTAATCACATTAATTAACATAATTTGAATCTACCTATTAGCAGAAGACACAGAGAGATGCTAAGTACTGAAAAAAACTGTTCATTTTCTCTTAGACTTATCTGTTGATGACATTTAGGTAATTTGGCGTACCTTTTTATCTAGCTGTGTTATTAGCTAAAATACTCCAGCTTATCTTATTACACAAAATAATTCAAAAGAAGGTGTGAGGATAGAAAGAAATAAGAGTAATATATAAAAATGTTGAAGGTAATAGAAATGAGGAATAAACACAAAAAACAAAGGCCTTCAAAGTCTTAGTCTTCACTCCCTGTAATCCGACATGCACCAAACTCTTATGTGCTCTGTTTAAAGAAACACGATCTTTCTAATACTGTCATTAATAAAGATAACATATATAAAAAGAGTATGTCAGGCTCCATCAGGGCTTTCATCTCTTCTATAATGAGGTTAATGCAGAGAAGCAGTGATTACCCTGCAATGCAAATGAAGGCCAAACGATAACTTGCACTATTTAAATAAGGTAATAGCGATTACGCTACGTTATTCAAATGAGGACGGATGCTTTGAACTGAGCACTTTGAACTTGCTGCTCCTTCTCCAAAACATATGGAAGAGATCGAGGAGGACTGACTTTGGTATCATTCAGGGGTGTATCCTTTAATTCAATGTGATGTAAACCAGGGGCAATGAGCAAAGCAAAGCGCCCTAATGTGATGGTGCAGGTGGGGCGGGGCCTTACTACATCCCTTTACTTGCTATGAATGACCTTGAAAGACATTGAAAGAAAGTCATTGAATTCATTGTCAAAGGGCGATTCAATATCCCTTTGTTATTAAAAGCATCACACATTCATTTTCACAAACAGTCAAGGCTCTTTTCTTTAAAATATAAAATTGTTCTGTTACTTGTGGAGCACAATTTGGCCTTTGGCTGCAGAGGCCTTCATTAAGGTTACAAGATTACATGCGTGGGGCCTCCGGCTTAAATATTTAACAAGAAATATTTCCATTCATTTGTTTTTGGTCTCGTTACAGCACTTTGATCGAGCTGCAAGGCTGCAGACCTGGCAGACATATTTACAGATCATTTGGACAGACACATGCAATAAGGTGTTCAAGTTTTTTTTGTTTTTGTTTTGTTTTTTTAAACCAAGAGTCGTACATGTTGCCGAGAAAAAGGGAGAGAGAGAAATCATGCACTCGGGTGAAACATCCAGCAGAAATCTTCTCCACCTTCTGAAGCGTCTAGTCTGCCAGCTTTTTTCACCCCTCTCCTCCAGCCTCCACATAGAGAAGCCTAATAATTCTCATTACACTCGGCATCCATCTGCATCAACAGAACTGCCTATTACTCTGTGTGTGTGTATATGCAGTAAACAGCTCTTTAGAGAGAGCTAATGAGCTCTTTTAAGTCTGTCTGCTATGTGATTCTGCAAGCGGGGTGTCAGAGCAAACTGCCCATTTCGGTAACGCCATAATTAAGCCGTATGTGTATGTGTGCGTACGCGAAAAAGACATGCTGGCACACATGTTTCCACTGCGTGCGTATACACACGCCAAGACAAGGCGTACAAATGTGCACCCCTCTTTGTCTTTCTAACATAAACACTCACCAGAGACCTTCAAAAACAAACTATTGTGTCGTAATTCTTTTTTTTCCCCTTCCTTTAAACAAATGCGTTCCGGCCGAGCGTTGGAAGAGAAAGAGGAGGACGAGGAGGAGGAGGTGGAGGAGTAGAAAGAGCTGCATGACAAGCGATAACTTCATCAAGAGAGACCCGTTTTCACGCACCACAGGGGAAATCTAACCAGCCAGTTATTCAAATCCTTATCAAATACACCAGAGGGCATCTTTTAACCCCTAAATCACAGCACAAAAAAACCTCAGTACACAACATACAGTACGCAGCTATTGTTTAATGACATATGTGTGTGCATTTTTCTATGCACGCAGGCCTCGTGTGTGTTTGACAAATCTCCGGACTGCCTCGTTAATGAGTCCGGCACACTGTGACTAAGCCACAGGCTACGCTGTATTGGCACACAACCTACAGTAGAGAGTCAAATAATGTGATTAGGTCCTCCAAAAGGCAATTAATTATAAAATTAGTCATGAGCTGGTGTCTCTCTCGCCCTCGCCCTCTCTCGCTCACACATACATGAGCGCACAAAATCAAAACTGAAATCATGTTTATTCTTTGGAGCAGAAATTGCAATCCAGAAAGTGACAGAAATGTTATTATTAACAACCTTATTTGAACCGAGTCCAAACTACAGACAGAAGTGTTGCTTGCAGAAATTTAATTTCATTTCCATCCTCCATGACAGACTTTTTTTCTCTGAAAATAGCCTGAATTCACATCTTTGAAGCCTTCGATTCAAGTCCAGCCACAGCTTACCATTACAACGACTAGTCTGCCGCAAAGCAACGACAGTAACGACAACAACAACAACAGATAAGGAAGTAAACAGAGCGAGTTCAAAGTCTAGACGGCGAGCAGTGACCGGGAGAGATGAGCTGTCACTAACTCAAAGACGGTGGGTGGGGGTGGGGATTCTGTAAAGATGACAGCTCGGAGCTGCGATATAAAGATATTTGACAAATGACAGCAACTTTAAAAAACTCTAACACCCATTGTAATCAGCGATCTGTGACCTTGGGATAAGTTTGCACAGCCAAACCAGCAAACTCTAAAATATTTCTGGAGCAAAAAAATAAATCAATCTGTTTTTGACACTTTCAAAATATTAGGACATGTTTAATGACGATACCAAGTTTAGCTTACGGGAGAAATCAGACCAAATCACCGTAAATCTCTAACTAAATTCCAGAGGCGTATCCTCGTAACCCCTGCCTGCCCATATCAGATCTTCCTTAAAGCTGTATAAATTGACACTGTCTAAATTTCCTTTTACTAGACAGACTATTGAATGGGTGGGTTAAATGGGTAGGGCGCAGTTAAACAAATGCTCTGGATCAAGGAAATTGTGCGTGGCTTCTTTTGTCATTCAGAGAGGAAATTGAGAGATATTCGGCAGGGGCTCAGCGCTGCTAACGCACGACATTCATCTATAATGCACTTGGCCTGTCCGTCAGATACTCCATTTCCTGTGACTAGCGCAGCGTGCCTAATCACCCAGCTCCATGCAGGGTATCTTCCTCAAAGACAGCCCTGCACACACACACACACACACACACACACACACACACACACACACACACACACACACACACACACACACAGTTATGAAGTAAAAAATGAAGACAGACACATGTACAATACACGCACGCACACATTGAGCCCACTTAGGCAAAACAGATTATTCTTATCGTGTGAACAAAACATCTGTAAAGACTCTCAACACCAGTGTGCTCTAACAGTGTCACGACCTCAGCAGCATCTCCATAGCGCCTCTTTCATCAGAAAAGCCTTTCACAAGCATGCAGAAACCAGACACATCATCAATAGGTGGAAAGATATAAAGTATGTAACTTAAACCCATTTGTTGCTGCTTAAACATCTTACGGCAGCTGTTTTTCCCCCGTCTGCATTTACACGTATATGGTGAGAAAGCTTCTACTTGAGAAAGAAGGCAAAATCAGCCAAAAGTCATTTTAGAATCTGTGGCTCATTACTCATCCACAAGCTATTAATGATTAAGTACTCCAATAAATCTGCAAATACAAATTAGCTTCTTTTATTGCTATAAATTACATAAGATAAGATAAGATAAGACTTTATTGATCCCACAGCGGGGAAATTTTTGCGTCACCTCAGCTCAGGTACAGATATATGAAGGAAATACAAAAATAACGTGACATAAACAACCTAACACAGAGTGAAAATTTATAAAGCTTTAATAACATGTTTCTACTCTCGTTATTATGGTATCAGCTGCAATTATAATGATTTCACTGGTCTATAAAGATTTAACAGTTAACAGTTAATTTGATCATTTATAAAAATTACTCACGTATTAAAAAAAACTAAACTTAGCCATACTGTGGTAGCTCTTACATTTATAAATCATTTACCATTAGCACCTATTAGTGAAAACAGTTTGACATAATGACTGTTAAGGTACTAAAGTCTGTCACAAATTCTTGTTTTATTACTCATCTATTACTAGCGTGCAGCTAATGGGGACGGCAACAAATTAAAGTATTAACCCCAAAAATACTAAAGCCTACATTTTTATTAATGCTCTGCAAATCTTTAATCTTATTACAGATTAAATAAAAAACAAACTCACTGAGTTTTAAATGCCTGAGTTTGGTAATGAATGCATGGGATATACACACAGACAACTTATCCATGTATAACCCTTATTAGAAGGGTTATACATGGATGCACAATCTGTATGGGAAGACTAGCAGACGCTGAAGCTGGCAGCTTCTGATTAATTGTAGTAAAATGTGACACATTAACACCACAATGCAACAACTTGCTACACAGTATGTAGACTTCAATCTGTTTCCATCATCAATGCGGTCTGACGGAAAGAGTGGTCGCGGAGCTACATCGGCATTCCCCGCTTCCACCTGGGGTGCAGCCGGCAGGATCTTTCAGAGCGGCCCCGAGGTTAACGTGGGGCCACACGCTATCAATACTCCTCTGACGCTCGAATCCATACCTGTGAACCACCACCACTTTGTTTACCTGTGTGTTCAGTAATTAAAATAGATTTCTGAGAGGAGGCCTAATCCTTTCAGAAATGGCATCGATCTGACTACCAATGCACGAGAGGTGCGGTGTAATTTTGTCTGCTTTTTTTTCTTCCCTCCTCCCCTACACTCTGTTCAGCATAACCGAGTGCGCTGAGGACACACTCCCCTGCCTCTTCCTCCTAGACGGAAACTTTGGAAAGTCCTCGACATGAAGGACATCATTTAGGGGCAGAGGAGGGAGGGGGCTACAATAGAGGGGTGGCAGGTGGAGATAATAGAGAGGGAGCCTCTAACCTCGTCTAAAGCTGTCTGTCTTCGTAAATAAAATGAGATAATTATTGAGTGAACAACATTATACGCAGACGACGCACTCTTTCTTCTACCCCCCTCCTACCGGCGCAGTTGTAAATCTCAACAAACACGGTGCTTTTGGACATTAAGTGCTCACTAAGCACAGTGGATGCATCATATTTCAAGAGCAGGCGTTGTGTGGGTGAGGAGCTGGGGAAAATGGAGTGTAATGGTTATCCATTATCTTATATGGCAACGGCAGCAATGATCATTTTCAAGTGACTCATTTCTGGAAGTACCTATCTATTGGCCACTTCGAGAGAAGACTTTGATGGCTAATCCAAAACAACTATTCAGAGGTCATTTACTGCGGCAGCGTGGAGACACTCTGCACAAGAGAACGCTCAAGCCTTCCTCATTATTCAAATACAATCCTCAGGAAGATCTACATGACAAACAGCAGCGCAGCAGCCCCGGAGTGGGTGATTACCTACACAGCACACTCCGAACCAGAGTGGAAACATTAACAGCGCATCAACAAATGAATATATCACAATCCAAGTAAGAGTATGAAAGCGGCACAATAGATATTTGTCAGGGGAATTAAACAATGATACTGGAGCTGTATTAATACGTCGACGCTTGCTCACAGAGAAGCTTAGTAGTCGGTAATGTGGCCACGAGTCATGTCTGCCAGAGAACTTTCATATTAGTCAATCATATTCTATTCATCTCGCAAGGTAAATGTATTTTTATTAGTGTCGCTGCGCTGTTTGTTTGTGTGTGGTCTCAGCTCCACATGAATGGTTACTTAACACCACACTGATTTCCCCTCAGCAGTTAGAGAAAAACCAGCCTATGCTCAATGATGCATCACCGTGTTTGCTGCCGCCAGGCCGTGTGTGTGTTTGTGTGTGTGTGTGTGTGCATATGTCTTTGTGTGTTTGCATGTGTTATCGCTGCTGGCACGTAGACAGCCAGCCCAGGAGTGACTGCCGGGGTGTCACCATCTGTGGATGCATTTATGTCTGTCTGCACCGAGTTGTGTGTGTGTGTGTGTGTGTGTGTGTGTGTGTGGTTTGGAAGGGGAGGGGGGTTTAGGGGTAGGGTGGAGATGCACTCAGACAGTAGACTGGATGGCAATTGTAACATCAGTAGGCCAATTTGCTACCAAAAAACTTCAAATTTCAAATTATTTTTTCCTATTAAAGACCACAGAAAATGCCATGATTTATAAAGCCCCCTTGTATCAATTACAGAAAGCTAACTGTAAACTCTCATTTTGTCACATGGGCAAAAAAAGAAGAAGAAGATTTTAAAGCCTTTTCTACTCGTTACGATGGATTTTGCAGTGTATCAAACACTTGGCAAGCAAGCTAGATTAGAGTTCAACAGCAGTTGGTGGAGATTAACGCCCGCCGTGCTTAGCGCACGTGCAAGGCTGCAAAAGTGCGTGTGTGTGTGTGTATATGTGTGTGTATATGTGCCTGTGGGATGTGTGTGAATTACTGAAGAGGCCCTGGCTGGGATAACCTCTACCCCCAGCCTGTGAACTTGCAGGATCCTTCACGGTTCATGTTTGAAGTGTCAAATTCTGCACACTTCATATGGATTTTGGCACGATATGCCAACCCACACCTCTTACCGAGTCTGAAAGAGTCCAGTCTCACAGTCCAACTGTTTGGAAGTGTATTAAAACACATAAATGGAACCCTCCTCCCAGCCCCCCCAAAATGAAAAGCTTTCATACCTGTCTGTGATGCTTTAGCAATAAAAAGGACATTAGTGAATAACCAACCTTTTCTATCATTTATTGGCTGTTGGATGGAAAGAAAAATTAACAAAAGTAAAATTGAATGAAAATAATTCACAGTTCGGTCCAAAAACGACATCAAGCACCAAAATGAGGCCTGGGAAAAGGAAGGTAGAAAGTCATGGCCTTCAAACAACTGTGCAAAAATTTTTCCAGATATTTGGGAACAGTGAGCCGTAAACAAATACAAGTCATTTATCTTAATCTCACACCTTTGCACACTGTGGGAAAATGTTATACATGATGTAGGGGCGACTGACAAGGGAACGATCGGACATGTTGGTATATGGCGCTGGACTCCACCAATATCTGCTCTGAGATACAACCTATAGCTGCTTATTCTGAACTCGGATGCACATGTTTGTGCACGTGATGCTCCGAGCATTAGAAAGAACGAGCTCTCTGGTATGACAGCAGGCATGCGAAAGAGAGTACACGAATGCAAGGCAGTGCGGCCTGCACGTGCATCTTTAAATCCAGTGTGCTGCGCATTATGCTAGAATTCACACAGGTTGTCTAAACAGTCAAACAGCGGATCAATACGCCCATCGATCGGTGGCATTGACACTGAACTGGTCGTGGCGAGGGGGCAGGAGATTCTCACTAGAGCTCTCTGCAGGCTGCCGGCTGGAGAACGTATACACACATACTCACACACTCCTTTACGGACACACACATTTACTGCAAAGGTGAGGCTGAGACAAATATTTGAGAACATGTGTATACAGATTTACGAACGTTAAATTTCTTCCTCTCTGCCTACTCGAACAGAAACTCAGGCTTCCTTGGGACACAGACTACCTCCGCACCAGCACAACGCTGCTCATCTCATATGAGCAGATTCAGGTCCTGTCTGTTCAAGTCAGAGCAGTCTGCCAGCAGTTTGTCTCAAAGTGAGGGCATCCAGTCAGCTTCAGCAGCTGAATATCAAGCTGCCTGCCGCCACGTCTCCTTGCGCTCAACTGACACAGTCGATAGCTCTGCATTATTCATGGGGACGGCGGGGGCCGATGAGATGGCCTCTCACTGAGGGCTGGATTTCAACAGTTCCAAACTTTACACGGGCTGGCGGACGCGTGACACCTTCAACAACTGCTTATCGTCAGCGAAAATGACAACCTAAGGCACAGGGAAGGGCACGGACTTTAAAGGGGAGGCTCGGGGAGGAATTTGTCAGAGGCGCATCTGTAGGTTTTGAACGAGGCTCGAAGACTGACACCATGGTTTTAATGTGACCCTTTCACAACTGACTGATGTGCCATTTAAATAACAGGCAGTGGAGCAAAAATAGCCCCTCTCTAAGAAAATAAAGTACATACGACTTTCTTGTCAGCTCTTCTTGTTTGCTATCAAGTCAATAAACACAGATCACAAAGCTAACATGAAACCCCGAGTATCTTTTAGCGATAATAAAAAAGAAAACAAATCATAATTTGAAATGTTGCTCAGCTACGTTTGCTTATTTCCATTACACAGACTCAAAACATCAATTAGCTAAACTGCGTCCGTTCAAAAAAGGAGGAGGGGAAAAAAAAGAACAAGTTAGGGAAAAAAAGAGAGACTGTTATTTGGAGTAAATCAAACACGACGCAAAGAGAACCAAAGGCAATAAAGAACGTCAGGCTGCTTGATATCAGATCTCGGAGGAGAAATTTGATGGGCACCGATGAGCAGAAGGCATCTCGGGAGGATTGGACAAGGGAGAGATTTAATGTGATCATAGGGGACGCTCATCTTTCAGGGAACGGGGTAATAATGAGCAATCAATAACATCCCTAACAGAGTTAGAGCGAGTGGCTGACAGCAGATGTAAGGCTCCGGCTAACAGGCTACGTCTGATCTCACATTACCACACTGGATCTGAGTTTAACACACACACAGGCGTGCAAAGTGTGTATAAATGCACAGACAGCATATGGATACCCCACCCCTCCACCCCCCACACACACCTACACACACTCTGTACTTCTTACACACTGACACATGCACACAGCGCACAATCTCCTTAGGTGACATCCAGCAGCAACGTGTCACTGTCTATCGATCAAGAGCTGTAATCACATTCACGGGTGATGAACACAGTTCGGTATTGTGAACACGGGCTTCTGTTTATCCGGTGACTGCAGATTTCACGGCCTAAAATGACAACCAGGATATAAAAAGTACCCAGTAAATAAAGCTCAATGTCCTGCTCACTGCTGTTTCCACCACTTAGACTTAGCTATCATGTAGACTCAGTTTGAATAGCTAGAAGTGACTTGACTAACACGTTACAAAAAAGCATTTCAGCATGGCTTAAGATTAAATGTTCAACAATCCCAGGGTTTCCTCCAGAAATATTAATTTAACTGTGAAAAGTGTTATAGGAGAGCTTATTTTCCACTTTAGAGGAGGACACACCAGTGAGCCATTATTCACATGCAGCAATGCATGCATAAACTACCCCACTGTTATCTGCAATTATTTGATACAAGTGGACAGATAATGGTTAAAAAGTTAAAGATAAGGTAGTAGACTAAAAAAATATATCCCCTAATTTAATAACTGTAGCTATTTTATCCAGAGATTCAGCATCACAGAGGTCTAGAAAAATACTTAAGAGTCAAGAAAATGGCTAGAATAATAAAATGCCTAATCTTCTGTTAATCAAAGCATTTTAGCTGGAAATATTTTCTTTTGATTAATTTGATTAATCCTTTTATGCTAAGATCTGGCCGACAGTTGATGTATTTAAGCCGCACTGAAACAAAAGTCAAATCTACTTGTACATTTAGATCATCACAGAACAATGCTGCTGATGTAACTGGCAAATAAATTACCACTAATTTAACACAATACATGTTTACAAAAGAAACATAGCATTAAGGTTAGCTTCTATAGTTACGCTCATTTCTTATAGCCTGACTCAAGGAGCCAAAAGATGATTAAAGAATGCGTTCTCAATGACCCTGAAGCTGTGAACCAAAACACCAAATACTATTTTCTCTGCCTATTTTGGAGTGACAAAGACCAGGGCCTTGATAACAGTTTGGATGTGCACGTTTGCATGCGATTTCACATATTTGTGACATAGCATGTCTCACAGTGGCAAAGCAGTTTTAGAAAATCAATTATTTTCTTCTTCCCATATTACTGTGCCGCTTCGCTGTCAGAACCTTTTCATGAGCATTTTCTGCTCCCTAAAAGCAGAGTCGGACGACGAGGAGGAGAGAGAAAAGGGCACGAGGTATTTATTGAGGAGATGAGTTGGGACACAAGATAAGGAGTGACTCTGCTGGTCTGTTCGAAGACGAATGTCATTCCACCACTGAGGTCCCATGAGGGACATGAGTCAAGGCTGAGGAACGAAGAGGCTGACAGAGGAGCCAGAAATTCAGGCTGTGATATTTCCATTTTTGAAAGTTACGATATTTGTTACTGGAAGACAAAGCCAGTACGGCGGCACCATATAACATCTGAATTCTGCTTTTACACTCATTTCTTCTTCACCTTGAGTTCTCTGCTCCGAACATCCTCCCTGCACGCTTTCGTTGAAAAAGCTGATTGACACCAAGCCTATAGGGAGCTGCATTTTGTAAACAGTATCATGTCGTTGCAGATGCTCCAGCTTTTGTTAACAACTTGTACTAACAGCTGACCAGATGTGTCCGAGGGTTGCAGCGTCTCCTAGCAACAGTAAAATGTTCTGGCAGAACGGGCAAATCTGAAAGCACAAAACAGATTTCTATACTGTGTCTGTCCTTTACTGGCCAGCAGAACATCAAACAGTGAGGCCACTGGTAATGTAAGTTTAATCTGCACTCATTCACTACCTGTTACACTTTGCTGTCCCTTGCACCCTCCTTAATCAAAGCTATAGCACAGCATCTCATCAGGTTGTTAGTTACTCTGAAGCTCTCAGAAGTTGCTATGGGCCTCTTATCTTATCAGTCAATCTGCAGCAGCGTGCAGGAAATGAGACACACAACAGCAATACTGCCAACAACACTCATCTGTCAACATACACTGGCTCAATTACCATACTGTAGCACAATTCAGGACATGCAGAACAGCAGCCAAGTGGATAAATTGAATTGCTGACGTTATACAAGCTAAGTCATTAGCGTATCTGTCACCGGTGTATCTGTGCAACAGTAAAAGTGGTCAACTTTTTGCCGCCCGGACGTAAATCTGCATTTTTCTAATCATTGGGAGTGTGCATTTGTTTTGATTCGGCATCCTCGTATTACCGACTTGTTTGCAGGCTCTGTCTGCAGACAGAAAAAGGCAGGGGGGAAAATATATATATATAAAGAGGAAGGCGAGCAGATACACAGAGAGAGAAACAAAGCGTGAGACAAACCCATACAGTGATACGGAGAAAAGGGGAGAGAGATACACATGCAGGGAGATAAAGAAGGATGCCTGGTGTATGTACTGCATCCCAAGGGATCACTTACTCAGTATAGACACTTTCATTGGCCAAAACCTCTTCTCTTCACACACACACACACACACACACACACACACACACACACACACACACACACACACACACACACACAATCCCTCCAAGCAATATTCCTGTAAGCACTTGTCCACTGAAAATCACTGCAAGTGAAGTGGAGAAGAGGAAGGAACGGAGGAGGCTGCTAGAATACAGGGAAGTAAAACAAGGAAAAAAAGGGATCAGGAGGAAGCAGGAGGACACCTGGCTGGTGTCCAGGGGAATTAAACAGTCTGTTTACTGCTCTCAGCGCCTCAGCACTGCTATGTTAGCCTAATGGTACGGACATGAAGCCAATTGATTTGTAGACCAATAGACCTCTCCCACAGCACAGGCAGATTACCTAGATCACTGGCTCTGCATCGAGTAGACATCGCTTCTCATTTGCGCCCCACAGGCAGTGGAATGTGAAAAGGGTTTTTGTGTGTCTGTGTGTGGGCATGTTTGTGTATATGTTCGCGTGCACCTGGGATTAGAATGTGTTAATTCGCAAACTCCATACACTTACAACCAGGTGACCCTTATTTCAATTATTTTCCTTCAAATTATGTAAAATCCTTTATGGAGGATTAGCTACATTATATTATTTTCATATATATATATATATATATACATATATATATATAAATATATATACACACATGTGGTTTAGTTCTGTAAAAGAGTTAAAACCGCCACTGATGTGTAAGTGCTCTGAAATTGTTCAACCTGTACAGCAGGTTATGTCCTACAACTAGGGCTGCTCGATTATGGCAAAAATGATAATCACGATTATTTTCACTGAAATTGAGATCTCGATTATTTGACGATATTTATTTAACCCTTTAAGACCTACCATAGAACCAAGTCCGCCAGAGCTTATATTATTTTTTTACATGTTGTAGTGCCATTTGTGGGAGCATTTCAAGTTGCTATACAACTGTTATAGCCCATATTTGAATAATATGTATGCATTAAGTCTACATTAATTGCAAAAAAGTGCAATAAACTACAAAAAAAATTGAAAATCGTTTTTGCTTTTTTTTTTTTTTTACATATATTTCTACTTGGAGAAATTTTCAGAGGCTTATCCCTCAAAACTTTAAATGCAAAAAAGTTGCAAAAAATAGTTTACAACAACAGGAAATTTATTTTGAGTGTCTTCATAGTTTTATTTTGGAGATACACCAATTTTTATATACACTGCAGGAAAAACGAAAAAACAATCCTATGATGCAAATTTGCAAAGAAAACAGCATGTGCATCAAAATAAACTATTTCCAGCACTGCAATTCGAGTTCTAAGCATCCCAGAAACTATTCAGAAAAGTCAAACATGACCAGTATAACCAGCTTATCTTATAACCAGCCCTTTTAAGGCCTACAAGTAAAAAACTACATTTCCGCGAAAATGACGTCACTTCCGGTTTCAGGGAGGAAATGGCCGACATGTGATAGTTCGTGCTGACGTCTGTTTCACTGTGGGAAGTGTTACGAACAGCTGATCGGATCGGCAAAGCGTGTTTCTGGAATATTATGTTTTTGTTCCTGCAAGCGCTTTTTATGCAATTTTTGCAAAGCTTTATGTGGAAGGAAACCGTGACCGAGGACAAGCTGATGGCATAAGATGTAAGTACAACTCCTCCGGTTTCATATGCAAAACAAATTATTGCGCTAGCTTACACGGTTCCGGTTCTACAGGGATTTAAAAATAGTTACACAAAACTGAGCGTGCTGCTCTGACCGGCTTCAATGACTTTAAAAAATAATATAAAATAGTGTGCAACACCACTGAAGTTTTTTTTTTTAAACCTCTCTTTTCAACCAACGGCAGTCACTCTCCTCTCCAAATAACTTCTGCTTAGCTTTCCGAGCTTCCCTCGGGTCCTCTTAATCAGCGGTCTCCAACCTTTTTTGCGCCAAGGACCGGTTTATGCCCGACAATATTTTCACGGACCGGCCTTTAAGGTGTCGCGGATAAATGAGGGAGGGGCTAATAATCGGCTCAGTCATTTTTAATGATCGTTGAAAGCCCAGATCGTAATCGTGATTAAAATTCGATTAATTGAGCAGCCCTACCTACAACTATATGGGATATTACCTGTCATTGTAATTATTAAAGAATGGAAGCTTGAAGACAGGAGACGTGTACCTTCTAACATGTTATGAAAAGAAACTTTGGCCAAAATATTACCTAATCAAGTAATTTTAGTACCTAGGCATTGAACAGGTTTCATAACTGTGGTCAAAAAACCCTGAAATAGTAAGCAAACACACACACACACACTCACACACAAAAAAAGACAATAAATAAATTTAAGCCATGTTCCCACTCACAAGACAAACAGGTCCTCTGGCTGAAAGCCAAGCCACCACCACACTGGGGCTAGAGTTACAAATGTAAAAATGCCTCAATATTATTTCAGGTGCCACCAAATATCCAGTTATTGTGCCATATATGTCTAAGAAAACAATGATTTTTAGGCTTATAGCATCAACACATACACTCAACAACAGGTTAAAAGCTAGCTCCTGAAAAACAGTATGTCTGATAGTGACATGAAAAGAAAAAGAAAGCACTAGTATGCAGAATGTATGGTAGTCTTCTGTTTTTATTGTTCTATGCACAAAGTATAGATAGCAATTAGGTAAACACATCTATAGTTGAAATGCTAAGCTAGCTTAACTGTGTCTTGCTAAAACCATTTTTGCAGCCACAATCAGGGACAATAGAAAACTGAGACATGAGGTTCTGAGACATGAAGCTGCCTCGCCCCGTCATGTATGGTTTACTCAAACCATCCATCTTAACCTTCCTGCCTTCTTGGGACCTTTTTGTGCCACTGCTATGTGTTAAATGGCTGCCATTTCCACTGTGTTCAGTGGAATATAACCAAACTTGCCACAGGATAGTTTTTACCTGTCAATGTTAATATTCCAGTGTGAATTCCTTAAATCAGCCTAAAATGGCTGAGCAGCAGAAATCCCCACACCCATCACCCTGGGGACCATTTTCTGCCCATTGACTTCCATTATAAACGCTATTTTTCAACCCCAAATTATCATCATATGATTTTATTTTTTCTTCTTTTCTTGGATGTCAATGAAGACTCAGGGCCTTGAAGTTTTAATTTTTAAATTGCAAAAAAAATGCAAAAAAAATAATGGCAGGTCAAAATGTATGTTGGTGCCAATCTTTGGTCCATCTAAAGGCCTACTTATAATGACAATCACATATTACTTCAACTGGTTTTTTGTGGAAATATTTAGTTTCGTTTTTTGGTTTTTGGGGCTTATAACACAGGGCGCTCATGTAATAACACTGGGATTTGAAGGGTTAAAACAACGAAAATATAATTAAAACTTTACATGAATATTTCAGGGAGAAGTAGTTTTACAAGGTTGGCTAATTTAAAGTGGACTAAAATATGGATATATGGTCTTTTTATGGCGTGGCTGAGAATGGTCCCTAGGGTGATGGGTGTGAGTTTTTTAAAGGATGGCAGGAGGGTTAAACTGGGAATTTAGAAATCAATGAATAATGTTTCAAAAACTTTTACAAGTGGGTATGAAAATGTCATTGACATAATGATTCCAATCCAATTTAGAGAAGAAAAAAAATATTCCATTGTGATATAAAAGAAAAAAAAAACCTGACTGTGGATTAAAAGTATTTTTTCCCGTGACACTAAACAGATGATGCTTAAGAACTGATAGTACAATTACTGTGGAAGTGTAACATATGGCTCCATGCGTGATGCACATCTGTGGCATCAGCAGTGAATGTGGTTCCAAACTGAATGTAGAAACCCAAACGACAAAAAAACAAAAAACAAAACCTTTCTGTAGGACAATGACAGACCACACACACTTGAAGCTACATTTATCCCTGTGTATGGCCGAATACTAAGAGCAATTCCACATTCTCCACAGTTTTCACTCATGTTACTGTCCCAGTTGATAAGCATGAAAATCCATTTATCTACAAAGGAACTGTATGGTCTGTATTTGACAATGTCTCTTTCATGGTCCCTTGCAGAACCCCTTTTTTTGTTCACAAAGCCACCCAACTGACTCCGCCACATCTGTAATAGACCACACTCATTTGATATAGACATATCAAGCAACTTATTGCAAAAGGTTTTTGCCGTGCATCAAGAGGAGCGGAGCTGGCCGACAGAAGCGGTGATACGCTCTGAACATAAAAGAACAATGGGCGCGGGGCAGATGCAGTTAGACGAGAAAAAGACACAGTGGACACCATACAGGGCTGCACATGTTTGCTGGCATGAATGCATGGACAGAAAACCTAATGGAGACATGCTAAGAGTGACTGTCATTCAGCTTTCTCCTCTGTGTGAGTCATTCTCCTGACTGCTGGGTGTGCAGGAGAACGGGGATCCAGAATTAGGCCTCTGGGGAGGATGAGGAGGAGGAGCCATCAGATTACTGATTAGAGGGTGGGGAAGTGGTGGGATTAAAATGTGCATAGGTATAGACGGTAGCCCGACTAATGCAGCTCACAGCTCAGGAAAGGGCTTCGTCGAGCTTAGCTGTGGGAATTATAGCGTGCTTAATGCACTGACAAAACTGCACAGGTGGAAATGTTGCAAAAAAGAAATACAACTCTCCTGGAGATTCTTATCGTAACACCTTCCTCAATGTTATTCATTGCTGATCTAATCCATATTTGTGTAAATGAGCTGCACGGAGCTTTACAACACAAGGCAGACAGAAAAACCTTTGAGACTTTGGTATTAACAATGATGCTACGTCGTAATCACCCTCTGGCTAATGCAGCTAATGAATGAGAAAACGCTAGCAGGCTAACGGCTCTAATTCTCCTTCACAGGCTATCATGTTGCAGCCCGGAGACAGATCAATACCATTTGCTCAACACACAGGAGGCCTGGGAATCTATAAAAGGGCTTTTATTGAGTAATTAAACACCCATTACTGTCCCGTGCAGCCAAACAATAAATTTGATCAGCCTCTCAGGCACAGATCCAGCCCGTGATTAATACACAGTGCATGCATGACATAAAAGACCGCAATGACATTTTGGCTGTTTTAGACCCTAGAACAAGAGTTTGGTCCTTACAGCGGTTGTTTTCAGGTTCCATGTTATAGTCGCACCTTTGGGAAGCTCAGAGAGCGATTTTGTGCCTGTCCAGCAGCCTGTCTGACCGTCCTGGCCTGTAGTTTGAATCCCACCAGTACCACCAGTTACAGACACACCCTGCTTTTAAAAGTCCCGAAGTGAAATTTTAAACCTCGGTCAGTAACCCTGTAAAGGCAGTAATGTACTTCCAGGTGTTGTTGCTAAACAGATCCTGTAATTTTGAATATTTTAAAACATTTATATTGTGTAGAGGGTTTCATTTTTCCAAGAAAAAAGCAACAATACACACGACTGGTTTGGAAAACACTTGAATTGTCCTATGACTTCTAATGTCTCTACTTATTTATTCACACATTTCAGAGTTACTGAAGGCTGGATACTGTTCTTCTCAACATCCTTTTCGAACACTTGCACAATTGAAAATCCTGTTACAATCCCATCCTTGTTGGAGAATATTTAGCATTGTTGAGCCAACAATATGGCATCTGGGTGATTCTCCTAAATATGAATGGCCCATTCACAGGGCTCAATGGAGTTGCTTGGCAAAGGCCCTTCCTCCCCTCCCTCCTCCATACGCAAAACAATATTCAGCGCAGCAGTCTTGGCACTTTTCCCCGAAATCAACAAAAGAGGAACTTGAAGCTGTCCCTGAAACCCTCAAAGCATTAAGCCTCTGTGAGATGCAAGTACTTGGCACAAGCAAAGCGATTTATCGACAATGGGCAAATCATACAGTGCTTTGTGAGATTTAAGGGATACAATAGCACTCCGTTTCCAAAGCACACATTAGTAAGCATGTCATTGGGACCCCCTGGGGGATTTGAGCAGCCTAGAGGATTGTGTAGTGAAGAGGATAAATATATGTTACTGGGCAAGAAGATGGACCATTGCCAGTGACTCCCTCCCTCACACAGCATACTGTGGATTACAGAGTGAGGAATACATTAATAGAATAATCTTCTGACCACATAAACTAACCCACCAACTGAACCCATTTGGCTTGTTAAGTGTATACATTGGAGTGCATCTAAAATCAATTTACAACCATTTAACAGAGCTCAAGAGGTGCAGATGAGGAGAGATTCTCGCCTCACGCACGCACGTACACATGCATACCGAGGGCTTCTGCCACGATTGACAAAAAAACAACAACAACAACAAAAAAACTTGTTATAAATGTGCAGCGCTTGCAGCCATGCTGAACTCTTAGTGCTAAACAAAACCAACAATGGACAAGCAGACGCCCACTCAAAAGTCAATACCATGCGTGCCTCCTCTTCCTCTTGTATGGTTAATGCATGATGCCAGGTAGGGGAGACAGACGGAGAGTAGGATCTCATTATACGCTGCGTGCTATCATTAGCCATCTACCACATGTGTCCATCCTGCCAGCAGAGTCATACAAGCAACATCCTAATGCTCTCGCCCGCTTCCAGTGGGGAAACTTGGCCACACACACACACACACACACACACACACACACACACAGTGCAAGCATGAAACAACATAATCACACACAATCCTCCTTAGCAGGCCTGAACACACACACACACACACACACACACACACACACACACACACGCACACATGCAGACGTTAAACAATTTCTCAGCGACTGAGCTGCAGATCGTTTCCTTTTTCATGTCACTGGGAAAAAAACCCATATGTACAAGTTTTTGATTGCTGGTCAAACAAAAGACAGTCAACAGTTTCATTTTGAAATTGAAGCTGAGGCAAATTTAGAGCTTGGCATTAGTGTTGATTGTACAGCACTTAAATGCAAATAAATGGGAATGTTAAGAATTATCGTCAAAAGCATGACAACAGTGAAATTTCTGTTTTAACTCATAACTCCGCTAACAAACGCTACTTATTCACAGCAGAAAAAATGAGATACATAAATCTTTTGTGTCTCTTGCTTTGCTTTAAAAAGCCATAAAAAGACTATAAAGTTATCACCTCAAGCTAGACAACATGTGACTCAAATTTTTTTTTCTTCTTCTTTTTTTTTTAACATTTTACAAACCAAACCAGTAAAAAATAAATAGATAAAAAAAACGTAGCAACCCTGCAATAGCCACAGTCACATTTGGAGCTCTTTAGCAATAGAAGTTGTTTTTGCTCTCGCTCCCAGTTTGTGTCCATCTCCCTGAGGCCACAGGCAGCTAAGTGATGCTGTGCCACACGCCCAGCCACTCAACATCCTTTGTGTCCATCCCCTGGCAGCCTTCCAAGCTCACACAGACACCCATACACACATACAAATTCACTCTCGCGCCAAATGAGCCATTGTTCATTAACACGCACGCACACCTCAACCGCCTCAGACAAAAATAAATAGATAAATAGATAAAAATAAAATAAAAATAAGAAGTGCTGCTGACTTACTTTCCATTTGCCAAAGGTGTCCTACTAATCAAGATATTCAAACTGAGTGGCGGATTGGGGGTTTGTGGGGGGGGTTGCAGACGGTCACTATCTGGCCAAGCCTCGCTGTTAGCAAAATCAGATCATCCAGTCAGAGCCGCAAAGGGAGAGCAGCAGCAAGGCATCACAGTCAGCTCCTGTCTTGCTCTTTAGCTGCTGTTTTCTTTGGGCCAGTGCTTTTTCTTTTTCTTTAAAAAACAACAAAAAAAAAGAGGCTCTCGTCGGGGTCCTCCGTCGTCAAACCAAATGAGCGGCAGCCCCTTCGCACACTTTAACAAGACTTCCATGGCAATAACCTAATTAGAAATGGTGCCTTCTCATTTCAAGGCACAATGTAAAGGATAAGCTGTGAGCTGCCATGTCTATTAAAGGTCTAATGGTGTGGAATATTTTTCCTTTTTTTAATAAGTCCTTAGCATATTTAACACTTCCAAACGCAGAATGCTTTAATATCTGCCAGAGAATCCGGGCCACGGGTGGTGGAGATTGCTGGTGAAGAGTAAAGGGAGGTGAACGGAGGTCTGTTTAAAATTCAGAAATAGGGGGATAGCAAAAGAAGGTAGGAGGGAGGAAAAAGTATAAAATAACTGTCGCTTTGATTTGATTAAAACCTATGAAAAACGATGCATTACATAAAATGAGAAACTTCAAACATTTTGTGGGGATTCAGAGTTCAAAGAAATGGAGATAATGCTTTTTAATCCTGGAATTAACATGGAAATGAATTTGACAGGATGTCTTTTAGAGGATGGTGTGCGTGCATGTGTGTGTGTGTGTGTGTTGAGAGGGGGGTAATAAATCTGTAAATTTGGCTACATTGGTCATAGATCAGTTTCTGCTGCATTTATTGCAATTCTTTCCTCATTTGTGTCAAACTTAAATTCATGACTTCACATCTTTTAACGTCTAACTTTTTCTTACATGTTTTTTCCCGTTTTATAATAGCACCAAAACCTGATGAACCACGTCTGGCAGTGTAAAAGCACAATCTTAGCACTGAGCATCACAGGTTACAGCAAGATCTTTGGTAGTAAGCTGTAGGTATTACTCCTCCACTGAGTCAGTCTTATGTGGCTATCCCTTCACTTAAGAACACCCATCAGATTTTGACTGGATAATAACTAGTCAGTACTGAGAAGGAGAGATGCCAGGAAAAGTGAATAGGAATCAGAAGAGTGTGTAAAAAAGGTTGAGTCGCAACACAGGGAAAAGAGGAAAAAAAATAAAATTTATCAAGCGGCAACTGTCAGTCACAAAAAACAAAACCCCCATGTGAAACTATGAAAAAAAAAAAGATGCAGCCAGTGTAGCAGGGAAAAGAGGGGAGGAGGGGGAAACATAGAAAGAGGAAGAGGAGGATAGAGTGGATCACAGTGTCAAGGATTTTAAGGAATTGGCGTCCACTCATCTACGGAGAAACACAGGCAGCGGCCCTACCGACAGCTACCTGCCGTCTCTGAGAAGAGGAACTTGGATCAGCGAGGAGGGGGCTGTCAGCTAGCACGCAGGGAAACACACAAAGACTACACAGCCTCGCTACAGTTAGCTGACACACAGCCCCAGCACTGTCTTCTGGGACAGAGAGAGAGAAGAACGAGGGAGAGAGGGGAAGAGAGAGGGAGGAAATAAGTGGACAAAGAGTGAAATAGATGAGAGAGCAAAGAGACAAGATAGGCTGACGCACTGTCGAGCAAACGCGGAGAAAAGAAGGGGAGCAGGGAGGGGAGGTGGAGAGATGGAAGAGAGCGAAACAGACAGACAGGTCCGAGAGGGATTTGTTCTATTTGCATGCGCCAGGCTCCCATGGGGTCCAGCTCCGCTCAGCAAGCCAAGAGCACAAAAGATAACACTTAACATATTTGCTAAAAGATGACAACCCTGCCTGGATCTCATTTGAAGAGGCCCCTTTGTCAGGATGCTCAGACAGGAGAAATCCACTGATATGGACGTGGCAAGGACCAACAAATGTCTCTCTTTCTTTCCTTCCTTCTCCCTCTGTCTGAAAAGCCCCGGTATTCCCCCCCCCCCAACATGCACATCCCCTTACATCTGGCAGGAGTCCCGCGGGGCAGACTAGATCGCACGCCGGTGGTTGCAGGATGGTAAAACAGCTTTTAATGGTAAACATTACATACTGATAGAAAGTGTCAGGATAATTTATTTATACGGCCCCGCTGGGAGTAGCTTAGCCACCCTCGCAGCACACCGACTCTCTCTGTTCATTTGAAGGAAAAGTCCACATTTAGATAGATAAAGTCAGAGTAAAGGGCTGCCTGTTTGTAAAGCACTTTTTCTGCTATTCCTATTATTTCTCCACACTCTGTCCCTATTAGCTTTACTGTGAGGCCGTTGGAGATGTGAGGCGATACTTTATGTGTATAATGAGGGGGATTATTGCGACTGTCACTGCAACAAGCTCACACAGTGGACGCAGATCTTACGGTGAGGACTGGAGCAAAGGAATAAACAAACCGCTCAGTATCTACATTATTTACAGTAGGCCACACACACACAAATCAACAGCGTGTGTGGCTGTTCCTGCGTTTCCTTCTTGTGCACACACTCTTGCCTTTGGAAAAACTCATGCTACCCATCTCAAACGTCAGAGCCCGCATTTCACACGAGTCTCAAAAACAGCAACAAAGCAAGAACACAAGTGTACGCGAGCGCCCAATAAAAAGAACAGAAAAATCACATCTGCAAATCAGACCCGCACGTCCAAATAAAATCAGTATGGACTAATTTAGGGGAAAAAAGCTGCAGAAACTGTTCAGTTTTAACTGTTCGCTGCTACTTACATGTGCATACCTGCATGCTAATTTGGAACAATGAAACCAGTATCAGGATAACTTCTACATTTTCACCAAAGTGTTAGAACATCAGCACGCGCACGTATAAAGAGAAATAAAGGCGAGACACACGCAGCAGCAGGAGAGAGGAGGTGAGGTGAAGCGAACGACTGCGTGTGTGAGCTCAGAGATCAGAGACGAAAGGTTGAGTTCTCACTAACAGCCACTAGAAAAAAAACAAGACTGTGCAGTTACAGAACTTGGCTGTCATCCATCCTAAAACTCTCGCCTTCAACGTGAACCTTCTTATTGTGCATCGGCACAACAGCAACACGCATGCAGGGCTGTTTTGTTTGCGTGTTTATGTGGCTGAAATTTCAAAACTGAATTTAATTTTGGAGCAAGGTGCTCTCATTGTGTCATCAGCGTTCTTCTATCACGCAGGAAATCCCTCACCTGATTAGAAAAATAATAACTAGCACTGAATGTTTCTTTAGTACAATAACGGAAAAAAGATATGGTGCAACTAAGGGGAAAAAAATCATAAATATGTATTTTTCACTTTGTAAAAATGTGACAGAGGTCTCGCGCACAGTGACTCCAGTCACATCCATTTGTTTCATTAAGTGATCAGTGAATTTCTGAGCACATTATTCTGTCTCAATGATATTTTGAAATGTCAAGGAAAAAAATAATTAGCCTACTCAAACTGCTGTATTTAATCTGCAGCTCTGAGGGTTTTCAAGAACAATATTCCATTACAAATATGTCATTTATTTAATATCTTGAAAAAAATCGAATTAGAGCTGCAAAATTAAGCCATGTGTAATTTAGATGTTGCAGGCTTAGTCACCAAATATTAATTACCAGGTAGTGTGTGTGCTACACAAGGCTGTGTTTGTGTTACAGAAAAAAATAGTTTTTAAAAAATTAAGAGAAGGAAATTAATCCAAACAACACAGCTACAATTTGGACATCCATCTCAAACATGAAGAATTCACTTTTTGAGTCAACACTGAAAACAATCTGAGGTCATCAGCTCCCCCCTACCCCCAACCCCAGCTGCCCAATGTTATTTTAATAGTTTTACATACATAAATACACACACACACACACACACACACACACACACACACACACACACACATATATTTAAGTGAAAAAGTACATAAGTTGATGGAGAAAAAAACATCAACCTACCATAGACGCTGCTGCTGCTGATCATGTCGTGCTGGAACAGAAAGAAGAAGAGAGAGAGGAAGAGGAGGAGAGAGCATTGGAATTAATTTGTGGAAGAAAAGGCGGAAGGAAGGATTCCCTCTCAAAGAAAAAAAAAAGCTTTACAATAGGAGACACTTTCTGGGTGCAACACTGCTCGGATTTCAAGCCGTGTGAGAGGTGGGCCCTGCGAGTCTTTGGAGCAAGCAACTCAATAGGAGAGCCATCTAACCTACATGCATCTCATTAGAAAGTGGAGCCCGAGATGACAGGCAGCAGTGGAGGAGGAGGAGGAGGAAGAGGAGGACGATATCGGAGAAAAATCAACTGGTGCGGATCTGTCATCCGAGTTAAATCCGCTCCTTACGACCACAAATGTCCAGTTTGTGAGATTCATTAATTAACACGTGCCGCGATATCACCGGATCCGCTGACTGCACGCGCAACTTGTTGTAACCGTACCCGCCTCATGGAAGCTAATGGGGAGAGGAAAAAAAAGCCTCCGCGTGTGTGTGTGTGAGTGTGTGTGTGCACCCAAGTTGTGGCTTTTTTCTGTTCGGAGTGCCGCACAGTCGACACACACAAACAGGAAGCCAACGGTGCAGCCTACGTGTCCGTGCCTGTGCGATCCACGCGCGGCGTGGCGCAGGTGCGCTTCACCGACAGATGAATAAATAACCCGTTACGCAGAGGGCATCGCTCGCAAATCGGGAAACTTGTCAGATCACAAACTGCACATGCACTATTCCGAGATGAGCGGCGGGCTGCTCCGAGCTCGTCTCCTCCACACAGACGCGCTGTCTGCTCTGACCGCTCGCTCTAATTGCAGATGCAGCGGATCCCCGTTCCTTACCTTTTTTTCTCTCTCTCTCTCTCTCTCTCTCTGCTCTCCAGTGACAGGTCGACCTCTCACGTGTGTGCGTGTGCGTGTGTGTATGTGTGAGAAAGCGTGTGGGGGGGGGGGGAGCGTTATGGTCGCATCGATCCCTGGGAGGGGTCCTGCTGATGAGCGAGGTGCCGAGGTTAAGCCGGGATGCGTGTGAGCTGAAACCATCCCAAGTTAACGCAGTAGACACTGACCACAGCCACTGCCATGTTGGAATTTCACCAGCGCTGAACAGCTGCTTCTCAGACTGACCAGTACGCTCGCCAACACGCATGCGTCAAAAGGAGGAGGCGGCGGCGAAGCAGGGAGGTGGTGGTGGTGGGGGGTGGAAAAAAAATCCAATTGTTACCCATAAGGTTGTTGTGGGCACTTGATTTGTATGTTAAGTTTGGAAGTAGTGATGGGAGATGAGCCGAAAGAGGCAAACACAGAAAGAGTGAGGACGCCTGCGCTGAAGAAGAGGCGCCTTTTAACAAGTCACTTCCACTCAGCTGTTTTAGGATATGAAAGGTCACACACAGACAGACACACTTTAAGCGCGTTTCTGACGCAAAAGAAACGCCTTTTAATCTTTGCACATCACCGACGAACTGATTTTCTAACATGGACACTGATTTAAGCACAGTGCTTGCGATCGCTTAAAAGTTCTCACTGATGATAAACTTTAGCGTTCACCTCTTAAACCGAGCAGAGAAGAAGAAGATGGAGAGAAAAAAACACGAGCGCACGCAGCAGTCGCAAATATCTCCCAGTGATAATTATAGCAGGCAGTATGGAATTAGCAATTGAAGCCCTAATTAGAATGAAAATGTCCCAGTTAGCGCGTTATCAAAGCGTCAGCGGGGAGACCAGGTTTAAACAAGACATCAAAGATGGAAGACCTGTCACTTCATTGTTCCTAATATCACCCCACTAAGTAGTTAGCGCGCAAGGGGGAGAGAAAAAAAATCATCGTTAATGTAGCCAAGTTTTAAGTGAGGTTATTAAAAATGTGCTTGAAACAATAATAACTCGGGGTTAAATGTGCATCCATGCTGAGGTCACGCACACCTCCACCAGTGGCTTCCTTCCTTCCTCCTTTCTTCCCTTCGTTCCTTCCTGCTTCTTATGACTCGGGCCTGCGCTGCAACTTTCGCTGTCAATAATTATTATTATTTTACAATTCCACCACTTCATTAAAATTGTCAAGCCGGCAATGCAATCAAGGATTAATTAAAATTGATTGAAACCTTAGTTAATCACTATGTAATGGCTTCATGGAGGAGTGATCTTTTTGTTAGGAAGTGCTAATTATTAGTTACAGGGAAGAAGGCTTCCATGCATCAGGTTTGTAATGTTTAACTGGGGGAAAACAGGTCTCTGTCTTACATTACAGTGTGTAACTACATTACAGAGCATCCCCCCCCCCTCTGATTTCCGTACTGAAGGCAAAAGATATAATTCTAGTGTTTTGAATATTCAGTGTTGCTATAAAAGGCTCCCACACTGCTCACTGCTATGGAAAACCTTGTGTAAGGCTACTTTTGTGACGTGTAAAAGTGTGTGTGTGGGAAAGATTTAACAGCAACATAAATCTAAATAGATTTTAACTCATTAGCCATTGGAGAGGTAATGATGTAAGTCTGCCACTAATGAGCTTAAGCTCTTAATTGAATAGGAGGGGGGTGGAGAAACACAGTCGCACACACACAAATATGAACACCCACACAGTGCACAAAACACAATGCGCATACACACCTTCCAATGCAATCCTGTTTCCTGTGTTCCTCCTCTCTGTCTTTCTCTCTCCATCTCCAGGGTCATAAGAAGGGGGGGTTAGAGTCACATGACCAGCTAAATTTCAACCCCAGCACCAGCAGACTTCAGTGTCGGGCCTCATCATTTCAACGCTACACTTTTTTGGTGAATTTTCCCCTTCCCTCCACCAGCCCCAAATTAATTAATTAAATAAATAAAACCCAAAGAAATCTCTCGTGTTATTTATGAAATTACCGTGCTAAATGAAACACGAGGTCCTGTTCTTTAATGCGAGGCAAAAACAAAGCACCTAATCAAAGGAATCCCCGAACGTCACAATAATCAAGCTTCGGCTGCAAATGTATCATATTCCCGCTTATAAGAGGCAGAACATGCAACAAAACCCGTTGCTTTGATGTCACCTCCCTGCATATCATATTTTTCTTCATCTTCTCCAAATAATTATCAGCACTTAACCTGCCTTGTCTGCCACGAAGTAAAAATGTCAGAATCTATTTGGATAAAGAGGAAGGCTTATAGAATAAAACGTTTTTTCTTTACATTATGAATAGGCCATATTCCCTTGGTAATACAGGCTGAAAATGAAAATGATGATATCCAATTTCTTAGTGTCTTCTATCAAATATACCCTGATGTAAACAAAGCCCATGTGAATGGGGTACAATTGTAGGGGAATCTCAAAGGCAGGAAATCCAAGGGGAGAAAACGGAGAGATTATAAAAGCCCAGACAGTGTTTCCAGTCTCTCAGATAAAGAATAATAATATAGGGAAATAGAAAAAGGGATGAGTTGCCTGTGCTTTGAGGCTAGAGTGTGGCCAGTCCTCTTTTATAACCCAGACTAACGGCCTGATAGGACGCGGTGTAGATTTGAGCAGAGCCTATTGAACATAAGCTGCTAAATTTGGCAATAAGGGGAATGTGATTTACTGTAAGCTACAGTGGCCCAAGAGTGACGCAGCCACCTGCGCACACACACACACACACACACACACACACACACACACACACACACACACACACACACACACACACACACACACACACACACCTGAGAGCATAAAAATACACACTAACAATAACTCAGTCACTCTGTTACTGTCTATTGCTCTCTCCCTCATTCTCCCTGACACACAGTGTGAACGGCTGGCCCGCTTTGCCTCTGAGCCCTGTGCACACACACATAGACACACACACAGACACGCTCGCACGACCACTCATGCGGCTCAGCAGCACTGACTTTGACAAATAACCAGGAAGTCCTGGTGTTGGCTTAAAAACTCCAACTTGTTCAGTTGCAATTCTGCATTTGTCCTGCTTTAATGGCTGTGGAAGTGGCTTTGGAGGTAATCTGTCAGTGATTGATTAGAGCCTGGCCAAATCCCCCCTCACTGAACGCATTGGTAAGCTGCAGGCCTGCCTGCTGCTGCCGCTGCTGCTGCTGTGTGAGGCAGAGAGAGACAGAGCAGAGAAAAGACAACACGGAGACAGAGAGTTCTTCGATGTGCAAGTACATCGAAGAACTCAATAAGAATTCAGCTGGGAATTCATGTGTCCTTTTTTTAAAGGCCAAAACAGCCACAAACTCATCTTGCATATATTATGAAGCTGACAAAATCAAAGCAAGTAAGGGAATGTTTTATCTTTAGCAATATATTATTTCACACAGTGCCCAAAAATTCCTTATTTTATGTTTGGAGACGATCAAACCCCCAAACCACCACATTTCTTTCTTATTTTTTATAGCATCATTTAATAAAAATTATGTTTGTAAGAATTCAGCTCCAATATTTTGCAGTCATTAAGCATCAACCTGGTCAAAGTCCTCATCAGTGGTGACCCCAACCCTAGCGCCACACACTAATCTAATCTTTTTGTTTTAGAGACAAACAAAAGGGACTTTTTTGGAAAATATAAAAAATATTTGTGATCTCCTGATTGCTAAGGGTTTGGAGAGCGAAAAAAAAAAAATCATGACAAAAAAGTCATGATCTGATAGCACAGGGTTACATAAGGTGATCCTTTAACTATATCAAATTTATAGTAAATTTTTTTTGAAAAGATATTAAATATTTTATATAAAAAATGTTGATATGATGTTTAAGATTTCACTGGAATATTGAATATATATATACTGGAGAATATATATATATATATATATATATATACACACTTGATGCCAAACTGTCAGTGTTAAAATTCCTATAGGAGAAGAGGTATTTAGTTTATATGGAGTGCATCCTGATGTAAGAATATATACAGCATTACATTCTACTGTACCATGAAATATACTGTTGCCTACATACAGTACTGTGCAAAAGTCTCCCCCATTTCTCTGTATTTTGCTTCCATGTAGTCACTCTTTAATGGTAATTCTTAAGGAAGGCAAACAGGGAGAAAAGGCTGAGGTATGCTGAATTACATAAGAAGCAGAATGAAAACTAGTGGCGACAGGTCTCAGTGATGAATCTGAATTCATGAGGACGCTCTGGTTTGGGGCTGAGATCTTGTCAAAAGTAAAAGTGCAGAAAAGTACAGTGGTTTCCCAGTTCAGGCTGTGTTCAAGAATAGACGTGATAACACCAAATATTGACTTTCGAGCTCATCAGAATGGTGCTAACTCTGTTTTTGCCTCATATATTAGATTCATTTTAAGCTTTCACGTATTTTCCTGCCAAAACATGAAGAAATGAGGGGAAACTCGAGACTTTTCCACCGTACAAAATGCTCCTCCTCCTCCTGCTTGAGTAGGCTACAATGAACAAAGAAAACTAGGCCATACATTTGTTGACAATAAGAAAAGAATCATCCAAAGATTGTGCGTAAAGAGATAAAATACGGGTGCTTGAAGCAGCCACGTCTCACGGATGCATTAGTTCAGTTACAGAGCACCGAGGCCTCTGTCGACTTCACAATCGAATGAAATACAGTGTCACCATGTGCTGACATTGGTAAGAACTCTTCTTATGCGTCATAAAGAACTGTTGGATTCTTCTGACAGATTCACAAAGCAAAGTCTCTTTGCAACTAAATGACCGTGTTATCCTCCATTTTTATGGCTGCACAGATTTAATCAATGAATACACTTTATTTCACATGCTGTAAATGAATTAGTCCACTGATGGTTACACCTCTAACGATGTAAGCATCACTTTTATATACTGACTGGATGAGTGCTTTTGAATTTTACCATTTCGAACAAAAGAGGTTATGCTGTTCATGAAGTAATCAAAGTAAAAACAATAAAACAGTGCATTTAAATGTGTGTGTAATATTCCCATTTGGCATTTAAAACGATCTGCAACGTTACAGTCTCTGTTCTAATCAGTCACAACTCATTTCCACTTCTTTCTGCTTTTCTTTTATAATCAAAGACAAGCAAGTCCTTTTGCACATGCACAGGCGCTGACCATGAAAATGTTCAGCATGAATCTTAATATCACTTAAGTGATAATTATTCTGCTCGCCACAAACCTGACTAACAAAATGGAATTCAATCAGAGCCTGTGCATAATGACAGTCATTATGAAAATAATGAATAAAAAAGTAATAATGACATCCCTATCTGCATTCATACCTTTTTTCTCACACATCTCCATGGTGATTGGAGTTCTTTTTCTCTTCCCAACTCTACATTCTGGCTGCCCCATGGCCGCTTTAATCACATTGTTTATGGTAAACCAAGCGTAGTGTGCTAGCTCTGTGCGTGGACTCATTTAATTAACCACTTGAGAGGTGTAGCCGAGTAGTGCAGCATTGGCTCCTGCAGTGGTGAGTGCAGGGTTATTGTTGCTGACCGGTCTGTCTCTATCTCTCTCTGTTGCCTCTTTGAAATCAGACCAATCTCCCTCAGAGCAGGAATTTGCTTTTATTTATTTATTTATTTATTTATTTTTTACCACTAATGCAAATCAACATGTGACAATCAGGAACAATATAATTATAATAAAAAAATCTCTTCAGTGTTGTGGGAAGAACCGATGACACATGCTGGGATTAAATGATAAATCACAGACTCCTCTGCTTCAATCAGTTGTTGAAATTAAAATTCTTTTTTACTCTGACCAGATTAAGAATTGAAAGATTTCAAATGCCCAGACCGTAAATTGAAGTTTTTAAAACATATACATTTACAGTTCTTACACGTTCTTGGACATTGACGCAGTTTTCACAGGTTTACCTCCGTACCACCACCCTATTTGGCGTGATGCAGCTGGAGTGCAGACTCTCAGTTTTAATTCAAGGGGCTGAATAAAAACACTGCATTAATTTGGGGTGTGCAACGTAGTCTCAAAATTATATCTGACGATACAGAAAAAAATACTAGACTGCATTTTATCATTCAGCAAGCTGCTATTAGTGATGAGAGACTACCAAGTTCAAAGAGTGAATTTAGGGCCACAAGTTGCAAGCAGCAGTAGCAACTATATAGTATAGCTCTTCCACAGCATGTCTTTTATCCTGTCTTCCTCCTGTCACCCCAACCGGTCGGCAGATGGCCCCGCCCCGCCCCTCCCTGAGCCTGGTTCTGCCGGAGGTTTCTTCCTGTTAAAAGGAAGTTTTTCCTTCCCACTGTCGCCAAAGTGCTTGCTCATAGGGGGTCATATGATTGTTGTTTTGTTCTCTGTATCTATTTTGTAGGGTCTACCTTACAATACAAAGCGCCTTGTGGCAACTGTTGTTGTGATTTGGCACTCTATAAATAAAATTGAATTAAATTGAATTATCATGCAACAGTAGTGATGCAGCAATATGACACAACATAAATCAAATGTAAACACAAAAGTAGCTTGGGTACTGTTTTTCCTGGAAATTTTAAGTAAAAGCAGCTTTGTGTCATATGGCATGCAACCAATGAATGTTCAAGTCATCCTAGGTCGAGTCCTTTACTTCTGGGTTGCACTTCAGCAACTGCCAGCGTCTCGGCTTCATGGCCCTTCACAGTTTGGTTGTACTTGACAATGTGTTTTTGCCTCAAAACAAGTCTAATATTTCTGCCTTAAGTCAGAATTGTCACGTGGAGTGGTAGATAGGACCCAAGATGCAGCTTGTGACGAGAGTGAACTTTATTTAGTGAGGAGGATGAAAAACAGAAACGGTGAGGCGAGAATAAACTTAAACTGGAACAACTAACAAAAACAAACCTAAAACCAAAGCGAGAGAAGTAGGGAGACAGGGAGAGACAACAGAGGATGGGAGACAGGAGGGAATCACACCTGAGTGAAATCACAACAGACGAGGCAGGGGAAACGTAAACTGAACATACTCACATAAGACAAGGACCTTCAGAATAAAACAGGAAACTAACAGACACAGAGAACCAGACAAGACACTGAACTGAACAGACAGACTCACAAGCAGACACAGTGACACTATAGACAGACAGAGGGAACACAGAGAAGTGGGAGCAGTCAGGCACAAAACAAAACCCTAACGAATGGCAAACCGAACCCAAAGACATCTCAGAATAAACAAGAACACAGAATATTATAAAGAAACACAAAACACTGAGTCGTCAGACTCAGGACCATGACAAGAATGGATTTCTTGCGTATTTTGTAAACCATTGTGATGGTTCATCAACTGCTTGCACTCCGATCTCATTCTCAGGCATTTCTGGGCTTGTCTCATTGTAACATCACTGTTACAGTGTCATACTGGCATTATTGTGCACAATACGATATGGCACAAATGTAAATATGTTTAGGATAAATAATATGCTGATTTGTACCTCTTTGTAGAAAACCCCTTCTGGGCAATAACTGGCTAAAGTCTGGAGCCCTTGAACATTGTCAAAGAATGGGTGTCCTCTTCTGTAATGCTTTACCAGGCCTTTACTTCAGCTGGCTTTGGTTGTTGCCTGTTTCTAACCTTTCTGGCTTCAGTTTTGTAAGTGAAAATTCCTGATTTGGCCACTTCTGTATGGTACACTTATTTTCAGTTGCGACATAATGCAATATGCTTCAGATCATGATCTGCTCTAAGCCTTGCCCAGATTTGTTTCGCTTCCTTATTTGTCACAAGTTGATCACAGTGTCATCTATCCTAAGAAAACTCTTCTGGCTGCTTTAGATGTGTTTTGGTAAAGTCTGAGGCTTTGTGGCGTGATCTCTGTATTTTCTCTTATCGAATCTTATCTTTTTTAGACTTGGATAATGACAAGCCTTCCTCCTGAAACGTGTTTGTCGCTCTGGTGGAGAGTTTTCTGCAGCTGTGAACATCCACCATTGCTACAGTATCAACCACGGACCTCCAGGCCTCATTATTTCCTCTCAGAATGTACCACAATGGCTTATATGGACACTCCTAATGTTCTCTCGCTCTGAGGCATGGCCTGTTTCACTTGTTTTGAGAACTCCTTTGAATGTATGATCTGGATTAAGAACCACAGCTTTCCCATTCAAATGTCAGACTTGGAATAAACTACAGATCTTTTACCTGCTTAATTTTTAAAGCAGGTCTTCTGAAAAGCATTTCTAATTTCAGCAGAGCCCCTGAAAACAGTGGACTGTTTGTAAAAGTAGCTTCCTCAAGAGTTTAACACCTCCAATTACAGCTGAAAAGTCTATATTTAACATAGCACTTTGAGTTGAACATGTTTCAGTCCACAGCTGAGTAACAAAAACTTGTGTAACTGCCCAAACATTTCTAGGATAACTGTAAGTGTGTGCACCTGCTTAAAATTCAGAGGTTTTGTGTGTGTGCTGTCATTTGTAAGTGTGAGGATTTATCCTAGCTCACAGTGTGTGTGTGTGTGTGTGTGTGTGTGTGTGTGCGTGCGTGCGTGCGTGCGTGCGTGCATGCGTGCGTGCGTGCGTGCGTGCGTGTGTGGTGGGCCATATCCTTGAGGTTTACTCTTTTGATTCAATAGCGCTCCACATGGATGGACTCAATCAGATACCTCAAACCCAGTGAAGAGTGATGTTCAATGGAGCTGAAGTTACACTACAGCTACTCCCCAGAGGAAAGACGGCCCGGTTTTCAGACAATGTTTAAATGTAGACACAGCAGAAAGCTAAATCTTAAGCACATAAACAAAGCTATTTTTACTTGTTGACATGATACAGCGCCATTAATTTCCTTAATTGTTGCCACTGGTGCAGAAAATCATTTTATGCCTGGGAAAAGACAACAAGTTTATATACAGTTTCCTACTTCATATACTGTAGTTGTGTGATTGTCAGTGAATGTGGAGAATTTCTTGCATGATTGGAGCATGCAAGAACCAAGGCCACATTTAAAATAAATTCTCTGTGGCTTTTTTCCCTATACTTTTCTGCTGTCAAATTGGCATTAAAGCAAAAGATTACAATGTGTATTTAAATCCTCAAAGGAGCTGCTCAGAGATCACGTCTTTTACTACCACAATCAGATGTACGGCTGCAGTTGGCCGTGCGATTCCGTCTCTTCAAACACTTCACTTGCACACAGTTCTTGAACAATAACAACAAAGGTCTGGGCAAAGAACTTGAAATGGCCAATAGGTTTGTGGCCCTAGAAGCCATTACTCCTTGAATACCTTGTGGATAATGAAACTGGGCCAGGGTAGAGCGGAGATGGAAAACTGTGCTGTTGGAGTGCACTGAGCCATTGCAAATTTCTGTTTGAACCCATAACACTGTAGCCATGTGACAAATGATAGCAAACACAGAGCTTGAGCCACTTGGAGAAGACTACAGTCAGCTGGATTCATTCTGAAAGTCCACCATACAAACACATGTCTCTATGGTGAGGTGAAATAAGGGCTAGAGAAAATCAATGTGTGTTGCTTTGAAACCTTTTTCTATGTATCTGACTAAAAGTAAAAAGTTTGTGAGCCAACACCATTTACCGTTATGGTAAATCATAACCTGCTGTTGCATTTACTTTTTTCCATAGAAGATAGAACCTCAGTAAAAGTTACCCTCACATATATTTATCAATTAAAATATTAAATAAAGCGGGTCAGATTGATGTCAAAATTGATTTTAGGTTCTTCCATTGCCCATAACCCACTTCATAACCATTTTCATAAATTGAAACTGGCCATCAGAAAACCACTATTTTCCCATTGGCCATTTTAAAGTGGTGTGTGTGCTGAGCCAGACACAAGCTACAAACACTGTTAAGTGAGTAGCTGAAGAATAATTACTTTCTGTCACGGTCCTGGGTTGTTTGACCCAGTGTTTTGACTTTTCTTATATTTTTTTCATTTATTTCTTGTCCGGTCGTCTGCTATGTTCACGTCATGTTTCTAGGTTTTTTATGTATCCACGTCAGAGCTTCCTGTTCAGGTTCAGGCTCACGTTCAGGGTTTTTTCATGTTAGAATCTTAGTTCACCCAGTCTAAGTTATTGTTTAGTTTCACCTTTGCCCTTTTATTTTTGTACTGTTAACCCAGCCTTAAATAAATGGCTTGTCCTTAGTTAAATCAAAGTTTTGTTTTTCATGCCTGCACTTGGGTCCTCCTGCTCACTCCACACAGCCAGCTTCAGCCAGACTGTGTAGAGTCTGAATGATTGTTGTTTTTTCTCTCTCTATGTATTATTGTAGGGTATACCTTACAATATAAAGCACCTTGAGGCGACTGTTGTGATTTGGCGCTATATAAATAAAATTGAATTGAATTGAACTTTCTAACTAGCTGCTCTCACAATCTTGTTAATTTTTTTGCTTTTTATTCACTCTTTCCTCTGGCTCTAAGTTTTTACTGAGCTTGTTTAACTTTTTGTTTTAAATTTTCCCTGAGACACTGATTAGATACTTATTATCTTAGATTTAAATGCAGTATTCAGCTTAGACATGCTTCTATTCATTTTATTTTGTAGGAGCTGCTGGCCGAGTATTATATAGTATTGTGCCTAGTAAGCTATGGAAGGTTTACTTGAAGGTTTTTCTCTCTAATTTCTGCAAATTTCAGTTTTTCCACAAAAAAAAAAAAAATCAAATTATACCCTTTTTTTTCTTGTCTGCTTAAAACTTCCCACATCATACATAACATATTAGTAAAACTTGCAGGTGCCAGGCTAGCTGTTGTTCACAGCTTCCTGTTCCTTTGCTAACATTCTCCTAATTATAATGCCATAACTGTCAGTGGTGAAAGTCAGGTAATCTTTCCTATAACACTTTTAACGTATCATGTTAAACAGCAGTAAAAATCTCAATTTTGGCAATAGAAAAAATGCATTTTGTTGTGCTTACCGTGTGAAAGACCGACCATTCTGTTTCAGAATGTGAAGTCACTTGAATTTATACCAGCTCTAGCTCACAAATAAACACAAGGGGGGCACTTTGTTATTGGTCAATTTGAAGCTAAGCAGCATGTCTGCATGTCCTGACCTCTGCCTGTTGTTCTGCTGTATAACAAGACCTTCACACAGCACCGACCAGAGACAGCTGTGTGCGTTGTCTTATCGGAATGGGCTGCGTGGAGTGAGATGCCTCAAGGAACTATCAGTAAACAACGCAACAGAGTTTCAGTTGCTATACGCTCAGGCGCTCATGCAAAATTCAGCACTTTTGCATGTAGTCTGAGATAGAGCCAAAGCAGAAGGCAGGGGTTATGGTTTAACTAGTGAACCTTCAGAACTCAACGATTCCCCCTCTAATTCTGACGGAAATGTTTGCAAAGTTGACCTTAGAGCATGAAATGGAAATATTAATTGCTGCACTTATACATGAAATTCAAACAGCTGCTGCTATTGCTAAGTTCCAGCTCTATCCAGCTATCTCTCGCAGTCTCTCTCCATCTTCCTCCCAAGTCCTTTAATGGTGTGATCGCCCTTAACTCTGCAGTAAATCTCTCCCCAATGGCTTATGGTTCAAATTAATGGCACTGCCATAAGTGTTTGAATTTCATGAATTGTAATAATCCTTACATCACAAGACACATGAAGTCATGTCTCCCTCTCTACAGTGGAGATATGATACATTTTAGAGGGATGCACAAAGTGGTCCCCTGGTAGGGTAGTGATGTATTCTAATAGACTGTGCTGGCCAACCCCCGGGCGCAGATATTCATGATTCATATTTGAAGACTGCAGAACATTTAAATGGGACATTAAGTGGCGAAGAAGATTAAAACACTGTTGGCTTTGTGGAACAACTGGGACATTCACTGGTGGGGTTATGTCTTTTTTATTTTCTTTTTTCTCTTTGCTTTTCCTAAGCAGCGAAAATATATCAAAGTTGAATACTCTTCACTTTTTATGTTAGGAAATATAAGTATTTATTTAACACTATACAATGTTAGTCAAAAACTATAAAAAGAAGAACAATTTTCTAACCTTCCAGGTGTCGGATTGTGCTGCTTTTCCAGTGGTGGAGATGTGCTGTCAAGGAGAATGTCATGAATTTTGGTACACAGATAGATACGAGTATCTACAATGGCTATTAAAAGGTAATGATTAAAGTTTTTGTCATTATGAAACATTTATCATACTAATTATACTGATGAAGTCTAAAATGTGTTCAAAGTAGTAGCTCACCTAGGCAGGGTTAGGCTAGGACGAGGGTTAGGGTTTTTCACTAATCTTAATGTTATTAAGAGCTCGGTCTTCTTTTAAAAGCTGTCACAAGGAGAAAAAAATTAGCTCTTTGCTAGAACTTTTTGTTGTCATGATAACATAAAGTTTTAACCTTGCTCAGTTGCTAGCTAGTTGTTCGTCTATTCTAATGACTGTATTCTGATAGGATGTCAACAGCTGGTTTGTGAAGATGTCTGATGTATGTTGTCCATAACCATTTTTACATCTGACTGAGGACACTGCATGCTTGTATGGTAGGGCAGCCAGAGCCTAAATCTACTTCTTGTAAGTAGAGGAGTTGCCCCCTGCTCGCCATTTGAAAAATGCAAGTTTAGGTGTAGTAAAAACAAAAATACCTGAGCCTCTGATAATTTGCTGCTTACATCAACACTTTACTTTTGTGCTTTAATTCAACTCCAGTTAAATACATGTTTTAATAGTGCATACCTGTGATAATTGTAAAATCCATGCAGGCATATGTCGTAATGATTTCACAACTTTATTATAGTAGGTGCATGTTTTGCTTTTAAGACATTGAGGACTTGATTGTGTGCAACGCAGTCGTATATGTGTGTGGTGGAGCAGGAGGACAGACTTGATGATCCCCTGTCTCCTGGTGGCTGTGTGGAGCCAGCCAGCCGTGGCGAGGCTGCCATAACTACCAGTTGAGCTCTGTCAGGGAGATGACCCACTCTCTATTCAACAAGACCTGCCACGATGACAGACAGACGGACTGCGAGATAGGCAGGCATGAAGGCAAAACACACAGCATGTGAATATTTTAACTCTCGAGTGATTCTGAGAACTCGCCATCTCGCTCCGAACAGCTGAAAACAGGAAAAAGCTGTAGGTGTAATTGAACCACAACAGCACAGGTCAAGAGTCAATAGTCTTATTTGAGGGCTAACACCATTTAAGACTAATTTGAGACTATGTGTTATTGTGGCTTTAACTAAGTTTCTAACCTGATCTGTGTAGAGGTTCATTGTGCTTTTAAAAGAGACCTGCTGCCCTGCAAAAGGCCATCTAATGGTTTTTTCAAACCCACAGTATTACTTTAATGTACTGCAGATCAAAGGATAAAACATCCACTTCTGCAGATGATGGGAAAAAAGCTCAAGTACAGATAAGATTTTAGCTTTTCTGCATAAGAAGTCCATTTGGGTTCTCACTGTTAGGAATGAATTAGTCTTGCACACGAATAAAAGGCACTTAAGTAAAATTCATAACACATTTATTATGTATCGTACGTGTTACCACAATTTAGAAATCCCCATAGTTTGCATATAGTTAATGTAGAGTTGTATATGTCTTTGGTGTTCCTATGAAATGTGAAGAAAAAAACCTCCATCCCTATGTAATGGATATCATGGGGATGAAATCAGAGCAAAGATTTTTTGTTAGACTTTTCAGGCTTTAGTATAATTCTTAATTCTGATTTTGATTAAATACAAGTATTTATGTGTTTTGAGGCACTATTTCTACAGCACATGTGTGTGGGAATATGTGCATTAGCACGTTGGTGCTGTTGTTGATGTTTGTATGTAAGCGGTGAGGTCAGGACCTGGACTGGAGGCCCATCCCTGGAGAGCTCGCCTCCAGCATGGCCAACTAACACTACAAACAATTAAAAACCACTGCTGTCTCCCCCCAGGGCGTTCGGCTTTATCCAGCTCGGGTCGGAGAAATAGCTGCTCTGTGCTGCACAGGATTCCCAACCAAACCCTTCGTATCGGCTCTATAACGATGCCGGGCAACACTGAAGATGGAGAGGCAGAATCGATACGGCTACAGCCTGTGGACCAGTGTGGAGACAGGGGGCTATTATTAGGACGTCCTTTCTTTACCACCTGAGCCACTTACACACTTGGGGTAGTCACACATAAACACACACACAACTCTTCCTCTGTTGAAGGAGTTTGCATGTAAGAGCAAATGACAATTCTCCAGCAATATTACTATAGACAGGCTTCATTTTATAGCAGCAGTTCCAAATATTTCCATTCCAAAAACAAAAACATGCTCTCTGTCCGCTGTTTTGAATCCACTTGAATAGAGGCGAGACTTCTGCAAAATTAATCACAACTTTGAGAGCAAACAAATAATTTAGACTCATGGCCTTGCCTGATGCAATACAGACATATCAGCTTCACCGAGCAGGTCTTGTATACAAAGTGAAGTCTGGTTGAATTAAAAGATTTGGATTCATTAGTGAAGTGGACGCAGTCAGCACAGCGGCCAGCCTGTAAGATAAGCAGTCAGCCAACCAGTTATCTCCCTGGGCATATGCTGTGTCCACTGCTCCAGAGCCCCGCTGTCAAAGCCATTGTGAATTGTAATGATCACAGTGCATCCCAGCCGCTCGCAACACACACATACGCGCACACACACATGCATGCACGCTCTCCAGTCTTTGCTCCAGGGGTCCTGACAAAACAGGAGACGGCAGGGACTCGTCAGAAGACAGCGCTGCCGGTGCGCTCCACCTGCTCACTGATTCTTACGCCTGGAGGAGCCTGAAGGCATTGCCATCGCACACCCTCCCTGTACATGGCACACACACTCACACAAATACACAAATCGATAGACAGACACAGATGCCAACACACTTATACATAGATCCACAACGCACATATACACCCGGCTTTTGATTACCTCCCACCTTTATTTCTTCCTAGCATCCTTTCCCTCGTGCCCCCCTCCAATCCGACCCTATCCATATCCTGTTGTTTGTCCTCCTCCCTCCCCCTCTACCTTACCCCTCACTGCAGAACGCATGTAACACACACACACACACACACACACACACACACACACACACACACACACACCCTAACCTGTCAGGTAACATCAGAGAAGGGGAGAGTTGAAGAGACGTGACAGCATGCTGAAGGAATCGAGTGCCAGGAACACAGACCTCTCTCTGTTCACCTCTGCTGTGCTGGAACACAACGAGCTCCAGCCCCTCACCTTTGTTAAGGATCAGACCTGTTTGGAGAGTGCTGGAGAACCTCCAACAGTCAGAGGAGTGAAGACACGCTGAGGAAAGGAGATATTAGAGAGGAAGTTGTCGAGAGGAAGTTCTGATAATCAATAGGCGCGGGGAGCAAGTTGGAGAAGAAGAAACAAAGGCAGAAAAAAGGAAAGAAAGCGTTAGATAGGGAGGGCCAACACATGCTGCCCGAAGGCCTTTTCACTATCCATCAAATTCAGCAAGTTGGCCTGAAAGCTTGCAGCTGCCATATGTGATGAACCATTCACACAGTGAAGTCCAACAAGTCAGCAACAACCCCTGCAGATGATTTGTTAGAATAAAAAAAAAAATTCACTGTGAAAAACTTCAATGCTGTTAAGTAAAAGCTAATGAAGCTGCACTTTACATTTCTTGGCTGACATTATGTTTTAATTCCAGGAAGCTGAGCGTGAAACCTACCTATACTTTCAGGTATCGCACACATAGGATCAAAGAATCATTGAATACATGGCAACCCTGCCATTGCATCAGTATTAATATCCAATATTCAATAAACACACAGAGATAAATTTCAGCCATTGCTACAGCTGGCACCCAATATTTATTTAGTCTTTGCATGCTGAGGCTCCAGCTAAAATACTGTTTGCTGTCTTGGATGTTAAAAGGGGCTAATGGAGCATCGTAAAATTGATCTCAGTTTAAAAAAAATAAATAAATAAAAAATCAAGTTTGAACCAAGTCAAACTGGCATGTAGTTTGTTTTAATCCAATGCTATCTGTGTGAGTGATACTTGCAGCACAAAAGGGATGGAGCATTTTCATGGTGCCCTTCTGATAAAAAAAAAAGTAGAGGAGTTTCCCCCTGCTCGATAAAGATAAAAGATTAAAATAAAATACACTATATTACAAAGTATTATATAAATATATTATCATTATTACATATGCATTATGCAAAAGGATGAGTCTGTCCCTGTGAATTAGTATTAGTATTATAATATATTGCAAAGATTGTAAATTTGATGATTATCAGTTTTGCTACTCTTTGCTCTCAGGTATCCTACATTTTTATTGATGAGCTTAGCTTATTTATATCTTATGGATGCATAATTAAATTCTGTGCTTGATGACAATATCTCAAATATTAACCTTTTCATCAAGTTTATATTTCTAAATGCAAATAAACATATAGCAAAAGATTTTGATGTAGATTTATTCAGATTTTTTTTGGAAATCTTAGATTAGCAAAATTTCTTTTGTTGTTGCTAGTATATTTGCCAGTACTGTTTTACTTTTTTGCATCATTATTCTGTATTTATTTGGATGATGCAAGCATTAAATAAAACTACCTATTTAATGGTGTATCACGGTATGTGCTATTACCATGTTAAAACACATACTGTGCAGGCCTGTAAAAAGTAACAGGTTTGGCAAGATGAATTTTGATATCTTTGGATCCATTTGCAATAGATCAATAGAATTCATAGACTTGCCAGTGACCGTACAACAAACTGATGACATTTCTGGTACACAGATTATTTTAGAAAAGACTGCTTCCATGACCCTTGAGGGAGTTATGAACAAAAAAAGTGCTGAAAAGTGAAGACTTGGTCTATCATCACCAACTATTTTTTTCCCTGAGAAGTGATCACTGATGCCCACAGGCAATCTCTTTTTCCACGTCTGAATGCTATATGCACAAAATGCCTGGTCATCAGTACAAAAAATGCCACTATTTATGCATCCAAACCACACTGCATACAAAATTCAATATATTCATGCAAGGAGAATGAATTAGTAATATGTGTGCATGTTCCAGCCTTGGGAAAACATCCCTTCTTTATAATTAAGCCAGTGGCAGAGTCAAGTGAGCCTTAGTGCAAACCTCTGTGTCTTATCCTGGTTGGAGGGGAATGTTGAAAGCTATTGCAACTAATTGGTTCCCCTGCCTCCTTTTTGTCATGGGAATGACACAACAATCAACACCCTCCATCATCTCCTGCAGAATTGAGAATTGAAACAACAGGGCGGTTGTCTCATGTCACACCAAACAGACTGTCAGTCAAGCATTAGTGAAGACTGATGTTGTGTGCTGTTTTCCCACTCTCTTCTTTTTGTTTGGGCCATAGCCAACAAGCATCATAAAGCAAAATCATCATCAGTTGTTTATGCTTCCTGAAAGCACTGGATTAATTCCCTATACTTTACAAATCCTCCTTTTGTCTAATCTTGCTTCTCATTTTTGTTTTGCTTACTTTGAGGGAGCACTCCAGCATTTGGTTTCAAGGAAAAGCCCTCCACACATATTTGATAGGCAGTTTGCAAGTTGGAGAACTCCACTTGAACACTAACTACCCATTTTTAGTGTTAGTTATCCTCTGTATTCACAAGACCAATTTTCACCAAGGAGGGGGGGGGAATGATTTTGCTTCATCAAGAAGAAGTGGATCTTCTAAAAACAGTCATTCTGTTTCCTGCTTCTTCCCCCTCTTCCGCTTTACATCTCCAGAGACAGTTGCAGCCTGATTCTCTCGATGAAGTGGCTCTCCAAACTTACATCATGCATTGTTTTGCCGGCTGGTATGCTTTACGGGCTCTTGGCCCATTGGGGTGCTAGATTGAGTGCGTGTAGGTTAGTGGGTGGGCAGCAGAAGTGGGTTCTTGGTGAGGGGCAGTAAATGCTGGAATTCCTAATAGAAGGTAATTGAAATGAGCACTTAGAAGCCGTTGGCTGGCATTTTCCTCGTGCACGGTGAAGGGCTGTGGTAATCATGTGCTAGACTCTGTTGTACTCTACGTGCAACAGAAGGGCTCATTAGTGGATACTATGCATTATATAGGTGTACGTTTATCCTCGACAGCAAGAAGACAGAGCTCATGAGCTCACTCAGATAACTTTCTCAGGATTTTTTCTCAGATATTGCAGTGAGCATTTGTCACTGGTGGGCAGAAAGCAGCAGCCTTGAAAAGTTTCACTGAAATGTCACAAAATTTGATGAGTAGGCTGCTCGAGTGTGTTAAGGGGATGTGCTTACAGAAAGAGCCTCCACTTCAGTATTCCTTCTCTTTCTTTCTGCCTTCTCTTGCTGTTTCTGTCCTTGGCTCTCAGGACAAATAGTACCCTTACCCTCAGCTACTTTTTCCACCCCTATACAGACTGGAGCAGTTGTTACAAGCTTTCAGCGGACGCTTCATGCAAGACAAGGCCTTGTTCCATTTGATGAAAAGCATAAAGTAGACAATTCTCAGAATATGTTGAGTGTGAGGTATTGTAACTACAATGAATGACATGTTGTCAGGAGAGTGGTGAAATGGTCAGGAAATTGTGCTCTCTGGAAAAATAATGCTTCCATTGTGCTGCACAAGGCCATACAAGCACAGGGGCGACCTTGGGATGAGAACAACTTAATTTAAGAAAGTAGGAGAGAAAAAAACAAAAGAGATAAAGGTTCTGCCTGAGAAGCAGAGCACGTGAACCAGTTTTGATAATCCGCACATTTAAATGGTTGGACAACAACAACCCTGAAATACTGTAGCTGTGGACTTCGCTCAATCAATCACAATATCTTTCATGAGCAAACAGAACCTCCGGTGCTGCCGCTTAGGACTGGGTTAACAATCAGATTAAAAGCTTGACAAGTGAGAGCTGGACCAATGCCAGGTGATGGGAGCAGTTTGTGGCCCTACCAATAGTGGGCAGAAGAACAAGGCAGAAGTGCCCCACTGCCAACAAATAGGGGGTCGGGGTGGAAGATGGAGGAATGTTTAAAGCATCCCAGTCCCAGAACGCATCTGGTAATTCACCAGTTTCCATTATGAAATTCCATTACATCCCCCCACCTTTCTTTGTCTATCCTACATCTGTTTCTCTGTTCCCCTGTCCTCTTCTCCTTGTAATCAGCTACTCTCCATCTTCCTCACTTTCACTCAAACAAAACGATTGCTCAGCAGAAGCCCTTCTCGCTGTAGAATATTTCTGTTTCGCTTCACTTATGTTTCCACGTGCTCACCAAAGCTGAGGAAGAAATAAACAGAAGAAGGTAAGGATTTAAACACAGACACACACACGTGCACACACAGACTGAGGAGATGTCTTTGTCAGCAAGAGAAAGACATGAGTGGGCTGGCGCGCTAATCATCGATCGGATGATTAAGGCAGATGAGGAGGGCTTTTTCCCTCAGTGAAGGATCTGATTGTTGGTCTCCTCCCGCCTGGTGTCCAGGGAGCACGCCGGCGGCAGCGGATCAGGATCAATACACTCAATCACTGCTGAGAGGGCCAGCGTCAGTCACGCTGTGCCAGACTATTAGAACCAAGTAGGCAGACAGTGAATAAGTCCATGCTTCCCTGGTCCCAACTCACACCACAGGGGGAAGCAATGAAGTAGCTGGCTGGAGTGTGAGAGTGTGTGTGCACAGTTATCACACTTGTTTCTGTTAAAGAACCAGTGCAACATTTTGAGAATAACTGCTCTGTTTTTGTCTAGAATTAGACAAAAAGATTGATACGTCTCTGAAATCAAAACTCAAGAGTCCTAGCAAAGAGACAGCTTAAACTAGACGGTGTTAGTTGGGCTCTGTCAAAAGCAACAACATTCACCTATAAACATATTAAAGCCCACCGATGTGCTTAAGATTCTAAATGACCTAAATGCTAGCTAGAGCTTCAGATTTGTGCAGCTTGGGTCATAATTTTACAATTATGCACTCTGAATTTGGACCAACTGCAGTGGGCTTGTCCATCTGCAAGGTAGTGATAGAACAAACTAAAGTGTCATGCCTTTTTGAATATTGATATTGTAGTTTTACTTGCTGTCTCACATGGACCAACTTTCCTATGGTTGGTATCGGTCCTGAATTTGTTTTAGTTTAGTTTACGTAGGGATAAATATGTTAAATGAACAAGGCAATTCACAGCCTCACAGTTTGCAATGTCAGTGGTTAGTTGCCCATTTGAAACACAAGAAAATCAATGATGTGCTCAATTTTTATAATAAATATACAGATTAAAAGACAACAAAATACTTGATAATACTCATTTCCAAATTTCAACCAACTATTTTTAGTTTTTCCCCTATCTCTCCTCTTCCATTTGCTCTAAGTCTATATACTGTGGTTTGAAAGAATAATAAAAGTACGATTTTGAACTAGCCTTGAAACACAATAATAATGGCAATTGTTCTTTTGATTGCCACGAACAAGCTCTCGACCCTATTTCTCTATTTCCAACAGTTGGTTGTGATGTAAAATGTAAATAAATGTAAATAAAACTATAATTCAATGGCTAGCAAATACTTTAATCTCTATATATTGAAAATTTTACAAAGGTAGTATTTGAAGTGTAATTTTTTAAAACAAATTTCATTGCTTCTTCTTTGAATAACATGCTAAGTGTTTTGGATCTGAGGAGAACGATCGACGGAGCCATCCATTGTGAACACAAACCTTCCTCTCCTTACTATGCCATTTAACTGTGGCTTGTGTACTATTGCATCCTGAGATGATAATTTGGGTTTCTAACTGTTAGAAAAATAAAATAATTTTATTTATAATTAAAATCACCAGACAGTCTTCCATGTTTCTCAGCTCTCAGTACAAATGGAATGTCCAAGGAACTCAGTGAAGACCAAAGAAGTAAAACTGTAGATTTACACGAGTTGGGAAGGTTTTTTGGATGGTTTAAAAAGTACTTTTAATTACTCTAGGAACAACAAGTAAGCCTGCAGTGCGAGAGCGAAGTGCTCTAATGGGGTGATAAGATAAGATGGGGCCTGATTATTTAAGACCTTGTATGTGAGGAGCAGAATTTTGAATTCAATTCTGGATTTAACAGGAAGCCAATGAAGAAAAGCCAATACAGGAGAAATATGCTCTCTCTTTCTAGCCCCTGTCAGTACCCTTGCTGCAGCATTTTGGATTAACTGAAGGTTTTTCGGGGAGTTTTTGTTACATCCTGATAATAATGAATTACAGTAGTCCAGCCTGGAAGTAATAACTGCGTGAACTAGTTTTTCAGTGTCACTCTGAGACAGGATATTTCTAATTTCAGAGATGTCGCGCAAATGGAAGAAAGCAGTCTTACATATTTGTTTAATATGTGCATTGAAGGACATGTCTTGGTCAAGAATGACTCCAAGGTTCCTCACAGCATTACTGGAGGCCAAGGTAATGCCATCCAGAGTAAGAATCTGGTTAGATACCATATTTCTAGGATTTTCAGGGCCGAGTAAAATAACCTCAGTTTTATCTGAATTAAGAGCAGAAAGTTAGCGGCCATCCAGGTCTTTATGTCTTTAAGACATTCCTGCAGTTTAACTAATTGGTGTGTGTTATCTGGCTTCATGAATAGATAGAGCTGGGTGTCATCTGCATAGCAGTGAAAATGTATGCTATGTCTTCTAATGATACTGCCTAAGGGAAGCATGTATAATGTAAACAGAATTGGTCCTAGCACTGAACCCTGTGGAACTCCATAATTAACCTCAGTGTGTGAAGAGGACTCTCCATTTACATGCACAAAATGAAGTCTATTAGATAGATATGATACAAACCACTGCAGTGCAGTACCTGTAATACCTACAGCATGTTCTAATCACTCTAATAGAATATTATGGTCAACAGTATCGAATGCTGCACTAAGGTCTAGCAGGACAAGCACAGAGATGAGTCCACTGTCAGAGGCCATAAGAAGATCATTTGTAACCTTCACTAAAGCTGTTTCTGTGCTGTGCTGAGCTCTGAAACCTGACTGAAACTCTTCAAATAAACCATTCCTCTGCAGATGATCTGTTAGCTGTTTGACAACTACTCTTTCAACGATTTCTGATATGAAAGGAAGGTTGGAGATTGGCCTATAATTAGCTAAGATTGCTGGGTCTAGAGATGGCTTTTGAGTAAAGGTTTAACTACTGCCAGCTTGAAGGCCTGTGGTACATAGCCGATTATTAGAGATAGGTTGATCATATTTATGATTGAAGAATTAATTAATGGCAGGACTTCTTTGAGCAGTTTTGTAGGAATGGGGTCTAAAAGACACGTTGATGGTTTGGAGGAAGTAATTATTAAAGTTAACTCAGAAAGATCAATTGGAGAAAAAGATTCTAAATAAATATCAATGGTACTAAGAGTAGCTGTAGATAATATTACATCTGTGGGATGATTATTGGTAATTTTTTCTCTAATGATTAAAATTTTATTTGTGAAGAAGTTCATGAAGTCATTACTAGGTAACGTTAAAGGGATGGTTGGCTCAAATAGTAAGATGTTCTAGCTTTGCGGAGGGCTTTCTTATAAAGCAGCAAACTATTTCTCCAGGCTAAATGATGATCCTCTAAATTTGTGACACGCCATTTCCTCTCCAGCTTACGAGTTATCTGCTTTAGGCTACGTGTTTGAGAATTATACCACGGAGTCAGGTACTTCTAATTTGAAGCCTTATTTTTCACAGGAGCTACAGTATCCAGAGTCGTATGTAGTGAGGAGGTAAAATTATTAACAAGATGATCGACCTCTGTTGGAGTAGCGTTCAGATAGCTGCTCTGCTCTATGTTGGTGCAGGGCATTGAAGATGATAACAGTGGGTGGATTATATTATTAAACTTAAATACAGAACTTTCAGAAAGACATCTACTGTGATAAATGTAAATGTTATCAGGAAATGATCAGACAGGAGAGGGTTTTCAAGAAACACTGTTGAATGTTCAGTTTCTATGCCATATGGTAAAACAAGATCTAGAGTGTGATTAAAGTGGTGGGTGGGTTCTTTTACATTTTGAGAGAAACCAATTGAGTCTAATAACAGATTAAATACCATGTTGAGGCTGTCATTTTTAGCATCTACATGGATGTTAAAATCACCCACAATAATTATTTTATCTGAGCTGAGCACTAAATCAGATAAAAAGTCTGAGAAATCAGACAGAAACTCTGTGTAAGGCCCAGGCGGACGATAGATGATAACAAATAAGACTGGTTTCTGAGTTTTACAGCTGGGGTGCATCAGGCTTTCAAATGAATTAAATGCCTGTTTTGATCTTTGGTTGATAAATAGGCTGGTGTGAAAAATTGCTGCCACACCGCCCCCTCGGCCTGTGCTTCAAAGTTTCTGGTAGTTAGAATGACTCGGGGGTGTTGATTCGTTTAGACTAACATAATCATCCTGCTGCAACCAGGTTTCTGTAAGGCAGAGTAAGTCAATTTGTTGATCAATTATTAAGTCATGTACTAACAGAGACTTGGAGGAGAGAGACCTAATGTTTAATAATCCACATTTCCTGGGTTTGAATCTGTGTGGAGTCTGGATGTTCTCCCCGTGTCTGTGTGGGCTCTCTCCTGGTACTCTGGCTTCCTCCTGTTGTCCATGTTCTAAATTGGCTGTGAATGTGAATGGTGGTCTGTCTTTTTGTGTTAGACTGGTGACCTGTCCAGGGTGTACCCTGCTTGTCACTCCATGACAGCTGAGAAAGGCTCCACCCCAACCGTGACCCTGAATTGAATGGATGGATCATTACCAGAGTTATTTTCTTGTAAAAAACAAACAAACAAACACCCGAAAGCATGATCTGATTTTTTTTGTATTAAAAACAGGAATGTCAATTTATTTTCTGTTTCCATCACTTTCCACAATACTTCCTTCAATTTGCTAAGTTTCACACTTTTACCACGCAATGTTCCACTGAAAATAATGTAATTTTAGCAACATTAAATTACACAGTAAGCTCAGCTGCACTGGTGTGATGCCAGAAAAACAAAGATGCAATGTGTAGTACAGCTTCACCTTGAAAACCTTGTGCGTGGATAGAAAAAGCTGCCTGCCCTTATGGGGACTTCAGGCTATCTGGCGAATAAACTCCTTAGCACCATAAGAAAGGAGGAGAAGAGGGAACAACCCTTGTCAGACAGCTGTGTCCCTGACAGACAATAGATGGCCAGGATCCATCTGGATGCAGCAGCCCTGGACCAACATGATGTATACATCTTCACTCGCCAATGGGATCCATCAATCCCTCTCTCACCATGGTGACCAGGAGTGACACGTAGCCTATACCACCAGAGCCCTAATCTACTGAAAAAAATGAAATGCATTAATCTGGATGTGAACAGGTAATTGGTTTGAAATGTTTTATATTTTTTCTCAGTAGTGTTTGTGTTTTCCTTAACTCTGATCATTTCTTGTGCCTTCACTGTAACCAGGAGAATACAATGAGAAATTCAGCTTAAAAGGCATTCACACACATTCATAGTCTGATAGATGCAATGCAGAGTTAGTATCTTGTCCAAGGATATTTGGCATGCAGACTGAAGCAGCCAAGGATCGAACCACCAACCATCTGAGTAGATGACCTGCTCTATCACCTGAGCTACAGCCACCCCACCACTGGCTCTTACGGTCAGATGTTCCCCTGTTTGACAGAACACAGTGACCTGATGAGTTTTTTCATAGATATTTCTCTCAATAGAAGACTTCAATCACCTGAATCCTGTAATAAAAGACTACGTCAATTTTGACATGACTTAACGTTATGAGTAGTGAACCTTTAAGTACATATGAGGAGTGTAAGATTGTAAATGAAAGGAAAAAAATCAAAAGTGTGGAAAATGCTACAGTCTATGTGACAGGTGCTTTGCAGTGGTAATTCTAAAATCAGTGAGGACTTAAATGAGTTCTCCACAATGTGAAAAAGATTTATGCCAAGTAATTTTACACAGCTGGAGTAGCTCCTTTGAAACTGATTGGTAATTTTTATCTAAAATGTTGAGTTGACTTCATGAGATGACCTGTCAAAACACACTCAAACAAATAAAACCTCACTATTGTTGGTTTTAAAGAATCTTATTTAGTTCAATTTACTGAATAAATTTGTTTTATTTAAGTTTACTGTAGTCATTCGTGTTATTTAGTCATTTGGCAGGTTAACTCAATGGCATGCTGTTGAGTCAGTTCAACATGTTAGAGTTAAATGCAACCAGTTTTTTTAGGCGTTTTTGGTGGAATCACTTGACATAACTTTTTTAAGTAAATACAAAAAAGTATATTGAAACACTGAGATTTTTCTGTTTGTTTCATGTATATAAAAAGAAAATAAGACTGTACCAGAGCTGTGAGTGTGGTTGCTGGGTAGTGCTGATGAGTGGGAGGTTACACTTGGTCAAGCTGTCTTTGTAAGTCACATGACTTATTTGTAATATTTAGATTACTACACTATTTATTCAAAAAAGAATCAAACGACTTGAAATGAACAAATTTTATTGGAAAACTTCCAGTAAAACTGAATAAAAATCTAAAACTCTGTTCACCTGGTGTTTAAAATGGTATTTACAATTTCATATCGTCCTTTGAAAAGACCCTAGTTGAGTGTTTACAGCATCCATCCCTAATCTTCTCTTTTAAAAAAAAATCATGGGCAACCTTGTCAGCCAAGCAGTGGAGATGCAAAGAGGAATTGGGGGAATGGCCTTGCTACAGCACCATTCTGAATATGTTAACAGTGCTGCTTCCCTTGAACTGTCACAACTTGAAAATCCACCGTGTTAAGAGCTTCACACGCAGGCAGCCATGAATATCTGCTGGCTTCCACAGACTTAGCTGGGGAGGCTCTTAAAAAGCACTTGTTGTAATACATGACCAATTTCCCGGCAGCGAGTGTAGGGGAGTATTAACATCTCCTCAGCCTGGTTCGGCTTTAATGTGATGGAGATGTTATTAGAGCCATCGCCGGCCCAAATGAATGGCCAGTGGAAGCACCACAGCGGGAGGGAGGGGGGAAGGGGCCACATCGACCTTGGCCTCACCAAGGACAAGGACACTTGTGCTCATAAAAAGGGGTGGTCCAATTGTTCACACTAGCCATGACTGCTGAGCCAAGCCTTGGAGTCAGGCTTACATGTCCATATGCCCAGTTAGTCAGCTTCTATTTCACACTTTTTTTTTCAATAAAATGCCATGACATTTTTTTTTTACATTTGTATTTGCCATAGCTCAGTCTGCCCAGCATTTAATGATCACAAGCCTTTCATTTGGCCTCTTTGTTCTATAAATACATCAATAAATGTCACAAATTCAAGGATAAAATGTTTGAAAGTATATAAAGAGAATGATTTTGAGAAATGATAAAAACTATATAAAAATATGGAATCACATCATTTAAGAAATCTTTAATACATAGTGACATATATGTGGATTGCTCTGTGAGTTTGGAGATTATCTTATGCTATAAATTGGCTTTAATAGCTCTGGCGAGCCATGTGATTAATTTGGCTGTCCTGCATTGTTGTGGCAAGCAATTCTTCCTGTGTCAAGAGGTGCTCTCGTCTTTGAACATTTATCTTGCCTCCCTGCTCCTTTTAAGTGTAATTATTTCACCTTAATTAGAGGTGAATCATGCTTAGTAAACACAAAAACACGGTCTCTTCAGATTAATAAACCGAGGTAATGCGTTAGGCACGGGGAGTCGGTTTGAATGAGCTTTGGCTCTGCTCCAATTTGGGCATGATTCTCATTGTGCAGCAGCTCCCAGCCTTGACGAAAGTGACCAGTGAGTAGCAGTTGAGGACAGGATGGCTGGGCACGGTGAAGATACAGCAGAAAAGGAGTTCGGGCCTGTGTCCAACACTGAATTCTGCTATTGTTTCAACACAAAAACATGTTGTTCTTTGGTGTCTGCTATTAATAATACATTGGCCAAAATCTGTAAGTCAGATACAGTAGAATAAGGCATGAGCCACCTTTTAAAAAAAAACCCAAATAGCTTGTGTAGTTTTTAAATGCTGTTTTATTATTTGTTTCCTTTTTTGCTTTTTATTTTACGTGGAATCAATTATACATATAAAATATACATACTAGTGAAATTTGGTTCAGTTCTTCAAAATACTTTTATTCTGTCCCTTAAGCCAGTCAATTTCATGTATTATTTCATTTTAAATAATCGCTAGATAAATGTAGACTGAAATTCTTGCTATCGCTCCTTAATGCATGTAACTATACCATCAAACTGAAAAGATAAAATGCTCTAATATTTACTTTCAGCTGCTATGTGGAGGGAGGGTGCAGAAGTAGGGAGGGGGAATCTACTCTCCCAGCAACTAATTACTTAAGCAGTTGTCAAAGGTTTGAAGCTCGCTCTTGAATTCCAATGAACACTGCCCATGGACAGCGGTGGTTTTGCATATATTATGAATATTTCAGCTTCTCCCAGTAACCTTGGTGTCGTTTGGCAGATAGGTGCTGGCAGAGAGCCATTTAAAAGCTTCTCTTTTGCAGAAGGGAGGAGACAGGGTATTAAGCTTTATCTATACTTGACATTTCCAAGTATTTGTAATTAATTCATATAGAAAATCTTTGCCCGCTTCATCTAAATGACTGGCCATGAAAAGCAAAAGGTAACTATTTGTTGGCTTTTCATTATTGTTTCTGTGAAAGGACACTAGACACAAACCCAACTGGTGCATGTCAAAATTACACATCAAGACAGCCTCATAACGCAAATAAAAAGGAAATTATGCAAAACAATTTACCACATATCTTCTCAAGCACATATAAATGTCTCTGTTTACACATGCTGTTCAAGATTCAAGGTGAGAGTTCACATGCAGTCAGGCTCTGAATACAGGCACAGAGATTTGAGATTCTGAGTGTGAATAAAGATGCACATGTAAACCTTATGAAAAGTTTAGTGTGAAAGTGCAGCTAGGTGGACAAAACTAGTCTGCATGTCACTACGCCTGGTTGTGTGTATATATACCTGTGTATCACATCGTTTCTATAGTTCTTTGAGTACTGAGTACTGTGACATGATATAAGCCTGGGGATATCTGCAACAATCTGGCCTTGCATATACTATTTCTGTAGTGCTTGTATTCCAGAAATGGTCACAAGCAAGATATCATATCCACTTTAACAGATGATAGCTAACAGTTTTGAAAACAACGCAAAACATTCTGAGAAGCCTCCACAGCTAACATGATTTCACATAAAAATTTAACTGGTTAAATAGCTGTTAATGTTTATACCAATGTATTACTTTTTTATTATGCATGTTTATCACTGCATAATAAACATGCATATCTGGTTTTTGTCACCTTGGTAGGGTCTCCCATGGCAAATGGATCCAGGTTGAAGGACCAGACAAAGAGCGATTCAGAAGACCCCTATGAGTGAAAAACCTAGGCAACAGTTGACCCTTCCTTGTGATAAGTTTACCCGGGCATCGCCCTGGAGCCTTTCTTTGTGATTTTTTTTTGTTTATGTTTAAGTCATTTTTAGTTTCTTTTTTGTCTGTTTTAGAGGGGGATACAGTCTCTGAGGTGATGGGGTTTTGAGGGGATAATGGGAGGAGAAAAGCTGCAGAGGCATGTAAGACTGCAACTCTGGTCCCAACTCTGGATAATCTCGTTTTGGGGGGTTTAATAAATTTGGCCAGATTTCTAGAAATGAAAGCTGCTCCATCCAAAGTGGGATGGATGCCTTCTCTCCTAATAACCAGGTTTGCTACAGAAAGTTTCCCAATTAACTATAAAAGCCACATCGTTTTTTGGACACCGCTAAGACAGCCAGTAATTTAAGCAGAATTTGCAGCTAAACATGTCACTCCTGGTTTGATTGGGGAGGGGACCACAGAAGACTGCTTTACCCCACTCGCCGACACACCCACTGGGGATCAAATTCTGGTAATTGGTGATTCTGCTCTGAGACATGTGAAGCCACAAATTTAAAAACTGCTGGCTAGGGGTAAACATAGATTCAGTAAAATTATAATACTTAAAGAAATGCTTGAGGGTGCTCCACCTAGGGACTCTGTCATCCTACTTGGAGACTTTAAGGCTTTTATGGGCAAAGACAATGAGACATGGAGGGAGGAATGAGCTGCCAGATCTGAACCTGTGCAGTGTTTTGTTACTGGAATTCTGTGCAAACCATAGTTTCACCATGTTCAAACATAAGTGTGTCCATAACGGTGTCAATAAGTGGCAAAAGTGGCCCCTAGGCCACAGGTCAATGATTTGTATTTCAATTTTGTAATTGTATCATCAGATCTGCATCCTGGACACTCGGGTTAAGAGAGGGGCTGAGCTGTCAACTTATCACCAAATGGTGGTGAGTTTGATCAGGTGGCGGTGGAGGATGCTGGACAGACCTGGCAGTGAGAATGCCTGGCAGAGGCCCCAGTCTATGAGATCTTCAAGTCCCACCTCCAGCAAAGCTGTGACAGCATTTCAAGGGTGACTGGGGATATCGGTCCTTAGTAACTGAAACTGCTGTACTGAGCTGGCCAACAGCGGAAGTGAAGGGAGCCATCCAACTGAAGAGAAAATCCCATTGGACTGATTCTTATATAGTGCTTTTCTACTCTCCCGGAGTACTCAAAACGCTCTATACAACATGCCACATTCACCCAATCACACCCATTCTCACAAGCACTTTCTCTGTATTTAGTGCTTTCTAAGTACATTCACACACATTCACACTCCCTCCGATGGATGCAATTTGGGGTTAGTACCTTGCCCAAGGATGCTTGACATGCAGAGTGGAGGAGCCAGGATAGAACCACCAACCTTCCGATTAGTAGATGACCTGCTCTACCTCCTGAGCTACAGCCACCCCTCATCCTGTGAAACTTTGTAAGCAGTCGATAGGTACTGACAGGCCAAGATGGAACGTAGTTTGGCCAGTGGCTGAAGCAAAAATTCAGGTGTAAGAGGAGTTTGGAAAGTCCATGGAAAAGGACTGCCGCGAAGAGAATCTGGCAAACCTTCAGGTGACTCAGGACAGGAAACTGGTGCTCTACCTGCATTGTGTATAGTGCAGGTGGAGCACCGCCGACTTCACCTGAGGAGTTTGTGTCATGGTCCTGAGTCTGAGGACTCGGTGTTTTGCGTTTCTTTATATTATTCTTTGTTCTCGGTTATTCTGTTTTGTCTTTTGCTTAGGTTTGCTATGTGTTAGTGTTTTTGTTTCATGCCTGCCTGTGTTTTCTCTGTCTGTCCATGGTGTTATTGTGTCTGCTCATGAGTCTGCCTGTCAAGTTCAGTGTCCTGTCTGGTTCTCTGTGTCTGTTATTTCCTGTTTTATTCGGAAAGTTCATGTCTCATGTCAGTGTATTCAGTTTTACCTCTCCCCTGTCTCGTTAGCCTAATTGCTCCCAGCTGTGTCTCCCTCCTGTGGCCCATTCCCTGATTACTCCCCATGTATTTAAGCCCTGTGTTTTCCTGTGCTCTCTGTCGCGTCGTCTGTTTAACCCCATGTCCGTCTAGGTTTCTCTGTGAATCTCCCGTGTAGTCTATATTATTCCATGTTTCTTCGTGTCTCTCTGCTCCTCGCTCCATGTCCTCCATTTTGTATTAGTTTTCCCAGTTTAGGTTTATGTTCGGTTCTGCCCACACCTTGGTTTTGTGCACTGTAAATAAAACCCACTTGCACCTCCGCCATTGTCTGCTATTGGATCCTCCTTTCTCACCCTCCACACGACTGCCGCCCCAGCCGTGACAGTTTGTCAAGTGGTAGAAGAAATAATTTGAGGACCTTTGTAATCCCACTGACACGTCTTCCACAGAGGAAGCAGAGTCTGGGAATGATGTGGATGACTCCTCCATCACTGGGGGTGAGATCCTTGAGACAGTTATACAATTCCTTGGTAAAAGGGGCCCTGGGGTGGATGAGGTTTACTCTGAGTTCTTGAAGGCACTGGATGTTGTGGGGCTGTTTTGGTTGACACAGCTCTACAATTTTGTGTGGAGGTCATGGGTGGTACATCTGGATTGGCAGACCAGGGTGGTGGTTCCGATCTTTAAGAAGGGGGGCCAGAGGGTGTACTACAACTATAGAGGCATAACACTCCTCAGCCTCTCTGTGAAAATTTATGCTAGTGTGCTCGAAAGGAGAGTCCGTCAGTTAGTTGAATCTCAGTTTAAGGAGGAACAATGCAGTTTGCGTCGCGGTCGAAGAACACTGGACCAGTTCTTTAACCTTTCGAGGATACTTAAGGGTGCATGGGAGTTTGTCCATGCACCCTCAAGGGCAGCTGATGTAGTGCAGATACAGAGAAAATAAAAGGGCAGCAGATACAGGAAGACCTGAAGTCATGTAGATTTACACAGAAAGGTACAAGTATGATGTGAACCACTCCAGCGCAGTATCACAAATCCCTACACAGCCTACACAAATATTATGATCAACAGACAAAAGAGGCTCTTAAGTCTAAGAAAACAAGGTTACAAAGTTCCCTGAATCTGTAACAAGGATGATATATTAAAAAGTGTCAGCAGCGAGTATTCTGTGCTATAAAGAGACTTAAAAGAGACAAAAAACGCTAAACCTCAATTATCTGAAAAGACTGTAAACAATTTTCTCCAGAATTTTTGAAAGAAAGGGAAGTTTGGAAATAGGCATGAAGTTTCATAAGACAGTGGGATCCAGGCCAGATTTTTTGTTTAGGCCTTGGTGGTAGCATTTTGAGCTTCTTGAATCGAATATTTAGCATAGTTGGACAAAATACAGTGTTAAGATCAGAATTGGTTAGCAAGTCCCAGTTAGTGCTAAGTTACCAGACTATAGTAAAAAAAAATATTAAAAAGGCACCAACAACACAAACATGCTTGAGGGTTGTAGTTCAATGACTGTAGTTAGCAAAGTGGAGGCCTAGCATAGTTGAGCCTACAGCTACCCGTGTGTGCATGCTCCTACCTTTAAGCGTTCAAAGAATCAATCTGAATGGATTATAAAAAATAAATAAGTAAGTTAATCGCCCATTGTAGTGTTGTTATAAATGGGCATTTTAAGATGGGAGTTTATGGGGACTGACTCAAATTTAGAGGCGACTGCTGGAGGAAAACCAGTCATTTGGCACCCATGACTGCCTTTTGATTGGCACCCCAAACCATAATCATTTTGTAACCATGGAGGTTTAGTAAATACAGTACAAAACAATGTTTTTCCCCATATTCTTAAGTGAAAAGATTTGTATAAACATAATTTAGAAATACTCAGATTGGTTCTGGTTACAACAGAAGGAAAAATGCACTGATTTGTCTTATTTGTGTTATGCTAACATTTACTTATATAATCAATGGATATAGCCTATGGAAACAAACTGGTTCCCAAAGAATAATGTCATGTTAAAGATTTCATTATTGTGAGGATATCAACTTGTTCTTTTTTTGGATGGGTCACAGTGGATTTTAGTACCACAGACATGATCTTATTGACCTAAACTGCAGCTGTAGCCTCATAAATTCTCTGACAGGAAAAGAAAGGAAAAAATAAAACAAAAACAAATGACCCACATTATCCAGATGCCAATTAGTGTGAAGCAAATGACGAAAGAAAGGCAACATGACTTAGAGCTCTTACAGAGATAAACATGAAAAGTTGTTTTTTGTGCCAAAAATGATGCAAATTTTCTTAAAAGTTCTGACTAGTGAAAATTTTTTTTATTTCTTTTGAAAAAAGAAGGCTGTCTGTTATCACAGTTTTAGCAGAATAAGCTGTTAGTTGCTATGATCTGATCAGAGTCTTGGATTTCCAAAAGCTTGGGCTGGTTTGGAATATATGGCTATTGCTGTGCTTAGAGTTTTTCTGAGAAAAAATATACATCTATGTGTAGTCTCTTTTAATGGTCCTTTGTCGCTGTTGAATAAACTATTAGTACCTATAAAATCTGCACTGACACACAAATCCTCAAAGCCAAAACATCTTAGCCACAGTGGACTGAAAATGGGTGAACTAGCCAACTGCTGGGTGGAATGCATTTTAGAAAGTCAAAATACAAAATCTGAAGCCAATGTATCTTTACTACGCACTTTCCCGGTTGAATTTTGGGCTCATATTAAGTAGAAATAATATTCATTTTGTAAATATTGGTCCCAATTTAAGTCAAAAATATGAATAAACTATGGCATGTCCTATACTGATAACATCTTGTTTTAAAAAGCTAAGCCGGACAGGCAAAAACAATCAGTTTGAGCCAGGACATTGTATCCTCACCCAAATAAAAAAATAAATAAAATGGTTCATTCCTCTTTTATGTACGGCCAGTTGTTTTAGTATTTTTTTCTACATAATTTTCAATAATCAATAGATAATAAACAAGTAAGTTTATTATCTATTTTACAAGCTAACCAGTGAACGTATTTGCTAGCTAGCTAAGACTAAGATAAGATAAGATAAGATAACCTTTATTAGTCCCACGCGTGAGAAATTTGTTTTGTTACAGCAGTGGACAGTGCAAAGTTGCATAGAAAAATTAGAGAAAAACAGTGGAATAAGATATCAATAAGATACTGTACACAATAGAATAGAATAAAATAAAATACTATATACAATCAAATAAAATAGAATACAAATGCTATATACAATATGAGTATAATACAACGATGCCAGAAACAGTATTGCACTTAGTGTTATTTCTATTGCACATGTGTGGATGTGTGTGTTTGATCAGTTGAAGTCTTTGTTGTAGACTACCAGCATTTAGCTTGCTGTGGCTAAAAACAAGGTGATCAGGAAGTATCAGGAAGTATTTTATTTAATAAAATAATTTCACTCTTTCCAAAGAAATTGCTGTGTTGTGCTTAAATTTGTATTATAAGCCAGTACACGAGTACAGCCATCTGTTCTACAGCACTAAAATAAGTGACCAAGAATACTTACAAACATGCAGCAGACAAGATGCAAGGTCTGGTTCTGAGACAGTTTTAATGGGAAAAAATCAAAGTAAAGTCTGATTACTTATATCTCAAGAGCAAAAGTTTGGAATTATCTTCAGCTCTGTGTACTGACACACAAACCCTTCTCAGTCTCCAGCCACAGGATCAGCGTCTTCCTACATCACTCCATTTTTCAGCCTCTCCATTACCGTAATCTGTTAGTGTTGCCTTGAGATATTTATTTGACCCATCCTCTTTGTGAAGAGCGGGTTCCTAGGAAGTTGTTTAGTGTACATCAGGATAAAAAGTCATTTTTACAAATCATCTAGTTACCTACCAAAGTCTTTTTCGAGTATCCCTGAGTACATAATTTGTCTTTTGCCATTACAAATAATGTAACAAAACAAACACTGGCTGATTACAAATGAATATTCTGATTTGCTTTCTGTTCCAAATTTTACCAAAAAGGTTGGAAAGTGATCCCAAATCTTTTCACATATCCATTATCTTTGGGTTCTTTGGGTCATAGTTCAGCACTGATTTCCCCTTGTGGGTAGAAGCCAAAGTTTCCTGCTCCTCAACCGGACCGCCTCATCAGCCTTAGTGTAAAAGGATCAGCTCCAGCACTCTGGGTTCACCAGATTGTCTGCTTCGTAAGTATAGTAAACAGGCAGTTTTTTTTAAAATAACTCATTAGTGAAGTTATATCCTCACTGTGCTAATGACATCGGCTAAAATAATGTCCTAATTTTCAGTGCCTATCTACTGGTTGAAAGAGTGGATCACCTACCTGTAGGGATGGGTATTGATAAGATTTTCACGATTCCGATTCCATTTTCGATTCTGTTTAACGATTCGATTCTTTATCGATTCGCTTATCGATTCTTTTTAAAAAAGGAGAACACTAAGTTCGATTAGCTTAGAACTTCGTTTTATATCTTCTCTTTGAACAAGATAGAAATTTAGGAGTAACGTGGCCTTACAAACCCAACAGTGAGATCTTAAGAGATCCACAGCCTACGGCTCTTCAATGGGTGTCACAGGGTCCCCAGGAAAAAAAATTGTAAATGTAAAATAATAAAATAAATATTCTTCTGTAGCAATAACAAAGTATAACATAAATTATTCAGTAGCAATTACACAAGAATATCCAGAAATGTCCCTGCCTACAATTAAACACATTCACTTACCTAAAATTGGGGGCATCTGCTGTGGCAAATGGGTTCAAGCCTTTGACCACAAACTTAGTCACTGCTCGGTGACATTCGTTTATCCTGTCCTGAAAGGAGACGCTACCAGTAGACTGCAGCGAGAACTGCCAGCATCTGAGCCAGACTCTGTCTGTCTCTCTCATCATGGTCACCTAAATGCACAGTAATGGCAGGTTTTGTAATAAGGCAGATCGCACTAACATAATATGCACTGTTAGTTGATTATTTACCTGCCGCATTAACAGGAGAGGACGTGCAAACGTTACCGCTACTGCTGGGTTGAGATTCCCGAGTCCGGAGTGGAATTAAAAACACGACATTCATTTAAGGTCATTGCGTGTTTTGTGAGCAAATGCTTTTGCATATTCGTAGTGTTTCCTCCCTTAAATGAAGTATCTACTTTGCAAGTATTGCAAGTTGCCCTGTTGTCATCCATTCTCATAAAGTATAACCAAACTTTTGAGCGTTTGAGCCGCTTACGCGCCGTGTTTCCTGCCAGGTAAATGATGCTCCACAACGTGGTGACGTCATTCGGGGCGACTGGAATCGATAAGGGAATCGTTTGCAAAAATGGCAAACAATTCCAAGGAATTGAAACAGTGGGAACCGGTTCTCAACAAGAACCGGTTTTCGATACCCATCCCTACCTACCTGCATAACCAACCAGTTTCCATTGATCCGTTCCACTTCCACTGAAAAATCTTTTCTGGAACACTTATATGTTTGAGGGTGGGCAGCAGAGGACTGACCCCAAGAACATTAAATCTATCACTGAATCATCACTATCATGGACAGATTCTTTAAGTCAGCTCATTTCCTGGCATTTTTAGAAACTCTGCCATGTTCCTTCCCATATCCACGTCGGCTGGTGTATACAGTTATCATGGATAAAATATGCTTGCAATGCTCTAACCTCTTTCAGGTCTGCCTTCCAGAGAATTTGTCCCACATTTCCTCTGTCACAGGCGAAACCTTATTTTTCCAATCCTCTGGCTCACTATCTGACTGCTTCTAGTGGACTCAAGTAAGCATTCTGAATCAGCTTCTTTTTTGTCTCATCTGGACCAATTACTGTCTTTTTGGTCTTGTTGCTCTCCTGAGTCATCCTAGTGCCACTTCGGTTGCATAACCTCTCCAACTGTTAATCCGGTCGTAAAGTCTGACGTCACTAGCCGTGTCTGAACCTAAACTCCGCTGCAGGTCCATATATCAAACGATCACTATGGCATTACTGAGAGTTGAAAAACTGTCTAAGTCTTTCATCTGTAATAAAATGATCAGCGTTCTGCTCTACCAGGTGTAACAATTGAGTTTAACATCCAGGCATCCATGAAAACGGAATTTATGATATTTAACGGAGTTAGAAGTTAGCAGGGAGTTAGCTCGCTAGCTTCTATCTAAATACAATATAGCATGTCCTGACTGCGGGGTTTTGGAAACAAATTAAAACGTACATCTCTGTTATCCCTTTCAACATAAATGAAGACAGAAAACTAAACAGCAGTGACGTTTGTAGGGTTACTGAAGTTTGGCTAGCTGGTATACAATGATGTGCTACGTGACCGCTAGCGACACAGCTATGTTAGCATAATATAAACAAGCTAACTTTTTTTCCACTTGATAAAAGTTAACGTGAGTGTTCTCGGTGGTCAGGAAAAAATGTAATCGCATGGCAGGATGCTGTAAAAGGACCAAACTTCAGCCTGGAGAACAACTGAGATAATCCATCCACAATATGAGGTTAGTCATTCATATACTGCTGCATGGGCTGGGCTGTAGTTACATCCTAAGGTTTTAAAAACTGAGCTTAAATAAATGATTAGTGGTAATAAAAGCCGAGGGAGGTCAACAGTGATCACTGACTGTTTTAGGCAGAGGTGGGACCAAGTCATTGTTTTGCAAGTCTCAAGTAAGTCTCAAGTCTTTATCCTCAAGTCTCAAGTCAAGTCTCAAGTAATGTCAGGCAAGTCAGAGTCAAGTCTCAAGTCACTGGTGTAAAAGTCCGAGTAAAGTCACAAGTCTGAAACTTTGAATTTCAAGTCCTTTCGAGTCTTTAAAAAAAAACAAAACGAAAAAATAATGTTGCAGTTATATGCTAAATGTAAATATTAGACCATGTAATTTTAAAATCTGTGTTTTTCTCAACACATGACAAAATATACACAAATTGTGAAATTGCACCTCTTTAAAATGCAGCTCAATTAAACCTAGCTCCAAGAATAATTTTCACCGACAGTTCTGAGATAAGCTGCATGTTATTCTTGGATGCGGTTGTAGGACCAGCTTTAAAATCGCATGACAAAAATATCATACACATTAAAAAAAAACTGTATCACCAACGTAGCCTAGACAACATTTGCTAGTTAGATGAAGTCAGCTATCTCATTGTAGCATATTTATATGCATATTTATAATCATACGGTTCTTGGAGTGAGTGCATACACTCATGAAGTTTAGTAACTTCAGGTCACTGCAACAAGCCCAGGTACAGTTTACCGACGGATGGGTACAGGACCTTGAAATGCACCGTGTAGAACGAAAGACCATCGTACGTATCATAAGTTTACCAGTCTCACAAATTGTCGTCATAAATACACATTCCTTAACCGTTTATTAATAGGACCTTTGAGCTCAAGGGTAATTAATTAGTAGTGGAAATAATTTCTGGTACCCATCACAGAAATGTAGCAGTGACAACAATATTGTATGCTGTAATCGTACTGGGCAATTAGTGATACAAAAACCCTGTTTTATCCTGTGAATAAAAGTATATGTTTTTGTCAATGTACCATAATAACAGAAGCGAAACGCAATATTGTGTCAGGACAATTCACTATTTATGCACAATAAACAAAGGAGCATAGCGCGACAATTTCTGTTCAGTGCCAGACTTGCTTGTAACCTATATCACCAATTATGTAATGAAAATGACGTATTAAGTACTAAAAAACACTGACCTTCGTGTAAATGCTTGGAGCAGACTAACCTGTGTTCTGGGACGTTATATTTGATCTTTGAATGGCTGCAATCCAGGCCATCCGTCGCGTCTTTGTTACTTTGGAAACATGGCTTGAACAATTTCTCTTCAACGACGTAATCCGATAACAACCGATCTCTTTACCCGTCGGCTTCCCGTGGCTGTCATGCGACCGGCTATTGCAGTTAATGATACAACAGCTCCTTGACATTTTTGTGTTTCTTTTTATCGCTGTATAACTGATTTTAATTGAAAGCCTGCGTGCGCTAGTACCGCTTGCCACGAGTTCCCAGAATCCTTTGCGGTTCTACCCGTGAATGACGTCACATTTTCAATCTCTATATAATATGCATGTTAAATTTTATATTTGGGGTAAAATATCAAGTCTTTTCAAGTAAACCGGTTCAAGTCCAATTCAAGTCCCAAGTCATTGGTGTAAAAGTCCAAGTCAAGTCACAAGTCTTAGAACATTTTTTCAAGTCAAGTCTAAAGTCATAAAATTAATGACTCGAGTCTGACTCGAGTCCAAGTCATGTGACTCGAGTCCACACCTCTGGTTTTAGGAGCTTTTTGAGATTAAATGGAAGAAAATACAAAACATTAAACATGTTAACAACACAAAAGCCATATTAAACGCAGACTACTTTATGCCCGGAAGTAGGATTCGTCATGTCATCACCGGATTAAGACTTTACCTGGGTTTGCTTTGCAATTAATGGGGAGTGGAATGGAGCCTAAATTTCTGATTTAGGCTCAGAAATGGCTAATGACACGAGAGTATAACAGATATCCAAAGATCAGTTAATTAATATTATGTTGATTAAAATACAAAGACCACAGAAATGCACATAATTGTTTTTCAAAATCCTGCCCACTGTGATTCAACCAATATCCTCTGTGCGCTCTTATAGAGGGTAAGCTCTTCAGTACCTCTGATTCTTGCAATAGCTCAGCCTCTTTCCTGGAGGTGATGTCAATCCTCTGAGATGACTACACAAGTGTAAAGACTTCAATCTGCGCCTCTGCCTCATCTAAAGCTGAACCCATCCACACCATTGTGTCCATTTTCTATGAGTGAGTGAGTTCGAGCAGCATGGGGGTGGCGAGTGTGTTTGTATGGGTGTGCATTTGTTTGTGTGTGTGTGCGTTTGGATCAAGTGTGCCTGTCCAAGAGGTTGCCAACTGGGATTAAGGGAATGTGAATCAGTGAAGGACCACCGTGGTAGTATCCAGTAGTGTTGAGAGTGTAACCCCCCCACCCCCCACCACAACCTTCCCAACCACCACCACTGCTGCCATCACTTCCACCCCTGTGTTCTCTCTTTCACCACCCTGCCCCTTCTTTTCTCCCCCCACCATACATTTCCCTTGTCTCTGCCTCCAGCTTTAGCACTTCCTAGTTTAGTTCTGCCTGAGCGCAGAGCAGCTTTCTCTCCAATTTAGTGAGTGGCAGGGAAGATGCAGACTGACACCATACTGATACAGTGGAGTGTTCACTGATGTGTGTGTCTGTGCGTGTGGGTTGGGTCTCGACACACACATACTCCAAAACCAGAGAAGAAAAAATTAAGAAGTAAACAGAATTAAAAGTATATGCAGTATATGGTATCTCTCTCTCTCTCTCTCTCTCTCTCTCTCTCTCTATATATATATATATATATATATATATATATATATATATATATATATATATGTTTGTGTGCATGTGTGCGTTTGAGAATGAAGTAATTTGTCACAGTAGCAGCTGAAAAGTATCTTGATCTTCCTAAAATAATCAGTACCTATTGGGACATGACCCTGTGTGTCTTTCCTAATTAGTAACCCATTCATGTTAGACAATACAAAGACAAAAAGAGGCTTTAAAAAAATCTTATCTTCCATCAGCTGCAATGGCATATCTCTAAATCCCCTCTTTTCATAGCGGAGACTGGTGTTTGCACAAGGGCTGCTTCCATGTGAAGTCTGTATGTGTAAAAAGCTATAGCTCTCTATGAGAAGGCCAGCTCTCAGTCTTCAGGGTGCCATCCTGTGGCAACATCAGAAGAAATGTCAAAGATTTTGAAGGCTTGGTTAAATACGACTGGATTTCTTTGCCTTAAACCTTCAATGACATTTTTGGCTGTTGGAAAGGTCAGCATGCAGCTCCTGTGAAATGCTAGCTCTTTTGGGGTGAACTTCAATACAGGATAATAAATCCCTCTCTATTTTTTCTTCCATACTTCAGCACTGGCCCTGCCACAATAGTCTGTCACCTACTAACAAAACACACATTTGATGTATATATTACTCTCTATAATACTCTCTATGTGATAAATATTCTAGTCCTAAAGCAATGATGATACATTTTTGTGGAATTCTACCACTTCGCCAAAAAACTGAGATATTAATAAGTGAGCAATGTTTTTGTTTTGTTGTTTTTTAAAAAAAAAAAAAAAGAAGATATTTTCAGCCAATTTTTAAATGCATTACCTGCTAAATAATGACTGTTTTTCGTCTGCAAGGGTTTATTCATCACGGTCGACACTTTTTTGGCTACGAAGCTAACCCTAAGTTGTGTTGACCATTTTTGTAAAATAATAAAATTAAGCCTTTATGTCTTTATGACTACAAACTGGAGGCCTGGGCCAGGCTCAGTTAAAGATTATTCTGTAAAATAGCTATTGTTAGGCTATATCATACATTAACAATCATTATTTAAGTATTGTAAATGGGACAAGCAAGATATTTTTCATCCTTAATCTTTGAAACAGGATATTGGCCAGCTTGTTTCTGAAATTTTTATAAAATGTCACGAGGTTCCTCTGAGAGCAGAAAAGCAAAATGTTGAGTTTAGTTTACAGATTGTCTTTAAAAAACCATCTTTTGAGACAAGACGGATGAACTTCCCCTGACAGGACCATGAGCATTTCAGAGTGTTTTATAACTGAACTGGTTCCTTTTGACAGTAAGTGTAAGCAATCATACAAACTTATTACATTATGATGACTAATTACAGTTTTTAAAAAAAAGATGTAGGGATGTCATTACGTTCCACAACAATGCTCCATCACCTTTTCTATTTCCTGTACTTGCAGTTTGGACAACCCAAGGGATATTTATATAAGCAAGTAAAGCCAGTAACATGTAATGTGTCCATTGGAGGAACCATTAAAATTGTTAAGATATGTTTTGTTCTTGCTCCAGGATCATTTCCATGGTTTACTCTTTTGTTTTGTGTTTTGCGTCACTTTTATTGCTCTCGCCTGTCACGGTCTGGCTGGCAGACCGTGGGGATGTGGGGAAAGGAGGACCCAAAACGCAGACTCTGCGATGCAAACAGTGCTCTTTATTCACAGTGAAAAACTGTAAACACAATAACTCCCCGTTGCTCCCTTGAACCCCGTGGGCGTGCTTCCCTCCGACGTCTGTGCTCGTGCTCGTGCTCCCCGCTGTTGTGTTTCCGCACACCCCGTGCATGCTGCCTTTCTGGACCACTCTTCCTCCTGCAGGGAAACCATAGAGGCAGCCGTCAACACTAACCCTCGGCGGGCATATACGAACAACACAGACATATGCTGACACACTAACTTGGTACGATAACTCAATGATCCCGCGCCGGTGGGAGCTCCAACACTCTCCTAAGTAGCTCCCCCGACGAGCCCTGATCACCAACAGGTGTGGCAGGAACTTCAGGTGTGGCCAGTCCTTCGCAGGGCCACACCTATCAGGCCTGCAGGTGGCTGTGCTCCATCCTCCAGCCACACCCGCAGACGTACACACGTATACACCCACACCCTGCCTATACATACGAGTGGGACACAGACTAACACAGCATTGTGGAGAAAACACACATCACCAAATAATAATAATACTAACAACAATAACAACAGTCAAAACTGGTCACGGACCCCCGAGTCCTCCAGAGCCGGGTCCGTGACATCGCCACATAATGAGCACTAACTCTGCCTCTTCTCTTTCTGTGTGTACATAATCTAGATGTTCTTCACCAAACCTTCTTTGTCTGTGTCCTTAACAGTCACAGACTGTTTTCGTGTTGTTTTGCCTGATTGCTCCTTATGTGCCAAGTCGGACTCAATTTATGTAGCGAACTCCCACTCCAGCTGACTAATACATGTAAACTAACCATCTCTAATAAATAAAATAAATAACACCACAACCCTGTGTGTGTATGAGAGAGAGAGAGATGTGAAAAATCTAAACATTTAATTAATACCAGAATAAGAAACCATTAATATCTTCAACTGAAAAAATTTGTTTAGATGTTGTTGTGTCTCTGTGTTTGTGTAAGGGTTCTTGACTGGCTTGCTTACATTCAGTACAGCTGTATTTACTTGCATGTGCAACTTGAAAACAACAGTTGTCTCAAGCCACTTTATGAAGACTCAACAATTGTATGATCCCCTGTAATCAAGCAATTGGCAACAGGGGAAGAAAAAAACTCCCTTTTAACAGGAAGACACATCTGACAAAGCCAGGCTCAAAGTGGCATGCCATGTAGTCCAACTTTATGGCAGTAGATGAGGAAAAAGAGAAGAGAAACAAAGAAAGAGACAAGGACAATATATGATCTATGTCAGTGAGTCGACAGAGGTTCAAGAAAGTTGAAGTAGTTGAAAGGAAGAATTCAGGTTTATTTTATTAACTCTAGGCTGTTTGGTTTTGCTGCATATTGAGTGAACATTTTAAGACAGCTCACTGTGGGGATTGGCTCACTGTTTGGAGGCAGTCCCTAGTGGCCATCGGAAGAATTGCAGGTTTGGAAACTTTCACAATAGCTTGTTTTTCTGCCAGGCTTGCAAGTTGGTTTAATGTTAAAAAGACAGCATTGTACACAAAAGAAAAAAAAATATTGGTGGCTGAAATTCTGTTTCAGCTGTTTCAGGGAGTTCATATTGACAGACAGATTTAATTGGGAAAATAAAATTTTTGAAATGTCCTTTTTTAAATGTTTTGGTTACATTACATTACTTTCCTTAAAATTAATGCAGTAGATTACTTAATCAACTGTATTATAATTAGTGAATTTAGCACAGTAAAGCATTATATTAGTGCATTACTGAAAAATGTTAAAAACGAAAAATGTAGTAATACTAAAGCATTACTTCACAATGCAATATACCCAAAACTGGTTGCAGCATTGAAGCCAAACTTTCCCTATTTCTGGTTTGTGTCTGAGTTTTCTGTGTTTCACGCAGGTCAGAGAGTAAAAGGCGGGTGTTTGCAGACAGGTCAGCATCTTCCATGCAGGTCAGTTTGTGATTATCAGAAATGGGCAATAACCCGTTACTGTAATCTGATTACGTTTTCAAGTAATGAGCAAAGTAAGGGATTACTATTGCAAGAAAAGTAATTAGATTACTGTTACTTTCCCGTAAGTAAGCTGTGTTACTGCATTACTAAACTGTCATGATTTTGTTTGTGAGAGTGTCTCGTGACAATGACGTAAGAACGTGTGATGTCAGTGACAGCAACAGACTTGTGTAGATCAACAATGGATAATATGGAGTGTGGGAGAGAGTATGAACATGTAGCATTTAAAGCTTGGAAGTACTCACATTACTTTGGGTTTGATTCTGTAAAAAGTGACAAAAACATTAGTGTCTGCTGTACACTCTGCGTGGGAAGAAAACGTCTTTCTACAGCGAAAAATTAAACTTCAAATCTAACCAAGTACCGAGCACACTGCCACGGGAATGTGAAATTCACAGAGAAACCCCCACATTCCCCCACTGATATGACCGCTGCGGCACCGGACAAACCCCCACTCCTGCTAAACAGGTGAAAATAGATTTAAGAGCGACAGGACTCAGTGTTGCTGAATCTTTGATTTTATTTCTTGTTTGCTGTGTTTTACTATTTGAAAGAGTGAGTGTATGTATATGTATGTATATGCTGGAATATGCAGAAAATAGGTTTACATGTTAAACATATTTCTTCCAGTCAGAGACTGTTGCATATAATTCAATTTTTGCTTGATGCAATGTGCTTTACTTATTCAGGTTGTGTATCATGTTTTAAAAAGTAACAAAGTAATAAAGTAACTAATTACTTTTGAAAATAACAAATCTGTCTCCGGACTCCGGAGTTATGTTTTAACAGAGACGGTTTATTTACAAGATCTTCAGTGTCCAAAACTCCACAGAGAAGTCCGCCATACACCGTCTTCCTTGTTTTAAGTTCAGCAAACGGTGGCCCGCTGCCTCTGTTCCGGTGCCCCTTTCAAAAACACTTTTAAACTTTGAGAGAAAATCAGCATAGGCAATCTCCGGGTCGGTTCACAACACTGCTTGAGCCCAGTTTAAGGCTTGACCGCGGAGTAACTGTACAGAAAAGGCCATCTTTGCTCCATCACTTTCATATGTCCGCCGCAGTTGCCTAAACTGCAACGTAATCTGTGTTAGGAAACCAGCACACTTGTGGACTCACCAGCAAACGGCTCCGGTGACGGTAGAGCTTGTTCTGGAGGTTCTGCGGAAGCGGGGGTTGGTAGCGTGGAGGGTTCCGGGGTTGGCGGCTGTGAAGGAGCAGACGGGGGAGGCATAGTGGGATCTGGCAGAGGTCTGTGCTGAGCGAGAGCCTGAGTGAGTGCGAGCAACTGATGGTTAATGTGTTGTAGCATCTGCTCGTGTCGCTCCAACAAGGCTTTAGGAGAGGGGGCGGATTGCTGAGCCGAGTCTGCTCGATCCATGGTATGGCTGGATTGTTATTGTCACGGGTTGCTCTGAGGATCCACTTGCAGGACTCCGGAGTTGCGTTTTAACAGAGAGGACAGTGCGAGGATAGTGCTATATACAAGATGTGAGAGGCAGGGTTCCAGGGCTCCAGGGAAAACAGGGGAATCACACACGTGCTCACTCCAACCTCTCTCTCTCCTTCCACACTCCACACGGGGAAACACGGGGACGGGTCCGGGGAATCTAGAACACAGAGACACACGTTAACTTTCTGAGACGGAGGCACGAAAACTTGGGCTCGACGTGTACTGACTAGAGTCTTCACAACAATCCAGCGTTGAACAGCTGACCTCCTCCCTCTAAAATACCAGCTGGTCTGATGAGGCCGAAGTGTTCCCAATCTAGGAAGGCGTGGGCCGAGGGCATGAACCCACCATGAGTTCCACCCCAGCAAAACAGGAGAGAGGGGGAGAGAGGGAGAGAGAGAGATAGAAAAGGAGAGCCAGGAGTTTGGAGATTATGATCAGCGCCTTGCCGATCCCACAGGTCGTGACAAAATTAATTAAGTAACAGGATTACTTTCTTGGAGACGTAATCAGTAATTAGTAACTAATCACTATTTTCAAGTAACTTAACCAACACTGGTGATTCCACATTTGTCTCTACACCCGAGGTTACCAGGAGGTCGTCGACCGGACTCTCAGCCTATGTGACCCTACAGCCTAAGCTTACACTCCTGAATCAGGTGGTCTCTGCTTGGAGTGGAATGGTGTTTTAATCTACCTGTTTTCATTGTACAAATTGAGAATTTTGATTACCAACAATCAGTCACTTGGGCTATTAGTTCATGTCTGTTAAAAATGTACACACTTTTGTTTTGTATTATTATAAGTTAACGGCAGAGGGTGGAGTAAGTGGATGTAAAAGTTTTAGAGTTTGTGCCTTATAGGAAGCTCTGATGAGTCAGGTAACACAAATATAATGTACAATGTAACGGATTACCGTAATTCCCGGACTACAGAGCACATCTGATTAAAAGCCGCATGCGCTTATTTTAGAAAGAGAATCAATTTTGTACTTGTACAGGCCGCACTGGATTTAAAGCCGAATGCGTTTCACTCGTAATATGAGATATTTACACAGAAATATTACATGTGAGGATTTTTAACGTTTAATTTAATCCGTAAGGTAACATAAACTTTATGGTAACATACAAAAATACATACTGCAAATGCTTTTTCCCCCCCTCGAACAGCGTCTGTAACACGGTTACCTTTAAGTATACGTACGTATCGGTAACACACAAATTACATTGCTCATGGTTTTTTTACGGAACAGTGCACAAACAATATTACAACGTCTCTTAACAACCGGTAAAAATATATACCGTATATATGCTACTTATCAATTTTATTGGTCTACTGGTACCAGGCAAAATGTTTTTGGCCGCATGAAAAAAAATGCATTAGCTGCACGCAGTGTTGGGAAGGTTACTTTTAAAATGTATTCCATTACAGAATACAGAATACATGCCCCAAAATGTATTCTGTAACATATTCCGTTATGTTACTCGATGAGAGTAACGTATTCTGAATACTTTGGATTACTTAATATGTTATCATGCTTTTTACAACTATGTGAATGTACTATTGCTGTGATTTATTACTGTTACTGAAGGTCCGCGGCTCCGAACCCGTAGTAAAGGGACCTCTGACTAATACGGCGGGGTCCCTGTCGGCTCGTAGCCGAAAAATAGCTTTACTTTGTTGTCTGGGTCAACTTTACTTGCGAGAGACAGAGAGAGGCGTTGAAAGGCTGCTCCAACGGAACTTATTGTTTCGGAGGAAAACACAAACACAAGCGTACAGTCGAGTCTTAATAGCGTACTTACAACTGGGCTTGTCAGGCACTCTTCTTGACTGCAGTGGTTATTATTATATTTACATGCTCCCAGCTCCCGTTTTTGCTCAATGACAACTCGTACTTTTCCAATCGCCTTTTTCTCCCTCCTCGCGCTCACAGACACATAACGAGTATAGCAGTCCATTCTCCCTGCAGCACGGACTACACTGCCCATGATGCTACATTCTTTAGAGCTATACCTGTAGCATTCTGCCTATTAGCTTAGCACAACAACAACAACAAAAAGGCGTGAGCGTCACCCTGTAACCATGGCAACCGTAACGCTGCTGCCTGGAACAACAGAACGTTCTGTTGTTCCAGGCAGCAGCGTTAAACAGCTGTCAAACAAAACCGAAACAGTCCTGACCCGCCACGATATGAAACAGGAAAGCACCGCCGTGTAATCCATTTATTTCAACAAAGTAACTGTATTCTAAATACCACCTTTTTACCACCTCATATTTTGTATTTTAAATACGTAACGGCGGTACATGTATTCCGTCACTCCCCAACACTGGCCGCACATCAGTATAAGCCGCAGTGTTCACAGTGTGGGAAAAAAGTAGCGGCTTATGACCCGAAAACTATGGTAGTTTTAATAATGAGTAAGTAGTAAAAATATTTTTAATTAGTTTTTAAAATTATTTAATGATACAGTGACACACCACATATTTCTGTTTTGTGGTTTGAACCATAGGTCATGTGACAAAAACTAGCCCTTCTTCAAGGCAAGAAACAGAAACTCAGTGAAACACAATGAAAGGCCACATATCCCACTTCTGCATGAATCAACATGTTATTGGTGAGGGAGCAGCACTGCAGTGCGTTCCACAAACATGTAATTAAAATATCGATCACGCACCTGCTCATTGGTTTACAGTCACTTTTCATTAGTTGCAGTTGTTTTCACTGCTGTGACTGCCGTTACTGAGTCACTTTCACTGAAAGAGAACATTACCACAATATTGTAAACAGCTTTCTCACTGGCAAGAAATGATCAGTAACAGTACTGCAACATCAAGCAACAGCTTCCCTCATCACTTTTTTTTCCCTTGGCTTTACCAGAGGACGTTGCACTCCACCATCCACAGTGATGTACAATTACTCCTTCAATATGATGCCACACAAAGACGATTTGGAGAGATGGAGAATCTGATGAAAAGCATTGAACAGGAATTAAATCATGTTTTCCACACCATAGGCTCAGAAAATGGTGCTTGAGACACTGGAGAGCCCAGCAGCGGATTCCAATCTGTGGACTGAAATTGGAAATGAACAGTGGTGGTGTCTCCATTCTGACAGCCTCGTGTCAATAAAAGTCAGTTTCCCTCCATTGCTTCCCATTGCTGACCACATAGGAACGTTTGTTAGCTTACTGTCAGAGCACTGGACAGTTAACAGTGTGCTAACATGCATAAAATAATGATTAGATTCACGAGCAGTGAGAATTTAACGATTAATCTGAATGTACAGCTCGGCAGAGTAAGCGAGGGAAAGGGGAAAACAAAGTCTTTTAAAACCTCCACCTGTGCCCATAAGTGCCATATTATACAGCGGTGAATTGGTCATTTTCTGCATTTAGCGAACAGCACACGACAACTGCACGGGCAAAGGAGATCTTATACTGTGATTTATGGTTCTGGAGTGAATTATGGAAACACTGACCTTCCCTTTACATCCCATCAAACAGATAACTGTGCATGTAAGTTGCTGTTATGATAGAGGCTACACTGTCATGCCCGCTTACATGTTCCAATATAAGCGAATAGCAAACAAGACTAGATTCATATCGGACCCTGCCTTTGATATTAAAGGCAGAAATTTGGCGGTGGCATTCCAGCGCATGGCACTATCATGTTTGAAAAAAATGCGCTAACAAAATGCCATGAGTGGTGGTATCTCACATTTTTCTTTTCCAGCAGAACATCATGACAATACCATCTCAGAGGTTTTTTTTTTTCTTCATATTATTAAAAAAAATCCTCTTCATCTCCCCCACCTTTGTTTGCACTTTCAATTTGCATATCAAAGAAATCCCATCGGGACCTGCTTTGCATATTTACATATGATTAGTAACTTTAAATGAACATGTCAAAAATGGTCGAATTTTCTTTTTTGAATGTGCGAGGACTACCTAGCTTGTATAATTAGTGCCAGCACATGTAACATAGCCAAAAAACAAAACAAGCTGATTTCAAACAACACAAGAGGCACCTTTTATATTGCCTTTCATTAGGCGTACTCAAATATTCCTGTCTCACCTTGGACCTCGAAGCTTGCTAAATGATAACTCCCTTCGAATGATAAAGACAAAAATATGTACTGTATGTTTGTGGTAATATTTCTTTGCAATGACATTAGGTCTCGTAAATTCCATCAGTTTGCTTGTGATGGGAATATTTTTAGATGTACGGAGGAAGAGTTTGAAAAGAGAACAGCTGGGTTCAAGGTCACTTAGTTCTGTGACAAAAACAATCTGTCTGCTTACTGTCATATAGTTCAAAGTCACAATAGGGTAAAGTGATATTCTGTCTTCTTACCTGACAGCAGAGTATGTCTCAATGCTGACATGTTATTCCTCTCATTCTAGAGGCCCGAAGTGAGATCTAAAACCAAATTTAAACATTTTATTTTGCCTGTGTTTTGTCACATGTGGGAGGGATGGGAGGGCCTGTGCCTTCTTATTTGCACCAACTTGAAGCTTGACATGTTTGACGCCTCGTGTGCTTGCGTGTGGATGCTGCGGAGCGTTGTGAAATTGAAGCCAAACTTTTGCCTGCCGAAACTTCTGGAAGGATGAGATCTCCTGCAGGCCGCGGTGAGCGCACGGGGAGCCTAAAAATGAACTAACTATATGATTATTAATTGGAGCCTATTTTGATTCAGTATTCCACGCTGCATATCGTCACGGGTCCTCAGTGGGGTTGTGTCTGCGTATCGGCGTGTTGAATTGGGGGCTGCAGCAGCAGTCTGGAAGGCTCTGCCGTGTGGAGCGCTGCTCGCTACCCGCGCATCGGCATACCAATGAGTGGGGTTAAGAAGGCACCGCTCCTCACGGAGACACCGTTCCTTCAGCAGACCCAATACGCCAAGTCTCCACGGACCTATTTCCAAAAGCTGCTCCTAATGTGGGCCTGTGTCAATCACCCCCACAGACAGTTCCTCCCTCGCTCCCTCTCCAGTCCATATGAAATAGTCATACATTAGGAACCAGGGGAGTACACCTCGCTGTCTAGAAGTCCTCATGTATTCTAATGCTATTCAAAAGCTGTGGGTAGTTAAGTGAAAGACAGCTGCTGGTTGTTGCATCCATTCCTTCTTTTTGGCTTTCAAAGAGTCGGATTTCGACATGCAAGATTTGGGCTGTCTTTTGTCTCTGTTTGTTTGTTTATGAAGAGTCATACTGTGCAGGCAAGAAGAGACTTTAACAGGAAAGACGTCATTCTGTCAGCCAAAGGACGGGGGCTAGATATTGGATCTCGCCGTGACATGTTTATGTGACAACATCATTTGACAGCTTTGACACTCCATAGACAAACACCTTCAAATGGCTGAGCAGTATACCCACTCAAAAAATATAGGGACACCTTTTTGTTGCCAAATGTACACTAAATTGATGGGATAATGTTGTGTGTGTGTGTGTGTGTCTGTGCGTGTCTGTGTTTGTTTTCAACAGAATAGGGCTTTGTGTGCATTTCAAACATCATCAGGACTACAAGCCCAAACTTGTAATGTTGCTTCACTGACTGCCACATTAAAACGTAGTGAAGAATATTGAAGAAGATATTCACCTGGAATAAAATTATCCCTTCAAACAGGTAATTAAACTTTAGGTTTGGGGCTTGTATTTTATTTTTATTTTAAATACAGATTGGTGCATTTAATATGTAAGAGCATTATACATTGTAAAATCATTAAGCGGTGGACGATACAAGTAAATAAAACATAAACCTAAAAACGGCCATTAATAAACTTCACAATCTAGTAAGTAATAGGTGCTGTTAGTTATTTAGTCATAATTTAGTCCTGAGGAAAGGACAAAAAAATTCAGGAAAGCACTTAAATGGATGTTTAAATTATTATGTGGAGGCAAATGCAGAAAAAGGATAGCAAACAATAAAATATTATAAAGACATGGGCCTAATATCATTTTTCCGTACATGTATACACTGTAGCGGCTTTTTAAAATATTTACTGGCCATCAAAGCAATTTGTACTACAAGACACATTTACAAACACACTCAAACATCAACAACTATTAATTTATCACAATTAAACCCGCACACACAGACACTTTTTTGCATCAGGGGAAATTTGGGGTTCTTTTCAGGGCCTTCAACAGATTGAACCAATAACTGATTCTAGTATTTCTCTGGCATGACTAAAACTTGCTTGGTATGGACTATTTTCAGCCACATGTAGTGCATTATTGAATCATAAAAGCAGCAAGACAGTGTTGTGGGAGAAAATAAGAGTAGACTATAGTGCCCACATTCAATCTATATTTTTAACAACAATGAAGCTTCACTAATATAAAGCTCCAGAATCCACACATATTACTGCTAAGTAGGATAGATATGATGGAATGGGCTGCTGTTTATATAGAGCTTAACTGATCTTACTGACCACTCAAAGCATTTTACTCTTAAAGCTGTATTTACCTTTACACATATATCCTTACAGCACTTTATTCTATGCATTTACCTACCTTTGGATCCACACCTGGTCAGTTTAAAATGAGTTTAAAAATCTGGCATGCGTGTCTTTGGACTATGAGAGGAAGCAGGAATACTAGGAGGAAATCCATGCAGTCACAGGAAAAATATGAAAAACTTTGGGGAATAATACTGAAAGAGCTTTAAAACATAAGAACAACATAAGAACTTGAACTGAAAAAGTTGACAAAGTAAAGGGGATGATCCCGTCTATCCTGTACTGACTCCTGATTTATCCCGGGGTCTTACATTTCTACAACTAACACATTATCCCGCTGTATGGAGTCACACTGCGAAGCCACAGAGGCAGCCGCTAAGGTTCTCTGCTACCAAGGATCCAATCTCCTCTGGGGTCAGAGTACAGAGGGTTTCCATGGCTGGTCCAATAACACCATGCTTGGTTGAGTGCGGCCCACGCTGGGCCAGAGGTATAGTCACAAGTCCACAGGACGTGAGGTAGGATGAGTAAACCACAGGGATCTGACTGGATTTATTCTCCTACCAGCATCTTTTTTTGGTCAACAGTGAACCTATTGTACAGTTTCAATGCGTTATAAGCAGCAATGTGACAAAAAGAGACAGGAAATAAAGACAGGTAGAGAGAGGATGGTGCTAATAGATAGAGTCTGACAATGACTTTTTTATTTCATCTTATTTTTTTCCAATTCTTTGTAAAACAGCAGGGGAAAAAAAATCAACCACAACAGTAAATGTATCGAGGGCCTTCAAGCAGAAAATTATAAACACTTTGTGAATAGTTTTTGTGCACACTTCCTCATGTACAACTTATCTCAGAAGTTAGTTGAGCATACGTGAAAAGAAGCGGATAAACCAATTAATTGTAAAGATGTGCTATGTAGAGAATGCGGATTCTTTTGAATAGATTCGTTTAAGATACAATGCTGAAGGCTGTTCCTTTGAGAGTATCGTTCTACTCAAAAAATTAACTGGAGTATGCAGCTGGAAAAATTAAACGGCTCCCATTCATTGTTATGATCTGAAATTAAGTTTTAGTGCATTGACAGTGAAATGAGACATTGGGCTGGCGCTAATTCATCTAGTTATAGCGTGACAAACATATCTTTACATGAGAGAATATTTGATAGCATAAAAAAGAAGGGTCACGAGAAGACTGTAAAATGTTGCCTTTGAAGAAATTGCTTTGAAAAGTCATTTCTTTAAGGTGTCAAATCCTGAAATACCTACACAAAGTGTCAGGAGAAACTTTGTTATTTCTCAGTTCCACAACAATTTAGACAATGGTTTGTAGGAAACTGTCAGACTTTAGCTAACTTCTGTCTTCACCTTCACCTGTTCTGCTGCTGTTTGCTTTTACTTTATATAAATATTGGTGGCTTCCTGCTGGCTTCCATAAAAGACAGTTAATCAGATTTTACCTTCATCTGGTAGTTAGTAATATTCAGATAATACACACATTATTTTGGACTTGATCTCTTTTATTATTATTATTATCATAGTTAGACACTGCAGAGGAAAGTGTAAAGGACTGTCTGGGGGAGGGGTTGGATAGGTTTTTACCTGAATGTATGCTTTACTTCAGCTGCACAGTTTCCCAGAAAATTAGAGCGACTTAAATTTTGTGTAAAAAGGATCTGTAAAAGGTATCATTAGAAGTCACGGATCCTATTTTGCAATAGTCATATGCATGCCTCTCAAATTGCGTCTTCATTTTGAATCTTCCACATAACATAATAAAGTGAGGCAACAGTAATCCCTGAGTTAACGTAGGTTTTGCACTTTTCTTTTTAAAAATTTTTTTAAATCTAGAAAAAGTGCAAGCGAGAAATACAACATTTTTTTCATCAGTCACCCTCACAAGACAAATCATTTTCCTATAGTCCTTCATTTGAATTTAAAGTTAAGTCTTTTTTTAGATATGCACATTGTCAGGAAAATCAATTCCCATAATAAGACCTTGAATTCCATCAAATAAGAAACAAGCCTTTCTTCTCAGTATTGGGCACAGTTACCATATACCATGAGGTCCAGTGGAGGAATTTATCATTACTGTGTGAAGCCTGATGGTATGTGTGCTTTTAAAATTAATGACAGAAGCACTCTGACTTTTAGTCCATCTAAAATTTTCATTAAATTTCATTATTCAGCTGTCTCTGTGGCTCTGAATTAATAAACTCCAGGTATCATTCCATGAATTCATATTACATTTGAGACAGATGGACTGAGGTATGCAGCATTTTTTCCCCTTTTACAATATCCTAAAAACATACAATTAAAAGTAAGTAAGTTCAAAGCACTTTCTTCAATGTGCAGCTTTGGTTCTTGCTTTGAAAATAGAACAGATAGAGCTGCTGCCTAGTAAGACGATCTCTCTTATAAAGAAAGACGGGCACATGGTCAGGGGCTATTTTTGTGAATGCAGAAATCAGTGGTTCAAACATATATCAGTTAGCTGGAAAAATATCTCTTTTTACTGACACTGTATCTGCATAAAACCCAAATATCCCTTAATGGCAGTGTCGTTAACTATTTTCATCTATACAACCTGATTTCCAAAGTACTCTATATGAAGGACAAATGGACAATACTCCTTTTTAATTTGTGACAGTATACTGAAATAACATCACAGTGCTGTACAGATGCCGACAAAGTAGCAATTAACTGAAACCACTTAAATTTAGGAGGTGATAAGCAACTGCAGGAGAAGGGAAATTATTTTCCAAAGCGAACATTTAGGCTCAGCAAATCCTTCCTAGATAAAACAGTGTAACTGGCAAGAGTCAGACTCATGAATACGGATTTATCTCCCACGAAAGAGTTTCTGACAGACATGTAGGGCATCTCTGCTTTTTTGTCATGTTTCTTGTTTTTATTTCCTTACATAAAACATCTGTATTGTTAGAAACTTTCACATATCCTGTGTTTGAATCCAGAAATCTAAAAGTATCCCCAGTTAATGTGGAGAATTTGCATTGTGTTCCATTTGACTCTGAAGAGCAGATTCCCACTGTGTTTAGGGTCCACATTTGTTTACCCTATATGATGGCACTGAGGTTAAAGCTCCCTCTGGCTCTATAGACAGGCAGAGCTGGAAGGCAGTGTGAACACCTGTTAATAGCACAGCCGCCGACAGCTTTTCTTCAACAAACTCTTTAAGAGATTTTACATTACAACACGCCAAACAAGAAAGCATCTCTCAGGCTCTGAACCTTCCACCTTAAACTCACAGCAGACATGGATGTAAAGTTTGAGAATGTCAGCATATCAATGTACAGATAAGAAAGAAGCAGATGCTTTTGAAAAAAGAAAGGAGCTTCCATTTCTGCGGAAAAAGAAGGAAGGAAAACTAGGCTTGGGGTGGATTTGGGCAGTCAAGTCAATGTTCCCATCTGGTAAGAAGTGTACTCACGGAACACTTGTCAACACTTCAGGTGAGAAAAGTCATTAACTGCATTCAAAGATAGTCTTTTATCTGTTCCCCCTGGAAGTAAACTCTGTGGTCCTGCTTTCCTGAATGAATGGATTCCTGCCAGATCTTTATTTCTCTTTGCTTTTTCCATCTTGTTTCTCTTCGCTTTGTCTTCTTTTCAAAACTAAATTAAAATGCAGATATGTCAATAGTTATTTACGGGACATTGCAAAAAGTTATCATGGGTTGGAAAAGATTACATCTAGTGTATCTTTTTGTCAAAAAATTAGTGAGTTTTTAATTTTTTCCACTTTAATTTAGAAACAGAATGCAACTGCATCTGCTTTACCTGGAGTGGAAAAATGCTTGCTCCACATTGTGTTGATTCTATTGTTTGGTCCTTGTTTATGTTTTCTCAAAACATATCGGTTTTTAATCATGTGCCTGATCAATGGATTGCCAATGTGCTCTTGCAGCTCTTTCTCTGCGTCAGAGGGTACGCATGAGAAGAGATAGTTTTAGACAACGAAATTCCATGTGGGGTGTCATTTTTGGAAAAATAAAACATAACGGACCTCAGCTAGTTTTTGGAGACTCAAAAACAAATTTGTTGGGGGTGGCCAACAATTCTGCCGCCACAGCATGCAGAATGTTTCCATTCCACATGCTGGGCGGATCACTTTGTCCACCCTCTTTTTAAAAGTTAGGAAAACAACAAAAGATCAACTCATTGCTGTGCTTTAAATAACACTAATAAATGCTGGTATGCAAAATAAAACGTAAATCCCATGCAAAGCAATGCTAACGTACTATCATAGGGATGCCTGAATAATGTCTCCATTACACACTTGCATGGAGAGGAAAAATAAAACACAAACAGTAAGTAACGTCTAATATTTCAGAGCTACCCAATAAGTTTCTAATTATGTATCATACAGTATTCTGAATTCATATCAAGCTGATTAACACAAATAATACCCAGCAAATTATTACTCATCTCAACCATCTTACACTTAAACAGAGGCAGTGAAAATATTTTTGTCTTTATTGCAGTGCCGTATTAATGCAGGTACAGGTACTGCATTTTATGTATGTCTCCATTTGTTGGTCTGCGTTGGAATAATTTCCTTTGGTTGCCTGTGAATTCTCATATGCAGAATTGAGTAGAATATGAATGATAACTTATACCCCTAGTCAGTTTGCCATAGAAAACCCATACGGGGGCCCCAAAGGGCAAAACTGTTGTTGGCCATGTGTGAGCAAACCTACTTGGGGCCCACATGGGATAAGGATAAGGCCCACACATCCCCACAGTTGACCGTCAGTTGCCCATTGACACACAGGTGTCTTCGCTGACACAATATTTATAATACTGCGATTACACCATAGAAGATTTTTACAATCAAAGAATCAAAAGATCAGTAAAAGGAAGTGAAACTGCATCTTACATATACACTAATATACTGCAGAAGAACTCAGGAAGTTAAAGTTCAATTCAATTTCTATTCAGTATCATTTATATAGCACCTAATCACAACAACAGTCATCTCAGGGTACTTTATATTGTAAGGTAAAGATACTATAATAATAGATAGAAAACCCCAACAATCAGATGATCCCTCATGAACAAGCACTTGGAAATAGTGAGAAGGAATTACCCATCAATCAAAACTTCGTTTTAAAGGGAAGAAATGTTTGGCAGAACCAGGCTCAGGGAGGGGCAGCTATGTGCTCCAACCAGCTGGGGTGATGGGAGGAAGACAAGACAAAAGAAACACTGTTTTAAGCCTAATCTTAAAAGTAGAGAGGGTGTCTATCTCCCAGTTCCAAACTGGGAGCTGTTTCCACAGAAGAAGGTCCTGAAACCCGAAGGCTCTGTCTCACATTCTACTTTTAAATATCCTAGAAGTTATCAGGCCACATTCTATTTTATAAGACAAACTCATTTGGCAGTATTTGAGTTCGGTAGCCCACTGGGGCCCATCTGTGTCCTACATTTAAGCCATTTTACCCTAGTGGGGCTTGTTGTAGGCTGCCCATCCTGCGCCATGTGGATCTGTCCACATTGCCTCAATGGGCCCAAAGAGCACATGTTTGCTGGGAAGGTTATGGAAAGCAATTTGAGACTGCATCATTGTAAAGATTTTTGCAGCAGTTTTCAACCCACAGTGTGCCTTTCCCTTTCTTTTTGGTACATTGCTATTTTAATGTAATATTTTAGGTAATAGTCAAAAACTCAATGCTGTAACTTTAACTACTCATAAACACTTACAATAATATTTATTCAGAAACAGGGTACATTTTTAGTTAGTTTGTTAGTTAGTTTTAGAATGTTAGTTTTAAAAATGATCTCTCTGAGACCTGTGCAGTGAGGCATGGGGTCCCTCAGGGCTCTGTACTTGGACCCTTGCTGTTTTCTATGTATCTGCTGCCTCTTGGTGTTCTTTTAAGTTCTTTTAATGTAACCTTTCATTGTAACTCTGATGATCTGCAGCTTTATGTTCCTCTAACCATTGGAAATTGTGCTGAAGTCTCTAAAATAGAATCTTGTCTATCTGCAATTAGGGGCTGGTTATCGGATAATTTCTTGCTCCTAAATACTGATAAGACAGAGTTGATGGTCATTGGACCACAAAAATTTCAGCACCTGTCCCAAAATGTCATCTTGAAAATTGATGACCATGTCATAAATTGCAGGGACAAGGTAAAAAACTTGGGCATGTGGTTCGACATGGTGCTGAGAAGCTGCATAAAAGACATCAATACACTGTAAAAAAAAAAAAAAAAAAAGTAATATAAAAGTATTTTACAGTTTTGTACTGTTCTTCTAGAATATCATTAAATTCACATATATAGACTGTAATTTTACATTTCAAATGTAAATTAACGTAAAATCCATGTAAATGTAATAAAACATAATTTTCTTGTTTTTTAAATGTATTTGTCTGTACATATGCATATTTAGATTGTTAAAATACATTCACAAATGTATCATAATTTCACAAATATTTGTCTGTTATTTGAAAGATTGAACTGTTAAATTCAAATGGAAAAATATATAAAATGATTCGTATAAACTTTTTTCACTTCAAATCATTATTATTATTGTTGCTATTTAGGGTGATCGTGGCTCAAAAGTTGGGAGTTCGCCTTGTAATCAGAAGATTGTCGGTTCGAGCCCCGGCTCGGACACTCTCGGTCGTTGTGTCCTTGGGCGAGGCACTTCACCTACTGGTGATGGCCAGAGGGGAGTTATAAAGTAGCATTGTAAAGTGCTTTGAGGGTCTTTAAAGCGCTCTATGCAATCCATTGTTATTTAAACCAACTGTTAACTGTATATTTCTGTACATTTAAGTATTATTATTCATATTGCTGCATTCATTGACCTTGTTTATAGATAATTTCATTGTTTGATCACATTAAATTGTTCCTAATTTAATGTTTAAAAGCACTTGAAAAAGGCAAAATCCCATGTAAAATTAGGGCAACAAACTGTATTGTCATTACTGAAAATAACCGTATTTTCATGGGAAAGTTATTTTCTGTTATTTTCTGATATTATTTTGGCGCTCCAGCTGCCGGAATATTACTAGTTTTTTAGGATTTTTTTTTTTTTACGGTGTAAGATTAAAAGGGATTTTGTTGGGCGTCGCTGGTTAAGCAGGCAACAATATGTCAAATCAGGGGCTCTCTGTCCTGTCCTACATCCCACATTAACCCCCCACCCTCCCAAAAAAAGCTAAATAAAAAAATCTTAAAAAACGAAGAAGAAAATCTGCTGTAGCAGCCCAACTGTAGTTTAGTTGTCTAAACTAGGCAATTTGACTGCCAAGGCAATTTCTTTTTCAAATAAAATTCATACTTGAATTTTGAATAGTTTTGACTTTTTGTCTAAATATGTATGTAGGCCGTGCAGTGCATCAAAGAAAAATGATTCAGGATGGTAAGTTTCTTTGTATCTTTTTCCAAATAATGTACAATATGTCAGTAGGCAATGGCAATATAACAACCTGGAAACATTTCTCTGTGACATTCAGGTGCTCAGAAAATATACACTGCTTAACCAGTTCCATGTTCAGCAACTTCTTTTCACTGTGGATGAATCCTCAGAAATCACCTCTGTCTGATTACAATAAAAAGAAAAAAAAACAGCCATATTTAATAAGATGTCACAAAGAAAATTATAAATAATTGTCCACTGTAATATTTTCAATATAAAAACTTGGAAAACAGACAATTACAAGTGCCACTTTTCAGCTTAAATCTGTTAATTCCCATATAAGAATAAAGCCTGTTGAAATGGCTCATGCATGTTCCTGAGAGTGGGACAACCACGAAGACAGCCGAGACAAATGTAACTAATTGTGATATATAACCTCAAATTGGGGGCAGGAAAGTGTCTAAATAATGGCAGCTAATTTGGCTTGTATTGTGCTTTCTTGATGGGCTTAAATTGAATGAGTCAGGATCCATTCTGGCGTAATGTGAAAGCTGGAGCACTGGTTCACACCGGAGACATTCAAGGTCGAGCTACTCCGAATGAAGGGGTGACGGGGGAGTGAAGAGATTTAAAGAAAAGCAGCTGAGTCAATGGAGGACCGCGGAGCAGATTTGGCACGGCGTACATGTAACCTTGAATTATTGTTTTTTGTCTCTCTCTCATGCATTGAAAGCTTTTCTACAAGCCCTTCTCAAAAATATATCCTTTTTTGTCACCAACATTAATGGCACAATCAGCCTGAAAAAATTGCAGTCACAAATTATTCATTGTAATCCTCCATTTGAGGACCCTAATGCCTCTAATTGGGCTTTTATGACTTACAAACTCTATCTTCCGCTCCCTTTTTTACATTTTTTTCCCCCTTCTGGCGTTTGTTTTTCTTCCTTCCCGCCTTGCTGCAGAGTGACATTGAGCCTCTCCCTGTTGGGGTGCTCTCTTGTCTCACTCCAGTGCACATTTTCGCTGTCCCCTCTCCTCCTCCCCCAGACAATGAGCTTTTGACTGAATACATTATCCGAGCTGTTGTTCTGTTTGTTGTTGTTTTAGCATCCAAGAAAAGAGATGAATTATTAATGATGACAGACAAAAAAGAGAAAAAAAAAAGAGGAAAAAATCTATTATTTTTAGGATTGTTGCTGAGTGCTGCGGCTCCATCAAGAGGCCTGTGAATAAGACCGTAAATGCTGATAAACCTGATCAATTATTGCAAGAATTTTTGTTTGCATTAAATACATGCAGGATGCAGAACTAGAAAACAAACGTTGTCACTGCTTTGTTCTCACCATGTAATCAACAATTAAAAAGGATTAAAACTTTAATCTTTAATATTCAATATCTTATTAAATGTATTTGCATGTTGCTTTTCCATGTTATAGGTCTTCTTCTTGGATCAAAATACAGCTTTCCATATCACATGCTGCTTGTAATTTTTTTGGAATCCCAAATTTAATTTAAATGTGTGGAAAAACAGATATGTTGAAAGCTCAGTTTCAGATAGGTAGCCTTGTGGTCTGGCAGCTTGACCTGTTGCTATCTTATTGATCCATCAGTAAACTGAGCTAATAACTTGAAAGACAGACATGGAGCAAAGCAACCCTGATCACCCGGTCATTTAAGAAGCTTTAGGCTCTAGTCTGCAGTTGTCAACTAGTGGAATAATGTTAACTGTGCAACCTTGTCAGACTCCTTTAAAGTTACTGTAGGTTACCTAATACAGGCTGTTGCTAAGATAGTCTCTATGCATGCATGGATGGACAAGCATTGCTGGGAACATGTGATTATGTATTAACTTGTTCCTTATAATCTAAACATCTACCAGATCACTGGCCACCCACCTGAATTGGGGTTGGTTTTTTTTTTAACCACATGCTACTGTAAATCAGCAAAAGATCAGAAACTGGGAGATCCAATTTATTTATTAAAAGCTCTGGGTGTTCCAAACTGGGGAAATTCTGTTAAAACAGGAAGTTTACCAAACCTTTCCTCTTTTTCGATTCCTCAGTGGATCGCCATTGATCTGATGGATGTTAACAGGTAAAGTTTCACTCATATTAATTACATGAGCTTCTTTTGAATTTAAGTTTCGATGTTAGCCTCAAACTTGACTGTAAAGACCTCATTTTTTTCCAGATCGCATGGTGATGTAGAGGACATAATACTAAATCCTACATGTGGGTGTAATAAGTCTGCCGAAGGCACAACTATAAAAATCAATTTCCTCACATAATAGTCTCAATACTCTGCTGTAAAATATGTTATACAGAATCTGCTTTTACTTCTCAGAAGTGTATCGGTAGGTTCAGAGTACTTAAAAAAATGTAATATCCCTTTCCTCAAAAATATGGCAGGGTTCCTCCATACACGAGCTATTTCACTGAGATGCATGTTAAAATGAAACACTTTTTAGGTCATGATTTCTACTTATTAAAAATAAAATGAGCAGAGTTCTACAAAGTTAGGTAAAAATAATAATAATAATAATAATGAGATTCATAATGGAGATAGTTTCCAGCAGTTTGAGTTGTTTTATTCTGTCAAAGTGAAAATCAGATATCCATCAACTTCACCAATCATCTGTGACTCTCCTGGGTTTACGTCTCAATACAACCATCAAAGTCAGCGCGTTCCTCGGATCCATCTTAATGGTACTAATCTGAATCAGGGATTACTGTGCCCCCTTTTGGTTTTGAATAAGCACTGCATGGGCATTACAAGCCTCACAGCACATTCTCAGTGAGCTCACGGCTAAGAGGTGTGATTATTAGACTGATTAGAATGAAGGATGCACTACACTGGTGATCATCAGGAGGAGGAAATGCATTGTTTTTGCATTTGTTTCACTAAGTAGAATCAGGGGCCAAGGGGCTTGTGTTTTGATCAAAGAAACAGCCACCGGTGACATATTATCGGCTGTGATTGTGTCAGTTTGTCACCGCGCTGAATCAGACATGTGGACTATTCATCACAGAAGAAAGCTGCATTTTTTCTCCCTCTCTCAGGTCTCAGCGATAAGAGGTGAATGAAGAAAAATGACGGCGAGATGGAGCTTGTCTACTATCTATCACAAAGCAATAGGGGCCGACCACTGTATGTTGAGCCGTCAAATGCTGCTTCTGCTTTTGCTTCTAGTTTGTTTTATAGAGAGCTGTCAAGCATCATTAATCAAATTGGTTTGACTTTGTGGTTTGTGTCAAAAATTGTTGCTGTGTCCTACAAGCAACAGTGGATCGTGATTTTAAAAAGGCATCAGCTCAAGTAGAAAATTTCAGATATTTGATTGATTTTAATACCGCCGAGCTCCGTTTCAGACGTCTATTTTTCTCCCTCTCGTTTGTATTTATAGCGTTGCTTTTACTGTAAGTCCTTCTTCCCTCAAACGGGGGGGAGGGGGGGGGGACAGCCTGCCTGTTTGGAGTTTACAGGATCAAAGAAGAGGTAAATATCATTTCCATAACATTTGAACCAGTTAACCACCAGCACAATACAGAGAAACACTACTGTAAGCGCCTGACAATGCCAATGAGGCAGGAACTCTGTGATTTGCCGCTCCGCCAAAGAGGAGGGAAGCGAGCGAAAACATGGAGGAGGTGAGAGGTCAACTGCGCTCTCCCTGCATCATTTTCCAAGCAGCCCCTCAAGCACTGGTGATGTTTTAGGCAAGTGTACCTCACTTTGGGGGGAGGCCTGATGGATGCCGTTCCCAAGGTGAATGGAAAGAATAGCATTAAGCTGCACCACACTGCCTGGGGAGAGCTCCACTGCTTTGGGTGATTCATCTATTGATTATTTCTACCAAAGCATGGAGGTGCCATGTAAACACACATATATTAGTAGTCTACAATGCACATGTGCACCCCTTACACACATCCAGACGCAGCGGATCCAGCAAAGCAAGCCTCGGGCCTGCTCACTGTTTTATAATCAGATTCCGACTTTTACCAGCTCGTGGGCATCTTTAAACCACGAGGCAGATACATCAGATGGAGAACTAAATAGAGATGAATGAAGAGATGAAGGAATAAATAAATGATAAATAGCATTACCTCGATTTGTGTGGGCCAGCTATTATGTTATTGATTCCAGCTGGAGTTTTTTAGTTGTACTCACAGCGCAGTATGTGGGCCAAGTCAGATGTTTACACTTATTTTGTGTTGTATAAAAATGGCAGAATTTAAATTTTTCTCAGTGGAGTGCTAAATGCATTCAGGGCGTACAATACATCTTCAACTAAAGCAGAATTCATCAACTTACAGGATTTAATGCAAATGTAAGTGTATTTAAAGATGCTCCAATCAGGGGACATGCGTGCTTTACGAAACTGAACACTTTTTTTTTTTTGAATAACTGAAATCAACTTGATTTATAAAGCACCAATTCACCTCATCAGTTGCCTCAAGCCATTTTATATTGTAAGGCAAAGACCATGAAAAAGAACCCCCAACAATCACACGACAGCCACATAAGCCAGTCCAGGTGACCAGAGGATATCATGCCACTAATTAAAACCCATGTCAGAGCCCGTCTTTGTGAATCCTGGAGCTTTTTGTGTTATTTCTTAGTTTTTAAAACCTGTTTTGTTTATTGGATCTTTTTTTTCTGGCATCAGAGGCATTTTTTCTTTAAAAAAAAAAAGTGGTGAGAAATGCCAGGAAAATTAACAGATTTCTGTCTGATAATTGAAATTCTCTTCTGTTATTAAAACTAGTTTTAGTCCCCACTAGATGTGATGCTGCTGGTGCAGAATAGCTTTCAAAATCCTGATCATACATGATACATTTTGGATTTTTATGAACCTACTCTAACTGCCCATTTTCTCTTTATTAAAAAAAAAAAATCATTTATTTTTCGTCGTTGCATAATTTTTCCAGTATTTTTTATAACTTTTTTTATAATTTAAATATATTTTTTTTATAATTCAGGAAGATCTTGGTGGAAAGAGCTGCAGTACAACTGTAAGCAGTTTAGTGGCTTTCATATTGACATCAACATGATCACTGAAATCAAACATCAAAGACTTTTTTCATTTTTTAATTATGAATTTTGTGTGTTGTGTGAGTGATTAAGAGAGAGATTTTCCTTTGATTTTGAGGTTGTACGGTGGAGTCTTGCCGTGTAGGTTCCTTTGTTGTCCATCAGTGTTCTGTACATGCACTCACTTTTCCTTGTTTGTTCAGGTGTGTTTAACTAAACCGATCCAGAGAGTGATCTTGCATTCATCCCAAAGGCCCCTCATTAATGTGTTTGAACCTGTGTGTGCTCATGTGACTGAAGTGTCCTCCAGGATTTCACTCACCTCGTCTCCAGAGACAATAATCAGTAAAACCTCTTTGCGTCTGTTTCCTCTCTGTCGTTCACCTGTGCTAATAACATCACGGTTGTATGCTTGATCAGAAATGACATGTAGTATTTTTGTTATACCACGTTATAAATCCAGCTTCGTTGTGTCTGAATAATGACGAATATTAGTGCTCTGGTTGAAATTCAACCTTTCCCTGCTTGGAAAAGGATAATGCCAGAGTTGTCACTTACATTGGATATCATTGCTTTGGGCAGGAGAAAGAGCTTCTCTCCAGCATGTGTGTTTCTTTTCCTGCAGACTTCTTTTTTTTTGGTAAACGTTAGACATGGCTCTTTCCCTTAGGGGCGGTAATGGCATTCTCCATGACAACGGCAGCGTGACATGGCTGTGCCCTTGAGGGCCAGGCATCTCCTCTGGGAGGAGCGCCGCGGAAACACGACAGGGTCAATGGTCACCTCCCATCATCCACCAGCAACCCATGCTCCTCTCTCTCTCTCTCTCGCTTCTCAGGTGGAGCAAGGAATGTTAGAGAAAGAGAGATAAAGAGAGGGAGACACAGAGAGAGAGAGAGACGAAGAGAAAGAAAGTCTTCAAGTGAGCCCACTCAGTCCAGGCCTGGCAAACAAGAAGCTTTAGCCACAGGCGGTTCTGGCTAGGTCTTGCATAGCTCCTTGCTGTTCCTTTAAGGCCAGGGCTGGATCAATACATATAGTAGTGCAGATTCTTTTGGCACCCAAGTATAGCTATGCAGTATTGCCCCAAGGTATGGGTCCATTAAAGACATAACTGTGTGTGCATGTGAGCAAAGTGGACTGAGTTTATTCAGGAAGGTGCTGAAAAGCTTGGCATAAAACCCAGGCTTACACTAAAGATATTCTTTTTTTTCCCCTTTTCTTTTTCCTGGAAATGCAAGAAATTATCTCATCTCTAATAAATATTACATGTATTTCTTACTCACGGCATGTCCCTGAATGGGTATGGATTTTTGAACAGCAATAGCCTACGGGAAAATAACTCTGACACTAAAAAAAACAAAACAAAACAAAACAAAAAACCCCAACTGAGTATTAGAATAATGTTCCATATAATTTCAGTTAAATATATAAAATGCTTTTTGTCTATTTTGTCTTTGTAAGCAGCGATTTTATAAAAAAAAAGAAAAAAAAAATCTCAAAAAGAGATGGTGTCAGGCTCGTGCATTTTAAAAGCTAAGCTCTTCTGCCACCTGGTGACTAAAATCCAGACCAGAATATGAGACAGCTCTTTTTTACAGTATTATTGATATCTGGAAGCATACAAACAGGCATTCTGAAAGAGAAAATAAATTTCAAACATGCAGAAAATAAGCCTATAATTGCAATTAAAGACACAAAAAAAAGAAGCTCTCGCATAGAGTTGTGTTTGTGTTGGCACATGCTGAATGAAAATGGTTTAAAAAATAAAAAATTAAAAAATAAACCCCACACAGGACATTTTCCCTCATGTCCTATGAATTTGGCCTTCTTCATAACAGAAAATGTTTATGCTCAACATGTATATAAATCATTTTGTAACAAAAATCAGACATTTGACAGTGAGCACAAACCTTAAAAAGAAAAGAATAAAAACTGATGATGTTCTTAGAAATTATTCAGTCTGGTGTCCACAGTCAGGCCCAACTGTGAACCAGGACTTTCATTCAAACATCTGAGAGGAAGCAGGTCAGGCACCTGTAGAAGAATAAGAGAAATGTTTCTAAGTCACAGGGCCTCTAGCAAGCAGACAGGCAGTGGAAGACAGTCAGACATGTGAATATAATTATTAGTGAGTTCTAAAGTAAGTCATCACAGTAAAGAGACTTAACTAAACTACCAGTCGAGTACAGAACTCACCATACTGATATGTGGACCGAGGTGGTGATGGAAGCAAACCATGTGCACCACTGGAAAGTTGAGGACCTTTACTGCATTGAGATCTCTGGACAGCTATTGCTACTGCCTGAGCAAATCTGGAAGGGGCTGCACTCTTCTTTTCCAGACTGTTCTGTTCAGGCCTAGGTGAAGTAGGCTCGTCTTGAAGGGTCTCCCTGAATACATTAATTTGCCCATTCAGGGCAACTGTAGGGCTTGATATTTGGGAGGACAGCAAAGAGGGGGATGTAGTATCCTCTCTTTCATTCTCCATTATCGCTATGTCTTCATTGAAAAAGACAGGTGGAGGAGGTGGAGGGAAACTGCCCTCCTCCTTCTCCTCTTCTTCTTGCACCACTTCCTCCTCAGCTTTCGTCTCATCGACGCACGTGTCTGCGCTGGAATTATCGACAAATTCCTTCTGAGGTTCTGAGTGGATGTGATCTTCAGTATGAACCTCTCCATAACTGCACCCTGAAATCACCTCTGATGAGACCTCATAGCCCACCTCTTCCCTCTCCTTTTCAGAGGTGTCCCTAGCCTCCAACAGAGGTGGACTGGGTAAGTTCTGATCAGTTAAATCATGCAAAAGTGGAGGAGAAGCCAGGTTGTCAGGAAGCTGAATCTGCTGAGAGGAGGTATCCGGACCGGGTGCAGGGTCTTCACTCCCCGATGTGTCTGGTGAATATCGTTTCTCATCAGTATCTACTTGATTATTCCCAACCTCATGAGACGTTTTGCTCTCTGGGGTATCTTTAGGTGATATACAGCACTGGTCTGGAAGATCTCCGGTAAGATCTTGTGTTTTCTTCAGAGGGATAACTTTAAATGTGGTCATCCCCCTCTTCTCAGCTGGATACTCCCATTCACTCTCAGTTGGAAGGTTAGATTTGAAAGCGGATTCAACATCTGTGCAGAAAACTTCACTATTTGGACACCTTGGGGTCATGGGGGTAAAGGAGGAGCCATTTTGAAATTTGGGGAAAGTGGCAGAGTTCTTCAAACGTCTGACCAGTGTTTCTCTAGAAACAGAAGACATCAGGACTTTGGCAAGGTTGCAGCGGGCGCTGGAGAAGTCTTTGCCTCGTAACATAGGCAGATAGGGATCAGCCACTTCGTGGAGATGAGCCAGTGATTGCTGTAAGGAGGATGATCCTGACTTTGGCTGTAAAGGGCGTGCCAGTGAAGATGGTGATCTGTTTACACACTCTGACTCATCACTTTCTTTTAGTTCCTCCGGAGTGTTCAGGGACTTGACAGTTTCTAAAGAAACAGGAAAGACTTAGCAACAGTTTTCATCTTAATTATTCATTTTTAAAAGGTCTTGGACCCAAAAATCTGTGTGCAGATACTTCTAAATGATTAAAAACCCTTACTTTTTTGTACACACATAGGAATAACTTTAAATGAAGAAATTGACTATAAATGGTTAATATTGTGGCACTCAACAGTTGGTATCAGTTCAGGAGAATAATGGTCTTTATCTGGAAGCAGATAAAGCAAGGACTGAGCAAACCAAACAAGAAGGCCTTTGGTAAACTCCAAGCGTTGTCTGAACATCCTTAGAAGAACCTAAAGATGGAGCTTCAAGGATGCTTTCCATCCTTGATTTGAATAACCTCGTCAAAGTCTTGTAGAAACTTACCTAAGAGGAGACCGAATTAAAGATCTAAATAATCTCATAGAGTAAAGATTTCAATTCTTGAGTTCTTCAGTTTTGCATTTAGGCTTTTTCAATGTAGATTGATGGGGAAAGAATGCTACATTATTAATTTGTGTGCAAAAAGTAAAGAGGATTTAAATTATTTCTGAGGCAACGGTATATCATTAAGATGTAGGCTTACATAGTATACAGAAATATACATTAAAATATTGATATGATTATCAATCATTTTAATAATAAAATAATCTAGAAAAGTGTGCACATAAAACTGTTACATTTATCTTAAGATGTATTGTCTAAATGAGTAAGCAGAAGAATAAACTTCAAGGACTCGAACATTATACTTTAAAACACATAACTATATTATTTAGCAAAGAAAGAACTAAACATGCAAGATTTTAAAAAGTCACTTTGGAATCAACAGAATTAATAATTCATTTTAACCAAATGCTCTTCTTGGTGGCTTCTTTATCATTTAAAAGGCACAATAACTAACTCTAGTCTAACCCATTAATAGGAAATCACACACAAATTAGAAAAAGCAAAGTACAGAATTATCAGAGAAATATGGATCAGTAGTCTAAGCAGACAGCTGAACAGCACAAATGGACAGCTTATAAATGTAGAAGGCGTGAATACAGTGCCCGCCATAATCTTTGGGACAAAAAACACAATTTGTTGTTTTTCCTTTGTGCTGTGCACCATCACAGTGGATTGTAAGGTGTAGATATGACAAATGAGGTAAACATAACATCTGAAGCTGAAGCTTAAGTTTTGAATGTGTAATTTATAGATTTTCACTGTAATTTTAATCTCATTTTAAATATGAGATGTGAGGAAGACTGTCATTAGGATAAAAAAAAAAAAAATCTAAATAAACCTATCAGAGAAAAAGCAGAAACTCTACAAGTGGCTAAATCAATATTCTGGTGTTAAAAAGAATAAATGCACTGACTAGTTCAAAGGAAAACTAAAGTACGCAACAACAATAACCCAAAGCAACCCAAGAGTTCCTAAAAGTAAAGGCAAATCTTTCAATGGCCAAGTCAGTCACCTGATCTGAACCCAAAACAGCATTCCTTTCCATGATTAAATATCAAACTCAATACGGCAGCAACTGAAGGTGGTTGCAGTGAAGGTCTTTATATCTCAATTTATGTTAGATTCTCCCATTAGCTAACATTAACCTCTGAAAATGTCTAATTCTTTTTATAAAACCAACATTTGTGTCTTTGTCTCAAATGTTATAGAGGGCACTGTGTGTCCATATAAGCCACCAAAAAGATCTACAAAAGCCACTAAGACGGGAAGGAGGAAGAAGAGGCCAACGCAGGAAGAAGATGGAGAGGAGCAATAGGGTGATGGAAGGAGGAGAGCAAAAAGTGACAGGGGTGGTGGCAGCAGCAGCACCAGCAGCAGCAGCAGCCCTCAATTACCTCCTTGGGATGGCACAGAGTCTGTAAGCAGGGAGGAGACAAAGCTTCAGTCTAATAGCTTCCTAACTAACATCCAAGATGTTTAGAACCACCTCATACTGAAGAGCGTTAAATGTTCTGCCACGGATGCAAAAATCCTGTTATGTTAAAGATCAGATTGTAGGGGATCATGTTTACGCAAGCGTAGGAGATCAGGAGTGTGTTTAATGTCCATCTACCTTTGGCTGGGAGTTGTTTTTTCAGCATCACATTGACACTAGCTCAGCAGTGTGGCATGTGTTGTGGTTTAAAGAAAACGAAGGAGTGAACCAAGACAATGAGGCTGCTGTTCACAATTACACTGTTATTTAGATCACCGAAAGAAAGCTTTTTTAAAAAAGTGATCAATTTACTTATTCTCACTTAGTTATTATTAGCAGTTTTTAACTAAAAATGAAGAGCCAAATCTGTAGCAGATCATTAAAAAGAAAGCATGTCCACAGAGAACCTGGACCCAGGCAGGAGACACATTTCAGACAGTAATACAGGGGAATGAAAGCTTGAAGCTGAGGACAGACTGGAGCCAATATGTCTTATGAACAAGGCCCTGGGTCATTTCACACAGGGTTCAACTGTATGGACCGATAAATGCTATGTTTTTTTTGTCAGATTTAACTGCCAAATCTCCCATTTGAAGGCATTTTCTTTGATAATTTTCATCTTAATTTCATTTCTTTCTTGAACCCCTCTGAGGTTTTGAGGATTCATCTCTGTTTAAACACATTTGATTTCCAATTTGACAGCATTTCAGTAAAAATGACCTTTTACTGAAATACTGCAAAAGGGCAATTTTACAGGGATAGTTTACTTGTTTACTTGCAGACAGTCACCACTAGGTAGCAACATAAACAGCTTGCCCTATAAGAGATGAAGCAATGAGACTGACAATAATTTGTCAGTTTAAAGTGAAAGACTGGCTCCATTATCTCAATTAATGCCTGGAATCTTTTTTTTTTTTTTTTTTCACAGCGCCACCATTTTGCATTCATGATTTTACCTTGAGTATCTGTCAGCAGCTCCTGGAGTGTGTTTGCACAGGGAGGTGGTGGGGCCCTCCTCTTGGTACTTCTTAAGGTAGATCCTTCAGAGCTCTACAGAGACACAATGGTATCATTGGCATATGTCCCAAGTATTTCCATTTATATAGTGGTTCCTTTATTCTTTCACAGTTTGACCAGTGTTCTCATTTTTACAAAAAGATTTTTCAGGATGTTCTGGTCGTGTTCCATTTTCATCCCTGCCACCAACTAACCTGTGCTCCTCCTAAATTGCAGGTGCTGAAGTTACTGACACTCTGAGAAACAGCAACTGGTGGCGGGGGGGCTTGCCTCTTCTTGGGCTTTTCTATAGGCAAGGTGTTGGAAGATGAAATGCTCTCCGAATTCATACGGAGTACCGCTTGTTTCCTGGGTCCTGGAGAAGCAGGAGCACTTACTGCGCCCTGCTACACGTGAAATGTAAATGCTGGTCATCAGTAAAAGTTGATCAATAAAGAATAAAGCAAACATCGTTGTCCTCACAGACTGACAATATACCATTTCGTGTTTCTTCTTCCTTCTTCTAAATAAGCTGAAGAATCCTTTCTTTTCCTTCCATTTCTTCTCCTTTTTTGGCAGGTCTAGGGAATGAAAAGGATCTGATTGGTAAGTGATATACAGTATAAACCCTGAATGGCGAGCCACTATATGAAATTGTTTGGGTTGGTTACCTTGCAGTGGAAGTGAGATGACTTCTGCTGGTGTGACAGTTGTTACAGACAGAAAACAAAGTTGCCAAAACAGATGAATTAGGTTAATATTTACACAGGAGCAGGTGTATTGCAGGAATAAAAGATATGTGACTACGACTACTAAGACAGCAAGGTTTTGTGAGACATGGCATCATGGGAAGATGTTTTTTTAAGAAATAAACAACTTATCTATGGATCCCATAACATATACAACATGTTGCATTTGGCTTCTTCTTCCAAAGGTTACAGTGCAAATTGATGGTACTGAATTACTCACTAAATACTTTATTAGGAACACCACATTACTGCAGGGTCAGGCCAACTCTTTTGGTTCCAAACAGGCTCAGCTCTTGCCATCATGGATGCCACATGATGTTAGACAAACTTGCTTGTTGCTGATGACTGCACGTCATATCTCTGAGACAGTCAGGTGCACGTGGTCATGAAGCTTAACTACTGAATTCATATCAAGTGATCATGTTCATAAAACCAGTTTGATGGCTCTTGCTTTGTGCCATGTTGCATTTCCCAAACAGCAACCTTGGACTGTTGACACAAGCGGCTTGGCTCCAGGGATTTGTGCTGCTGACACCCAGTTATGAGCCACCATCTGCAGCCCTCAACAGAAAAGGCCAAAGCCATGTTTTTCCAGTTTTTAATTGTTCCATTTTGTTTAGACTTTGTTTACTGCAGACTTAGAGGTTTGTGCTTCACAGGAGTGAAACCTGGAATGGACTCGTCCTGTTTAGACTGTTTGCTGAATCTGGCTTCTGTCATCAAACAGTTTCCGTCTGCTTCATGTTTTTTGCTTCTAAGCATTTCCCATACACTCATGGGAAAAAAATCCACAGAAAGCAGCAGTGTTAATCTCCAGTGTTAAATTAACACTAGAGAGTGTCTATATGGGTCCACACCTCTGAGTGTTAAATACAACACTGTTGAGTGTTAAATTAACACCTTTGACAGTGTTATATGTTTAAAAGTAACCTAGTCAGTTTTGAAGATTAACAATGGCTAACACTGAGCAGTGCTGATTTTCTAACACTGGAAAATAACTCAAAATGTTAGAAATATTCCAGTGTTAGAAAATCAGCACTGCTCAGTGTTAGTCTTTGTTAATCTTCAAAACTGACTAGGTTACTTTTAAACATATAACACTGTCAAAGGTGTTAATTTAACACTCAGAGGAGTGGACCCATATAGACACTCTCTAGTGTTAATTTAACACTGGAGATTTTGCTGTGTACTTAAGGCAGAACAAACAGTGATACCATACTCAAAGTAATTGACATCTAATTTCCCCCAACTTTAAGCCTTTAACTATTTATGTTAACATAAACAAAAGTTTCTGATGTGTACCTGCTGTGTTTATGCTGTACAGCTTTAACATTATTACCCAACAGGGGGACAATAGAAATGAGGTTTTCCCAACAAAATAAAATACACAAGCCAGTGTGACATTACCTGAATTAAATCGTGGTAAAAAACATCACAGGTCTTTTAAATATTTAGAGGGACATAAGATCACAGGACTGCTGACTAGCAGCTTTCACATCCTTCATACCTGTTTCTGCTGTCTTGGGCTGATGATGGTCAGTGAGGTCTTTACCCCCTGTGTCTTTGGCAAACACTTCCCTGAGTCCGTGGTCATTTAAGCTCTTAGTCAGGTCCAGCAGCTCTTTGGACTGAGAGTCTTTCAGTAATATGGTTGTTTCTACTTTAAACTCACACTTGTCACACACCAACGGCAGCAGCATCTGCAGCGGCAGTTTGGGATCGACTCGCACCACAGTCTTATGGGATTTATTGTAGTTGATCAACAGACGTATTGTTGCCTGCAATGAGAAACAACCGTTAACATATACTCATTGTGATGAAGCGCGATGAAGCAACGGTTTACTTTACAACTTTCCCCCTCCTTTTTTACCTCAGGCACGTATGGCCCCTTGAGCTTTTCCTCCATCCCTTTGGGCTTCAGCACAATCTTCTCAGCTTCTACCGAGCCAATAGTAGAGTTTGGTTTGAAACTTATGTTGCTCTTGTTGGGAGATAGAATATCAACAGTATAGTCTGAAGGATTCAGATGGTTACTTGCACAGAAAGTCACTATAAAGTCCATCAGTGGTTTACTGTGAAGATGAGAATTTAAGGATTATCTTAACATGTTTTGCACTTTGTGAAAATCATTGCTGTTGCAGCAGTTATTTATTTTTTTAAACTGTGATATGACCCACCTTCCATGCACTGTGACACTCTTCTCCAGCCCACCTGGCAGAACCACGCACAGCAAATGGTCTCTTTGCAGTGGACCCACCTCCTCGCTCATCTCTGTGAACCTCAGAGGAAGTCACGGGGACGCACAAGATCTGAAGTTGTTCCCAGTGTCAGACAAATGACCTGTAAGCCATTTACATTCCTAAATATGATTAAAACATGACCTCCCACAAACTAACAGAAACCAAATGGCCACCATACTTCACTATTTGGCAACAGCTAATTATCATCTTTAAATTATTCTTGCATTTTATGAATTTATGACTTATCAATAAAGGGTCTTTACTGTTTGTTATTCAGTTTACTGACTGCCAGCGACATACTGGGAAATAAGTTTATCTTGTATGGTGACCTACGTTTATGAGTCAGTCCATGAAAAATTAACACTGTCTCTATTGTGACAGTGTTCATTTCCTGGTTGTATAGTATTTAGACTGTCATGTGGTTATTTCCTGTAACCCACTACTATGGACTTAAAGGGCCTGTAGATTGGACATTTTTCCATAGTATCACATTTACATGGCTCCATTATGTATACTAAAGTTGAAACCCCAGCTGTTTCTGAGGATGTCAGGTGGAACACTTTCTCAGATTCAACTGACCTCATATGGAATTACTCTATTGTCACATTTACTTTGTAGTATTTATACATCCAGTCACATGAACTTGTAAGACTGAAATTTCTCATTCAAAGGTGAAGAACTGAAAAAAACGTTTGTGTGTTTGCGTTCCCCCCCCCCCGCCATTCTTAGAATTACAAGGTAAAGAAACAGGAAACATGAAAGCAATGATAAAGCGCTCTATTGGCCCACATACGAACCCCTTAAGTGAAATATGACGAAAAATAAATAAAAAGGAGAGAGCCTGAAATCTAAATTGCGGTTACTGCCGTGATTCCGTTTTCCCACGTCTCAACCTCCGCCATGAACTGAAGGTTGCCTATCTGGGTACATGTGAGGACACCTCACCTCCTTCATGGGATTCCATTACGCTCTGTCCTCACCTTTGACCTTGTGTTGTTCTCTGCCATTGCTTAGACGCAGTCTCTCAAATAGCTCGATTAAAAGCCAACGCCCCGATGTGTGTTTGAAAAAGAGCTGCTCAGCGGAGCGTGCTACAAAACAGCTGCATGTCTCCGCTCATCAACACGCGCGTGTCACAGGCCGCTGAAGCGCGCGCACAGACGCTGGTACACTGAACAGCCAAACTAAACCTGTAGTCCTTTACTACACCCGAACAAAGGGATACCGATATACACACCGGACACCTGAATTATCAGTAACAATTAGAACGCTATTTTTTATTTGCATTTTAAGCAGTTAGCCTAGTTATCTCGTTAAATTTAAACTATCTAAAGGAACAATTTATTCCACTATTAGCCTTCACCGAATAACCAACAGTTAAAAACTCGGTAGAAACTTATCCTACATGCACAACAAATTTGTGTGAATAAATACACAGTACATGATCCGCTCAGCCTGTCTGTCTTCAGCCATGTCGTTCAGGCAGTAATGCTGAGCACCAAATAAGCTTAGGCTACTCTGTTTCTTGAGTAAGAAGGATTAGTGCTTTTAAAAGGCTGCATCTCTACCCGCAGTCACATTCAAAGACACAGGAATGATTCATTGTATATGCACTCATAACACTATTACACTCACCTGTGTCCAGACATTGGTCCCATTCTCTTTCAGGTTTCTCCTCTGTATTGTTAAGTGATGGGAGGAGAGAAGGAGAGGGGCAGGGGAATTCTCTCACTCTGTAAGCCAGCCACACCCACAGGCCCTGCCCAGTCATGTGATGGCACTTTGCATGTTTGTTTATGTGCATGGCTACTGTGTGTATGCTTTGTGGGTGTTGGTGTTGAGGAGGACAAGGAGGATTGATATCTGCATCTGCATGTGTGATAACCTGGTGAACCATTCTGCAACTTTAAACTCTGCCCCATCAGTGCTGAAAGACTTTGCCACTCATTTTGTAAAAAAAACCCCCTCTAATCCATATAAGCTACTGATCCTCTCTATTGAGTCGGGCTAAATTATGACATCTCAGCAAGAGCCCATCATATTGTATAGCATGCAGGAACTAGTGCTGTTCTGTATACATGCAAATAAACTTTTACCCCATTGCACAGAATACATGAAACAAACTTAAGCTACAGTGGTGATTCAGCTATCATCAGTGTTGTACTGGTCTTTCACAGTGTTTTGCACCATTAGAAAATTGCATTTTCTTGCTGGTACTTAGTCCACTACATTATATAACTGTGCTATAAATTGAGTCAAGCTGGGTCAATACCCTCAGGGCTAATGTCTTCTGGGTAATGTAGTAAATCTCTTGTTGAGTAGCTGTAGGAGCGTTGAACAAGGAATGTAAGCTAAAAAATAACACAAGGAACACTTTAAGCAGTTGTTACCATCCTTTGGTGGGTGACAGGGCAGGATCTCCCAAGAATTAAAATTGACCCATTCTTGTGCTCCTATGCCAGTTCAATAATTTCTTAACACCTGTGCTGTTTACCTTGCAAATGGATTTGGCTCAGATTCAATTAAAATATTGTATAGTTTTTTTGTTAACTAAACAAGGTTTATAAACACTTAAACCTAACCCTAGAGATTGTGAACACTGGACCCTGGAAACTTAGTCTGTGTGTAGAGCTTTTAAGCAAGTGTTAGCATTCTGAAGCTGAATTTAAAAGGCAAATGGTCAAACTTTTATCAGGTAAAAACTGTTAAAATGCTGGCACGTTATTACTGAGCCGAGATGGAAACTATTTCAAGCAAGTCTGTCTGCCTAGAAAGTTTTTATAATATATAGTAAGTACTTATGTCTTTGTCTGTTTATGGTCTACGCATGATTGCAATACTTTTGGACATAGTTGTTGTCTCAGTCTACCAAAAATAAGCTTGCATACCTACCATCAAATCTCTGTTACAGTCACAGTTTTGTATTTTTTTTCTTTTTAAATGGGGTTAGGGTTAGCTATAAACCATCGCTTTAACTTACGGAAGGATTCTTGGATTTTCTTTTTTCTAAATAATATTTGATTAGTCAAGCCTTCCTTACAGAGGATGTTTATAAGACAATAATGAATAACTGAAACTCAAGCCAGGCTCCTGCATCATCCCACAGAGCCCTTTATTCATCTTTATACAGTAGGTGAGCAGGAACAGGCTGTTAAGTGGGAGTTTTAATCAAATTAAGAACAGGGAACACATGTCCACACCGACTGTAATCTTGTAATCTCATCACCAGTCTGTCAGTGGAGACTCAGTGGGCTACAGGAGCTGACTGCAGTAAACAGATCACCATGTGACTGTCTAGGTTAATGACTAACAGATGAATAGAAAGAATGTTTAATCACGTCACTCTGTTTCATCTTTTAGCATGTTGTGAAATGGAAGAAGGCCATGTCATGTGTACATATGCACTTTGCCTCAAAGCTTTAGCTCCACTGTGAGATAAACAGGTAGAAGGTGTCACATTGTTTCCATCTTGTTGCCTTACACTAAATGCTTTCACTTCATGTTCATGTCAGCAGATCTGTTAACCCTGGTATAGTTATGTGTAAGAAAAAAGGTGATGATGCAGACAACAATATGTTATCCTCTATTTGTTGGTAGGCTTATGTAAATGCTATTCTTGCATAAATTTATGTAAACCTGGGAAGCCTTTAATCAAGCAGTGTAAATGATGTGTGCTATTCAGTCTGTATTCTCTATTCATCTTGAAAACACACTGTGTGGGCACACAAAAAAGTGTTTTTGTTTTCCTGTTAGACTTTTCCCAAATGTCCAACAGGAAGACAAGCAAAGAGAGAGGGCTAATTTGGAGCTTTACACAAAGCGACAAAGCCAAATGGGATCCTGTCCTTTGAACAAAGTGACAGGCTACAACCTAATTATGACAACCCACAGTCTGAACAAGGTTCCCAAATTCCTCACTGTGCCACTAATGAAACACGGCACAGTCGCAGAGAGCTGCCAAGGAGGACATATTTGAACCCAACTTTGGAAACATTGTTTGGCGCTTCTTGTGTGTCCCTGCAGTATTTTAGATTATTTATTCAATTCAGTGCTTTGAAAGCTTAACTTTTTTAAACAATCTTCTCTAATCTCATTATCTCAGTTAAGATTGTTTGCATGACTTGTCTTGATTACATCACTGACTGTCAGTGGAGTTTTATTCAAAGGCTTGTGCCATGTAGCAGCAATATTCAATGACCCTACAATCACTCTGGTACTTTGGTATACACAGGATTTCAAGGTGAATTCAATGGCAACAAGGATCTGAGGTCCTGTGCCTGCAAAAGAAGCCCAAACCGTCACCCCTCCAACATCATGTTTGAGAGCTGATGTGAGGTGTTAATGATGTTATGCTCTCTGTTTAGTTTTAACCAACCATGGTGCTGTGCATTGTTACCACACATCTCTACTTTGGTTTCATCTGTTCAAAGGACATTACCCCCAAAGTCTTGTGCTTTGTTCAGCTGCAACTTTATAATCATAAGCTGTGCTACAATGTTCCAAGGCCTTTTCCTTGCAACATTTATGCAGTCTGTGGGCTGTAGAGTCTGAGCATTGCACAGTTTGATCTTGAATGTCTTGCACTTGTGAAAAATGTTTCTAACCATAGAACGATGGAATTCGAATTGTTTTGAAATACATTTCACTTCCCAGAATCGATAGGCAGCAACAGTTGCGTCTTTCAGATTATTGCTGGTGGTGTTCCTCCTTGGCATTGTGTCTAAATTACACTTTAAAGAGCCATTTGATCAGTTTTTTCTAGGTAAGAAATTTTTCTTTTAAGTTTTAAGTTAGCCACAATTAAATGTAATTATAATAGGACATTAAGTTATAAATATACTAGCTTGCCAGCAATATCAAAAACCACAACTTCCCAGATCTGTTTTCTCATGCAAATATATTTTCATCTGAATGGGAATGGCTTCAAAATGGTACATGTTTTTTTGACTGCTCTCATTTTGATGTGTAAAACCTGACCTCGTCAGTGAGGGTTGGATCTGACTGTAGCCTGTATGCTCATGTGGTAGTGGCTAGCCTGCCCTGAAACCATACTGTGCTTTGTACTCCTTTGCCCTTTGTACTCATTTTTCACAAATTGTTATTTGTCTGTACTTATAAATATGCATAAACTCTGTTGAATCTAACATTATTCTAGTTCTGTTATGAAATGTTATGAGCTTGTTTATTTACATTTGCATTTACATTGCATATTAGCTATTTTGCAGCTGAGCTATAAATATTTCAAGTCGTGCTGGTTTGACTCAGCGGCATTCTGTCAGGACAAGCAAGGCAAGCAGTGCTTGCCTGGTCAAATCTAAAAATTAATATTGATTAAAACTTACCAAAGAGAAATCTATCTTTTATCTCAACCAGCATTGTGACATAAAGCCTGTTTTCACCAATGTTGCTGCTGTCTTATGCTCACAACTGACTGTTGTTGCTGTAATTGATTTGCTACAATAACAGCAACATTTATGTCCCTTTCCGTTAACAATGGCCGGAGCTTGTCAAGCTGAGAGGCCAGCAACGTGTCCTTGTTGTCTGCGCCTGCACATTGTGGATAAACCTCCAGTCTTTGACAAGGAAAGTGACAGGATACCAGCATGTGAGGCAAGCTGCTGCTGGTTCTGTTTTCTTTGCTCTGAGATGATTTATTAACTGTACTTGGGGCTAGCTTTACTAAGGTGTTCCTCCATTGTACTGACAGTATTTACACATAGAGCACAGCAGAAAGATTGCACGTAAGAGATCGCAACTCAGAGAATTTTGTGATTCTGTTGAAAATTTCTGGGAGTTTGTTCCTCAAGGCACAAAATATAGGGAGAAGAATATTTACATCAAGTGTGCAAACCGATTTAACAACATCTGCGATCTCTGTATCAGATTGGCAACCTGTCCAGGGTGTACCCTGCCCCTCTCCCTGTGGTAGCTGGTTAAGGCTCCAGCCCCTGCCCCGGCGACCCTGATAAGGATAAGTGGAAGAGGATGGATGGATAGTCTACTCTTAATTTTATTAACAGAAAACAAACGTGACATTACAAATACAATAAATTTCCACATACTAAAAAGCAACTTAACCTGATTGTTAAAATGTGTTTAGAGCAGCCGTTAACTGTGTTCTCATTGTGAAGTGAAACTCCCTGCATGCTACACTGAGCTCAAAGGTGTGTCCACTTCTGCTCATAGTGACTGTGAGGAGTGACTCTTTTTCATTTCCCAAATGGAGTCCACCTGTCTGTTCACTCAGCTATGATTATGCAACTTTCATGCCACCTAAAACTTAATTATAATGGTGGCTGTATTTCCTGTTGTGAAGGTGACAGCTTACTCCATACTGTGATTACGCTCGTTTCACAAGGGCTCCATTTTATTCCAACAACAGAGGAGAGCAAACTTTCCATAATATAGGCGTTACATAATCGAACTTCAATGTAATTACACAGTCTGTCCACCAGGTGTCATAAATCTACAAGAAAAACACACAGGGGTGTACAGGTCTGCACGTGAGCACGCACATGTCTGAAAAACCTAATCTCCGCTCCGTCTTCACCAAATTATCAGCAATCTATAAATATTTACCTTTTATATAGCGAAACAACAACCTGAACGTGAGCAAAACCTGCGCATTACAAGCAGTAAAAGCACATTTTAACTAATGTGGATAATAGAATTGAAGCCAAATTAAAAACGTGTAACCACTGCCGAAAAACATAGAAACAAAGTCACAGAGCATTTGTTATGTTTTATTTTTTTTTTGCAGCCAAATAACTGTAATATGTCGATATAGCTTTATGAAAAATAACAATCCAAAAGACCCATACTTTAAAAAAACGGGAAAATTAAAATAGTACGAACTTAAATATAAAGCGTTGCTTTTACATTCTGAATCTCTATTTCAAATTCTTAACGTTTGTGGATGACAACAGGTTGCTGGCTCTCTCTTTCACTTGTATTTTCTAGAAGTGTACGCTCAGGCCATCTTGCGGCAGTCACAGCTTTGAGTACATCCATTCCCAGTCTGTGATGTCTAACCAACCGGAAGCGCGGATTGATTCCTCCATGGCCAACAAGGGCGGATAGAAAAAAGGGAGAAATCAGACGAGTCCTTATTAAATAATAAGCTATTAAGCATCGACCGGAATTTGTCAATAGGAAGAGGAAAGCGTTCAAATCTTAAACTGAGTGATTCTCCGCTGGAAGAAGGGATTATTCTGAGGAATATGGGATCTACCTTCAGGGTCCTTACCTGCTGGGCACCGTAATGGTGGTGAGTGTTCACATCTTTTGAGAAGGGTCCCCCATCATTTTAGATGTTTCTTGTCCGAGGCAATAAGACTTTTCTGAACTCTTGTGTTGAGCAGTCTGTGGCATCAACATTAATGTTTTATATTCCAGTTTTGATATTCCTCCACTAATTGCCCGGGTGATAGATAGATATATTAAAAGCCCGTGTTGCTGATATATATATATATATATATGTATATATATATATATATATATATATATATATATATATATATATATATATATATATATATATATGTGTGTGTGTGTGTGTGTGTGTGTGTGTGTGTGTACATATATTCCCCTTCTTCAAGATTGTTTTAATTACGCAGACATGCAGTCTTCACCAAATATACTATTTATATTTGTCTTGAGCTTAAGTTGTGTATTTTACTTCCATTTCCAAACAAATGTTGAAAGAAAAATGAATAACACATGACAGATAACCTTCACGTCGTGACAAACACGGGCTTCAAATATTAGCATCCTCACCGACGTGCTGGGAGGGACTAGCCCTCTTATTTACAGGCCCCTTCAGTGTGAAAATGTTGCTTACTCCTGACAGGAGTGACGCAAAGGGGTGACTGCATTTAAAGAGGTTTCATTGAGGTAAGCCAACAACTGAGGTGTCAACCGACAATAACGCCGACGTATTTATTATTGGTACACCAGAAACTGTCAGTGTCAGGGATTGATTACAAGGAGCAGACACACATCTGCCAAGGACACGCCCAGACTCATTCAGTGGATAATTGTGGATGTGAAAAGGAGCGAGCAAGAGATAAAAATATCTGATTAACGACTTTAAGTGATACCTGTTTGGCTTCGACCCTCAGGTGGGCCCCGGACTTTACCTGTAGGGGTGTTGGTCGGGTGGCAGGAACAATTATACACGTCAACCTCGGTCGGTCGCTTACCGTATCTGTGTGTGTTAAGATTTATTTATTTATTTATTTATTTATTCATTTTCCCGGCTCCTGGGAATTGTGCTGCTGGTGGCGTATCTGGAGGGAGTGAGGACATAATGGCCGCGGCTCACTCGAAATATAAAACTCAAAGTGTCGTTTTTTTCCGGAGAGCTAGAGGTTATCATCAATATGGCGACGACTGCCGCGGCCCCCTCTTCTCGTTTTGAAACAATTAAGGTACTGCCTGACACACGCCGTCTCTTTTTTTTTCTGGTTTCTAATAAGCTTCGCAAGCCACTTCCAACCAATGCCAGTCTCTCTACCAGTCGCCATTAGTGGGTTAAAAATGAATACGCAAAATAGCATACACGTATCTCACCTATCTGGCCAATCACAGACGGTTAAGAGCATTTTCAAAGGGCTATGAAGTCCAGATAAACACGCAGTAGGGGAGCCGTTGTGTGTTCATATAGTTATCATGTAAAAAAAAAAATCTCAGTGTTTTCTCGTGTAGTCGTTTTTTTTCTTCTTCTTTAAACACCATGGACAACAGGACCTTTTGACGCCAAATCAGCTAAAATCATTCTATTTGAGTAGTGCAGGTGGGTTTATTTGTCTGTACAGAAGCTGTATGCTGCTTTCAAAATATCTGATACATTCAGGCAGGTTTCCACTTATTTGTTTTCTAAGGCAGCTGCTCTAGCGTTTAGCACCATGGACAGTGAACCGTCTGCTCTTGATGGGGGGAGACTTAACATATTTGCTCAAGGGCATTCAGGGGAGCCATTGAAAGGCACCTTAAAGGACAGGTTCAGTCATTTTTCCAAGCTGTCCTAAAGCAGTGCTGGCACACCTATGTCATTCAGGCTTTGATAGACATTCTGGCTGATACTGGAGGAACTAAATCCTCAAATGTAAAGAGCATTTTTGCCCACAGCAATGAGTGTCCAATACTAACCCTTTAAAAATCTCCTTTACAGGCTCTTTTTTTGAATTGCATGACACACCTAGATGAGACTCTGTAATACTGCACAAAAGAGAGTTTTCTGCATGTGAATCAGATCACTGTCAGAAATGTATACATGATATGTTTTCGGTTTCTGTCGGTGAGTCCAGGGATGACCACACTGATAACAGAGTTCAAAAGTGGGTGTGGATGTTTTGGCTGTGGGGTTGGTAAGGCAGAACAGCTAACAATCCACCACCCAGCATCTCATGCTAGACAAGCTGTCAGGCCACATGTCACAACACTGGATCCCGAGGCAGTTTTTGGGACACAAGCAGATGTGTTTTATGGGAAGTGTGTGTGTTCTCTGGGGTTCTCTAATTCTCCTTTCCAGTAAACTGTGGAGTTTGAACCACTGTCTCTTTTGTTTTTATTAATGTCTTACCATAAGAAAATATAATGTCTATATGATTAGTTGAAAAGGCTTGTGATCGTAATTTAAAGCTGTCACTGGTTTAAAATAAGGTTTAAATTCCATAGTAATAGAAGGTAGCTTTCAAATTGGGAACAATCAGCTCGTACCAGATCTGAGTATGGCATGAAAGTTGACAGCGGTTATATAGTATAAATTCCTTTAGAATAAATAAATAAAGCAAATGCTTCAGATTTAGACACCACAGTGGCGTCAGTCTTCCTATCTAACCTTTCTAACTCTAATAAAGAAAGCAAATAACCCTGTATTGGTTTGTTATCGGGAATAGTTTGGATTTACATATTGGTTGTGATTTAGGTTAGCTCTGGTTTGATAGGCATGAGTATAAAGTCTAAATCTGGTAAACTCATATTTGCCGACATCTTTGGCTTAGTCACTGTACTCTTAGTGGATGACTCTGCATTCCAGACTTTCCCCTGTTTTTAAGATCTAAGTATAAAAAAAAAACAAAATCATTTTTTTACTTTTACCTCCTTTTAAAAAGGAAGGCAAATTAGATGGCAGCCAAGTGTGGCAGTTTCAGGTCCTCCATTTCCATTTCGAAAAGGAAGAAAAGCTGATGATTCAAGGAGACCTCACTTTTGAGGTTGCCAGAGGGGAGGTTCCTGTTTTCTGTGGCAGTATAAGATCCCACAGGGAACAGGACCCACCTGTGAGACTGCAGCGACTGGGCGGCACCGTGAACCAGCTAATAATGGCTCATCAAGGTTTTTTTTAGTTTTTTTGGCAGGGGAGAAAATCTTGTTTGTGTTTCTTCCCTTCCATCCTGTGGGAACAGGGTGGGCCTCTGGGTGTGAAGGGTGGTACAGTAGATGGTTGGCAGGAGGAATCGGGTAGTGTGGCTGATTGAGGGAGGAAGTAATAAAAAGCCTGTAATTAATGCCTGCTTCATTTGTTTCTGCTGAAAGTCACTGGAAAAACAGGCTTTTTTTTTTCTAATTTGAGGCTGTCCGCCAATTAATTAGCAGTAAAAGGACAGTGGCTCCTCTCATTCTGCAGATGCTGCTTTCTCCACATGGCAGAATGCAGCATTAAAAAAAGTAGACCAATATTCTCTTCAGTGACACTCTTTTTTTCCTTTTTTTTTTTGTTCCTTTTGCTGACCACCTCTGTTGCTGCTGGCTACTTTTGTGTCCCAGTGAATCAGCTGAAGGAATGTCACTGACTTCAGTGCCACTTTTGACTGCCTCAGTGAAGACTGGGACCTGCTTTGCTTAAATAGTTTACCTTGTAGTCAGAGACAGTTGTTGTTGTTTTTTTTGCCTCTGTCTCAAAGTGTATTGATGGTTTATAACCAGATCATACTTATTATTTTCCATGTGATGATTGTGAGATGATTCCTGTTTGTCATTCACTGGTTATAAAAACTGCAAATGCCACACTATTGTGTTATACAATGAGGCACTCAATTTAGTATTAGTCACTCAGGACCATTTGCATGTGAAATGTGCTCTTTTCATACGTTTTCTCTCCCAGCCTTTCAAATGCTTCCAAATCTTTGCAAACTGGTTTCATGTCACCATATAAGAAGCATAATAGTGATTGCATGGTCAAAATATGATATATGTGCCTAATTGTGATGGTAATCGAACATGTCTGAATAAGAGTGGGGTTTTTTGGCGGAACAATGGCAGACTATCCTTTGGGTCAGACCTGCTGCATTTTCCTAACGCTTTAAACACAGCTAAGTCTGAACTGAATGAATCACATCAACGTGATTCCTTTCTGCAGGATCTTCTATGGAATTAACTCATTCACTGCCAGCCATTGGCATAGACGTCAATGGCAGTGAATGAGTTAATAAAACAACAACAATAATAATAATAAAAAGAAGAAGAAATCTCTGTAAAACTTTAGCAAATGTCTAAATTGGCTATCATTCTAACAGCATGATAAAGTGATAGAGATGTGAAATATATAATAAGAGTGGATGTTTTAGGGAAAGGTCTGCCTTTTATTTCTCTGCAGACTTTTCAACTGATGCCTGAATTTGCACCAGCTTTCCATTTACTTTATATGCCACCGGTCCCTCTACAGCTATCTTTTCACTAGTGCAAACATTTACAGAAATGTAAACAACTAGCAAACATAGTTGAACTGTTAACGTCTCTGGCCAAAACTGGTTTTGCTACGACTGTAATGTAGTCATATGTGAAAATGGGCTCACTGCCCTCTGATATCAGCGCTGTAAACCCTGTGATGGCAGTTTATCAGTTAGCTTGGTAGCATAAGAACTGTTCAGCACATGGCACAGCTTTTACCTTAGACCTACTTTATTAACCAAGACTAGATGCACAAAAGAGACATGAAAAAACAGGGTCTCCTAGGTGGCTGCGGTCTAACCAAGAAGACCTTTAGATTACTAATGAACTCATCCTATTTTGGCCTGATCCTTCACCTTTCTCATAATCATCATCACCACATGAGCCAAGATTTTTGCATGGAGCTCCAGATCAAGGGTAACTGGTAGTCATTTTATATGTCTTCCATTTCTGAAAAATAATCACTCCAACAGCTCGCCCCTTGTCACCAAACTTCTTGCTGATGGTCCCAATTCCAGCCATTTGCAGGTTTGCAATCTTGTCCCTGTTTTTTGGTCTCATCCGTGGTGGTGGAGCAGTTGGAATGGAAGAAACTGGTTCTGTGGAACAGTGCGTTGAGATCAGGAGTATCTGCGATTGGTTAACTGAGACATTGGCTGTGGTACACAGATTGCAACCTGTAAGAGCCAGAATTCTAGTGGCCATAAAAATAGTGACTGTTCATTCCAGACTTACACATTCAGCAGAGATCAAAAAATCATTTTTCTCCCTTTAAAGATGATATTATATAGCTATTATTGTTATAATCAAAATAAGATATTTCCGCATGAAAACCCAGATTAACCCAAGTCTTCCATATCACACGTACAACGAGTTATGCTTTTATATTTACTAGTATGAAGGTATAAACATCTGCCTCCACAAAAGCTGCTTTGATATGGCGTTCCAGTAACCAGCAGCCAACAGTTCTGCATCTATGTGTATTAAATAATATAAGTTGGCAGTCTGCTCAGGTGACGTACATGAGGAAATGCTATAATTTGACTTGTATTCGGTCTGAACTCATCGAAGGGATCAGGATGTTGTCTGTTGCTAATTAAATTACTCCCTACAGAAAGAAATGACCTACTTTAAATCCTTCTTTTAGCAAAGTATAGCTGGTCATGTTTAGTAAATATTAAAAATAGAGGAACTAATATTTTTTTTTGAGATGCTGTGTGTCATTAGTGTTTTCTCTTCTGCTAATAATCACAACAGTATTTGGGGGGAAAAGCATTTTGTGCTCATAATGCTTTGCCCATCTCACATTCTAGTTGCAAACTGTCAGTGATAAATCCAGAAATGTCACATGGTCCAGCTTCACACGTCATTAAAATCATTTACACAGGTAGCAGTTCCACCTGTTCGTACTATATTATAACATGTCCCAGGTAGATGACTTCACTCCTCCCACTGGTGCTTTTTTTAGGTCTTGGTTCATTTCTCCTTGCCTTTCCCCCTGCAGCTACCTATCCCAGCTGAGCACTTCGCTTCCCTCTGAAGGAGCAGGATGACAAGATGGCACAGCTGCTTATACCGCCCGGACCTGACAGCTTCCGCCCCTTCGTCCCCGAGTCGCTGGCCGCCATCGAAAGGCGCATCGCCGAGGAGGAGGCCCAGAGACCACGGGTGGAGCGCCGCAGCGACAGCGACGATGAAAATGGGCCCAAGCCCAACAGCGATGTGGAGGCGGGGAAATCTCTCCCCTTCATTTATGGGGACATCCCTCCCGGCCTGGTGTCCACTCCTCTGGAGGACATCGACCCCTACTATAGCAGTCAGAAGGTGTGTTATTAATGTCATCGCTTCACGTTCCGCTGTAAAAGAATAACATCCAAATGGACATCCGTGGATAACTCTAACACAATTTCTTAGCTTTGCAGGCCTCAAAGTATCATTAAGTACACCAATTTAGCTTTCAATTACAGTATGACTCATGCACTGAATTTTGATACATTACAGGTCTACATTTTCTAGTTCAAGCTTTGCAGTTCATAAAAGCTTGAGGTTAATTGCATGATGTTCTGAACAAACTATTGTAAGTGAACGACTGGGCAGAGTTTCCTCCCACATGTCTAAAATCCCGCCAAGGTTTTTCAGGTTTTCTTCTGAAGGCAGGTTGCATTGAATCTGTGGCTCAGACGAACAGGGTTTGTTTTTAAATCACGCAATATTATCAAACTGTAGCACATTTAGCACATGGACAGACTGAACTGTAAACCATAGTGCAGCATTAATGTGGTTAGTCAAGCCAGAGTCTTTTAAAGCCTGGGCCAACAGAGGTGCTAAATGCTAATCTGAGCTGCTGTGCCAGTAGGACTGTGGTGCCAGACATGTCCTGCCTGCGGTGGACTCATCCAGCTGGACATAGCCTAACACGGTCCTAATTACCGTTATAACCAATCACACATGCACAGGGGTCTCTTAGGTCTTTTGAAAAAGAATGAGGTTTTTGTATGACACAGATATTAACCAGATTTCTTTTGTCTCTCTTTCAGACCTTCATAGTATTGAATCGTGGGAAGGCAATCTTCCGTTTCAATGCCACTCCTGCTTTGTACATCCTAAGTCCCTTCAATCCTCTGAGGAGGATAGCTATTAAAGTTTTAGTGCACTCATATCCTTTTAGAGTTTGCTACAGATGCAGCTTGATTTGGATTAAAGGGTTTATCAGACAAAAGAGGGATTTAAATGGGCTGCTGATGAACACTAAATATCATGATTGGCTCAGACTTTTTAAGTAGACTTTTTTTTTAGTCCTTACAGCAGCTTAGCTGTCGAAGAAAAGATATAGTACTGTGTACTATGACAGCGATGGATGAGGAAATATCAGTTTCAGCTGTTTAACTGTCAGAGCTTGTTGTATGTACCAAACAGAATGATATATGCTTCAAGTGCCCAAATACTGCATTGTCCTTGACTTTGTTTCCACGATGTTCAGCATATTGATCATGTTCACGATCCTGACCAACTGTGCTTTCATGACCCTCAGTAATCCCCCAGATTGGGCCAAGAATGTAGAGTAAGTTACCAGTTGTTTATTTTTGAATTTCTCGCTGTCCCTATTCAGTTAATTTTGGACACACGGAGACAACACTCTTCAAATCAGGACTATTTTTGCCTGGCGCTCGGTCCTGATAATTACTTAATTTGTGATTCATAAGATTCTATTGTTATCGAGGTTTTAAAATTCCCTCTTAAATACGAGTATGTGCCAGACCCAACCCTACTCCAGTCTGCTATGTATAGAAACTCCATCTAAGAATCTACATATAAATAATACAAAACAGACACTATTTAGTGCCTGATTAGATTAATAATGGATTTTTTCGAAAAGTAAGCAGATTTTGTTAAATCCACAGTCAGAGGGCAAGTAGAGCTGTTATAAGGACCTCTTATGCTCAGAAAAACTCATTTCACCTTCTTTTCCAGGTACACATTTACGGGGATTTACACCTTTGAGTCCCTTATAAAGATCCTGGCCAGGGGCTTCTGTGTGGGGAAGTTCACTTTCTTGCGAGACCCGTGGAACTGGCTGGACTTCAGTGTTATCCTCATGGCGTAAGTATTATGACAAACACAGTTAGGATCAGCTTAACATGATATGGCGTAGATTACAAGGCCAAATGCTTTTAATTAGCCCAGCAGCCTAATAAGGCACACTGAATGTGAGAAAAAGAACAGATCAAATGGAGAGCACTGCAGCAATCTGCAGCTTATTCATGTACGCTTTAAAATCGTGGCCAAGAATCTTAACTCTGCTCTGTTATAATGGATGTGAGGCCCCAAAGCACTGTGTATCTCGGCCCATATTAGTCTCATGCCTCAATGACTTCTGCTATCTCCCTTACAACTATAAAAGGCAGCCTTTGGCATTACAGTGCTATTTTTTTTTTGTGTGTGTGTGTGTGTGTGAGACGTAGTATTTGTTACACGCTGAGCACGTAATGTAATAGTACTATCATCTTATTGTGTCTGAGAGAGGTCTGTAGTTGGTAATGGTTGTCTGAGGGGCAGTTTTGTTTCTCACTGGGTTTGCCTGTTCTTTGCTGTGTAGTAACTGTGCATTTAATCCTGCAGGTATATAACAGAGTTTGTAAACCTAGGCAATGTTTCAGCTCTGCGCACATTCAGAGTTTTGCGAGCTTTGAAAACTATCTCAGTAATACCAGGTAAGGCCGCGCCTGCTGCCAGCACTCCTCCCTTTTGTCCTGTGTGTGACTTTTTGTCGTTCCCTCCTCTCCCCTCTTCCCATCCTACGACCCTCTTTTTGTCTTGTCACACCTCATGTGTGTGTGTGTGTGCGTGCGTGTGTGTGTGTGTGCGCATGTGTGTTTGTGCCACACCTTTCCTGAAATGCCCCACATCCCCGCCCACCCCCTCCTTCCCGTCTGCCTCCTCCTTTCCCTTACAGATATGTCACAGAGTTTGTGGACATGGGCAATGTCTCAGCACTGCGAACCTTCAGGGTTCTGCGAGCCCTGAAAACTATATCAGTCATCCCAGGTGAGAGAGCCATCAAGGCCCATGGCGTTAGGGAAATGCTAATGGCTAACTGGCGCTAACATCCAACCCCCCCCTCCCCCAAGCTCATCTCACTGTAGCTAAGCCGTCCCTCGTGCTGCCTTCGTCCCAAGGCCAGTAAAAGCTGGAATCTGGCTCCAATCTGCACAGATTGACACGATTCTTAGCTTTTAGATACATCCTTTAAGGCAGAATTCTTTTTGGTTGGAATCTATTCTTGCCTTGGGAGCCGTAAGAGTAGATTTCTGTGCACTATTTCATTTTCCTTTTTGCATGAGACATTGCAAAAGCCGATTTTCTGGTGGTAAGCACTTACGTGTGTAGGGTTCCTCCTTACCTTGTTTTTCCTGTGCATGTCTTGTTCAGTGTTGTGTGTTTGAAATTGTGAGAAATTGTGGTATGGTGAGTGGTGGTTGGGTAACGGCATTCTTAACACTAACGCAATTCACAGCGCAAACTAACAAAACGTTCATATGCTAATCAACAACAACAATAGAACCCAGGACAGGTACAGACGATAACATTAGCTGATCATTGTCATGGCAACAGCAGTCTCCCCAAGCAGGACAATGGCCCTCATTTGTGTATATGAATGTTTAATGCACAAGTCAGGGATTTCTCAATAGTTTGTCCCTACATTTGTCATTTCTTTATGGAAAAATTAAATAATTATGAACTATCCCTTTAGGAAATTTAAACACAAGTATTTAAAATAAATACTGCTACTAATAAATTATAAATTATAATTATAAAACTAATAATTATTTTAATTATAAATAATTAAAATAATTATGATGCCTTTTGGCTGTTATTTCCACTTTACCAAAACACCATAATCGGCAATAAAGTAAATTGCATATACAAAAATCAAAATACTAACAGAAAGCTGTAGGCTTTAGCCTTCAAATCCAAGCATATTCGTATTCTGCATCTCGTTTTATCATATCATAAAGTATTTTGGGTGTCGTCACTTCTTGGCACTATCCCAGAAATGCTGAAGAATAGGAAGGGTTTTTTTTTTCATTGCAGTGAGTTACTTGTCTTGGCCTGACAGATCACATGCTCCATACCCTCTGCCTGTTTTCTTCTTTATCTTATAGTATGTTATTCTTTTTTCATTTCCACTTTGACTCCATGCAGGCAGGACAAGCACACATGTCATAAATCTTCTTTTTAGGGGGTCAGGGCAAATATTAGAAAATGAGGCCCAATGTGTCCTGCCATTCCTTAAAAAGACAATGTGGAGCCCAAGGAGTTGACTTGGCTTCCAGATTCTAATCCATCAAACATCTGTTAAATGTGCTGGAGCAAGCCACACATCCACAGAGCCAGACTGGCTCTCCTGGAGGTCCCATGTCGTGCCCTGCACAGTCTTAGATAAATGGTTTTAATGTTGTTGTTGTTGTTGAACGGTTTATGTGAACCGGTTTATGTGCCAAAAACTGGCACTGACTCTTTGGATAAAGACCATCATCTATTTCCCCTTTCTATTACTTTTTGCAGCTCTCATAGCTACATTCAGACTCAAGTTAAACACAGTGAGCTCATTCTTTTGTGACAGTGCAAGCAGTGCTGGTGCATGGTGGTATTTTTCAGGAACTGGAACACATTTTGTGATAAAGGGTAATAAAAAAGACGGTTCTGTGAAAAAAAATGGTTGTTTAAAGAACGGAGATGTAAATATCTCATCAGTCTTCTATGTAATACCACTCTGTTATGGGAATTTACTTTGTTAAGAGATTTAACGTTCTCATTTTCTTGGTGAGAGTTAGATGAGCAGATATCATTCTCAGTTAAGGTTAAGGATAAATACCAGGCTTTAACAGTCATGCCAGCTAACCTGGCGATATATAGATATCAAAAAACATATCAGCCATCAGGGTCAAAAACATAAATAGAAAAGTTGGAGGTTAATTGTGCCAGATAAAGTGTTTGGTGTTCCAATGAAAGCCTAGATTTGTTGTAGCAGAAGAATTTTGGAACTGAGCCAAGGGGTTTGTGTTATCATCATACGGTCTTTATTCATCAAACTTGATGTTCTACCAAGTTTATCAATCTAGTGTGGGTTTGCTAAACATTGCTAACATCTTCCAGTCTATATAATATAATTTTCATCAAGAAAATAAATAATACGACTTGATTCCACCATGCACAAACAAAATGTTCAAAGGTTACATGCAGAAATAATTCATCTCTGAAGCACATAAACAAAACTGTAGCTCCTCAACATAAAAAGGCTGGGGTGCAGTCTTCCCTGTATGTGGTGGCCCATTTTCTTTATGCCTTACAAACCAGATGTCTAAGAAATTCATGAGACCATTCTGTGTCTCAGAGGATAAGTCACACTCCAATTTATACTGCACTCCACTGAATGCATGCAGCAGCAGGTTTTCAATGATCCCATCCACAGTACTATGCACTGTCAAAAAAAGAGCTCACTTGAATAGTTTCAGTGACAGTCTGTTTAAAATAAAAGCAATGACTTATTAATGATCATTCTCCCAGAGACCCCAAAACCATAGCACTGTAATGGGCATGAAATACATAAATTTCTCTAGGGGTTTATTCATGATCAGCAGTGGTCTGTGTCAGCTTGGTTCCAGTATGACTGCAAGTAGTTCATACAGGAACCTCCACTGCAGATCATTTTGGCTGCTTTCTCCTGTAAGCTGTTATTAGCTTCTTTACCAGCTAGTGGCTGCAATTAGCAGGCGTTAATCATTCTGCGATGTTCCACTCCTACTCCCGTACCCCCTTGCCTTCTCTCCCATTTAGGTTTGAAGACTATTGTTGGTGCACTGATCCAGTCAGTGAAAAAGCTGTCAGATGTGATGATCCTCACCGTGTTCTGTCTCAGTGTCTTTGCCCTCATCGGCCTCCAGCTCTTCATGGGCAACCTGAGGCAGAAGTGCGTGCGCATTCCTTTGGGCAGCAACACAACTTTGAACAACACACATGAAAGCAACAACACATTGGTGGAGAACATCACATTGGTGGAGAACGTCACGTTCATGGAGAACATCACAAAAAACTCCTTCGACTGGATAGAGTACATCAATGATGAGAGTAAGCCAAATGAATTGGTGAAAGTGTTTCGTGTCTGCCAGGCGCTCATTGGGGTTAAATACAGTCAACTCTCCCACCCTAGATGCTGGTTATAGTCAGAGATAGGTCAGGGTGGTGGCGGTAATGGTCGAGTGGTGGGGGGAGGTCAGGCATGCTGACTTGTTGCCTTGATAGAGAGTGACAGCGATGGCTGGGAGCAGGCGTTGCGCTCTCCAACAAGAGCTGGTGGGAGAATGTGGCAAATGTGCCAGATAATCGCCACAACAATGAAACCCTCCACTTTCACCCCCTCTCTACCTCTCATCATTCTCCCATAGCCCATCTGTGTGGCATGAGCAGTTTAAAGTGTTAGAAAAGGGTGACTCACTGGTTATCAACAAGACATGCACCGGCTACACAACAATCACATAACAAGCCAGAGAAAAAGAAGATGTATACAGAGAGATTACATTTGCATTTCTTTTAAGACCTAAAATGAAAAAGGGATTAAAAAACATTTTTGTTTTTAAAGATAACTGATATACTTATTACACAGTTAAATGATGATATGTGCTTACATCATGAAAAACCACCAAACAGATGAGTAGTGTAAAAACAAATCCTTTCCTTCAGACTTTTAAGCCATATGCTAAAACTGAAGAAAAACCAACAGGGTGCATATTGGCCTTCTTTTGCCACCATTACTCATATCCATGACGCTCATGGCTCTTTGATGTTGTTGTGACTGACCAGCCCTCTATCTCCTCTACCCTCTAGGAAATTACTATTACCTCCCTGGCCGTAGGGATGCTCTGCTCTGTGGAAATGGCAGTGGTGCTGGGTAAGACTCAAAATGTTTTATTTATATGGCCAATTAGACTACACCACAAAGCTTAGTATACGTACACAATCAGTTTTGACACTTGCCACTGTGCAGAAGCATTCCAGGAATCTAAACTGCTGCTCTATCCTCGGGTAAACGTGTAAAATCTAAGGTTATATCATGCGTGTCAATGTGCTGTACTTGTGTTAGTAGATTACTTATCCTTTTTTTTCTTCTTCTTCTTTGTGATCTGCTGAGTAACTCTAAGTAGCTCTAAGTAAGGCCAGACTCCCTATTAAAGTCCTTTGAATGCTATCTTTCATATCATGTTAACTACTGCAGTATCTCAGGGGTTTAAAGGCAAATGTTTATATTTGTTTATGGAAAATTCCTTAGTTATTTTCAATGTCTGTCTCACACTTTGTTCCAGGTCTCAAGTCAGATTGAGCAGGTAGTTTTGTACTGTGTAATTGTGTGGATGCTTAAGCATCCACACTATTGAGTTCCTGTTTCTCTTTATTGATTATTGAAGTTGTTTTTATGATGGTAAAGGCTCGTGTATAGCGTAGCATGGGGGGGGGACAGTGATACTCTGTAATATGCAGCAGTGTCATTAAAGTAAATTGTCTCTATCTGTCAGAATGGAAATGTGAATGGACAGAGGTATGGACAGAGGTTTTGTTCTACTATACTTTGCATTGACAGTATGCATTGTGACAATAATAACTAAATTTCAGGGTTCTGATCCCTCAAACTTACTCTTATTACTTCTCTTTTAAAATAATATAAAAAGTACATCTAATCCAAAGTGTTGTTTTCTCAAAGGGTCTGCCCAGAGGGCTTTTCATGTTTGAAAGCAGGTCGCAATCCAGACTACGGCTACACCAGCTTTGACACCTTCAGCTGGGCCTTCCTGTCCTTGTTCCGCCTCATGACCCAAGACTACTGGGAAAACCTCTACCAGCAGGTGGGTAGGCCTCTACAGCAGGGGTCCCCAATCCCAGTCCACGAGGGCTGGTGTCCCTGCAGGTTTTAGATGTGTCCTTGATCCATCACAGCTGATTTAAATGGATAAATTACCTTCTCAACATGTCTTGAAGTTCTCCAGAGGCCTGGTAATGAACTAATCATGTGATTCAGGTGTGTTGACCCAGGGTGAGATCTAAAACCTGCAGGGACACCGGCCCTCGCGGACTGGTATTGGGGTCCCCTGTTCTACAGCATCACTGTGCCTTATTTCTGAGGACTAAAGGATGCATATTGTGCCCGTTTCTTGTTTTCTTGTTTTAAAAATAATCCAGCTGTTTTGGATTTTGCAGACTTTGCGTGCAGCAGGGAAGCCCTACATGATCTTCTTCGTGCTGGTGATCTTTCTGGGGTCTTTTTACCTGGTCAACCTGATCTTGGCTGTGGTGGCCATGGCTTATGACGAGCAAAACCAGGCCACCATCGAGGAGGCCCAGCAGAAAGAGGAGGAGTTCCAGGCTATGCTGGAGCAGCTGAAGAGACAGCAGGAGGAGGCACAGGCAGGACATTCATCTTTTTTCTTTAGAACTAATACTTTAAAGCTAAAGAGAAGAGGTTACTTGTATAAGTAACCTCCTCTCTTTAGCTATTTAATTATAATGATTATCTGAGAAATTTTATTTGACATTTTTTTCATGTGGGCATTTATTGTTAAATAACTGTCCATATTAATTAATGTTGTTTCAAACTGCTGAGGAAAGAGAAGTTTGGGAGCTTTGTTTTTATTCGCCTTTTTGTTAATGAGGCCCAGGCAACTCTGGAGATTTGCTGTTGTGGTTGACTGGAAAATATTAGATGCCAAATTAAATAATGTAGTTGTTCGACTTATAAATGAACACACTTGAAATAAAACGGGTCAAATGGCTTCGTTTCTATTGCGTTGATTGGTCTCAGCACTGTTTGCAGCAGATGCATCATAGCTAAGCAGCCAGTGGTACTGAGTTGAGTGGTATCTTCACAGGATGTTGCTGATTAGTTTGCAAACTACACTCTATAATGGCACTGTCATTTTTTCATAGTATAACTCTACCATCAAACATTGACCAATACATTAATTTTCATTTTTAAAAAGTATTTGTTTAACATTCTAATGTGCTTGTTTCTTGCTTCCTTATTATATTAATGTACATGAGTCATTTCATAGCTGCATTTTCAGCGCTCCTTCTCCACCTCTGATCTCTCCTTCAGTGGTTCTGCTCAAGCATTCAGATGTTTTTATTACCCCTCAGCAGTAAAAGGCTGATGGGGTATTTCTGTATCCCTGTCGGACGGGCAGGAGGGCAACACAGACACCCAAACTCAAGAGCTTTCAAAGGGACTTGATACCAAAGATAAATCTACTAGGAGGTTGAGGGGTTGCCATGAGAGACTGTTAAATTCTTATGCTAAAATATAATTATATGTTTTACACTGAAGTGTAGCACATACACATTTCCAAGACATTCCTATCCCAATAACGGTATATCCAATGAAACAGACAATGTGTTTAATTTCAAAAAGACTGTAAACTAAGTATCTAAGCATCCACACAGTTTGTTGTTTTTCTTGAAAAATGTTATAAATGCAAGAATGGTTTGACTGGAAATAAACAAAAGTCAATTTTTAGAAGGTATCAGACGTGTTTGGCTGTTACTGTTTTTGCTGCTGCGCTCAGCTGCCAGGCTACTCTCCTCCGCTTCAGTCTGCCAGAGCCTCTGAGACAGTCGCTGGGTTGCTATGACAACTGTGTTTGTGTTCGGATTGGCTGGCAGGTTGCCGCGGCAGCAGCCACAGAGAGTGGCGAATACAGCGGGAGAGGACGCCCTACCTCCGAGTCCTCCTCAGGGACATCTAAGCTCAGCTCGAAAAGCGCCAAAGAGCGACGCAACAGGCGGAAGAAGAGGAAGCAGAGGGAGGAAGAGGAGGAGAGGGGGTGCCGTGACAAGTTCCACAAATCTGAGTCTGAGGACAGCATCAAGAGGTCCAGCTTCCGTTTCTCTATTGATGCCAACAGGCTTTCTTATGAGAAGAGATGCTCTTCACCCAACCAGGTAAATAAAAAGAGTTCAATAAAATCAAGACAGTGTTGTCTAATATTTATTCAAATCAGTATGCATTTGTGAAGAAGTGATGTAAAATGAACAGTCTTGCTTTTCCTTTGCAATGTCAAAGAATCCTTGAAAAATTCCTGAAATAGATACAGATCTGTATCAGCTTTCAAAGGTCATCCCTTGTAAGCTTGGCCAAACCCCACACTGGGTAAGATTTTTAATGAAATTATGTAGAATTGTATGACTAACCATACCAGCAACTAAATGAGCTGCAGACTGTGAACAGATCCATCTCTAATGGGGTAAAAAAACTAAACATTACTTGTTTATTATTGAGGCCTAGAGATGCCAGTAGAGAGAATATATTGAGACAGACTAACTATTTCATCTTTACGCTAAGTTAAGCTAACCTCATTAGTGTAAACTCATGTTGGCTGTAGCTCTGGAGGTTACCATTTTCCAGAAGTACACGGGTAGAAAATGCATACGCTTCAGTCAGGTTCAGTTAGATGCTGCATTCTCCTTCATGTCCTCTATAATTACTTTCCTTACTTATCTAACCCCATCTCCGCCCCCCCCAGTCTCTTCTCAGTATCCGTGGCTCAATCTTCTCACCTCGGAGGAACAGCCGTGCAAGTCTTTTCAGCTTCCGTGGCCGGGCGCGAGACATGGGCTCCGAGAACGACTTTGCGGATGACGAGCACAGCACCTTTGAGGAGAGCGACAGTCGCCGGGGCTCCTTGTTCTTGCCGCGCCGCCTCGAGCGCCGGTGCAGTGCCGTTAGCCAGACCAGCCTCGGAGCACCTCGGATAATGCTGCCCGCCAATGGCAAGATGCACTGTGCAGTAGACTGCAACGGTGTGGTGTCACTGGTCGGTGGAACTTCTGTAACAACCTCTCCTGTAGGTCTCCTGCTGCCTGAGGTGACTTAACGGTTTCATGGTTTATTTTCCCATTGACTTCCTCCAGTTCATACCTTTCCCTTTATTTGATTTCCTCATTATTCTGTTGTTGAAAAATAGATATGAGATATCATATTGTCATATTAAATTCTCATTACATTGGTACACATTTCTTGACAAGGTCTGTAGCTGTAAATGATGCAGGATTGTACAACAGTACTATTAATCTTACAAAACCCAACACTACTGCATGAGAGATCAGATAGAACCAGAAGGAAGGTAACTGGGTACATTTGCTTGAGTACTTCACTGGAGTGGAGATTTAAAATACTTTTACTTGTAGTGTAAGAATTTCTATGTTCTGCTGCTTTCTGCTTTTTCAATGCTTATTTTATACTTTATTTAGCTAAAGATACTTACTAGTTTGCAGATAATTTGCTTTATTATTAACATAAGAAATTTAAGTAATAAGTAATTAAAATCTTCAACAACTGAAACTTTAAAGAGGAAGATGCACATCAGCAGATAGTTGTGATCAATAATACGTATATAGTGCTGTGTATGATTATGACACTTAATCAATATTCTTTAAATATTTTGATTATACAAATTTTGTGCTATTAAGCTACAAAGTAGAAATCTAAGTTGTAATAAGTTCAAAAAAAGAAAAATTGTTTAGCAAAACAGTTCTGGTGCATTAAATGACAACGTGTATTGCAGCGATACTAAAAAGACAGCCTCACAGTGTGTGTTTCTTTTTCTTGTATGTTTTTTATAGGGGACAACTACAGATACTGAGCTTAAGAAACGGCGGTCGGGTTTTCACCAGCCATCTATGGATTATTTAAATGAACCAGGTGGCCGACAGAGAGCCATGAGTGTGGCCAGTATCCTCACCAACACTATGGAAGGTCAGGTCATACACATTTGTAAATCCAGAGAAATAAAACAAACTGCATTCTGAACCCATTAAAACTCATGAAGATGTTTTTATTGTACTCCAGAACTTGAAGAGTCGAGACAAAAATGCCCTCCTTGCTGGTATAGATTTGCCAACACCGGCCTGATCTGGGATTGTTGTCCTGCGTGGCTGAAAATCAAAGAGATTGTCAGCATGGTGGTCATGGATCCATTTGTGGATCTAGCAATCACAATTTGCATAGTCCTCAACACCCTTTTCATGGCCATGGAGCATTACCCCATGACAGAAGAATTTGATAATGTCCTTTCTGTGGGAAACTTGGCAAGTATTCATTGTGTTTCACTTAAACTTGACAAAACCAGAACCATTGTCATTGTGAGTCATCTTTTATAATCCAGATTGATTTAAAACTGCTTTTATTCCCCATTGTTAGGTGTTTACAGGCATCTTCACAGCAGAGATGTGCTTTAAGATTATCGCTCTGGATCCCTACTATTACTTCCAGGAGGGCTGGAACATCTTTGATGGCATTATTGTTAGCCTCAGCCTGATGGAGCTTGGCTTGGCTAACGTTGAAGGGCTGTCTGTACTCAGGTCCTTCAGATTGGTAAGATCACTCACAGATACGCTGGGTTCAGAACGCCTCAGTCTCCAATAACACCAAGATGTTTCAAAAAATTCTCTTTAATAATGAGGGAATGATGTAATAACAGCACATGAAAGGCATCACTGAAAGTTACTTTTGTCTTTGGTGTAAAGTGAGATCTCCCTGTTTCATCCGATTAGCTTTTTGACTTTTGCTAGTTGTAAAGAGAGACAACAAGTACGTAATGGACTTGACTGACCACTCAGTGGTTTACATTACAAATCACATTCACACATTAACACATCACTTAATTTAATGCACTTTAAGCACTTTAGTTGGTCAGAAGGTTCCTTTGTGAGTGCACATGCGCCATTAGCGTGCTGCCTGCTGTAACCCCTAATTTCCCTCGGGATGAATAAAGTATTCTGATTCTGATTCTGATGTCTGCCTCACATCTATTCCCACTGAAATTTCAAATGACCACTTAGCCTAACATGCTTGTTTTTGGATTGTAGTTTCAGTAGATTATTAAAGTTATTGGAAAAACAGATCTGTTCATGTAATATGTGGCAAAAGACAAGAAGTAATTAGAAGCACAAAAACAACTTGTCTCACTCAAAATGAGGATTGCATATGAAACATGGACATGGCCACCCATTGGTTTGCAGACTTCATATTGAGCTGAGGATTTTCACTAAGAAAGCAGTGGATCTCTCTGAGAAACTGAGGGCACTGCATGTCTCAAGGCCTCAGACACACAGGCTAAGATACTGGTTGGTGACTTCTCATAACCCACGGTCACTACAAATGTGCATTCCTAGCCAGTTGGCAAGTCATTGCTGGCTGTCACCAGGTGAAATCTGCTGCAAATAGGGTGTTGCTCACAAGAAGCCAAACCTTCTTGTGAATGCTTTGGCTGCGAGCAGATTGCTGTGGTTGCCCAAGACACTGTCTTAAAATAAAATAAAAATACATGTCATTTTATTCTCCGAGCTGTAGTGAAACTGTAAGTACCATCGTGCAATCTGGAAGTGGAGAACAGTTGGTCCTTACCATTGCTACCAACACATTTCAAGAGATACAACTTTTTCTTTGAAGGCAAATGTGCTCAACTTCAGGTTGGCGTCCCACTTCTCACAGTATCACTATTGCTTGATGGGTAGTTTGCAAAAGTTGCATAGAGATTGGCATTTTCTATAGTGCAATAACCAATACCACTTTTGACCAGTGTCACGCTAGCAACTGCCAGCAGCCTGTAGAAACTACTTGACAGCCATTCACAGAATACATATTTTTACCTAGGGGGTAATCAGGGGTCGCTGACCAGTCACTGACCTGCATTAATGTGGCTCTAGCAACCAGTTTCAGAGAGACTTCTAGCACGCTCCTGCGTAAACATTTGTGACTGGTCAGGGAATACATTTCTCTTGTGACCGGTGGTTGCCAGATGATCACTGATCGGTCTTTAGGGCTGTGTGACTAAACTCAATCAGGAAAATGTGTACAATGAATCACGTGAAAAGTAGATGGTAGTGGTAAATGGACTGGTTCTTATTAGAGATGGCACGATACCACTTTTTTATGTCCGATACCGATACCGATATCATAAATTTGGATATCTGCCGATACCGATATGAATCCGATATAGTGTTTTTTAATCAACAAAACTGTTTTTTAAAATATCTTGCTGCATTTTGCAAGTCTGCAAGTTCATACTCAAGTTTAAAACAACAACTACACTAAAGCTATTCTGTTATACCTGTATACAAAAAAAATATTTCATAGTTCAGCAATACTGATCAATCTAATAAACTTAGACCTACACCATCCTCCCTATTCTGGTATTTTAAAGAGTACTTAGCGTAAATATTAAGCAACCTAACTAATAGGGTTCCAACTCCCAGCAACAACAAAAATAAATAAATAAAAAATAGGGAACCACCCCTCACGCGCCACCTCATGATGCTTAATCGACGTAATCAACCTTAATTTGATGCAGTGTGAAAAAAAATGAACAGAAATCAATTATTTTTCAAGAAATATTAAATAGATTCAACATCTTTCTTCAACAAAATTGCAGACTGCACAGATGGTACCTTCCCAAAGGAAAAAGTACTATAGCTTACTAGGGTATATATATTAGACTTAATAGTCACTATATACAGTAATTGACTTCTATTCATTTTACATCAAATTAAAACTTTGTGTGTCAGATAATTATTTATTAAAAGCTCGACATTTTAAATGAGAATAAGAAAGAAAAGTATGTCTTTGTGCCCCCTTTTCCCAGTTAATGCCCTATCAGCCCCCCTGGCTAAACTTTGCTAGATCCGCCCCTGCACAGTTACCAGCGTCAGCTACGTAGAAAAAGATCCTGGTGTAGAAAGTAATATTAAATAAATTCTAACAACAGCTTATCAAGCTTAAACGTGCTGCTGTTGTTCAGCCGCTGGTTTCCTCTTTCTGGTGCAAAGTGGGCCAAAAACAAAGACGGACTCGCGACAGAAAAGCCGATCAGCTGATCATTTAAGCAGTTTCATGATTGAAGTAGCAGCCGGAGAGCGAGAGGCAGTCGCTCGTTAAGCTTAACGCAGGAATGCTTTACAAACATTCAGAAATGGACTTACACACTTGCTTTACTTCTCTCGGGGATAACTTTGTCGGAGATGAAATGCCAGGTTGCTAGCGAAGCTCCAAATGCTATCCAGACCACAGGTCCCGCATGCCACAGCCGCTCTATCACGTGATGCATACTGCTCCGACATGCTAACGTTCTGAGGTGAGTTACGGCGTGTTGCAAGTTTTGTGAGGTGCTTTCGTGATATTTAATGGATCGGATTACATTTTTTATTTTTCTCCGATATCCGATCCAGTCATTTAGGTCAGTATCGGACCGATACCGATACGTAATATCGGATCGGTCCATCTCTAGTTCTTATATAGTGCTTTTCTACTCTACCTGAGCACTCAAAGCACTTTATACAACTTGCCTCATTCACCCATTCATACAAGCAGAAAAAGCAGAAAAGAGTCTATGGGCTGCTGGTATTCACTTCTATACAATCTGACTTTCAGAGTAGTCAACCCCTGATGGCCATCAGAAGACACACACATATAAACACGTGACTTTCTTTTTTGGACTAAGAAACTAGGCCTGTTGGTGGTCTATAAATAAAACATGTGTCAGTAACTGATAAGATTAAAATCTGATATATATAATATATATATATAATTTCTTTTCCTCAAACAGCTGAGAGTCTTCAAACTAGCCAAGTCTTGGCCGACTTTGAACATGCTCATCAAGATCATCGGTAACTCTGTGGGTGCTCTGGGAAATTTGACTCTGGTGCTGGCCATCATCGTGTTCATCTTCGCTGTGGTGGGCATGCAGATGTTTGGCAAAAACTACAAGGAGTGCGTGTGTAAGATTTCAGAGGACTGCATGTTGCCCCGCTGGCACATGCACGATTTCTTCCACTCCTTCCTTATCGTGTTCCGGGTGCTGTGTGGAGAGTGGATTGAAACCATGTGGGACTGCATGGAGGTGGCAGGACAGACTATGTGTCTTATCGTCTTCATGATGGTCATGGTGATTGGAAACCTGGTGGTATGGGCTCAATATTTTCTTTTAAGTTTTTCACCTTTGGACAGCCATTAAGCTACGTACACACTGGAAGCGATCTGCTTGTGGCACATGTTGTTGAATCTAATGAAACTGGTTGCTTGTGGACATTCTATGCTCCGGTTGCGTAGGTGAGCTAACATATTTACTACCAGGTCATATATCAGTTAGCTGTATTCTTCACTCTAATTGGTCTTTGCTTCAGGTGCTCGCTTGTAACTTGAGCAAGTTTCTTTTTAGGAAGTTTATCTCTAAACATCATTCGCTTTCTATGGTATCTAGTCGCCAGGTTGCTGCAAATCATTTCCGGGGTGTACGTAGCTGTAGAGTTTTTATCAAATGTCGACTTCATAGGGCAAAGAGTTAAATCTGTATAAAATAGAGTTTTTATGTTTTCCTGCCATGACTCTTTCCTAGGTTCTAAATCTCTTCCTGGCTCTCCTACTGAGTTCATTCAGTGCCGACAACCTGGCGGCAACCGATGAGGACAGCGAGATGAACAACCTGCAAATTGCTGTGGGCAGGATCCAGCGGGGCATCGCATTTGTCAAAAACGCAGTGCGGCAGTTCCTCCAGAGCTTGTGCTTTGGCAGGGGCGGAAAGGGCTCTGGTCTTGCTGAGGAAAGCAAACCCCTGGATGAACTACACAGCAATGGCAAGGGCAACTGCATTTCCAATCACACAACAGTGGAAATCACCAAAGACCCCAGTGGGGTGTACATGAGGGAGGGCAACGGACGACCAGGAGGGCTGGTGGTTGGGGTCAGTGTAGGACGGGACAGTACGGGAAAATACCCAGTTGAGGACTGTGACTACATGTCATTTATTCATAACCCCAGCCTGACAGTCACGGTGCCTATTGCTGTGGGCGAGTCAGACTTTGAGAACCTAAACACAGAAGATTTCAGTAGCGACTCATCTGACGTGGAGGGCAGCAAAGAGGTAAGATGAAAAATGAAGTGACTGCAGTATGTCAGATTAACAGAAATCTCTTGAATGACACAGCTTTTGTATTTGATTAGCTCCTTTATGTGTAAACTTAACACCCAATAGAAGTCAATCACTATATGAATAAGTCAAGAGATTGCCTTTTGAGAAATTTTCCAGAGACAGTCAAGCAGTTTTAAAATAACACACCTGCTGACTCATTTGTACATGCATCATGCCGTGTTGCTGATGAAATCTGCTCGAGATTTTAGTCAGACCTGCAGCTCTTGGCAGTAGAATAAGATACAACGTTACAAATAATGACTCAAATTTGCATTTTGACCAATGAAACAGTTTAACGTTGACCATATACATAAGGCTATGTGTCTCTGTAATATTTCATGTAGACTTGCTTAATATCTTGTTTTCTTTAGGGGACATGTGTGCCTGTGTGGAGAAAGACTTAATGAAGCAGCCGTATTATTAGAAATGTAGAGATGTTGCTCTATCAGCTTGCGTCCGGACATTAATAAAATGTTTAAACAAAACAAGTTACCTCACCCTTAAGACATGTTTTTCTTTTCTAATTCATTGCCTATTCTAGTAGAGCAGCAGCTACATTTGCTCTTGAGCCTTGCCAGGCTGACAGAGCACTGAGACTGTGCTCCCCGGTGATGTCAACCTGTTACTGTGGGTGTGGTGCCAATTATCTGTGATTCAAAACAACCCAGAAGACTATGTCCACTATATTATGTCGACGGCACCTCATCATCCATATATGAATCAGGCAATGGTGATCTTTAAACCCTGTATCGAGTAGTTGGTGAGCCATTATATTCATGCAGCAAACGATGCTGTGTTGTCATAATATTTAATGTCATAAACTCAAATTATAGCGAACATCAATTTAAACATTAGGAGCTACACCGGTGAGGGGTTGGTGGATGTTCTTATTGTGTATGCGTTGTGTGAGACGTGTCAACCCACTGTTTTTGCATTGCTGTTAGGAAATGTGTATTTGGGGACAGCTAAAGTCATATTCTCTGAGGATAAGTGGTCCCCTTGTTGTGTGTTGTGGGCTGACCAGTGAAAACAGATTTGAGGTTGTATGTTAGCTTTTGCTGTGTATGACTTACTTTGTTTAACCCCCCGTTTGTTATTGCAGCGGTGTCACAGGCGCTCTCAAGGTTTTCAGTGAGAGGAGAATTGTAAGACCTCTTTATTGTACCATAGCACTAACCATGAGGACTGCCTATGCCATTTACAGACAAACAACACACTTACTTTTTTGTCATACCTTCAATGGATTGCCCATTTTTGTTCTTTGCCTGGTCTGCCCTCCGTTCCCCTACCCCACCCTACCCCTCCTTCTTTGCTTTATCCCCTCCCTTTCCCAAACAGCAGGGCACTCACTGCTGTAACCTCTGAGTCCTTCTGTAACCCCCCCCTACCCCACCCGCCCCTTTCATAATTTATCTCTGAGCATCAGGCTGTATTGCAGTTCCAAACCATTAAGAATGAGCAACACCACCTCTTTTTCCATTGATAGATAAACTCATCTAACATGACGTTTGCTTTTGATTTCATTGCTTGGTTTTTGACTTGGTTTTGGGACTTGATTGGCATCAAACACTCCGAGCTTGAGAATGAAGGAAGAGAGGAAGAGGAGAATGAAGAGGAGTAAGGGGGAAAAAGATGGAATGGGGAAATGAATTTTGCTTTAGCTGGACAAAATTCATTTGTCTGGTTCATAGCCCATGCATACATACATGAAAAACTTGTTTTTTGTCTTACTTGAGTAATAGCGGAATGATGAAAGATTCTTAACAGAATTCTTTCCGAGAAGAAAATAAAGAAATGCTGATGTGTAAATGATGACTTTTGCAGGGTGGTAAAACAGGTAACACATGGCTGGTTATACTGAATCAGAGTTATGTAAATGAGGGCAAATGCTTTATATATACATGCTTAAGAAGCCACCTCTGTTGTTGGCGCTTCTGCCCCTGTGTTATCGACTTTTGTTACACTGCAAATATTTCATCACCTGATAATTAAGTCTACCAGTTATTATCCCGATAAAAATATGTTAGGTTAAGACTAAAAGCCTTGTATGTAGTTGACATCCAGAAGAGGTAACATGGGTTTCTTATTAAAGGTGAGAAATAGAGCGGGAGGAAACCACCCTTCCAGAAAACACTTGCAAGCAGCATGCTTCCATCATTCCCATGCCGTATTAGCTGGGTCCCACGGCAATCAGGGCTGCTGCACTGTCAGACCGACATGAGGAAACAACACCATCTCTGCCCAAAGAAAACAGACAGGAAGCCTTGCGTCACCCAAAAAGTCTCACTATATGCAGATGATTTTGTAATGGACATCACTGCATGTGAGGGTTTTAGAAAAGCGTTAGCAGTGTGCATAATTCACGGTAAGGAGGGCAGAGAGAAGGTTGAGGTGGAGGACACAAATCTTAGTCCTGGATGTTTCTGGGTATGTGTGGATGCTAATTCCGGATGTTTTACAAATGGGAACCCAAAAAATACCTGCCAGACCACATGCTGTCTTATAAACAGTGCACAGTACTGGTTTTTGCTGGTAAGCTAATGTGGTTCTCCGTCTACTTCAACACAAACAGAAGGAGCTTGTACACTGCTTTCAAGGAATGGAAATAAATGGTGTTTTCATGTCACTGAGGAAAATTTTCAGCGGCAGTTCTGAAGGTGGATTTTAGGATTGAGGGTGGGAAAAGAATTTCAGATCATAATTTTTAGAAAAGAAATGGGATAAATATCTTTAACAAATTGATTTTGAGTCAGTTTCAGTGGACATGAAAACACTGGAGCACACGTTCTGCTTGGTACTATTTCAGGCTTGGATTGATAATGCACTGGAATACTGCATGAACTATTCCTCGAACTGAGGTCACATCAAACGTACCCACAGTGCATTTCCATAACGCCAACTTCCCCATGCCACGTATTCTGATTTGAGCCATCAGATAAATCTAATTCCTAAGCCTGTAGGTACATTTGATCGATGCTGCATGTGATGATGATGATACAATGACTTTAAAGAGCCCAACTCTGTGAGCTATTACAGTGCCTAGTCCTCACACTATGGTATTCAATCGTGGCACTGGGGTACGTGTGACTGGAGAATCACAATGATAACCAGCTCAGAAGGTTGGCTCCTATAACCAAGGGACTTCAGTGTGATGCATTGTAGTGTGACTTTGTCCTCTCGTGTCCTTCCTCATCCATGCAGAAGCTCGACGTAGAGCCCCAGCCACTGAGCTCATCGGAGGGGAGCACAGTTGATATCCGCCCCCCTGGAGATGGGGTTGATTCAGTGGAGCTGGAACCTGAGGAGTCACTGGACCCAGAAGCCTGCTTTACAGAGGGTAAGTGGGATGCAAGGGTGATAGGCAGGGATGATGATGGAAAGTGGGAAGGTGGACCAGAGCGAGGAAGATGGGGAGACAAAACACTTCCAGAGCACATTTCAAGACTTGGAGTAAATCGCATTAACTGCTTGTGCTTAGCACAGGTCTGTCTGACTAACAACTGAGTGACAGTGAATTCAAATGCTCAGCGGAACAGATAAAAATGTGGTCTGTGGGGTTCTGTTGTTTTGTAATGTAACCTGACATTTTATCTGACATACCTTTAGTACCATTAAAGCTACTTTCAGCAGCTCTGCTGTTCATAAAGGGGTCACTACAGCGGGTAGCTCTGACTATTTAATTTGGGAGATTTTTATGTCGCGTGGCCTTCCTGAGGGGATTTGTGTCTCCTCCTGGGATCGAGGCAGAGATATTTTGCTTGTTAGGTGTGTAAACCACTACTGGAGCCACCTCCAGTACAATCGTGAATATGCATATAACAGATGTAAGCAATATATTATGACTTGCATTATGAGTGTGCGTAAATCATAGCAGCAGATGAAAGCATAAGACCCCGAATGAATTAACAAAGAACAACATATTTTAACGCTATTCTATGTTACTAATATGTCAAATAGAACATTAAGACCCTTTCAGTGAGCAATCATATTTTAACTTTCAGTGGATTTTCAAACAACTGCATGGAAAGATTTTATGAAATGTTGGTGAAAAAAAATAAACTGAACTGAATTCTGTATGCTGCCTGAAAGTTTTGTGGACTCCTTTGATCTTGTTTTTCAATTTTTTTAAGCTTTTGCATTTTCATAAGATAGCATAGAAGAGAGACAGGAAAGCAGAGAGTGTGAGAGTGTGTGGGAGAAGATGTACAGCAAAGGGCCTTGGGTCAGAACCAACCCTGGGCCACTGCATTCAGCCTTGTGGCATCTGGTTGCCTACTCAGGTTGTGAGCTAAACAGGCATGCTTAACATGTGACTTTGATTTGAATCACACCACTTTAATAGTTTGCAGTGAAGCATGGTCACAGATCTAGAGCAGTAAGCTTGGTTGGTTTATCAGTTTTTGCGTAAAAAAATGATTGAAATCAATAATTAATGACATTAGGACATTTCTGGATGTTTGGATATTTATTTCAGTCACTTTAAGGTTATTTACAAAATAAAACCCCTCAAACAAAAAAAGCTGACTGATTTCTTGTGGGTAATTTTGTTAACACATTCAGTTGGATCAAAAAGGGATTACATCAAAGCTCTTCTTTGGTCCCAACTACTAAACAGCATCTTCTAAGTTCGCTGTTGCCATCTGCATACATAAAAATTCCCATTCACTACTTACATTCAGAATCGAGCCAGAACATCATAGGTCTGAAATAGATTTCCCAAAATTCCTCCACAAATAGTGATGTAGTTGCTACAGGATAGCGATTGCTGTTAAACTGTGAGGTGACATAAGTGCAACCTTGCTTTTTGAGAATGACACAAATATTAGTTTTCTCAAAGTTTGCTGCTAAACTGCTTTTAGATCTTTGTCTCAGTTGTTTCTGTGATGTACTGAAATATAATTACAAGAACTTCATACGTTTCAAATTACATGACAAATGCAAAGAGTCAGTACTTGCAGTGTTGGCCCTTCTTTTTCAGGACCTCTGCAATTTGACTGGGCATGCTCTCAATCAACTTCTGGGCCAAATCCTGACTGATAGCAACCCATTCTTTCATAATCACTTCTTGGAGTTTGTCAGAATTAGTGGGTTTTTGTTTGTCCACCCGCCTCTTGAGAATTGACCACAAGTTCTCAATGGGATTAAGATCTGGGGAGTTTCCAGGCCATGGACCCAAAATTTCAACGTTTTGTTCCCCGAGCCACTTAGTTATCACTTTTGCCTTATGGTACGGTGCTCCATCGTGCTGGAAAATGCATTGTTCTTCACCAAACTGTTGTTGCATTGTTGGAAGAAGTTGCTGTTGGAGGGTGTTTTGGTACCATTCTTTATTCATGGCTGTGTTTTTGGGCATAATTGTGAGTGAGCCCACTCCCTTGGATGAGAAGCAACCCCACACATGAATGGTCTCAGGATGCTTTACTGTTGGCATGACACAGGACTGATGGTAGCACTCACCCTTTCTTCTCCGGACAAGCCTTTTTCCAGATGCCCCAAACAATCGGAAAGAGGCTTCATCTGAGAATATGACTTTGCCCCAGTCCTCTGCAGTCCATTCACCATACTTTCTGCACAAGATCAATCTCTCCCTGATATTTTTTTTGGAGAGAAGTGGCTTCTTTGCTGCCCTTCTTGACACCAGGCCATCTTCCAACAGTCTTCGCCTCACTGTGTGTGCAGATGCACTCACACCTGCCTGCTGCCATTCCTGAGCAAGCTCTGCACTGGTGGCACTCCGATCCAGCAGCTGAATCCTCTTTAGGAGACGATCCTGGCGCTTGCTGGACTTTCTTGGATGCGCTGAAGCCTTCTTAACAAGAATTGAACCTCTTTCCTTGAAGTTCTCGATGATCCTATAAATTGTTGATTTAGGTGCAATCTTAGTAGCCACAATATCCTTGCCTGTGAAGCCGTTTTTATGCAACGCAATGATGGCTGCACGTGTTTCTTTGCAGGTCACCATGGTTAACAATGGAAGAACAATGATTTCAAGCATCACCCTCCTTTTAACATGTCAAGTCTGCCATTCTAACCCAATCAGCCTGACATAATGATCTCCAGCCTTGTGCTCATCAACATTCTCACCTGAGTTAACAAGACGATTACTGAAATGATCACAGCAGGTCCTTTAATGACAGCAATGAAATGCAGTGGAAAGGTTTTTTTTGAGATTAAGTTAAATTTCATGGCAAAGAAGGACTATGCAATTCATCTGATCACTCTTCATAACATTCTGGAGTATATGCAAATTGCTATTATACAACCTTAAACAGCAACTTTTCCAATTTCCAATATTTGTGTCATTCTCAAAACTTTTGGCTATACGACTGTACAACCAGTTGACAACTATTTGAGTTGGATGGACTACTCCAGCGACTTACTGTGCCAATAATATGGACTTATTGGCACAAACTGACTCCAATCTGTGTGAAAGTGAATCCAGTCGGTCCGAGTCAGACCTAAATGTTTGGAAACTGGTTGCCTCTCACCAGCTAATCTGAGCAACAGCTTTGCAATCAAAGTAGCACCCAGAAATACAACACAATACAAATACAACAGAATACAACACCCTCAACCCCTGGGCAACCATTTGGTCACCACAACTTATTGCAGTCAATCACAGAATATGAAAATTCTTCAATAAAAACAGTGTGTGGGGGGGAGGGTCGACCCTGATCACAATGAAACTTCAAGAAGTCATGAACAGGACAGAAGCAGTGTTATGTGAAATAACAACAAAAGACTCAATTATTGTAACAGCTGTGAAAATTCAGTTTATTCTGGGATTTTGTTGGCTAAAATGTTAGCAACAACCTTTACCGTATTAAGGCATGCAGTTCGTATTCATATAACTTATCTGGATAACAGAAAGCAGTCCCGCAATATGTTATCCAGTGGGGCCGTGTTTATGTGTTGATTCACCATGGAGTTTTGATACCTGGGTTTCATTTCTCATTCTGTTTTCTCTGTGCCTGCAGGCTGTGTGCGCAGGTTCCAGTGCTGCCAGATCAGTGAGGAGGGAGACAAGTTTAAGAGCTGGTGGACACTCAGGAAAACCTGCTTTATCATAGTAGAGCATAACTGGTTTGAATCCTTCATCATATTCATGATTCTGCTGAGCAGTGGAGCACTGGTGAGTGGGTGTTAGACATCTTGATAAACACTGCTGGGGTCTGTCTTATGAACAGAGTTTGTTCTTCACTGCACTCGTTTGGCTTGCTTTTATATACTTTCTGTTTTTATTTCACAGTCTGAAAGCACCACATTTAGGACAGCTTCAGTTCTCTAAGCAGTTATTGTACCTGTTAACATTCTGAATAGATCTTTGATGAATCACTTATTTCACACTTCACTATTTCTATCTAAAGTTTCTATAAAATATTCCATGCTGCACAGGCTTTTGAGGACATTTACATCGAGCAGCGGCGGACCATCAAAACCGTGCTAGAGTACGCAGACAAAGTGTTCACTTATGTCTTCATCCTTGAAATGCTGTTAAAGTGGGTGGCATATGGCTTTGTCAAGTACTTCACCAATGCCTGGTGCTGGCTGGACTTCTTAATTGTAGACGTAAGTATATTCAGTGTTCGCTCTTATTAAAATTAAGCCTCCAATCTGGTGTACAATGAGACAATAGAACCAGAAAGCACCTTAACAGCATATGGACTGGTAACTGGAACAGACCGCTACCATGGCCCACACCAAGACTTAAGTTAGCAAAGTCAGCTGAATCTTCTTCCCTCCATTCTTTGTGATAACATAAGCCAGCTCATTAAACATTTGACAAGAAAGAAAATTAACTTTAATAACAGCCATGCTGACATAATTGTAGTTAACTTATTGTTCTGTCATTTCTTTACTTGAAGTTGTTTTTCTAACACTCATTATAGCACAGAGCAAGTGAAATCCTTTCATTTTTCACCCTTCACCCTGCTTATCTGATATTATCTCCTCTCAGGTGTCCTTGGTCAGCCTGGTAGCAAATGCTCTGGGCTACTCTGAGCTTAGTGCCATCAAATCTCTGAGGACACTGCGAGCTCTACGGCCCCTGAGGGCCTTGTCTCGGTTTGAGGGCATGAGGGTAAGAACAGCAGGAATACTGTTTGTGGGCAAGTTGAAAAAAAAGAATTAAGATCAATTCTCACACCAACCAATTACATCTTCCATATGCTTCAAAATGTCTAGGTTTCAGATATTCAGTTAAATTGTAAAATATGATGGAATTCAGTTTTACTTTTATCTGTTTATGTACCAATAGTTAAGGGAAAAAAATACCACTCTCTTGTTAGTTAGTACAGTCGACGCCTTGAGCACCTGCAAATTGTTAAAAACACACATTTCTGACATGCATATAAATCCCTATTTTTATAGTTTAAACCCTAAATATGCCCGAAATACGTGAGAGAGCTACGGGCAGTAAAATGTTACGATTCTGGAATACTGGACTGCCCGAGATGAATAATGCTCTTGGATTGGCTACTTTCAAACTTTCTATCACTTAGTACAGTGGTATGTCACGACCCCAAGCTGAGCTTTCCTCTATGATTGCTTCGTGTTGTTTCTACTAACAAGACTAAGAAGTCTCTACTTTTTAAAGAAAATTTAGTGTATTCTGGCTTGATTTGTCTGAGAACCTAAAAATATATAAATAACTAACTGCAACCTGAGTGCTGGCTGTGTCATGCAAAGATGATGACCTGCTCTAAATTTTAAAAAGCAACCTGAGATCAAACCACCAACTTTCTGATTAGTAGATGACCTGTTCTATTCAATTCAATTTTCACTTCTAATTTATTCATACAGCGCTAAATCACAGCAACACTTGCCTCAAGGTGCATTATATTGTCGGGAAGACCCTTACAATAATGCATACAGACAAAAACCCAACAATCATATGACCCCCTATGAGCAAGCACTTTGGCGACAGTGGGATGGAAAAACTTCCCTTTTACAGGAAGCTCTACCTCCTGAACTACAGCCACCAGGTTCTGAGCATGTGCTCACTGATTAATGACTTGTCAGATCATTAGTCAATGAGCACCCAGTTTCATTCCACATATAATTCTCCATTAAGAAAAACAGTATGACCAAGACTTATAAAGACTTTTGGTAGCGATATCATTGCTATCATCTAACTCTGGGCAATGTAATGTAAATAGGTTTATTTTGCAAACGGTATGTAAAAATGCTCATTTGAACTTTCAGCCTACGTCTTTATTTTCCTTAGAAAGGTGAATTCTTATGACATTCTTTTTGTTCTCTGTATCGCTGAAGCTGTATAGACATTCTCAGTGTTTTTGTTAGATATGCTTTTAGATATGCTGAAGGGAAAATGCCCCCATATTTTTTTTACTTTCGTGTTTCAATATTTTAATGTTACTTGATAAATCTTTTTACAGAGGTATTGTAAGAAGGTTTTAGCTTTTTAGGGGGCCTGTCTGTAAGACTGCATGCTTTTAAAACTTCTGTAAATGTATCATTTCCTTACAGTTGGACACTGTAATTGTTCTCTCTGCATGACTTTCTTCACATTGTGTTAATGGATTGCTGTATATAGCTGTTCTCAGGCATTGTTTTTCTGGCATTGCTTGCGTGGTGCCTTTGACCTGTAATTTTTTTCTTTGTTGTGTGTCTTTTTTTCATTTACAGTCAAACAAAATGTTGTGACTTCATCCCGCCTCTCTAAGGTTTTTTTCTGTTTTGCTTTTTTACCTTTCAAATGGTAGCCTTTTCACCTATCCACCTTCTTCTTTCCAACTGTCATGTTGTTAAGTAGATATGTATGGTGTTAAGAGCTTTATGTGTGCAGATACTGTTTATTAATCACAGCTCTGAGTAACACAGCTTCACTGTTAACTTTTGATTCAGTCTTGGTATTTGTTCTGAAAGCATAAACATTTTGGCTCAATCCAGTCAGTTGACCACATGTGCTTCTGACAGCTAAGTGATAAGATAATTGTAATGGCCAGTTATCCTTCTTTAGCACAGACTTTGATTTGAGAAAACGGTGAGTTCTGAGTCAGACTGTGTGTTTCGACATCCCCAGGTTGTGGTGAATGCATTGCTGGGAGCCATCCCCTCCATCATGAACGTGCTGCTGGTCTGCCTCATATTTTGGCTCATCTTCAGCATCATGGGTGTCAACCTGTTTGCGGGCAAGTACTACTACTGCGTCAATGCCACCACGGATGAGCCCTTCCCTAGCGAAGTCGTCAACAACAAGTCTGACTGCCTGAGCTTGAATGACAGTGCCCGCTGGAAGAATGTTAAAATCAACTTTGACAATGTGGGAGCCGGCTATCTGGCTCTGTTGCAAGTGGTGAGTTTAGATTGCAATTGGCATTAAGAAGAAAAGAGCAGAAATCTCAAAGTATACATATGTATTTGGAATCATTTATGCCGAAACTGTCTGACTTCTACAATTCTGTTTTGTGATTTGAGTCTGTCTTTAGCTTTAATCTTGCAGTTGGCGCCATCCATCCGTAAACTATATCCACTTATTCGTATAGATTGGGAGATTTTACTCTGGTCAAATTGAGGAAAAAAAACAAGCAGGAAAAGAAAAACATGTAAACTCAAACACAAAGCCACCATCTGACCAGCACACTTCAACACAGAACCATTTGGGGTTAGGTGAGAGGTTTGACAGGACCACTTAGTCAAAAGGTCATTTTGACGTTTGATGGTCATTTTTGGATTAGGTCATTTGTATTTGGTGGTATGTCTCAATTTGATGACCTACACACACAGTTCAAAATCCTAAAGCAAAGAAAGCACACAGCCGGTCCTTCCATGTATAAAGAGAGAAGGACTGAAGAATCTGTAGCCCTATATTGCCATTATGAGAGTATAATGAAAAATAATTGTGCTAACCTTGTAGTTCCATTCCTTGGACTTATTAGTCTGCTTGCCTATCGATTCCACTTATCAGTTCCACTTGCACTACAGTCAGCTGATTTCAGTCTGTGTGCCAGAAGAGGGAAACAGTGGCGCAGTCTACAGCATGGTTATAAACGTTACTTTTATTTTTATTACATAAAAGGACAAGTGTGCAAACTTCAACATGTACAAGCAGTCAGGCTGCTGAAACTGTTTAGAGGCAGAAGCTGTTTGCTGTCATGCAAACATGTTCATGTTTCTAAAGTAGAATTACTGTGGCATCACTATAAAATCTCTTTGTGCTGGTTTTCATCTTTGCCACTGCACTTAGGTGCCACTTGAGCTCCGGTACCAAGCAGAGTGAGCACAGGGGCCACTAGAAGATGCCGAACCCTAAGGCCATCCTCATGAAGTCTATTTTTGATTGTTTCTACTGGAGGTTGCTTTGTGGTCATTTTGTAGGGTTTTGGCAGTGCTCAAAAGAGCACCTACAAGTCCTGACGATGGGTTAAGGACTTCTACAGTCTTGTCTAGCTCTCATAGAGAAACTGCCCATCTCCTGCTAAAATACTGTTTCTTCTGTTACCTGCTTTTAGGCAACATTTAAGGGTTGGATGGACATCATGTATGCAGCTGTGGACTCTCGGGATGTAAGTAGATGTTTAACAGAGTTGTAGGTTTGCTTCCACATAGTGAAAAGTCCTTGCTTTTATATTTTAATATAATCTATGTTTTAATATTTTCATCATATTACATATTACATTTTTATGGTAGCTGGTATAACTTTAAATTTGCTCTTTTTTACTTTTCTAGTTGGAAGAACAGCCTAAATATGAAGTAAACTTGTACATGTACCTCTACTTTGTCATCTTCATCATCTTTGGCTCCTTCTTCACACTCAACCTTTTCATTGGTGTCATTATCGACAACTTCAATCAGCAGAAGAAAAAGATAAGTTACATCTTCATTTAAAAGTTATATTGACTAATAGTTTCTGTCAGCTAATGTAAACCGACATATTTTATAGGCTTCTTTCAGTTTGGGCATTTTAAGTTATATTATTTGTAAAGTATTACCTTTATTTATTGTATTTTTTTGGCTAGGTCTTAACACAGCAAAGGATTCTCATTATAGAGTTCAATTTAAGAGAGTTACCATTTTTATTCTAATGACTTTTTAGGATTCCTAATTGCAGTGAGCTAGCTAATTTGTGTTGTCAATCTGCAGTGAAATCTTCACACTGTTTAGTCACCAGAGACAATTCCTTCTAGTTTTCCTCTCCAGTTTATTAATTACAAGCAGATTTTGGACATGTAGCTCCTCTGTCTTTGCGTAAATGTAAAACTATAGTTTGCTCAAAACACCAAAAATGTGTTTAGTATGAAATCACTTTTTAAATCACTTTAAGAGGTGGATAACATTTTTTTAAGTAAAAAAATGGGGATGTATTTGCAGATTTGTCAAATTTGATAGATGCATACAGCTGTGTTATGTTGTCTAGATATTATACATCTAGACATGGCTGTGCAAAAATAAAATGATGGATTATTTATTTGGTTTCTGGATTTATTAAATGTCTCGTGTTACAACAGCAATGAAATTCAGACTTGTTAAATATGTTGTTGTTGAGTTAACTGCAAGCTTCCACCTTTGTTCTGTGTCTCATTTTTGTTGAGTAAATGTTATAAATGCTAATGTGGGGTTTATTTGTGGACCAAATTATATGGGCTACATTTTCAATTAAGGCAGATATGGAGATTTCTTAGATAACTCACTTATACATCCCTGCAGTAATATTTCTTAGAAAACACAAAATCGTGAATAAAATATAATAGAAGAGCGTGTCTCTCTTGAGCCACAATGCCACCTATTTTTATTAATGTTGACACAAATAGCTTTGGTAGTGCATTACAGTGTCGCTTCTTTTGAAATTGGAACACCAGTAGGAAGCAGTCCTGTGCCACACTGTGCAGAGAGCACACACAGCCTGGGTACAAAGCAGGGCAAATATAGCTAAGGTAGACCCAGGGCTGTGTTAAAGAAAGCAGTGAGCTACAAAATAATGGTCATCTAAAGCTGCTTCTGTATGCACGAGCAGTGTCGTAGCACATGCAGTGTGGAAATGTACCCTCCATTGAGCCATGCAGACTAACAAGTAGAATCGACAACACCCGAGAGATTTATGATGGAGAGGACGGGGAGGGGATGGGTCTACATTGACAGTTTCTGCATGATGGCCGGTCTGATTTGACTGACTGAGACATGTTATCGGCTGGTGTGGTACAGTGGCTCCAAAGCATCACACAGATGGTTGTTCCGTGCTGACACCAGCCACCCCCTGAGATATGTATGCAATCAGTGAGCAGCAATGAGAGTGGGATGTGTATAGTGTGTATGATGCCGAGAGGGAAATCTATATCTTTGATTAATAGAGTGTAGTAATTTTTTGGCTGAAATTTAAAGCCTTTAGGAAAGAGTAAAATGATGTACAAAATGTAACAGCAAATGGAATCGCAACAATAAACAAGGAAATATACAAATATAATATAATCATCAAACAAAACACAAATGAGCTAAATTTCCAAAATAATAACAACTAGAATGCTGATTTTAAAAAATCTGAAAATTAAAACCAGATTCATTTTGGGTTTTTGTTTTGTTTTGTTTTTTCAAAGTATGTGGTTATAACCAAGTTTTTGCTCTCTTTACTTGGGAGGTCAGGACATCTTCATGACTGAAGAACAGAAGAAATACTACAACGCCATGAAGAAGCTGGGGTCCAAGAAGCCGCAGAAACCTATACCTCGACCAACAGTGAGACTCGGACTCCTAGGTCTTTCTAATCAACTCCAAGCAGAGTGAAATGACTCATTTGTTTTCATTCCTTGTCTCTCTTTTTTTTCAGAATGCGTTTCAAGGCTGTGTCTTTGACTTCATCACAAAGCAGGCCTTTGACATCGTGATCATGATCCTCATCTGCCTTAACATGGTGACCATGATGGTAGAGACGGATGCCCAGACGAAAGAGATGGACCATATCCTGTACTGGATTAATCTGGTCTTTATTGTGCTCTTCACTGGGGAGTGTGTGCTCAAGATGATTTCACTGCGTCACTATTACTTCACCATTGGCTGGAATATTTTTGACTTTGTGGTGGTGATCCTTTCGATTGTAGGTAAGGAGATGTCCTAAAGTTCTTTTCATTTGATGGTGTTTAAAAAAATATAAAAATTATATCAACACAAAAAAATCCAATGGGGCTTCTTTTTCCTTTGCAGGCATGTTTTTATCTGAAGTTATCGAGAAGTACTTTGTGTCCCCGACACTGTTCCGAGTGATACGATTGGCCAGGATAGGCCGAATCCTCCGCCTTATCAAAGGTGCCAAGGGCATCCGGACGCTTCTCTTTGCCTTGATGATGTCACTCCCTGCCCTGTTCAACATTGGCCTCCTCCTCTTTCTTGTTATGTTTATCTATGCCATTTTTGGCATGTCCAACTTTGCTTATGTCAAGCGGGAGGCAGGAATCGATGACATGTTCAATTTCGAGACCTTTGGGAACAGTATGATCTGTTTGTTTCAGATTACCACCTCAGCTGGGTGGGATGGCCTGCTGGCACCCATACTTAACAAGAGGGACCCTGACTGTGAGAGCCAGCTGGAGCACCCAGGCAACTCCTACAAAGGCAATTGTGGCAATCCATCAGTAGGCATCTTCTTCTTTGTCAGCTACATCATCATCTGCTTTCTCATTGTGGTCAACATGTACATTGCTGTGATCCTGGAAAACTTTAGCGTGGCCACTGAGGAGAGTGCCGAGCCACTGAGCGAGGATGACTTTGAGATGTTCTATGAAGTGTGGGAACGCTTTGATCCTGATGCCACGCAGTTTGTGGCGTACAGCAAACTCTCTGACTTTGCAGATGCTCTAGATCCACCTCTACGCATACCCAAGCCTAACATGATTCAGCTCATCTCCATGGACCTGCCCATGGTGAGTGGTGAGCGCATCCACTGCCTCGATATTCTGTTTGCCTTCACTAAAAGAGTTTTGGGTGAAGGCGGTGAAATGGACATGTTGCGCGGACAGATGGAGGACCGCTTTATGGCCTCCAACCCCTCTAAGGTGTCTTACGAGCCCATCACCACCACGTTGCGCCGCAAACAGGAGGAAATGTCTGCTATAATCATCCAGAGAGCCTTCCGGCGCTACATGATCCGCCTGGCCATGAAGAAGGCCTCAGCCCTCTACAAGGAGCAGTTGAAAGAGGGCATGCATGACCCTGACAAGGATGTGATGGTCATCAGCAAGTTCAATGAGAACTCCACGTCAGAGAAAATGGACATGACCCCCTCCACAGCCTCCCCGCCATCATATAACAGTGTGACAAAGTCAGATAAGGACAAATACGAAAAAGAAAATAGGGAAAGAGAAAATAAAGCAAAAGACTTGAAAGACCGAAAGAAATAGACTTCTTAAAAAGGAACAACAACAAAAAAAGAATGCATCAGAGACATGAGGGAACTTTGTTTAAAGCTTATATATATAGGGGATATATAGATTTACATTTGTGTTGATTGTTCCAACATGAGGAGTCTGTGCCATGTAGGCATGGAATGGGAATGTGGTTATGTCAATATATGGGGAATACGAAAACAAACTGTCCAGCAGACACTGCCAGAGTTTGAGTGGGAAACAGAACAGCCTCTCTGCAAAACGCTTGTGATTCTCCTATTGGTTTTTGTTACTGACACACTTGAGTGTACTGTTAAGTTTTCTGTAGCTAGTGCTGCTGCTACTACTATAAATCCAGTGTCTTGAATTTAACAATCGCTGTATCACTTAACAATTGCTCCACATTCTTCTGTGAATTTTCCTTTCCAGTTTCCAGTTTCGTTTTTTAATGCGAAAGAATGTTTTCTACATTGTTTTGTTTCATTATCGTGAGAATGTGTCCACTGCTTTCACTGTTGTAAAATCACCAAGGGCAGACTAAGTCAATGCTGGAAAATACAACAACCACCTGAAACTCGTACAATGCAGGGTCAATGCCAGAATGCTCTTGGTTCATACGGTATACAAAGCTGAAATAACGAACACGCCACTAAAGTGCAATGAACAAACACATTGCATTTACTGATGTACCATCACTGATTGTTGAAATCTGTATTGTTCCTATTTCAGTAGAAATTACAAGTCTCCAAATACAGAGAAGCTGAATGTATGCAAGAAAAGGAATGAGACTCATTAAAGGAAACTTGTTCCTTGGGAAATACTCTTGATTGCTCTTTTATAGAGAGTTTGATGACAAAATTGCTACCACTCCCATTTCCATCTGTTTAGTATAAAGCTAGAGCCAAGGGATTGTTAGCTGAACTGAGCATGAAGGCCAGACTCGGGCTAAAAGTGTCAAACATCTAGATTTTTTGTTTGAGAATGTATGTATATATAAAATTGAGGTAATTTTAGCATACTAATAAAATAGCAGCAGAAGCCTTACACAAATTCATGTATGGAATTGATAAAGTCTTTGTTAGTAAATTTAACTATAGTCCCATCAAGCCAGAGCACAGTCACTGCAAAAAGGTTCCAGATGATGATGTATACACCATCAGTTATTCTCACTCATGAAGCTATAACTGCTAACTGCTGTGGTTTAAACAAGTGTGCCTGTCTAGTTTGTGCTGATTGGCATTTTTGGGTACAACTGTATTGGAGGTGGTGTGCATTGGTCTTGGATTGGCACTGAAATAATAATTGACACTGGTTGGGAGCACGGAAAACGATTTGTTTTATTTGGTCGTATGTTATTTTAATTCAAAGTTAACATTGTTTTAGGTGTCTTTGGTCCAAGACTAGGGTTTAATGGGCAGTCCAGTTCCTTGTTTACCACTGGAGGTCAAGGAAACATATTGACACAATTATGAATGGTTTCACAGCTGCCAATCCCAAGCCTAATCAAATATGACAATTTAGCACATAAGGCTAATTAGCTTTTTTTTTTTACCCCGTTTTTTCACGACGAATACTTTAATATAGTTTTTATAATGGTTCATGTTGGATAATGTTAAAGGCTTCTGGAATAATGTCAGAGTCAGGTTAGGATTAAAATATTCTAAATGACAACAGTTGGAACCCTCATGTTCACGATGGGTGTCATCTTAGTTTTATGCAAACCTCTTCATATAAAGTGTTACTGGACATTGTTGACCTCCCTGATTACTGTCTTCATGCTAAGTTAAGCACAGTTCATTAGTTTTTGTTTTTACCTCTCCATAATATTACTTTATTAGTAAATGATAAAGTTAAGTCCTGGTTTTATCCCTTTTCCTCTACACATTCTCTACACCTGTTAGTTCCTATCCCAACCCCATATGTCGTTTCACTAGCTGGGCCCACGTCCTCATTTTAGGTTTGGCAGCGTTTTTAGTAGATAAAGGCGAATGGCTTAATTAAGAATTGAGCTGCGGTTTGGGGAAGGCCTCGATGGGGACTGGCGGCAACTCCCAGGCCTGGCAGATCCCCATGTGAAGAAGTGAAAGACTTGGAAAAAAGGGTGAGGCACAAAAACAAGAAGGAACAGCTTGTAGAACTGGAGAGTCATAAATAGATAAGACCCGAAAGGAGCGTGTTTGGAGGGGTGGTCCCACTCTTGAAATTCAGATAATTTATCTCCAAAATGCTAATGTAAAAACTTGGGTTTGAATCTGCCCTGGGTCATTTGCTCTGCCTCTTCCTCTGCTCTCTTATCGTCTGCACTGTCCTTCCATAATAAAGACTACAAATCCCCCTAACAAACTTCCATGGTTTAAATAAGCTAATTAGCTTCAAGCGTCACATTTGGCTAATGTACAGATATAAGAGTGGTAATAATCTTCTCACTGGCTCTGGCAGTGAAGCAAATAAGCACATTTTCGCAAAACGCGTCTCTGAGAATAACACTCAAACCTGCTCGTCTCACAGCGCAGTGTCTTTCACATACGTTTGTCGTCCTCCCTTTATCCTCCACCCCACTTCCTCCCAGAACTCCTTACGTAATGAAATATTCTAAAAAGATCTTTCTAACTGCTGTCAAGCTAGAACATTACAATATATCACATTAAAGGTTGGTTATAATATCACAGATGTTTGTATGCCATTCATGTTTAAATTGAGCGTGTGATTTAATGTAGTGGTTTGGTTTGTAAATATTATAGATATTTGGGCTCACAGTATGCATCACACATTTGATGTATAAGATGAAGCACTTTTTATCCCCACTGCTATGTAATACCATGTGTGACGGTCACATTTGTGTGTGCGAGACAAAGGGCGAGTGTGTCTGTATATTTGTATATGTTTATCTATGTAAGAATGGGACTGCGTGAATGTAGGCATCTATCTCTTTATGTGAGCGAGTGTGTCTGTGTGCATTAGGGTCTGCAGGTTGCTTATATGCTATTGATTATAAATAACATTTTCACTGTAGATATGAGTGCATTTTTCCAGTCTTTGACGTTGATTCACACTTTTCTAGAAGAGTTTTTTTTTTCATTCTGCACTGTAACCTTTGACAATATAAAAGATGGACGTAACTACTGTGACATCAACTCAACAGTTTCCAAAGTTGCGATTTGAAGCTTTGAGATGAACGTTTCCACTGTTGCAGCCTTGGTTGCAAGAAATTGGATGTGATGACAAACGGGTGGGTCTGACTATGACACTGCTTGCTCATTGGCTACTGACTGGTAATTGACAATTCAACTGATGAGGTTTTTTGAAACATGGTATGAGCAAGTTTTACAAATTAATTCATTTTTATTTACCCAAATCGAGCGACTAAGATAATGAACTCAGCAACAAAGTGTTTACAGAGCTCAAGAAAGAGCCCTTCACGGGACAGGAAGTGTTTTTTGCAACCGCAGCTATCGTCATCTGGTGGCCTTCAGATAGAATACAGGTTTTTAGGCACTTCCACATTGGCTTCATTTTTTCTGACCAGGAAGCTATGTCCATCTTTTTTATTGTCTATGACTGTAACACATGATGAAACACATGTATGGTCCCCATATCTGTAGATACAAACCATGAAACAATCAGTAGCCATCTTTCATTGCGCTTGTAGTGTTTTAGTGAACTGCATGCCAGAAGTGACTACTGTCCGCTCATATGGTAATATAATTTCAAAGCCAAAAGAATAAAGGACATATTTTTTGTAAATGCTTGTTTATTTTCTCCACTTCCTTCCTTGTCTTTTCTTTCAGGGTCTAAAAGTTTGCTCATATGTGTGTGCCATCAGCTCTTTGATCTGTGATCTGAACCTGAAGTATGATTGCATTACAGGTTTAACAGGATCTTTCATGTGATTCAAGTACATGTTACACCTGACTGTATCGATTTGCAAAATGTGACAAGTGACTTTTTTTTTTGTTATAACCAAAGATGTGGCAACTAAAAAGTAAACACCTAGATTTTCAAAATAAAACCTGTTTTGGGAAGCATATTTTGCATGCACAACACATTTGGAGGCTAGAATGAAGATGGAAAGAGTTAAGTGGCTCAGCATATTCAATAGGCTTAAATAGAGACGTTGCTGCTGAGGTGACTATCTGTTTTCAGCTTAAGTAATCTGTGTTGAATGTAGACAACTGGGACTCTTGAAAATATTCTCATAGCAGTTCACATTTTAAAGTCTTAGAAAGCACTTATTAAATACAGTATTGTGCAATGGTAGTTTGCCACCACTCATTTCTTTATATTTGGTTAGTAAAACAGCAATTTTTGGAAATAAGTAAGCAAGTTATAATGAGCTTGAAGGGTTATTTAGTTTGACAACCTTTATTCATCAGCACAGGTTGAATTCTCTTAGGCTTCTCTGGGCTCTGGTTCACTTAAGACACGTCTTTCAGATACTATTAGATACTCATGTGTAGTCGATAGTTTGTTTGTTTTTTTTAGGCCTGCCACTTTTTCTTTTGTCCTCCACTTGTCCATTTTCCCCAGTTTTTATCAGCATCACACACCTTCTGATTTATGCCAAATGTTTTGCCAAATAGCTCTTTGAGAATCACCTTGTTGGTGAAAAAAAACTATTTTATGTGTGCAAAACTGTGATATCTCTGGCATTTCTTTTGTAGATTCAACTAAAGAAAGTGGAACAAATTACATGTTTTTCATGACAGGCTGCTATTAAATTTAACAAAGTGCCTAAAATTGGTTTGTCAGTTATACGTAGACAGAATACTGGTTCACACTTTGAACCTATTATTCATAGGTCAGTGTTAAGTGACATAGCAACGAAAAGGGCTTGCTCTAAAGATGGGCAGATACAAGGACTGCACTGAAAATGAGTGAAAAAGCAGCAAATACCCAAAGAAAAACTTTGAGAGATGTTCAGAAAGCCTGGGTTACTGCTAGTTTATAAAAATTATGAAGTTGATCGTATCATTCACTTCTTCTTTAATATCAATAGGCTTCCTTCATCGATGTGTTCTATTCACCTCTTACATACATTTTTTTGGTAGTTACTTTAAACCTTTAGCTAAAAATAACAAATAAATTAATTAGGGTAAAGCTTTTATTTTCTAGTTTTTATGCAGTCTAAATCCCCAAAGCTGTAGCTTTGATTCAGACTTAATCAAGATCCAACGCTTGAAATCTCTGGTGTATGAATAGCCTCTCTTTTGTTGTGAATTGCTTGCATAGTGATTCCCAACCACACAACAGTGTCTTCCCCACATTATGCAGAATCAAGTACTACTGAATACAAGATCCACACAGACGTGTATAAGAAGGAAAATCTTGTGCTGGGACCCACAGGAAGAAGAGGTGAAGAGCTGAGACAACCCCCACCCAGCAACCCCTCCAGTGCTTTGCTGCTCTGTGCTTCTCCCTGCCTGTTGCCTAGCAACCTAACATCACAGCTCCCTTGCCTGTGATTGATCAGCAGTCTCTGGGCTTGCTTACCCACAATACCTTGCTGGCAAATAGACAAGCAGTCACCCCCTCCTTCAACCCTCAGCACACGTTAAATTATATTAGAAATGGGAGAAGTCACATGGTGGCCTTGTTCCAGCTCAGATCCAGTGTATTGTTCTCATCATTGTCGGAGGATCACGAAGGACTGCCAAATGTTTGTTTAGCCTCAACTTAACACAGCACCTGCTGCAGGTGTTGTGTGTGCAGCAAGCCATGAAAATATTTCTATACATGAATAGGCTGGCCAATAATGCAGAACTTCCTCTTTCTCCAGTCTGAGCTCAGCCTCACCCATTGAAGGTGTCAGTGTGTTGCTAGCTCACCACTGCTCTCTAGAGGTCCACTGGAAGAACTGGTGGGGTGTATTAAAGAAAACGAATTGCATGCATGATGACACAGCACTTAGTCAGACTGTTGTCTAAATGGAAAAGCACAGATGTGTGCTGACATCTAAATGTCCAGATTAACTTTACAGATCTTTTTTTCAGCTATCACTGCAGAAGAAATTAGTTCACCTCGTGTTTTTCACATTGACAAGGAACAAAGGTTCTTGGCTAAACCAATGTCACAGTTTATACTGAGGAAGAAAAGAACACACTGATGACGTAAAAAAAAAGTATTCTAACACCCATGATCATGTCCAGATATATCAGCAGCATGCAAGTGAAATAAATAGATGCCACCTGCTGGCAGCATTATATAATTACACAATTTAAATTTGATTTTATGAACTTTTTGAGTGTACAAAAGACAGAGCACAATTAATAAAGAACTCTTAAACTACAGTGGGTGTTAAAATTGATTTTATTCACACTTTCATGAAAATGTGCATTGTGTAAAAAGGAAGATACAGAACACGTGGCCCCCAGTTTTTGACAGTATTGATTATTCTCACTGGAAAAAAGCAGAAGTAGTTTCATCACTGATGTTCACAATTATCACTGTAAACTAATAAGTAATGCACAGACAGACCATTCTCTAATCTAAATATATGCTCTTTTAAGAGCTTAACTTAATGGTGAACATTTTGTGATAGTTTTAGGGGTGAGACATGTACAGTATATTAGCAGTGTATAGCAGTGCTTTGAACAAAATACTAAGATCAGCATGGTAACATGTCAGCACTGCTAACATGCTGATGTTTAGCAGTTAGGCTATGTAATGTTTGTTATCTTCATTTGGTTTCTTAGCATGCTAACATTTGCAAAATAGCACAAAATACAAATCAGAGTTGGTGGTAATGAAGATATCGGACCATGTTACATGTCTTCTGATAAGCTGTTTGCTCATTTTCTCTCTGTTGGCATGTCTTTGACTATTTTGTACAGTCAAAACAAATGCCTGCTGTAGCTGTTTGAGTTGTGAGGGTTGACTGTTATAGTAATCTTGAGATCTCTAACGAAAACCACAAAAAAGCTTTGTAAAGTTAAGCTGAACTACAGAATGAATAAATAATTCAAGGTTCAATATTAAAAAAAATTCGTCCTAACTGTGGCAGGGGACCTTCCTGCAATGTAACACACGCCTATAGTTTTGCTTTTTAGGATCTTAGCTCTTAAAATTATGGGCGGACTTACCATAGGCTCCATTGCCTTGTACAGACAAGGCAATGGAGCCTATGGCAAGTCCGCCCATAATTTTAAGAGCATCCACACTCAAGGACAGCTGTACCACCTTAAATATGCCCAGGCACAGCACAGAGCGATCATACTGGCAATCAGGGTAGGAATGGCCTTGTGTTAGTATGCACTACTAGTGGTTGTGTGCATATGCACCTGTAGTCTTGGTAATTTAGAGAACAAAGCTTTCTAATAGATGTTTAAAGCTGCAAAAGCCTGACCAAACAGTAGCTGAAAGTGAACGGTCACGAGATGTAAAACAGTTTCCTGGTCCAAAGTCACATGTGCTTGTGCCTGTGACCATACCCAGCCCTTTGGCAAGCTGCAAACACTCCTACAAGTTGTTCTAGGTATGCTAACATGGGAAGATTAACTTTCATGTCTCTCACTTGACAGATGATAAACTTCTTCGGTAAGCCGATCACATGCGATACAGACAGAATTGAACAATCATTACCATCAACAATAAGATGGTGGCACAACACAAAAAAACCCCAAAACAAAACAAGCACCTCCAAATCTAATTTTGACTTGTCATAGATGCCAGTCACAACCAGAATGACCAACATGCGGTAATGACCAAAGACTGTACAACAAGCCATAAACTGTATGCTATATAGTTACAGGTACAGAAACACTGATTGATTGATTGACTGAGTGATAAAGATGAACTTTTTCCTAAATTTTTATACTCTTTAGTCCAAGTTGACGTTCCTAGAACAGTTTAGAGACAACGTGAACTTAAATTTTACAGTGCTGTGAAAAAAAGAGTATTTGCTCTCTTCCTGATTTCTTTAGTTGCCGCTGGGGTTTTTGTTCTTTGCATTTTTGTCACACTTGCATGTTTCAGTTCATCAAACAAATTTTAATATTAGACAGAGAAAAGCTGAGTAAATTAAATTTCAATTATTTAAATGATGATTTCATTTATTAGGATTAAAAAAAGCTATTCAAGCTTACTTGGTACCATGTGAAAAAATAATTGCGTCCTAAACCTAAAAACTGGTTGTGCCGCCCTCTGCAGCAAGAACTGCACTCACACATTTGCACTAACTGGCAATGAGTCTTTCACATTGCTGTGGAGGAATTCAAACTTGCTTTTCTTTGCAGAATTGTTTGAATTCAGCAACAGTGAATGGTTTTTTGAGCATTTAAGCTCATGCCAAAGCACCTCAATCACTCCTCAGCACCTCGGCGACTCCAAAAACATCATTTGGGGATTTTTATTTAGCCATTCAGAGTTTTTACTGATGTGTTTTGGATCTTTGTCCTGCAGTATAACCCGAGTGAGCCTCAGGCCACAAACGGATGGCCAGATATTTAGGATTTTTGGAGTCGTCAAGGTCCTGAAGCAGCAAGAAGGCCCAAACCATCACTCTACCAGTACCATGTTTGTCAGTTAGTATGATGTTCTTTCTATAACATGCTGTGTTATTTTTATGTAATAGGACTCAAACCTCCAACAATTTCAACTTTGGTCTTGTCAGCCCACAGAGTATTTCACCAAAAATCACCAATCATGTGGTTCACCAAGATGTTTATTGGCAAATTCCAATGTCTCTTTGGTTAGCGATGATTTTCTCTTTGGAACTATCTCACAGATGCTATCTTTGCAATACTGTCTTTCTTATTGTTGACAATAGAGACCTGGATACCTTTTTTCCCTTAATAACTGAAATCATAATTTCTAAACTTTATTGTTTATTTACTGATGTCTGAAAAATGTAAAGAAGACAAATGTTCACAGCACTGTACCATCTATCTGTCTTTTTCTGTGTCAAATACGTGACTCATTCTGTCTTTGAAAGTGCGTTTATCATGAATAAAGCAAACTTCAATTCTTGACCGCATATTTCCATATGTTAACTGATCTCTCTTTTCAGACACTCTTTGATGATGTCATTTGACCATGTGTCTGCGGTCCTGTTTCCTCCTGTGCAGGCTCTGCTCTCTCCTCCCCTGTCTGCTCCTCAGACTCAGCAGGATGCTCAGCCTGAGTGTCATGACAGTCTGGATTGTTCCGGAGGTCTGTTGAATGAGGTTGTTCATCAAGTACACCAGCAGGGGCAGTGTTAGCATCACGCGTCTCTACATGTGAGCAAGTTTGGAGTGGCAGGGACTCCGAGAAATGGCGAGGAGTGCTGTGCTGCTCTGTTTGGCAGTGGAGTTCTGTGTTTAGTTCTAATGCAGACTCTACTGTGGGGAGCGTGGGTGTGCTGCTGACATTTTCACTGTGGAAAGCAGGCGTGTCGCTCACAGAGCTGTTTCTTTGATAGTGCTGCATGGGTGGAGTGGTGTGGAAGAGGTTACTGAGGTTCATGAGTGTGCTGTTAGAGTAACTCATCACAGAAGGAAGTGGAACAGAGTAGGGTGCAGGATTTGTTCCATGTAGTGAACAATCCCACTCTTCCTCCTCATCGTCTTCATCTCCTTCTTCTTCTTCCTCCTCCTCCTCCTCTTCTTCCTCATCATCTTCCTCATCCTCATCCTCCTCATCTTCTTCTCCCTCCTCAGGGTCAATTGTTTCCAAGCTGTGTGTGCTGCAGTCCGACAGCCCACTGCAAACACTGCTGCCATCTTCATCATAAGCTTCATCTTCTTCTTCCTCGTCGTCATCTTCTTCCTCTTCTCCCTCCTCCGCCTCTTCTTCCTCTTCTTCCTCATCCAGATGTGACTCAGTGTCACCTGTGTTCTGAAGCTGCATGATGTGAATGTGCTGCGTGCTGCTCATCAGTGGAAACTGCAGGTTTGGCTGCTGCTGCTGCTGCTGGACCAAGGTGGAGTCTCCGTGGTAACTGTTGCCATTGGTTACAAGCTGCTCTGGCTGCTGATAGTGCTCCTCGCGGCTCTTCTCCAGCTCCAGCTTCATGATAGTGTGCAGGAAGTGGGTGCGCACCCGGACCGGGTTGAACTCCAGGCGTCCCGTGGTGTTGCTGCAGCCTTCCTTGGTGCAACCACAAGGGAAGGACATGCGATCCACCTACAGACAGAGTGATACACAGTGCAGAACACAAGCAAATTAAAGTGAGCTGCCAATCAAAGCTGATCATGCATGAAGAGAAACAGCAGATTCTACTCAGAGTGTTATTAATATCATTAAACAAGAGCGTGCAGCCAAACTTTGTGAAGCCAGAACACCTTAATCACTCAAGATTTACTTTTATGTGTCTGAAAAAAAGACTATCATGCCTAAAGCTCCAGATCTTTTTGTATGAATTCAGTAATGCATAACACAAAATAACATTCCTGATGTTCTAAGAATCAGAAGGACGGGGCTTTAAAACGTCCATCTGAGCATGCACAGACTGTACATAAAAGATGGACATGTGACAGCTCTCTGCCACTGGTCCCAGTTTTGTAGCCTAAAGCATTTTGATCAGCATCATCTCAGTTTTTTATTATGTGATGTTACAAATGTGGGGTGGATGTGACAGTGAAACGGTGGACAATGCACACTCATACTTTAGCGATGCATAGAGTTAGCTGTTGCTAAAGCATAACTTTATTTTTCTTCAGGACACAAATAAAAACATCATGTAGAAAATAAATATCTAGTTCTATTCAGTAAGACTTGAAATCAGCAACTTGCAACCACAAACTCATCAGAAGAGTGTTCACTGAAAACATGAACCAAGGGAACAAGGGACTTCTTACACTTTGACTTCTACACGACTAGCTGAAAGTGATCTGAAAGAATGTGTCATCCAGGGGAGGACTTTGTTTTGAAGTTGTTTTGCTTTGCATGTTTGCTGTGTTTTACTGTGTTTCTATGTGGAGTGTTTTATTCTTATGGTTTTATTGCATGTTTTTATTGTATATATTAACTTGTCCCGGTGAGACTCTGCCCACTTCTAATCACTAATTGGATGCATCTGGGAGGGCACAGAGGTGAATAAGAGGGCCTGGCAGACCACAGAGAGGAGGCATGAGAGACAGAGCAGGAGAGATGGCGGAGTAGATGGTGGCAGGCGGCGTTGGTGCAGGTTGGTGTGGGTTGGTGTGCAGTACGTGGCGAGGGCATACAATGGCTAGTGCGTGAGAGGCAGAGGGAGCTGTGCTGCTGTAGGAATAGCTGGATGCCAGAGGATGCTATGGTGGGGAATTAGTTGGCAGCGAGACAGCGCCCTACCTCCCACGGCAAGACCACAGTGCTGGCGTGACACAGAAAAGCGGCGGGCAGAGTTAGGAGCTATGCCCATTTCCGGTGTAAGTCCCACGTGCTGCAGTAACCCGGCTCACTAGAAAGAACGGTGACTGTCGCTGCTCCTCTCTTCTAGTATTCTGGAGTGGAGAGACAGACGGGAACGGCTGGTGACGCCGCCGGGCTTTTCCTTGCCCCGCTCCGATTTCCTGGATTTTAACGTTGTGGCTGACGACACTGGACTTTTAATGCTTATGTTTTATTAGTTTTTATTGTGTGTTCTCCCTGGCCACGGTTGTTTTAATTCATTTTAAAATTTTAACTGTTTTTGTAAAATAAATTATATTTTAGTGATACAGTTTTTATATAGTTCTATTCCCTTGGCTGCTCCACTGCTCCGTCCGTTTTTTGGAGGGTTTCCCTCCTTAGAATAACAACTGTTAATCCACCATTACAAATGCAGGTATAAATGGCAATGAAATGGCACCAGAGACCGTTTTTCAAATAATTCTTAAAAATAACTGCTTAAATAAGTAACTTGTGAAATTTGAAAATGGTTACAGACTTGTTCTAGAGTCTGTACCCTGCCTCTCACGGTTTTTGGGATAGACACCAGGACTCTAAACTGGAAAACTGATGGATGGGTGGAAACTTGTATGCCAACTTATGCAATGAAAATAGCCAAATTTAACATTTTACTGCACAGACAGACATTGACAACATTTTAGTATTATAGCTGGGCCTCACCACAGTTCCATTTACCTGGCACTTAATGCCGGCCAGGCTGCAAGCACAGGTCTCAGGATCACATATTCCCTGGCAGCGACACCCACACTCCTCCCGGGACATGCGCAGGGCACGCAATTCATGCTTCTCTTCCACATCAATGCGACGGACACCAGAGGCATGGAGAAGAGTACGGCGCCTTCTAGTAGTCAGAGGCTGGAGGAAAAAGTAATCGTCCACCTCTGTGTTGTCCACATCCAGGTCATCTTCAGAAATGTCATCGATTGTGAGTGTATCTGCTTCCAAAGATGACACAGTACCATTCTTGGTCAGCTGGAGGATAGGAAAACAAATAGAAACAAACAAATTAAGACTGAACCATGGATATCAGAAATTATAACCCCTGGGATAAATAAAGATTCATCGACTCCTTGTACTGACTTTGAGTTTGATGGCATTAAGTTTCTCCTCTTTCAGATGGTCCCTCAACATCTTCCGGTGGCTCCGTTTCTGTTCCATGGCAAACTCCCTGAGAGTGAATTGCCTCACCCCACTGTGATGTGGTGACATCCCCAGGGTGCTGCCTCCCTGTGTGGGTACACTGGTAAAACCCTGCCGCCGGTTGAAATAGTAGACTGTGACGCTTTCAAAGTGCACATTATGACCTCGTAGTCGCTTTGACTGCTGCTGGATGGAGGCTAAGATTAAAACCGAGAGGGTTGACAGTTACTAAATCAAAAAACAAACCAAAAAACTCCAAAAGATTTGTTGATAGAGGCGCTACTAAATGCTAGTTAAAGCATAACTTTTGCCAACAAGTTTCCATGACTAAAGCTTTAAACAGAGTTTAAATATCTTATTATGTGACTGTAGGCTTTAAACAAGGGCATATTAAAGTGTAATGTAACAGTATAACAAATACAGAAAAAGCCATACTGACCAGGCTATACACACTAATTGCCTTTATTCCCCTTTGTTTCTTTTTCTATTTTTGTAACATTAAGTAAGACAACCTTGATGTAGCAACAAAACTACTTATACTTTTGTGGTTATATGCTGGAGTGAACATAAGAAAAAGTGGTCCCAAACTTGATCCTTGCGGGACTCCACACCAGATGAAAGTATATGACTCCCAGTTTAAACATAAAATGGTAAAGAGGACACAAACCAGTTGAGATAAAACATTGTTTTCTTTACTCATAAATCAAATTGTCACCACATATATTAGGTTTAAAGTAGAGGATTAAAGGAGTCAGCAAATTGCAGATCACAACAGCAATTTCACTTTGTTAAATGAACACAAAACAGAAGTTATGTGGTAGTGATGTCTTACCATCCAGCAAGCTGGAGGGGACAGAATGGTTGAGGCTGTCACTGCTGTTACCACTGTCACTGCAGGATACCTCATCATCATCAGACCCTTGCACTGACAAATAAGGGGCGGGGTCATCATCAAGCTTCCTCTTCAGGATCCCACTCATCCTGTGGTTCCTCCAACTGGTTAGACCTGAGCAAAGCACATTTAAATTTATAGAAGACATCAATTTAATTTGTACTGGACATGGAAATTATTTGTATTTTCAAACACACAAGCAAACTTGTTTTCATGGAGTCCTTTCATTAAAAAACTGCAAACTATAACTTCTGTAAAACCTAAGTTGCTATTAGTATTTCGACAGGACTGGTGGACTGTTACAAAAAACCTGTGAATTTTCCTTCTCCAGTGAGTAACTAATAAATATATTGTCAAGTATGGAGGGTTTTTTATTTCTTTGAGAGCTCATTTGTGCTATAACTTTGAACGTTTCAGAATGTCATAATCTGTTTGTTCACAGTGCAGTTCTACATGTCAAATGTGACTCATTTATTGTGATGAAAAAACAATTTCTTCTCATATTTGCTTTTTAATATAATTTATTTATTTTCTTCTTGTAAAGCCAGGGCACAAAATTAGTCGACTTCATGTATCTTCATCATTGAACGATTATGACATCTAGACTGATCAAATTTACCTCGCTCTCTACCTACAGTTTTTTCAAATACAGTTACTATGAACAGTTGGCTAGTAACTGGTCATCTCTTTCTTATGTTTACTTTATTTATTTATAATTGCTTCTTTGTAAACAGACAAAATGTGTTTTCTGCCATCGGGATCCCCTGTGCAATATGTATGAAATACTAAGTATTCTGTGGAGTTTAAATTTTGTTACTTAAACTTGAAACTACAAAAATAAAATCCTCTCATAGAAAAACTTACATTTATTCAGCTTGTTTTTAAGGCAGTCAGCTTGGATGTTTCTTTTTAGTAATGTCAACTAATTAGAATTTACAGCTCACTGTAAAGAGATGATCTATGATCTATGTTACTAAATTTTACCATTTTGGATGGCTTGGATTAACTGAGCCACAACTGTCACGCATTTAGTGATGAAGGCTAATGGAACTAAAGGCAGCAGTGAGAGAGCATAATGATACTTCAGTATTTCAGTACAAGTGGATTATCGTTGCACCAAAAAATCTCAACAAAGCTTTGATGAGTTATGTTTACAAGCATGTTAGGTTTTCTTGACAAGCGGAGGTCATCATACAGAACAGGTCCATCACCATGTTGCATATGGGAAATGGGAACTTGCATAGTTCCCATTTCTGTATAGCTGTATATCCCAGATTCTGTAAAGTTATTTATTTCATATTCTGTATAGTTTTTCATATTTATATCCTGTTCATATCCTGTACATAGCTTGTACTCACTACAGCCTGTACATACTTATAGTTATAGAATATTCACAACATACTTCATACCGTGTACATTATAACATACCATAATAGACCCATTTCTGTAATATACTCACATATCTATATTATTGCTAATATATATTGTAATATATCTATATCACTAAAGCACTTCTGGATGGATGCAAACTGCATTTCGTTGCCCTGTACCTGTGCATGTGCAATGACAATAAAGTTGAATTCTATTCTATTCTATTCTATTCTATTCTATGTTCATAATAATGCTGGAAAATTGGAGCCACTTAGCCGATTTCTTTTTGTTTTGTTTTGTTTTGTTTTAACAAGTTGAATCCTTTCTTTCCAATGGCCATGTTCAAACCAGGTCAGGTAGCACCATTCATTCATGTTTGACTTATTTTGGACAAAAGAATACTTTCCTCAACAAACCAAGAAGACGAGAACTTCTTGTCCAATGAGATAGTAGGCAGCATGGTAGTGCATTAGTTATGTGTTGCATAAATAGTGCCTTGCTCTATTTGGCTGTAGGTGTGGGCATGCATTACATTATATACATTAAAAGTACTGCATGAATATGAGTTAAAAAGGTAAATGCACATTGAAGTATAAAACCAGAAAAGGGTGATATAAATCCCCGTCTTTTCCATTCATTGACAGTGACAGATGTCTTGGATCTGTGTTATCTTTGACACTATGAAATGGACACAGTACTGCTTAATTATAAAGAACATAATACAAAATGTTGTACTGAACATGTAAATAAACAAAGCAAGGAACAACGATTTTAGATTTCACCAATGTAAAACCTACATTTTAAACCTGCTAAGCTGGGCTCATTAAATTTTTTTTTTTCAAGAAATCCAGTCTAGTTATTTGGCTGCCTTATGCAGAAACTGTCTCCCCACCACTGGGTGTTTTCCAGTGACCTTGCCAAATTCTGTGATACCTCAAAAATGGGGAGAATTTTTCACAGATGATGTGTTGAGCTCATTAAAATTTTAATGAACTGATATTTCTTTTCATACTGGTTGATTCTATAGGAAATTGAAAGTACACCAACTCTCGAGGGAGATAAGAGGTTATTTTACACACTATGAGTTCTCCCCCACATACTGGAAGCACAGCTAATCAGGAGAGGGGTGTCTTTTGACAGTTGATGGTTACATTTGAAATTCATAAAGATTGTTGAGCTGACTGCTTGGACTGATGCTGGATTCCATCATATACGACATAGCTTAATGCTAGGCCAAGCTTTCCCTTGCTGACAGGCATTGTCTCCCTTCCCTTACAACCTGCTGCTATTCAGTTTTTGTTTTCTGTGACTTCTCCTGTATTCCCTCATTCCCCACCATTCTCTTCCCTCTTGGTATCATAAAATGTTCCAATTTCCATCTCCAGGCTCCCACGTATGCTTCTGTCCTCTTATTTTCAGAAAGAACAATGAAATCAAAGATTTGTAATAGAAGACACCGTGACATGTTTCTGTATATTTGATACCACAGAAGGTTTTTCTTTCACCTTAACATCTGTCGTTGAGATCTGACAGAGTATACACACACACACACACATGCACACACATCTAAAAGCCTGCTCAAACATCTGCATGTAAGCGCATCCTCCCACTCTCCATACATGTCCACATCCCAGTCCCTGGCATGGGAATTCTTATTGACAATTGTAAATTAGCATTATCCTGTAATGTGAAAACTCACAGAGCCCGTGTTGTTTGATACTATAAAGGCTTTTTGTGAGTCTCTATGACTGTCACTGACCTGTTTCCTTAGCTTGCCTTTGGTTTCCAGGAAGTCCTATTTGACTCTCTCCTCTGCATCACACAGTATTCACCAGCAGCAGCCAAACATCCCCATGTGTCGTGATGATGCAGTGAGCGTTGCCATGATGCCAGCTCTCTCTCTTTCTTTTTTTAAAGCAGCTTCTGGCACTATTGTGCAGCACTGAGCACCTCTGTTTCTATCGCTATCTTATGCCTTCTTTCTTTCCGCATTCATTCTATATGCTCATACTCTGAGGTCCCTCACTGCCTGATTCTCTTCTGCTTCTGCTCACCCCTTTCCTCTCTCTCCCTCCCTTTCACCCTCTCTCTCTTTCTTTCTCTCTCCTCACAAATACTTGTTAGCTTGGTGCTGCTGCCGGCTGGAAGCACTGGAGCTTGACTGAGGTGAAGCAAGCCCTATGAGATCACAGAGAGAAAGGAGGAGTAGTAGATGTGGTGGTGGGTGTGATGGAGTGGGGGTTGAACATGGAGGTTGTGCTATGTGAACTACCTCCTATTTCCATTCTTCAGCAGAATTTTTGAAGTAAAAGTATATGCATTAAATTTTGCTGCTACTGCACAAGGTGATATCAGGTTGGCTAACTACTATCTGAAATTTATACATTTGCTGGAGTAGTTAGAATGAAAATGCGATGTGCGTTTTGCTTTGTGTCATTTCTTGTTTTTGTTTCTAAAGCCCATTTGACTTACAATATGATAACGAGATCTGAGGATTTAAGAGGAAAAACAAGATTTTTGAAAGAGATGTTGATTTCAATGAGACTTTGACTTTTAAAATAATGTCATTTTAGTTGACATGGTAATATATATAGCATATAATGTATCTTTCTGTCACTAACAAACTAAATTGTTGATGGAAATAACATTTTTACCATGCTAAAAGTATCGTGAGCATTGGAACAACAGTGTACAGAGAACACACTCATAAAGGTTAGGGATAATCTTATGGACAACAGTGGACTGATCTCTGTTCTTGTTCTGTTAGACCTCAGTGTATCTCTCAAAGTCATTGTACTGCAGTGGTTTGAATCATATAAATATCCAGTTTGCACATGTAAGTGGGGAGTCTTAGTCACACACTAAGGCTAATTATGGCGTTCCACAGGGTTCTGTGCTAAGACCAGTTCTATTTACATTATTCAGTATTATTAGAAGCGGTAGCATTTGCAGAAGATACACAGCTTTATCTATTTATGAAGCCAGATGCCACAGACCAACTGGTTAAACTACAGAAGTGTCTTAAACATGTTAAGGCTTGGATGACCTCTAATTTGCTGCTTCTAAATTTAGATAAAACAAAGACTATTATACTCGAAAAATCTTTCAACAAAAGGGTGTCTAATAGGATACACTGGATAGCATTTCCTTGGCTTCCAGTAAGACTGTGAGGAATCTTGGAGTCATGTTGTTGTTCTAAAATTTAGGTTGTAATTTTTATTAATTAAGTACTAGTAGGTACTACAAAAAGCTGACAATAGCTAGTTTTAGAGGAACGTAGAAACATATTGTACTGTATTTGATACTGTACCCTTTTTTCAAAAAGGAGACACAAAATTCTACTTTGAGCGTGTTTATGTAATTTACATGCAGGTATCTTTAGGGTATTTTAGGGGAAAGGGAACACAACTGATTACCAGAGGTGTGGGCTGTATTGGAGTATCATAACCTCCCCTTCTTACATTATAATTACAGACTTTGGGCCTCAGAGCAATTTTGGCAACTTGTCAGGTGAATCAGAGGGGAAAAGCAGTGCTCTGCTCAAACTACTGTATATAAAATGGGGATGGGTACTGCTGGCTTCAGCTGAGTCATTAATCAGACGGTGGAAGGTGTGTCAGTATCTCACTGTCACAACTTCTGTAAAAGAAGCAGACTCTCTTAATTAGGGGAAAGACTAGGACATCACTGGAATACAGTCACTGTTAACGGAAAATAGCTCCTTGTTAGCTCAGATGTGCACAGATTTCCTTAAAACTCTAAATGTTTTAGGACTGTCTTGGTTGACACATCTCTGCATAGGGGTTTGGGTCGGGGACTCTGGATTAGCAGGCTTGAGTAAATGTGGTTCCCCTTTTTAGGAAAGGCCATAGGGTGTGTTCACATTGAAAGGGCTCACACTCCTCAGCTGCCCTAATAAGGAATCTTCCTGGATATTAGTGAGGAGAGTCCATATGTAAGTTCTCGAATTTAGTTGAACAATGCAGTTTTCAAACTGGTGGCAGAACAGGTGACTGGTTCTTTATCCTGTTGCGGATATTCGAGGGTGCGTGGGGTTTGCCCAACCAGCCAGCATATGATTTGTGATCTTGAAGGGGGCATTTGACTGAATTCCTTGTGGTTTCTTTTAGAGGATTTTTGAGAATATGAGGTATCTGGCCTGTTGTTACAAACCGTTCTGTCACTGTGGTGAAAGCTTAGTAAGTACTGCCAGTTGAAGTATGAGTCTGCCAGCACTGCCTTTTAAACAATAGTTTTCATAGTTTTTATGTACAGAATTTCTAGGTGTAGGAAAATGGCTCTGCTTTGTTGGCCTTAGTTTCCCTTTTTACAGATGATGTGGTTCTTTAGGTTCATCAGGCAGTGACCTACAGATAGTAGTATGCAGCCAAGTGTAGGGTAGCAGGAGTTAGCACCTCCATGATGCTAATGGAGCCCGCTAACTGGTGCAGTTTGGGCATCTGACAAGGATGCCTCCTGGGCGCCTCTTGGGTGAGGTGTTCCTGGTATGTCCCAGAGGTGGGACCAAGTCATTGTTTTGCAAGTCTCAAGTAAGTCTCAAGTCTTTATCCTCAAGTCTCAAGTCAAGTCTCAAGTAATGTCAGGCAAGTCAGAGTCGAGTCTCAAGTCACTGGTGTAAAAGTCCGAGTCAAGTCACAAGTCTGAAACTTTGAATTTCAAGTCCTTTCGAGTCATTCAAAAAAACGAAAAAAAGCATGTTGCAGTTATGCTAAATGTAAATATTAGACCATGTAATTTTTAAATCTGTGTTTTTCTCAACACATGACAAAATAGTGAACTTAGAAAATATACACAAATTGTGAAATTGCACCTCTTTAAAATGCAGCTCAATTAAACCTAGCTCCAAGAATAGTTTTCACCGACAGTTCTGAGATAAGCTGCATGTTATTCTTGGATGCGGTTGTAGGACCGGCTTTAAAATCGCATGACAAAAATATCATACACATTAAAAAAAAACTGTATCACCAACATAGCCTGGACAACATTTGCTAGTTAGATGAAGTCAGCTATCTCATCGTAGCATATTTATATGCATATTTATAATTATACGGTTCTTGGAGTGAGTGCATACACTCATGAAGTTTAGTAACTTCAGGTCACTGCAACAAGCCCAGGTACAGTTTACCGACGGATGGGTGCAGGACCTTGAAACGCACCGTGTAGAACGAAAGACCATCGTACGTATCATAAGTTTACCAGTCTCACAAATCGTCGTCATAAATACACATTCCTTAACCGTTTATTAATAGGACCTTTGAGCTCAACGATAATTAATTAGTAGTGGAAATAATTTCTGGTAGCATCACAGAAATGTAGCAGTGACAATAATATTGTATGCTGTAATCGTACTGGGCAATTAGTGATACAAAAAAACCCGTTTTATCCTGTGAATAAAAGTATGTTTTTGTCCATAATATGTTATGTACCATAATAACAGAAGCGAAACACAATATTGTGTCAGGACAATTCACTATTTATGCACAATAAACAAAGGAGCATAGCGCGACAATTTCTGTTCAGCGCCAGACTTGCTTGTAACCTATATCACCAATTATGTAATGAAAATGACGTATTAACTACTAAAAAACACTGACCTTCGTGTAAATGCTTGGAGCAGACTAACCTGTGAGCTGGAGTGTTCTGGGACGTTATATTTGGTCTTTGAATGGCTGCAATCCAGGCCATCCGTCGCGTCTTTGTTACTTCGGAAACATGGCTCGAACAATTTCTCTTCAACGACGTAATCTGATAACAACCGATCTCTTTACCCGTCGGCTTCCCGTGGCTGTCATGCGACCGGCTATTGCAGTTAATAATACAACAGCTTCTTGCCATTTTTGTGTTTCTTTTTATCGCTGTATAACTGATTTCAATTGAAAGTCTGTGTGCGCTAGTACCTCTTGCCACGAGTTCCCAGAATCCTTTGCGGTTCTACCCGTGAATGACGTCACATTTTCAATCTCTATATAATATGCATGTTAAATTTTATATTTGGGGTAAAATATCAAGTCTTTTCAAGTAAACCGGTTCAAGTCCAATTCAAGTCCCAAGTCATTGGTGTAAAAGTCCAAGTCAAGTCACAAGTCTTAGAACATTTTTTCAAGTCAAGTCTAAAGTCATAAAATTAATGACTCGAGTCTGACTCGAGTCCAAGTCATGTGACTCGAGTCCACACCTCTGGTATGTCCCACTGGGAGGAGGCTCCGGGGCAGACCCAGGACACGCTGGAGAGATTATATCTCTCAGCTGGCCTGGGAACGCCTTGGTGTTCCCTCGGACAAGCTGGAGGAGGTGGCTGGGGAGAGGGAGGTCTGGGCTTCTCTGCTTAGACTGCTGCCCCCACGACCCGGTCCCGAATAAGCGGAAGAAGATGGATGGATGGAAGGATGGATGGACAGATGGACAGATGGATGGTTCTCAGTACTTCTTTCAGGTCAGGGACGAGTTGCTGCCCCCAGTTTTCTTGTTCACAAGTGAGCGAAGGGTGGTGCATGAAAGATGGATAGATTAGGTGTTGGCAAATGATTTACAAACAATTGTTAAGTTGAAATGTCTAATAGATAAACCTCCATTGTTAGTGAACCTGTTAACTGTAACTGCTAACTATATAGTTTATTCTCACTTTATCCGGTGAAATCATGCACGAGCACAAAATGCCTGGGCAGAGTACAGAGGAGAAAACTGAAAGGGTTTTTTTTTTTGTTGACTAGTGCTACTGTGACTGCCTACCATGTTAGCAATTATCCAGCAAATTGCAGCTGTTTAGCAAACATCCCTTTACACAGTCTCTCAGTATGGATATATTCAACCCATGAGTAAATTCACTCAATTAGTAAGTAGAAATTTCACACCATTGCCTTTTTAAACCAGTTTATATTGTACCTTACATAGTGCTTTGGAAAATTCACATTATAATACATGCCAGTTGCTTTTGAAAAATATGATTAACTACCCAACCCCTACCCCACAAGTCCCTAAACATAGTTGCTATAGCAATGCCAGACTTTGAATGGAAAAATATCAGGAATAAAGCTAGAGCCTCAGCCTTGAGTTTGAGCACACAGCCAGGGAGCGAGTTAAAATGATTGTTTCATCAGTCGAAGGGGAAACAGTATGGATTCATACAGAAACCTATTCTTTAAATTAGCTTTGCAATATTATGACCTGGATGATAATTATGGATGAATTTTAATGAGCGCATTTAAGGAAGGTGTGCAAAAATCGTAAACATGAATGAATAAAATGATCTGTCAGTTGGAAGATAATTGCACTGCATTATGTGATCGAATAGCTGATTATCTCTCACCACGAGCCATTCTGATAATTAGTTTAAAGCGTGATTAAAAAGTGTGGCAGTTTGACATCAGTCAGGTTGTTTTTTGTATAGTTTCTTGTTTTAAACCAAAAGTGCAACACACACATTACAATATGTATCAAATGCTTTGCATGAATTAATGTGCATGTTTTAGAAAGTTAAAGCTAATAATAATAAGGTGTCATTTTTTTAATATATTTATGTCAGAAACTAATACATGACCTGCACTGGTTGTTCCAGACGAATATTTCTTTTGGTTTTGTGTCCTGAATTGCCCTATTTTCTCCTGGCAAGGATAGAGTGGTAATGTGCGGGAGAGACAGAGTGATCCTTCCAATCAGCTTCCATGGCAACAGGCCACCGGGGGGAGGGAAGGGAGGATGAGGGACTTTGGAGTTGGAGGAAGAGGAGGAGGCAGCCAGAAGGGTTGTGGGGAGGTGGGGGCTGGGAGGTGGTAGAATCTAACGCTGAAGCATGAGGGGAAGGCTGCGAGAGGTCTGGTTTTTCACAGAGAGGGAAAAAAAACTGTGTGTGTGTATATGTGTACTTTGAAATCTGAACAAAGGCGGAGAGTTAAAATAACTGCAGCAGAGCCTTCGTTATGTTTCATTCTGTTTAATAAAGGATATATATAATATATATAAGGATACATTGCAATGTCTTGTAATGTATGGAAAGTATGACATGTACAGAAACACTGTAATTGCTAGCTATCCCATCCACATATAATGAGTAACGTCTGAGCTGCTTTGCTTCCTACGGCCACTAGATGGACTGTAATCATGATAACCCAAACATTTTTCCATTCCCAATACTGTTATCAGATATATCACACACAGTATGTATCTGGTACTTTTCCCTTTAAGGGGCCAACAGTGTTCAGTCTGCATCTAATTAATGAGTTCAGGCTACCTATTTGACCTCATGGTAACTATGTGCCATTTCAAAAGACACAGTTACCAAAAAGGTGCCTGCATGTTCCTAAGAATCTAACAGCTTATTGGATTTCAATGTGCAGTATCAGGAGAGGGTCGGTACTGGTCAAAATACAAAAAGAATTTAGTTAACAGACATGGCTGTATTCTCTGATCTTAGTGGACATATATGGTTGCAACCAACAATAAATTTTATTTGTAATAGACAGCTTATTATATAAAATATACATATATAAATATCATGCAGACATATTAACAAAGCACTTTTTAAACTAGAAAGAAATCAAAAAATTTAAAGCTGCTTTCTTCCCATGAAAAATGCAAAGTTCGAAAAACTGAGAATTTTTGCTGTTTTACCTGAAGCAATGACATCAATGATTGATCAGCTGCCAGTCTGTCACAGTGATTTGTGTCTCCAACTGTGTACTGTGTGTTTTTTTGACTACTGGTCGTTTTGCGTCACTTTGAATCTCCTTGTACTCCTTTTGTCATGTCTGTTGGCAGGTTTATTTATTTTATTTTGTTACCTTCCCCAAGCTGATACTTTCGGTAGCATTTGCGTGTCATTCTGTCTGTAAACACAAAAGTTTTGAATGAATTCTGGTATAACTTTATAGGGATGTAGAGTGGGGTCATGTTAATAATCTATTAAAATTTAAAGTACAGCCACCAAGGTCTGATTCATGATTCACTGATTTTGGTCCTCTAGGTCTTTGCTGTGTAGACCCATTCAATGGCCTTAAAGGCTGTGTGATGAGCCCTTTCCTCTACTCCCTCTTCACCCACGACTGCAGACCTGCTGATGGTTCCAACACCATCATTAAGTTTGCAGATGACACCACGGTGATTGGCCTCATCAGTGACAACGATGAGGCCGCCTACAGGGAGGAGGTGGATCGTCTGGCTGAGTGGTGCGACAGAAACAACCTGCTGCTTAACACCGAGAAGACCAAGGAGCTCATCGTGGACTACAGGAGGAATGCTGACCCACATCCACCCATCCACATTAAGGGGACGGCTGTGGAGCGTGTGAGCAGCTTCAAGTTCCTGGGAGTCCACATCTCCGAGGATCTCACCTGGACGACCAACTGCTCCAAGCTGGTCAAGAAGGCTCACCAGCGCCTCTTCTTCTTGAGGACTCTGAGGAAGAACCACCTGTCCTCAGACATCCTGGTGAACTTCTATCGCTGCGCCATCGAGAGCATCCTGACCAACTGTATAACAGTCTGGTACGGGAACTGCTCTGCCTCGGACCAGAAGGCGTTGCAGAAGGTCGTGAAAACTGCCCAGCGCATCGCCGGAGCACCACTTCCTGCCATAAAAGACATCTACAGGAAGCGGTGTCTGAAAAGGGCTGGGAAAATCATCAAAGACCCCAGTCACCCATCACATGGACTCTTCACCCTCCTGCCCTCTGGGAGGCGCCACAGGAGCCTCCGGACTAAGACCACCAGGTACCGGAACAGCTTCTTCCCCACAGCTGTCAGACTCCTGAACTCTGCCTCCTGACATCTGACCCACGTTAAACTCATGGACTGAACATACACACACCCACAATGGACAACTGTACCCTCAAACACACAATAATAACATGGACTGAACCACCACTCACAACCACTAGCACTTTATAGCCTCTGTAGAAACTATCTACACCCTCACTTATCTTAACTGCACTACTGTATAGCTCTGTGTAAATAATCATTCTGTACATTCGATAATCTTTAATCCTACAACTGTTTACAACTTGCATAGTTCCCATTTCTGTATAGCTGTATATCCCAGATTCTGTAAAGTTATTTATTTCATATTCTGTATAGTTTTTCATATTTATATCCTGTTCATATCCTGTACATAGCTTGTACTCACTACAGCCTGTACATACTTATAGTTATAGAATATTCACAACATACTTCATACCGTGTACATTATAACATACCATAATAGACCCATTTCTGTAATATACTCACATATCTATATTATTGCTAATATATATTGTAATATATCTATATCACTAAAGCACTTCTGGATGGATGCAAACTGCATTTCGTTGCCCTGTACCTGTGCATGTGCAATGACAATAAAGTTGAATTCTATTCTAATTCTATTCTAATGATAGAGAATGACCAAGATTTATTACCAAATCGGAGGTAATAGCAAGTAAACAAGTACTGTCTCATTATTCTGATGACAATTTTTTCTCAGTGGTCAGATGACCTCCAAATGTTTTTATAGCCCTTCTGCTTACTAACCATTTAACTGAAGTGATTGCCACAGCCCTCAGCCCTAATATGTCACGCCATCAGTGACCAGCAGAGGGTGTTCTTTGTCAATGACGCCATCTTTTTACTGCAAATCTTTGCTTCAGCTTGAGTCAGGAGCCCATCATTAGCTCTTTGTCCTGTTTTGCTGCCTGGCTGGGTGTAATTATTTCCCCAGCGACTCAGTCAAAGGACTCGGTAACCAAAACAGACCTCTACAATAAAAATACAAAATGAGAGAGCTGGTTGGGCTGAGGGAACTGGTTAACATTGGGCACAAAAATGTAAGAGAAATAAAAAAATATATATAATAATTGCGCTGTAATTTAATTTTCCCCAAACATAAACATTTCTGGCTGATAGATCTGAGGAAGGTCAAAATCTGTGTATTAACAGATTTCTAAATTGGACATAAGAATGCTGGACATAATGAAAAGTGGTGTGTGGGGCTGAAAATATGCAGAAGCATTGGAAAATAGCATTCCGAGCAGATTAAAAGCCTGGCTCACAGTTTTATTTTCCTGCCTGGATCCCTCACTGAGACATTGTGGTATGGTCATTTCCACCCATAATATTCAGCTCACATTAAGTTATCAGTGACATACAGCATGTCCTGCTGGACATCGTGTGGGCAAGATTCTGACAGAAAAACAGGATGTTAGCTGTAGAAAAATGTGCTGAGGGAAATCTGTGTACACGTTTCTACAGCTAACATTTGTTAGTTTGGTTTATTTGATTTTCTGGCTCAAGAATGAGAATAAGAAAATACAAAGAGGAACATATAGCTTTTTCTTATCTGTTATCAGTCTGCATCAAATCTATTCTTAGTATTTTGAACAGTGGGCTCCAGCTCCAGTATGGCTAAGGTCCATGGAATGAACTTTTTATCTTACAAGTGGTTAAAAGAAGAAGAATATTTTTTAGAATTTATCAGAACATATTTAAATGATTTCTTGGGGGAAAGAAAAAAGATGATTAAGGTTACCTACAACCACTGCTATTTTCATTTTCATTTCAACCTATATTCTGTTTTCCACAGTCTTGTTTTATCATAATTGTATTGCAAATTAACGAAATAAGTATCATTAATCTACTAGCGGTAACTAGCTTAGCAACTGTTTTAGGCAGCCCAGCAGTACCAGTAGTGTTTTTAAAGAAACAGTGATTACAAAAAAAGTGCAATTTTTTAATGGTTTTTTTAAATAGCTAATAGCTCCTTTATTCCTACTATAAACTCTGGAGAAAAATACAGATTTTAAGTGATTTTTTTAATGTCAGTGTTTTGCATGTTTTTCCACTAATTTTAAGTCCAGTCACAGGAATCTCTGTTAATTCACAAATATGGTGATTTCCAAAGAGCTATTAGCCAAAAACTATAGTGTGCAGTCCATGCTGGGGTAATTTAATGAAAGTGAAGAAGTCGAGGACAAAAGACCAAGTGTCACCCAAAAACCAGATCCCATCTATACCAGATGATCGGTATCTGAATGTCATTCCCTAAAGAAATAGGAAAAAATCCAGCAAAGACCTGAAACAGGACCAGGGAGATGTATCTGGCCCTTCAGTGAAACCATCTACTTTCACTGACACCTTAGAAATGATTCAGCGGAAGAGCGACTGTGAAGAAGTCGTTCACGGAGGAATGTTAATTGCACTGTAAAAACTGTGATTGGGGTTAATTAGAATCTAATAGGAGAGTAATAGTAATTATTACTCAGTAAAAACGTGTATGAGTAGTTTTAATCAAATCTAAGCAAAATTCAATAATTTTGAGATGTTCAGTTATTTAAATTTACACAGTTTTGTTTGGGGTAAATTCAGCAATGGTTTGTTGAGTAGATTTTAAAAAAAATGTTTGAGTACTAAAAAAATTTAAGAAATCTAATAGATTTAACTGATGAAAGCATTTTCATTTTAATCATTGAACACTTCCGCCCATAATCCTTTGTGCCACGTGCAGGACACACGCGCTTCATGAGTGGACATCTCCATTTTGTCAGAGGTAAGACTTCTTAATTTGTTCAAATATAAGACACGGTTTAAACAATAACGTATATCGGTTTTGAGTAAAGGTTTTAAACAGTATGATACGTCGAAATTTTATTAATAATCATCACTGTAATGATAGTATCGTATTTTTACACAAATGGCAGTTAGTGGACTGCTAGCACAAGGTCACTTTCCAAGCCTTCACGACTGTGTTACTGAACAGCTTTAACTAACCACATGTTTTACCGTATTAAAAAACATCAACGACATATTCCGATGAGTTTTAACGTCTTTCATCCACGTTTAAAAGTTCATGAAAATGTTTTGCGCTCAGTTGTGAGTGATTTTGTCAGCCACAGTCAGTTTTTCGAACTCCAGTTTCTAATAATGGCGGCCGCTACTAAGTTTTAAAATTACTCTTAGTAATCTTTCTGGGTCACAAAATAAACTTTTAACATATTTTCAGGCGAGAAAGTAGCTGTGTAAACATCAAATATCTGATCGGTTCATCAAGATATCGCATGTTTGCAAAAGTGCTTCGACGTTTTCGGAGCATCTGCTACCCACCAGCTCGATAGCAAGCCGGGAGCTCGAGGGTCACTGAAGCCACTGAGAACGGCACAATTCCCGGCACATCATTTTCAGATCACCGCGGGGTTTCGCTACTCAGTTTAAACGTAATGTATAAGTCACTTAGACAACCTAAAAATGTTATTGTTTGGTTTTTTCGGTGTTTTATTTGTTCGTGAGTAAATCGGTTTGGCTGAGATTAAAGTTATTAGATTAGATTAGATAAAACAAAACTTTATTAATCCTCCGGGATTTTCACACAGCTGAATAAACGTCAAACAGAAAACTGATTAAACAAAAGTGTGAGACGGTCGAGAATTTACTCCAGCGTCCTGTTATATTTTAGATAGCAAGGAGCAGACGGCTGAGTTTATTAAACTCCACCGAGACAGCGGTGACGCTAATCAGAAGGCTAGACCGTCCAATTTCCCCAGCCGTTTACTTCCAGCCTACCCGACCTTCTGGGGACCCGGCCCACGTAGACCGCGAAGGCCGGGTCCTCAGGAGGATGCAGCCCATGAATTTGGACAAACTTTTAAGATATTTTCATGCGAGGTGCTGTGTAAACTTCAAATACCTGCTCGGTTTATCAAGACATCGCATATTTGCAAAAGTGCTCTAAAGGTTTGTGTTCGTTTAGAGGCGTTAAGTCAGTGTCAGTGAGTTTATATTTACTGTTAAGAGTAAATATCTCACCAGAAAATTTGTAGAATCATTATTAGAAAATAACAGTAAACGTCCTTATATGTTTTGAAATGTGTTAATCTATTGGAATGACTGCGTGTGTTTGTGTAAATTTTTTATTTTGGAGACTGCTATTAATGATAATGTTGCTTTCCTTTCAGGTAATGGAAGATCCCTCAACTTAAATTCACCTGATCAGCATGTAGACTGTGCATTATAAAGTAAGTTGTGATAACATGTTATATTAAATTAAACTAATGGTTTTGAAATTGAAGCGGCATAAAATTACCAAGTTGACCCCACTTAATCTAACTTATTTGTTTTTGTAAAAACAATAAGTAGAAAATAATTGCTTATTATTTGTAGGATTTCTTTCTTCTTCTCTATAATCTCAACATCAAATGTGTATAGATACCCATGCTCTTACATTTGTCATCAAAAACTATTTAGATTCTTAGATATATATTTTTCCATCACTTTAGGACCTGGCAAATGGGATGGCAGTGTAAGATATGCAAATCTTTTTCAACAAACAAACAAACAACAAAAAACAAAACGACAACAACAAAAACTTGATAACATGTACATCTCCCAAGTATTTGTTATTTGCAACATTTGGTGTGTTGAAGTGTGCTTTTTGTTTTATAGTTTTATATCTCAACTATTGTATAAATGAAAAGTAATAACTAATTTTATTTAATTGAAGGGAAATTTAACTCTGCCCATTTACATTTTATTCTAGGTTGAACAAGATGGAGGCAAAGCTTCGTGTAATTATTGATGACCAAATCGAGAAGTTGGTTCTTCCATCAGGGATCCCACCAACATTGGAGGAGCTGCAGAGTGTTGTGAAGGATACTTTTGGGATTTCAAATGACTTCAGTCTTCAGTATTTTGACCCAGAATTCCAGGACTACTTCACTCTTCACAGAGCTGACCAGATAAAAGACAAAGACACTGTGAAGGTTGTTGGCATCACCCCAGTCATGCTAAGCTTGACTCCGGTTGATGACAGTTTTGGCGGCCCCTCTGGCCAACTGTCTGACTATGACTCCTCATATGCTGAGTCAGTTGTATCCAATGCAGACTCTGCTGCAACTACTTCTTCTCAGGACACCATTATTCTCAAAAGGCAGAAGACCACAGAACGTTGTGAGCCCTGGCCGAAACAGTTTCCCATTCCACAGTTTGCATATGAAACTGAGATGTACCTGGAAAGAGCCACTGAGGAGTATAAAAAGAATGGAAATCTTCTGCCCACCTCCAAAGTAAAGACTGATATTCTTGAGAAGTTGGCTGAAACTATATTTACATTTACGGCCTATCCTTCAAGTGCACAGGTTAGTTATGTTGCTGAGGCACTTGTGACAAAATACCCTTGTCTCAAGGAACCTGGCTCTTTCTCAGGTTATTATGGTTGGCAACAAAGCATCAAATACAAGATGGCCAATTATCGTACAAAACTTAGAGGGTTTGGTGTTCCTGAGTTGACATGCAATGCCATGAAACACAAGAGTCCAGGTGACCAGAAGTCTGCAAATAAAGTGAAAAAGCCTCGGAAAGCAGAGGTAAATTACCTTCCGCCATATCCAGCAGGTGAAGATGAGGACAGTCAAGAAGAAGAGAGAATTCAGTTGCTTACTGAAGTCAAGAAAAGAGACAACAACAAAGTGATAAAAGAAAAAATGGCTAAAACATTTGCACATAGACGACATGAAATTGTCAACCTGTCCCCCAGCATTGAAGACATCAAAGCCAGATGGCCAGCTTTGTTTGAGGCATCTCATGTGAGTTCCAAATTCATTTTGGGTAGGCTTTTGGGTTTTTTTAATGTAATCTTTCAAACTTCAAATAATTTGAGGCCGCATCATGTTTTTTTTTGTCGTTCAGCTGCAGGATGAGTTCTACAGGATCACCCTGGTACACCTTGAACCCAAATTCATGTCCATGCTGGATGAGTACACTCCCAAACTGTTGGCCCTTTTCCATTCCAAGGGGGGAGCCATGGGATTGAAGTTGCAGGCTATCATAGCCAAGGTATTTTCCACAGACATTTCAGCTTGGAATTTTATTTAAAGAATTTTTTTGTCAAATTTCATTTGCATGGTGCACAGCTCCACTAATTTGTTTGCATGTTTTTGTCAGTGCAAGAGGACGCCAGGACGTCACTGATATAATTAACAACACAATTATGGGTTTCATGTTTTAATTGTATTTTAAATACATGTCTATTCTTAGTAAAAACAAACAAACAAAAAACAAACAAAAAAACACAAGTACAGGTATTGCTGGGTTTTTGTTTTGTCCCAAGAAGGAAAAACCCTTTCTGACGAACATAAACTAAATTAGATAAAAAACTAAAAGAATAAATTAATGTAATTTACTAAAACGACACATTTAAAGATTGAAGCTTACAAGCATGTTGACAATACCTTTGTGTTGACTGTCAGCACCCAGGCATGTGCATTAACATCAGCTAATTATCGCACATAATGTTCCATGTGATGATAATTTGATATTTAACAGTTTTTTTTAATACTGCCAATTCTCACAGTTTTGTCTTAATAAATGGTCACTTATCTGATGGTAATTTTTGGAATTCTTGCTCATTTTCAGTCACCAAGCAATCCTAGCAATGACATAACCAGAAATCTGGTTATTCGGTGCTTGATGGTGTACCTTGGGGAGTCCATTGATCAACTGATCAAAGAGTACAGTGTAAGTGTTGAAGTAGAAACATTATTCTGTTTTTGTTATTCATATGTGTTTGTCAAGTTTCAAATAATTTGAGGCATTATCATGTTCTATTTGTCATTCAGCTACAGGATGTGTCCAGGAAATATTTCATGTGTGCAACTACAGTCAGAAAACTCATGTGTTTGTTGTTTCAGGATGCTGATGAGGATGGTGTGTCACAAGATCTTTCTGAACAGAGGATGAAAATCTACAAAATCAAGGCTGTTGGATCTGAGGAGGATGACATTGGCATTGTGCTGGAGGGTGTGAGAGTTATGCCTGCTCTGGGCAATTTTCCAAGAGCATGCGCAATGCTGGTTGAATTGACATATGCAGTCAATCTTGCCTATCCCAAAGAGCTAAAATACACCTTGGAAGTATTCCAGAAAACTTTCCTTGAACTGGATTGTGCTAAGCTCTCACCAAAAGTGAACAGCCTCAAGAACAAGTTATTGGCTTAAGTGAGGACTCTGAAAGAATGAAAGGGAAGTAAGCTCACTGAAAACCTTTGGTTTGTCTTTGTTAGATGCAGCTATCTTTTCAGTTTTCAAAATAATTTCAACTTATTCATGTCTTACCCAAATGACCTGCAATGTGTCAGGCTGTATTTGTGCTCTTCATTTTAATGTTTGTTTTTTATTACCTACAAGTTTCTTAGGAATATTCTGTTTGAAAGGCAACAAATTGGAGGAATCACTAGTGAAGCTTTTCTTTGTTTATAGTGTATGTTACTATAAAACATTAGTTTAAAACAACTTTAAAATTTAACAGAAGTGCAGTCCTGTAGCTGTAGAAATGTTACTTCCTCTTACATGTGTCTTAGATTTTCTCAGGTTAAACATCCAAATTGGGATAAAAGGTTGATTTACATTATTGATATTCCATGTACATGAGTTAAAAAACCTTTGTTCTACAGTTATATTGAGTGATTCAATTTAACAAAAGATTGACTAACTAAAGTTTTTGTTAGTCAATCATAAATAAGTAACAGAGATAAAGGAAACGGTAAAGGATATTCAAATTTCAGGTTCATGTTGATATTACAGTCTAATCTAAAGATTAATTTCTTTTTTACAAAACTGGTTTACATTCATGCAGTTTATGTTGCTGTTGCTCTGTACACAAAGCTGTGTGATAAACTGTTTATGACACTAAAACAAATTTACAGCAGAGGAATGTATTTAGGAGATCAGGAGATTGTTGATGAGAATTCAGTGTATACGAGCAGAAAAATGTTATATTATAAATTACTGTTTTATTTTCCACAATAAAACAAATTACTGTGTTGATGTTTTCTTTGTGAAATTGATTCATTTTACTCAGAAAATAAGTTAAATTCATTTCATTTTCTCTTATTATTCAGTCATTATTTTTAAGGTTTATTTGGAAAATTATTGAATCCAATTTGAGTTTTACTGAAAAAACAAGAAGATTTCATTTCTTTGTAATGGATATTTTAGGAAGTTTTTACTAAACATTTGCCAGATAGTTAGTAAATTCAAAGTAATTTTTCTCAGAGACTTATTTCATATCAATTATTTTTTTTGGTAAAGTTGGGCAATTTCAACCTTCAGTTTGAGATTTTGACCCTAAATCCAACACATATTTACAGTTTAATTCTATTAATATCTACTTTTGTTTTCTATTTGAATTTAATTAACATTTTCTCTACATTTTACATAAATCTTTTGAAATTAAAATCTACTTAATTATTTCAAGTGTCACTTTGTTGCCATAACTTTTTTAAGTAACCTCTAGTCACAGTTTTTACAGTGTGGTGACAACCAGTCTTATGTAGTGATGAATCTAAAGATTTAGGTTAAATCCCTCATCACTCTGTATAGAAGAGGTAAAAAGACAGGTACTGTGTCCACAGCCATCTGTAAAATATCAGTACATTTCTGAACAACTGCAAATACTCGCCTATTGTGAATCTGAAATTAAAATCACTGACCTTTTTCCAGTTTGTCCTGGCAGAATTTTTCATGGACTGGCTGGACCTCAGATATTACCGAAGCAGTGGACGTGTAGAATATGAAGCACCCAAGATCGAAAAGAAGCTTTGGAAATTCCTTCAATGAGCCTTGGAGTCTAATACTGAAGACTAAAAGAAATGACAAGAAAGCCTGAGTACAGACTGTGCTGAACAATAAGCAAAATATTGACCTTCAAGCTCATTAGATTTGTACACTTGATTTTTGCTGTAGATGCTGTAATTCTATGCAGTTTGCATGTCATAATAAATCACTGCTATCCCATTTCTCATTTTTCTTTAAAAAAATAAATAAAGAAAAGCGTGTTGTCTTGAAATGTGTACAAAGTACCCACCCTATGATTTGTAGTTGCACTGCATTTTCTATCCAATATAAGCCTCTGGTTTTTTTGTGAATGAGTTTTTACTTAAGTAAATGACCTCCAATGATTCCTCTGTGTGTTTCCAGGGAGTAAGCACCAGATGGCAGACTTCACCTTTAAAACAGACTTATTATGTAGCCATTCAAATACACATCCAACAACTCTACTATCAAGGTTAACGTCACCAGTAACAGCATATTTTGGCTAAATGTGACAAAATAAATATTTTTATTGCCCAGTATACATGTCAAAAAAGGCACTAAATGTGATGTTTTGCTGGAAATATATCCCTGTAAGAGCCCATAAGGTGCCCGGATCTTACTTAGTTAACCTAGTGGCCCATTAAAAAACCTGTTACAAGCAGATACAAAGTATTTCACTGTTTATGCTCCCATTAAAACACAGTACAAGTTGGGGCCAGCTGTGGTGTGTGAATGTGAAAAAGATGAAACAGTCATTTTTTTCCAAGTCAGAAGAGGAGGAGGTGGCTGAGAGCCAGTCAGGAGAGCAGATGGCGTCTCCATCTGTCTGGTCTGTTTAAAGAGCTCTGCAGGCGAGGCCCCAAGCCAAACAAGCCAGCTACACGGTCTGGGATGATCTCAGAGCTTTCACTCTCGCATTGCACCCTAAAGCTATCAAGATTTGATCCTTTCACAGAACTCCAAAATCACTGCACTTTGCAGTGCAACCCAACTTTAAAGACTCTAAATGAACTGATTTGCTAGAGACAATATTGCAAGTATACGGATGCATAAATCCAACCAGGAAATGTAGCTATTCACAAAGAGTTGAGTTTTACTTCTTTGCACGTTCTGTTGCTTCACCTTCAAAGACCGTGCATTGTGCTGCTTTCCTTTTTGATAGACACGGTTGTTAAGATTGTACATCGCTCTCCTCTAGCCTGCTGTATCTTAATGGAGGCACAGCAGGAAGTAAAAACCTCAGTAATAGGAGAAGTGTTGCTGTCATCTGATACTGAATGCTGTGTCTACCTGTGTCCCTAGAAAGTGATCAGAAAGCGCATTCTGAATAACAAAGTAGAGGTCATAATATAAAATTGGCTGCATGTCTCAATTTCAATTTTATTTATATAGCGCCAAATCACAACAAAAGTTGCCTCAAGGCGCTTCATACAGGCGCTTGTTTCTTTTAACAGCTTTTTTTGTTATATAACACTGAGAAATATTATCATTTCATAAATTCTACAGAAGTGATGGGGAAGAATGCAGTCTTTTCCACAACACTGACTAGACCAAGGAGCTTATCCTGGATTTCAAGAAGAAAGCTCCCCCTCTGGAACCTGTGTGTATTAAAGGTGCTGAACTGGAACATGTTTACAATTTCAAGTTTCAGAGTCTGTCAACCGCCAACAATCTGAGGTGGTCGGAAAATATTTCAGTGACGCTATTTCATTAGGTCAGTAAAAGAAGCAAGCCTGGCAACCAGTCCGGCCTTACAGAGAAGAGGTACTTCACAAGACTGTGAGGAAGTGCCACGCAAAGAAAAAGCGAGACCTTGCTCAGACGTATTAAACTGTAACAAGCATAATGGGCACACAGCTCCTTCCATGGACACGTTGCAGGGTGCGTGAAGTCAGGTCAAGGAAGTCAGAGGCATAAGCAGAGAACACCAAGAAAAACAGGAAGCATTAGCACAATAATATTAATCATTTGAGACATTGTAGAAAAATAGCTTCAATGTTTTGATTTCTGTGATGAAATTATGAGTATAAGGTTAGAAAAGCATATGTTTCTGATTAAGTTTGTTTGGTCCTGAGAAGACAGTGTAGAGTAGGTTTGTCAGAATGTTTGTCACATCTTTATCACAGTGCCCAATAGTGCCTGTTTATTCTGAAATTCTGTATCTGAAAGGCTAAAACATGCCAACACTCAGTAGATGCTAACACAGGTCCTAATTGCCCATGGGTTGATCCAGCTTATTTTACATTAAACTTAGAATTCAAATTGAAATATTTAGTTTTAGATTAGAAGTTAGACGTATATTTTATTCCACTATAAATTTGTTAAAACTGTACTAATTTAACTGGCATTAAATACAAGTTGGTCAAAGGCATAGATTATCATCTGATGAAGTTTTGCCTTGTTTTGAACATATCCTAGCTACAGAGGCCCTAAAAGCTGCCCATGGGTGCCCAAACAGCAAAAGTTCCCTTTCTTAAATGTAGTTATCTGGTGTTAAGGTAAAGTGAGTTCATTGCATAAACCAGAGGTCTGTTGTGTCGGGGGAAAGGTTTTCATGCAAGACAGAACCAAACTAGTATAAATCCATGAAATTAAAACAAATGGCTAAAAGAAGCCAGCAGCTAGAGAGGTACAGATGATAACTCTCCAGGTTTAGTCACTTGAATCACAGTTTATATAGTTTATTTATGAGTATAATAATGCAGGATAAGCCAGGCCTTCCAAAGGCCGTTTATCTTTAGCTGAAAAGGAACATCACAATCAATCAATAAATGCTGGGTGTTTTAGGCATTCTCTGCAACATAAAGAAACTAACAATAATAAATAATGTGCATTGAGGTGACATTTTAGCAAGGCATCAGGGCTGTGGGATGCTGCTACATTTCCAGACTTTTCTTGAGAACCAGAAGGACCTTTTGACCCTTTAAGTGGTGCCATGTTAAACTATGCTAAGTGCTCGTATTTGGTAGCAATATCATTCAGTGGTTTACTGGAATATATGACATCTGTGTCTAGATATAATTTGTGGCATTGTAGAAAAATAAAATGTGAATTGCTGCTTCCATCTTCTTGTCTTATCAAAAGAATCATATTTCAGCCTGTCCTCTAAATACAGTCGTCTGGAGTGCTTGGCCAAAAACCAGCGAGGGAGCCCACACACAACCAGCAGCATCTTTTCTTTAATAGAAGCAGACAGTGTTTGTACCCTGCTGAATCTTCACCATAATGTCCCTTATATCATCTGTTAATGAAGAAAATCCTCTCTAAAACTTTGTGTTAGGGGACTTTATGTGTCCCCTTCTACTTATCCCTGCACTTCAAACAGTGTGTATAAGCTTGTGCATATGTGAGTGTTTCTATCTGTTTTGACTATGCTACACATCAAGATGCATATCACAGAAACTCTTAACTACTTCATTAGTCCAGAACATGTTCTCAGTGGCCAATTTTCTTTAAAACTGACCTTCGCTTGCAGAAGTGAAATAACGTTGGAAATAGAAAGTGGCTTAATCAGGTACAAAACTACACTTGTAGTTCTTTTCTTCTGTGTATATCAGAGTAACTGCAGTAAGCTGAGTGGCCTCAGTGGACACAGGATCCAGCAGAAAGTGACACACTCTGGCCATTTCTGAATAATGTATGTGCTGCTGGTATAAATAGAGTGATACTGTGTCCTCTAAAGTACTATCAGATGAATATATCATGACCACTCATTCATTAAGACTGGATTATCTGGATTGCTTCTCGATTCTTTTCTCTCTGTTTGTGTATTGATGTTTCTGCTGTGGCTGTAACTCCCTGTTTCAGCCACATAACTACTGTTTTTCTTTCTATCTAGTCCTGTAACTAAGCTTTTCTCGTGGCTCTTCCTCTCTCCTCCCACTCTGTTCTTCACCATTTGCCTCCTGCTCAGCTTTGCCAGCTCATGTGAGGTGAAAACAGTGACTCCAGGTGCTTCCCTTGCTCCCCATTAAGAGTGTAAACATGGGACAACATAGTGGAAATGACACTTTTACAGGATGAGACAGTTGAAATAAATTTTTCAGAAGTTAAATGTAAGCAGTACAAGAGGAAACTGAGTTAAAGTGTTCATTTCTCTCTTTGTGTTAGTAGTCAGTAAAGGAAAACACTCCCCGGGAAGAGGTGGTGCAGTTGTTGAAACATTAACAATATATTTGCCTTCATGGATGCAGCGTGGGCCATCAGCTTAGGTGTTAAGGGCCTTCCATCATTTGTTCAGAAATAATAGGCTCTCCTACCCTCCCCGGACCTGGTGTCAACGGGAGGATGGGTGAGGCAAAAAGCTGTTAACCTGCTTCCTGGAAAACTGCTGGGGTTGGTTTGTGGTCCCACAGTTGTCAATGGTGTGTGTTATATCTATAAAAATAGCAGGAAAATCAACCAGTTTGTCTCTATGGTTATCTGGTTTTCTTCAGAACTGATATAAAATGTCACATTTGATGAAGGTTACAAAGGAAATGTTACACACAGCTCAGTGTTAGAACATTTGTTAGTTCAGGCTATATACAGTTTAACCATCAACAGGTGGCTTGAGGCCAGCCGCAGCATGTGCTTCTCAGTTATTAGCACGAGCATAAAATTTGAATCAGTGACTTGAGTGACCAGTGAGAAATCTGAAGGATTGTGAAACAAATAGGAGTAAACCTACCTGGAACCCTTATGTGCTTCCAGGAAGCTTTTATTTTGGAGGAGTTTCTAAAATGCATTTGCAGCAGCTGCAAGTTTTGTGAAAACCCACAGTCAGTTTTCAGGTTTTCACAATCCCACTGCTTATATTTAATTAGTAGTCGTGCACAACTACAGAAATGAACAAGTGTAAGAGAAATTAAGTTGCTAAATGTGCACATGGATTTGTGCATTTTCACAGAAATTTCTAGCTGGACCTCCTTCTTGATGACAAAACGAACTTCATGGCGGATGGCAAATGTGAGTCCTGGAAAAGCACAGGTGTCATTTCTAACATTTACTGTGATAGCATCTAAAACACCAGAACACAGAAGCTGAAACAGCACAAATGGTTTAGCTTTACATCTTTGCCTTACACAAAAGTCTGTTTTATATGTACAATCAACACGAGTCAAATGATACATTTGCCATAAAATGTATCTAAATATAATGTAAATGTATTATTATGAATGTAATTAAGGAATCCTTAAGCTATTTGAACATTATTAACTATATATTTTAAGCTGTTAAAGAAGAAACTTAACAGAAGGTTAGGGTTCCCTGTCCCATTTCCCGCTTCTTTATTCTCAGGCAGACAGCTTCTCTTTTTTGTAAACATGTGACTTTACCTAGTCTTCTGTGAGCATGAGTGATTCGAGGGCAGAGGAGAAAGGAAAAACTTTCCCTGTAAACTTTTGCTATTCTCCTCCTCCTTCCTCGAGCCTCTTACTGTGCCTGCACAACCCAGAGCGCTCTCTAGACAGAGAAGGACTCGAGTAACATCTCATCTCTGTCCCTCATCCTCTCATACCCCCCTCGCTTCCTGACTCACCTGACACAATAGACTTCCCCTCAGTGCATCAACCTGAAGAGAAAAGAGGTAGTGGGGGTGTACGGTTTCTTTACAACAATGGAAATTCAATCAGGAAATAGAGAGGAGGTGGCGAGTGTGACCTCGGGCTCCGTTTCTCAGAGTCCCTCTGGGCTACAGGTAGAAGCATCAGATGATCCGGTGCTCAGAGAGGACCTACAGGCTAAGAGGATTGAGAGGTTTGACATCCCGCTCGATAGCCTGAAGAGGATGTTTGAGAAGCCCGCTGTAGGAAACACAGTAAGTACTTTGACTGTGAAGTTTTGTCTTTATATTGCAATGTGAACTGCACTTTTGTGAGCAGTGACATCCGTTTTTCTCCAGGGGAAATAAGTGGTATAGGTAACTGCCACTTTTTGCTGAGTGTGTCAGGTAGATGGATGGCTTTAATGCAATGCGCATTTGAACAAATTGAAAAGCTCTTGCAACCTTCAGAAAAATGTAAAGTCAGTAGTGGTAACATGACTGTGAAGTCATGCTTCAGGCAAAAGCCATCAAGTTTATGTGGAGTGAAAGTGTACACTATGCAGATTTCACTGCTGCAGACTGTAGCTCTCTTTCTTTATGTACTGGCAGGAGCTGACCTTTACTGGTGACTTATTTTTGGATATAATGGGAAAGAAAACACACAGTGCTGTTTATCTCTCTATTTACTTTAGTACAGTTATCTTGCTGGCAGTTTGGAGTTTCCATCACTTTGTTGATTCTGGGGGAAAATGCTTCTAGGACACGTCTCCTTACCCAAGAGGAGGACGGCCTTCTCTCTCTAGCTTTGTTTTTCCATCCAAGCTGGCTTCTCTGAGGGGAAAATCTAAGTCTGTTGGAATTGAAGTGTTCCATTATGAGACAAGCTCCCATTTACCAAATGTCTGATGATGGGACAAAAAGGCCCAGATGACCTACTTTTTTGTTCCTAATGTGGTTTAGAGACCAATTCAAACCCCTTAAATTATTCCAAACGCATAAAATAAAAGGCAACAAAATCCAAAACAGTTGATGAATTATGGACCATGTATTTTTAAATATACAACGGTGCCGAGTGGTGGCAGAGATGCACTGATATTTGACACCCTGTTATTTAAGACCTATTTTGGGGGCTTTATGGTTAAGCAGGATTTTAAAAATAACCCTGTAATTGGTATGTCGGCTGCTGCTGGAAGCAGCGTGAAGCTTCTGTGTTAGACTGAGAAGAGAGAAAGAGAGGAGAGAGGTGGGTCCATCAGAATTCACACCTGGCCCCTGAGATGAAAACATTTTATGTCTGTGACTAATGAGGTACATCACTAAAGTCAAGATTTAACCATAGCATCTTCAGACGTTTATTTTAGCTTTTAAGTTTATCTTTTAGTATATCCTATTTTTTTCTTAATCAGAGCGGTGTGGACTACACTTATCTGACCTCTAACAATCTCAGGAATTAACACCTACACTTTGGCTTTATTTTGGCTCTTGCATTTCAGTTTCCCATGTATAAAACTTTGTTATCTCACCATTAGGAAAATGGTGCTAGGCTTTGATACACAAAGAAATGTGGATACATGTGTTCTCAGTGTTATCAGTCAGTCTTGTAGTATTTGGCTTAGTAAAGCTGTTTCAGCAAAGAGTTTTTCTGTAACAAGGCGTTAAATGAGTCTTTGTAAGGTGAGAGAAGTGACTTGTAGTGGCAAACATGAAGAGACACATGCTTGCTCTTCTTTATCCATACGCATTACTGCTTCAGTTATGCTTATGTCTACCGTTAGCACATTTTACATCTGTAGCAGGATATTGTTTTTGTTAATAGCTACTAGCTAACAATAGCATTCAGCAGATAAAGAGAGAAGTATTTTTTCACTGTAGACCAAAAGCAGAAGTCATTTTTAAACATAATCAATACAGTATCACAAAGCAGGAGGGGAAACTGTGATTTTCTTTTAAATTTACTGTCATTTTATTAACGAGCTTAAAACGTCAGTATTGTGTTCATGGCTTATTTTTCTGCTCAAAGAAAGAGTGTGACATAAATATTAATGTAATTTTATTAGACAATTAATATATACAAGTTTTCTAAAGCGAAACCTCAATTAAAGGTAGAACTGCAATACCAATCAACAGCCTTCCTAATTATTAACTGCTGCTTAAAAAATAAAAACATGTTAGGGTTTGTTATGACTTTTCTGTATGAAATTTCATATTTGGTTAAAATAATTACTTTCCTACATGACTGCAATATTAAATACTGGGTAAGTATGCTAATATTATTGCTAAATAATAATTGCTCCCGTTATTTTGTGCAGTAAAACTAAAATTAATGTCTATAATCACGCTGTAGACGCACCACACAAACTGAAATCAGCTGATTGTAGCACAACTGTAGAATTGATAGGCACGCAGACTAAAAAATTCCAAGGAATTATTGGAATTCTTAGTTTCTTCCCCACAAGAACCAGTTCTCAGTTGTCATCCCTAGATAAAAGAAAAGAGTTTTTTTTAGGACAGAGTTTTGCATATTTTACTACTGTATTTACAGTCTACTTCCAGTAAAGACAGCTACCATAATGCTTCTGGGAAACAGTTACCTTTGTCTTTCTTTGTTTCTTAACTAATCAGGTTACCACCTTGCAAAATTTTCTATCAGACTCAAGTCTTCTAATTATGAGTTGGTTCTTTTTATATATATATATATATATATATATATATATATATATATATATATATATATATATATATATATATATATATATATATATATATATATTCAAACATATTTCTCTCTTACGTGTGTCTCTCTAAGAAAACAAAAATGGATCAGTTATTTACATTCTTTTTAGGTAACAATCTGTACAGCTGGTCAAAAGTCTGGGTGTCATAAGCTGGCACTGCTACACATGCTGTATCTTGGCACTGTATCATGAGTGCTCATAATCTGCTCCGTAGAAAAAAAAAAGAAAAAAAAAAAGAAACAAGCCTGTAGTCAGTGTCAGTGGAGCATATGGGCAGTATTCCCAGATTCCCAGAGAGAGTGAGGACTAGCTCTCTGCAACCGGCTGGCTATAAAACCTGACCTCATCTCCAGCTTATCTATATTGTAGTGCTTCATATTTGATGATGCACAGCATTTTTCTATCTGCGCTCCATTTCATTTATTTAAACAGCACAATGCCATTCGATGGTCAGCAAAAGCAATGTGTGATGGATTCCCGGGTGGTCGCTCAGCCGTGGCCAGAATCCACAGTGTTGGTGGGGAGAGAGGACTGAGAGGATTGTTCGCAACAATCGTGGATTTGAAATGATGTAAGGTTTTATTGTGCAAGGAGTATGTTTTTTTGCAGTTGTGTAGTATGCGTGGGATACTGGCTTGCGTTTACAACATCTGCCTGCCCTCCTGGTCATGACTGTGCACACAAGGAAGAATAAACACATGCTTTAAACAGATGTGGTGGTGCTGTGTCATGTTTAACTCTTTAAAGCTTGAATGGGCTTTGTATATATGCACAAATGTAGGCCACTGACCAGGACACTAGATGGTTAAAATGTATACACATGGCTTTCTGGCTTTCATGCCATGAGTTGGTGCTCATTCATGATGCGATGGCCGCTGTTTGCCAGTGGGTGGCAGTGTAACATCTGTTGGACTGAGGAGGTAAGCTGAGGTTCACAGCAGTCACAGTATAGGTCAAACTGTGTGCAAAGAAAGATAAATAATATGGTCTTAATCAGGAAGTTATCATGGTGAGACAATTGCTCATCACCTATGCTAATTACAGTTGATTCCTAATCCCAGAAGATGTCTTAAAATGGCCTTTTTATTTGTCTAAGGCTGTCAGATTATCAGGATTTACATAAACGGTGAAACATTTAATTCTGATGCATCTGGTGGATTTTAAACCCAACATAACAGAGTTTAAAAGGATTTCATACTATGGTATAATCCTGGTCACAGCTGGGTAACAGGATAACATGGTTAAAGATAGAGAGCTGTCTAAGCTTTTTTAGGCAGAGGTCTCATGGTCTCTAGTTTCTGGCTCAAACTGTGTCTACATAAATTCGGACAGCGGCACAAGAGGTCTGGAATGTTCCCCCAGTTTATTTTCATAACCTAAATCATCACTGTCACTGACTCACTCTCAGACATTTGGACTGATTCAAGCAATAGTTGGAAATATTTTCTCTAAAGCTTTCACGATGTACTCTTGAGGAAAGACCTTTATTCAAAGAGTGTTTGATATGAAAGGCAGTAAAAGAAGCAATGCATTAGGCTTTTCATATAGTTCATTTGTGCTGCTTTTTTAAAGTCGTCTTTTGCCTGCTTTTAAGTGAGTGGGATTTTGCCACTCTGTCACACTTAGGAATCCCATTGTAAAGTGCCAGATGACATGCTGAAAGCTGAAAAATGAGACTGCCTTTTGCTTAATTGTGAACCATTTTCCACAAAATAAAAAGACGAGATCAATCAATATGCACCACCATACCTAAACGCACTTAATTAAATATTAAATAAACTAAGGGCCACAACATGTCCCTGCAAGAAATCAATCCAGACTTGATGAGGATGCTAGCGTCTTTATCAAGTGCATTGGGCTCGTAAAAATTCCATTAACACTTTACCAGGCATCTATTTTGTCTCTGATTCAAATCTTTTAATGGAGCTGGCATCACAGGCATGTGTGTGTGAGTTGCTAGTCTTGCTGCATGATGATGAAGGTTTGTTGCTTGTCTGCTTGGATGTGAGAATAGTCACACGCTACCAAACAGAAGCTCTAAATCGCTCTGCTTTATTTGACTCAAAGGAGTCTTTTTCCTAGCGTTGTTTGGTTTGTTTATGGAGTGTACAAGTATAACATTTTCTGTTTATTTAAGTCTGTGGTTGTTAAGGTTGTTTCTATAGGTACTGTAATGTATCATATGTACATTTCCAATATATGATAATCAATTTCCATGTGTGGGAAATGAATGCATATCTCCAGTTCTCTGTTTTTTCCATACAGATTTCCGTGTGACTCACATGGTCTTTTTTTCTAAACCAGTATTATATGCACAGCCCCATAAAAGCATGTGTGATAAACAGTCCAAGACCTCAAGGCTCATTCTTTGAAAAATTCAGTGTGGCGTTGCAAGTGCACCACTGCACATACCCCAATCATTGTTGCCATAGCGAAACAAAAGAGGAAGTGCTCCTGAGATAAGGCGCACAATGCAAATTAGGTGGTTGTAAACCTGTTGACTAGAGCATTGAAAATGCAGAGAATAAAGAGGAGGTTACAGTTAAGCCATAGCTATGCTAACAGCTCTGTAAATCTATACTTAGTCACACGTAATCTTTGACTGGAAAATATAAACGACAAATATAATGGCAAACATGGCCATGCTTACAAGTAGTAGACGTTTATAGTCAGTATATCTTCTGTTAGTTTAAAGGGAAACAAAACTAAGATTTTTTTTACTTACTTTCAAAAAATATAAATCTGCACAAGTATGTATAACACGTAGGACACTCCATCTGTAGGACAACCTCAAAAAACCCAGGTTGTATTTGAGTTTTTCTTTTTCTTGCAGAGATGCTGATACTATTATATAATGCAACCTTTGTGCTATTATGTTTGTAAAGTGTTGATTGATGCATGTGAAAGAAACAGCTGGTTGTGGTAGTGACTGATTTCACAAGGGCAGAATTTCAGTTTAAATTCAAGGGGTTTAAATAATTTTTTTTAAAGACACTCTTCAGTTTTTAGAGAATAATTGGACAGTTGACTGGCAAATGGTTTGATGCCCAGGTGAGGCTCGTTCTCTCATTATTTCATGACAAATTAAGCAGATAAAGGATCTGGAATTTATTCCAAGTGTCAGACTTGCATTTGGTAGATGTTCATTTAAACTCTTAACATGAAAGGGAAGAAGTGGAAAAAATGCATCATTAGTCTTTACAACTGCAATAACCCTATCAGAAAAATAATATTATCTTTTTAAGTGGCCAAACAAATAATCTCTCAGCACTCAATCAAAAGGCTCAGAAGACTATCCCTACTACACACTACTAGAATGGCCAATAAGCACTAATTCAATTCAATTGTATTTATACAGTGCCAAATAACAACAGCAGTCACCTCAATGCACTTTATATTGTAAGGTAGACCCTACAATAATACGTACAGAGAAAAACCAACTATCATATGACCCCCTATGAGCAAGCACTTTGGTGACAGTGGGAAGGAAAAACTCCCTTTTAACAGGAAGAAACCTCCAGCAGAACCAGGCTCAGAGAGGGGTGGCCATCTGCCACGACCGGTTGGGGTGAGAGAAGAAAGACAGGATAAAAGACATGCTGTGGAAGAGAGACAGAGATTAATAACAAATAACATAAGAGTCCTTTTGAATTAGTGGTAACGAATGTACTGTACCTAACATTCTTATTTTGTTTACAGGAGTGATTCTGATAGACTGGCGAGATATTTTTTTTCTATTTTCATACAAAATCCAAATTCCACAGCGTATGGATATCATGTGGAAGAAGGAACAGATCTGTGGAGGAAAAACAAACAAAAACCCCTACTCACGGATGTAATTAAAATTACAGGGGGGCAAGGGGGTTTGCTGAAAAACAGAAGGTAATTTTGTCTGTAATTATTACTCCAGGAGGGATGAAAATTCCTTCCTTACACATAGTCTCTAGACTGGATTAAAATCACCAACCAAGGAAGGCAAAATTAAAATCAGCCCACCTACTGTTGAGAAAGCCCATATGCACGGAGCTTAGGTGACTCTTGTTTTAATATAGCAGTCAGTTTGCTCATCTACATGATCTTGTGTGACTCGCTCACATAATTATAGACTTAAATCCCCAAAATATGACCTAGGCATGTAGCCTATGTCATTTACATGGTTTAATTTATATTTGGGGGAGCCTGAAAACAGACACAGATCCCAAGCCTCTTTGGAAGTCGACATGTATAAATAGTAGTGCCTGGTTATGTTGGAATTGCTCAGTGAACATTTAGAGAGCCAGGCGCCTGATGAAAGAGACTGAAATATGATTTACATTCAGCGAGCATGGGGCCATATTGTGAAAGAGAGGACTGCGAGAGTGCATGGGAGGGGCAGGCAGAGGGTACGGAAGATGAAGATGGATAGGGAGCAATAAAGATTCAGAGGGAATCAGTGGGGGTGGGTGGGAGTTGAAAGAGATTTCAAATGAGTGAGTTCATATTTTAGCAGGTGAAGCAGAGTCTGATTAACAAATTATATTCATGTTTCAATAATGATTAGCTTCATCAGGGCCCACTTCAGGGGTGCACAATCACTGACATAACAAGGTTTTTTTTTTTCATTTCCCTACATCTTTTTCTCTTTGGACACGAGCAGATGCTTGTCAGGTTTCAGCTCGAGTTAGAGAACACTGACATTCAGGGGAGAAAAGCCTTGATTGCAGAATAAAGATTTCTGCTGGCCAAGAGACAGAGAGACTAAATGGTGACTACATACTGTATGAATGCATACACAGCATGAGTGCACTCATGACAGTGCTTTGCAGAGACTCTTGTTCTTGTTGTGCTTCTTTTAATGATCCTTTAGCTTAGCCTCTTTTGTAGAAAAGAATTGGTAACATACAAAGAACTACTTTATAGTTGCTGGGTTTCCGTCAAGTCATTTCCTGTTTAGTTTTGGTATCCGTGATGATGATATCTTTATACCCTGCCCTCATTAGTCTCACCTGTGTTCTGTGAGAAACACTTTTTTCCAATAAGTCCAACCATCATTTACTTTCTTTGTTTACTTGGCTTTCTTCTGTATGACCTTGTGGACCTTTGGAGTTACGCGTTTCACCTGTTCTTTGCTAGACTGACTCCCACTGCCTTCCTGCGTACGTACGACCTCTGCCTCTCTGAATTCAATTTGATTTAAGATTTACTTTTTACTTTTTTGAATTTATTTTTGAATTTTATTCTGCTCCCTGGTGTTGTGCTCTAGGGAGCAGAATATTTCTTTCGCTGTGGAATTATGAACACGCTGAAGTAAAACTGAGTGTTAAAATCACTGATAAATATTCACTGAAGCTTTTGTCTGCGTTTCTCATCCATGACTTTATAAAGGTTTTGTTTTTTTCCAGTTTTTCTTCATGGTGAACTCTGCTGTCTCTCCCTTTTTGTGTTTAAGATGACTTTTCAACCAATCACTGACACTATGATCTTTTTCAGAGAAATGGAAGAAAGTGAGTGTCTTGGCATCTGTGTAGGTTGAACCTCCACAATCTCGGTGTCACCCATAGTCAAAGACCTACAAACAAATATAGGAACATACATCTTATAATCACTTTTTAATGTGATTTACAGTTTTTCTCAGTCGCTTTGGTGCGTTCCTCAGAACACCATTAACATTTGCACAGCAGTTAGTGCATTTCCCAAAACAATTAGTGCAAACTGCAAAACCTAGTGGATAGCCTGCAAAAGCACGTCACATGCACAGAATTGATTATCCATACCTCAAAAGCAAGTATCCATGTCAATGAAACTGTCAGTGCCATCAAAATGAAAAGTCTTGACACCATCTTTATGAACAAGATGGTCAAATGGCATTGTCATGTTTCCACTATGACAGTTTATAATTCCAGTGTTTCCCATTGCAAAAACAATTGGTGACACCTGAAAATGCTGACGACAGCACTATGGCCTACCTGTACAGCCATCTGAAATGTGCAGTAAAGTCACTGTAGATGTTATGGGAGTCTTGGGAGTAACTGAGACACTGAATACGTACGTCTCACATTTCCATTGTGTAGAAGTGTTTGTAATCCTACAGAATTGTGCAAAAGAAAAATATGCTACAGTCACTTGTTCACTGTAGAATACATGTAAACATAAAATCACCCATTTGGTAGAGCTGTGCACTAATGTGAACAATAAACAGCACATGTAACAGTACAGTAAATCATGCTGGCACATCCAGACGTTCCTGTCTGTCTGGCCACATATTTTCATCTACATCACAACAGATGTTATCCCTCGCAATGCAGCGAGGAAAGTATCTCCTGGAGTGGCGAATCCATCCTCTGCAGGACCCTGCTGTGATGTCGTCACATGCTGCATCCATGGCTGCTAGCAGGGCCATTTGCTCATGTGGATGCCGGTCATAAACTTTCCACCTCCAGGCAGAGAAAAACTCCTCTATTGGATTAAGGAATGGGGAATATGGAGGGAGATATTCAACCAGAATTCTGTCATGTGCTGCAAACCACTCTCTGACCTGATGGGAGTGGTGAAAACGGACATTATCCCAGACAACAACATACTTGCTGAGTTGGCCTCCACCTCTCTCATTCTCAGGGACTAGGTCCCTGTAAAGAGTGTCTAAAAATGTCAGGAGATGTTGGGTATTGTATGGACCAAGAAGGGGGATATGGGTGAGGACGCCGTTGTCTGCACACATGGTAATATTCCCTCCGCGCTGACCAGGGACTTCAGTGGTTGCCCTCTGTCCAATGCGATTTCTTCCACGCCTTCTGCCTTTGGCCAGATTGAAACCTGCCTCATCAACATATATGAATGTGTGCAGTGTTTCCCTGGCTTCCAGCTCCAGTACACGCTTTAGAGAGAGACAGAAATGCAATGTCACAATATGCCTGTGTACAGTAACAAACAGTAATGCATGCATTTGGTAAAACACATTGTAGAGTATGTGCTGTGGAATTGCAAGTGTACTGCATGAAACTACGAAGTACTGTAAAACAGTTTGCAGTGCAGAACATAGAAGACTAGCTTTACCTGCACATACTGGTGACGGATCTCCTTCACCCTGTCACTGTTTCGTTCAAATGGCACTTTATACAATTGCTTCATGTGGATTTCATTTTTCTTGAGTACTCTGTCAATTGTTGAAATTGAAACAGATTCAATATTGCCAAATACCGTGTAATTCTCTATGACAGCGCTTTGTATTTCTCTCAGCTTTATTGCATTGTTTGGAATGACCATTGCACAAATGGCTTCTTCTTGCTGTGGGGTAAAAAGGGGCCCTCTTCCGCCTCCGCGAGGTTGTCTTACAATCCTATGTGGTGCAGAGTGAACTTTTTGTGAAATTGCAAATACAGTACAGTAACATGTGATGTGTCTGAGATGGCACAGTACAGTACAGTGTATTACTGTTTGCATACCTGTTTTCCCTACGGAATGTTTGAATGATTGAACTGACAGTAGTTCTTCCAATATTGGGTTGCACCCTTCGACCAGCCTCCTCCATGGTGAGGCCGTGATTGACAACATGGTCCACAATTGTAGCCCTTATTTCATTAGGAATCCGCCTATATCTGCCTCTTCTCCCTCTTCCCCTTCCCCTTCCTCCCCGCATCCTCACCCCTCTTCCACGGTGCTGACCTTCCATTTTGTGTCACAGAAGTGTAGAAATGGTACACACTAGCTCCTGCGCAGTTTATATATGCTTGCCAATTGGGGATTCACAGGATTCATCCATAATTGACAGTGAACAAGTTGTTTGTCATTGGTTACAACTAAACTTTCACACGCCTCCTCATGAGTGACAGCTGTAATTCACCTGAGATCAATTGTTCAATTTCGGAGACATTTCCAGGAACAATGATACAGAAAGGTATAGGATTTGCTTGACAGATGGCCAATATTTGGCATGTGATAACTAGTTCAACAATTTTGTGTGTGATGACTCAAGCAATGGATGTATGACTATTAGTTTTATTGGGAACGAGTATTCAGCATCCATAGGTATGATTACTTTTGACTGACATGACATAAGCAAATGGAAATGTCAGAAAGCAGCAGGGAAATGTATGGAAGCAACTGATTCATGTCCAAAATCATTTGCAGTTTGTTCAGAGAGAGGAGAAATTGCTACTATGATGTGCACAAATGACTGAGTGTTGTGGAGGTTGAACTAATAGTTATGAGAATTTCAATTCTGATCTGAGAAACGCACCAAAGCGACTGAGAAAAACTGTAATGACCTATAACTGCCGGGTTACCTGTATTTATTCTTCTATAATGTATGTAAACATACAGATTTGTTTCCCAGCTAAGTCTCTGTGAGCCATAAGTCTTTTCTTATGGCTTCCATCCCACAGTGATACTAGCTAATAACTGTTGGAACTGGATGCTAAATTACCCACACCCTAATGTACAGCTAGCGGTTTGCATTGGGGGCAGCAGAGTGCAATTTGTCTGCAATTCAGATTTGTTTGTTGAAGCTTGGTGCCTACTCTTAGGACTTTCTCTGCCAGCAGCCAGGACATGTTAGCTCTAATCAGTCACATTAGTCCCCACAATTTTTTTGGAGCTTTTGTGTGTGTCTGTGTCTGTGTCCCAACCTCCGCCCCATTCCCCCAGGTATTGTTTTTGGAATTGACATCATTTCATTTAATTAAGATTTATTGGAAAGGGATAAGGAAGCAGGAGCCCTCAGAGCTAATCAGTGGGTTAGCTGTCAACCTAGTTTGGTGACTAAAAAGTAGTAATGAGTTGCACACAGTTTACATGCAATTCCCTGGAAACCCTGGCTTTTTCTTTTTAGATTGGCTTACACACTGACACGTGTAGAGCAGATCACCTACTAACTGGAATGCTAGTGGTTTGATCCCAGCCCTGCTCCAGTCTGCATGCCAAGTTGGGCAAGATATTAACCCCATGTTACTCTGATGCATCCATTGCAGTATGAATGCATGTGAATTAGAATGAGACATCTAATTCGATAGGAAGAACTTAGAAAAAAGCATAGATAAGGAAGTGCTGGTGTACAATGATGTTGTGTAAAGCTCTTTGAATGCTCAGATAGAGTAGAAAAGTGCTATATAAGAACCAGACCATTTACCATATAAATAAAGGTTAAGTAGATAAAAAGACATGTGACAGACCAGCTGTGGAAGTGACAAGCTAACAGTAAACAGCTCATAGCAAACTTGTGTCTACCACAGTATTTGAATCATGTAAATAAAACTTGAGTTACTCTTTTGTTCCACTTCCTGTTCCACACATTACCATTCCCAGGTTGTGACATACTAACACTAGATCATAAGTGCTTCTCAATGGATACCCTTTTGGCAGCAGCACAACAGAAAAGTATTGTCAGATGAGAAAATATAAAAACCCACCAAAGTCCACACTGGGCTGTGTGTGGGATGGCAGCACCAGACCTTCACCAAAAGACACAAGCTCAACACTGGTTTAAGTGGGCAGTTTTGGCTTATATTTTTAGTGGCTTTTTAGTTAGGGAATGGAAAATATCATGGTTTGAGATAAAAGAGAAATAAATCTTCATGTTAATTACATGTTCAAAGGAAAACCTCTTACATTGGCACCAGGAGTCAGGCAAACATTTCTACAGAGAATATTTGGCCAAGAGTCCCGCCCAAATGGCAGTTTGTAAAAAGCTGGGTGTGAGACTCGTTCCTATCAAATAAAAGTTCCAAGAGTTCCAAAACAATGTTTTTTGCAGGTGTTCCAAAGAGAGCTTATTATCTGTTGCTAGTAACTAACCATTGTCCTTGTGTGTTGTGGGTTTTTGCATCCACAACAAACAAAAAAATAACATTTTATGGTATTGAGTAACATACATTATAGACATGAAACTACCAACAATAAAAAAAAAAATGGGGAAAAATCCGCAGTAACAATTAAATATACATAAGACGATACAAATTCAAATATGTTATGATAAAAAATTCGAAAAAAATTATGTGTATAATTCATTAAAAGGGCTTTAAATCTGATTTGCAGATCTTTGGCATTTAGTGTAAAATATTTCATCTCTGTGTAATTTAATTTCAGATGGTAGTGTGTGCTCCATAGATGACAGGCGTTTATGGAGAATCCTAACTGGTAAAATTTGGATCTACAATGTACAGTCTCACAATATGCAACTTTATAGTTGCTATCCACCATTCTCCTAGTGTCTTATCTATTAAATTCAATTTCAGTTAAATTCAATTTTATTTATACACCGTCAAATCACAACAACAGTCGCCTCAAGGTGCTTTATATTCTAAGGTAGACCACCGATGAGCAAGCACTTTGGCAACAGTGGGAAGGAAAAACTCCCTTTTATATATCTTTTATAGATCTATCAAGAAAAAGGCCTTGTGGCTTGACTCTTTACATTACATTACATTTAAAAACAATTTCTTTTTAAAAAATGAATGAAAATCTATAATTTCATCAAAGAGGTTTTTTATTAATTTCCAAAGCTTTCCTGTTGTGTTGGAAAAATTAAGTTATTATTTCTTTGTCCCATTAATGTATATTAATGGGACAAAGAAATAATAACTTAATTTTTGGATCCACTTCTTAAAAGAACAAAGAAAAAGACTTTGTAGTAACCAGCAAATCATTTAACAACCCAGTGTTGTTTTTAATTTTTCTGTCAGTTTTGTGTCCAGTTCAAAATTTGTGCCGTTTGGTGACAGTTTAACTCTCTGAGTTGATTACCATATGCCACAAAGCTCAATGCAGCAGCCTGGGTTTGACCCAGGGACTTTGGCTGTTGTATTACAAATTGTCTTGTGAATGTACGGTCTGGCTAAATAAGCTAAGTTTACAAGCTAATGAACCTCAGCGGAGTCTCGCTCATTAGTTACACCCTTACTTTTACAATTTCATTGAACTTAATAGTTCATCTGTTCTCATAACATCATCTCAATGATCTCATCTGTTCTGTTGTGGTGGCTGTGGCTCAGGTGGTAGAGTAGGTCATCTACCCATTGGAAAGCTGGTGAATTGATCCCCAGCTGTAGCAATCTTTGCAGATACTGAACTGGCGCCCCTGATGCAGCCATTGAATTGTCTGTGAATGTTACATGAAAGTGACTGACACTTGTAGTAGAAAGGTTCTGTAGTACCAATCCAGTTAGTAATATCCACATTAATCTTACTGTAGTACTTAGAAAATAAGACAGAATGTGTCACAAAATATACAAAGTGATTATTCCAAAAAATGTCTCATCCTGTTTTTATCTTGCTGAGTGAAAAAAATAGAAGCTTAAAAGAATTTAAAAAAATAAATAATTTAAGAAGTTCTGCACATCAGGCAGACAGTGAGGAAGAAAATTTTGACAGGACCCGACCGCAAATACTGCAGAGGGAAAACTCTGACTTAATGTTGCATCATGTAGAATAACCCCCCCCCCCCCCCCCCCCCCCAAAAAAAAAAAAACAACAACACAGGATGGGATGAAAACACACCACTGAAGTTTTGTGTCAAAATAACTTCCAGAGAGAAAAATGAAGCATATGCTGCAACCAGAGCAGCATTATAACTGAATGTGCCCTTTCCTCATATATCAAACCAGAAAGCTCCAATCTGAAAATACCAGCATGTTGCAGTCTGTTCTGTCATCATGAATGACGATCATTTGGTCCATGTTTTATTTATTACATGTCTGTGTATCCTTTCTTCTTTTTTACTGCATTATTTCCCCTGCCTGTCTCTCAAAATCTTTCAATTTTACAGTTGTCCACCTCTAGCGTTTCACTATGAGCAAGTCTGTGTGTTTGCCTTTTACTTAAGCTTTTTGGTCCCAGCTGGCCCTGGTGGAAAAACTTCAATCATTATTACAAACCAGACCCCTGTGGTCTCCTTCTCTGCCCCCTCCGTTCTCTTTTCTGTTGTTCATCCAATGTTTTTATGTTCCATGCGGTGCCATTCTCAGTCTATGATTTACTTTTTCACTCACTCTCTTCTGCCTTTTTTTGGTGCTCTTCTTCAGCCCTCCCTCCTCTCACTCTGTTTCTGGACCATGTCTGCTTTGTGCCCATTTTTGCCCATGAGTGCCTGAAATATTAATGTGGGTGGTTTTCACTGTGCCTCCCTTTCATCAGGATGACAGTTATAGAGGATAGAAAATAAAATAAATTGTTTTCATACCTCTTGCAGATTGCAAAAGGGAACACTTATGACACCGAGACAAAAGCACTGGTGAAAAGAAAGCAGCAGTCAAAGAGAAGAGAAAGAAAGAAAGAGGGACTGATGGGAATGGTGTTCTTTAACTAAAAAGGAGAAAGCAATAGATGAAGGCCATCTGAAAATCAAAGGACAGGCATTATATCCCTAAAGGGACCAGTAATATCTCAGAAAGTCTACAAGATCTTCCTGCCATTTGTTTTTCTGTCTTCAAAACAATGTACAGCTGATTCAGGTACATCTTCTTTTTTTTGGGTGGGTTGGGGGGCATTTTAACTGACTTTATTGGATAGATACACCCCAAGTAGACAGGAAAGCAGAGGGGAAGTCATGCGGCAAAGGGCCACAGGTCAGACTTTGAACCTGGGCCGGCCACTTTCAGCTATGTGGCATATGGTCGCCTGCTCACCCGACTGAGCTAAGCCAGCGCGGCAGAGTCGGGTACATCTTAGATGAAGTGCAGCAAACGTCATTTGAAGACTCCATTGATGCTCCTTTGTTTTCATTGGAGACCAAATGAACAAGGACATCAGGCATTTTGAACATTTGTACAATTTCGATTTAAGAGGAGATTTCAAAACTAGTGTTTTCAAGGGAAGGAGTTGCCAGAGAAACACTTATGCAGACAAAGAATACACCTGCCTTCAAGTTATTAGAAAAACTTAATTATTATTTCGACTCATATTCGATACCTGACTCTGTCAATATAAAAATTGAACAAACCTGTTTATCAGGACTTTTCGAGAACATCATTTTATGAGATTGGAAGGATTCCAGTTAAAAATCATTTAGATGCTGATTGAACAATCAGTCTTAATCTTGTGTACAAGACATTTTGGTAAACGTGTATGTACCCACACATACTGCAGTCAGGTAATCAGTGTACATATTGGCTGGAAACATGCACACATACTTTCCTATTATTTAATCTATCAATGCTTTTAAGTAGTTCTCAAAAAAAGTCATGTTGGACTCATTTTAGGAGAAGTATGTCCTAAAATGTCTCAGCAACTGTTGATGTTCCATACATTTAATACACATGTCCTGATGGATATTTTGATCCTTTAAACATCAGCATGCTGACACACTAATTTTACAACACTGTACCTGTATGGCAAACACACATGAGTTTAATGTGTAGTTTCTTTAACAGATGGTATCATTTGTTTTGTTTGGCATCCTTTTGGATTCACTAACTAGATAATAATAAAGTTCAATCCAATCCCTGTCAGATCTGAGAACGGGGAACTCTGTGGCACTGTTGGCAACCTGTCTTGGCATGGAGCTGCTTTTTTGCATTTCTCACACTAATTGTCTCCATCTGCTGTCCCTTGGTACTATTTCCAGCTGCTGATGGCTAAGCATTGGAGGTTGTCTTTCACACAATCTTCCCACCTTTAGACAGTCTGTCTTAATCTTGGGAATTTCTTGAATTGGCTGCATAGGAATTGTTTTGAGATGCTGTTCTCATTTATCCTGGTTTTCTCTAGTTATCATCTCTTAGCATTTCTTCCTCTGGCCATAAATCTTGACTGGTAACATGCTGCTAAGATCTGCTATTCATGAGTGACGCTTTTTGTTTTGATGAACCATGGTGGCCCAGGGATCAGTGTGGAAAGTGACTTTGTACACTGCCAGGTTTTATGAAAGTTTCCTTTTTTAAAAATATTATTTTAGTATAGCTAAATTGAGTATTCAAATTTCTCTGGTCACTATCAATTTTCCTGACACTCAAGAATAAAAATGCTCTAAAAGATGCCTTCAGAAATTCGTATAGCCATCCTACAAGCTATTGAAACAGTGGAACATTTCTGTATGAACAAAATGAAAGAACAAAAAACAAAACACAAACTGCTTACCCATCAGAACTTCATCTTTCAGACTTTGAATTTGAGAAGTGTTGTCAATTACTTTGCTGAACACAAAGTCCTGGCAGTATACTCAACCTGCCCACTCTCTTCTGGCTCTTTTGAGCACAGTTGTTTTTCTTCGGCTTGATAAACATAATTAACAAAGCAATAGTGACGAACTTCTCTATAAGATGTGCTCAAAAAAATAAATTGTTGGAACCAAAAAGTCACATATACCCACATAAAGACGGTGTCAGTATGGATAGATAGATCATCAAAATATTCCATTTTAACACAGGGAACGGTTTATTTGTTTTTCAGACAATATCTCGCCTATTTAGTTGAATGCAGTTTTATTTCAGTATGACTTTGAGAGTTTAGGTGATTTGTTTCTTTTTTTAAGTTATACAAATTGCTTGTAACACCTTTTATCAATCACTTGTATTGACCCACTACTTGAAATTGTGTAGATCTGAAATCTGACTAGCTGATTGGGAGGAAGGTAAGATTTTCTCAGATATATACATGATACTTTTATGAGCATTTAAGCAAAGTAGGGTAGAATATCCCAAAACATCAGGTGAAAGTACAATTATTTGTTAAAAAAAAAAAAATAAACATTCAAAGAGAGGGAAAGCAAAGTATGTAAAATATATTGTTGCCCTTTTAACATCCATCTGTCTCTTTTCTTAACCACCTGTCCAGTTCACGCTCATGGGGTATGGCTGGACCCTATCCCAGCTGTCATAGGGCAAAAGGCAGGGTACGCTCTAACTGGTCAGCAGTCTGTTGCAGAGCTGTGATCTGAAAATTGTTAAAACTGAAATTATATTATAATTTTAGTGTGTTAAACAATACAACAACTACAGAAACTATTTACTCGCAAAAGTCTCGAGTCACCCCTCATTTCTCTTGAAATGATTTTTTTTCATGAATCGTTAAAGCATAAATCTTCGTCGTCAAAATTAATGGAAGCAAGTATATAGGAAAATGTCAGATTTTGATCTATCATGCAACACCATCTAGAAAGCATCTGTTTGGCAGTTGCTATATTTTCCAGCATGCCAATGATTCCAAAAACGCTGCTAATGTAGTAATAGCATACCTGGATTTATAAAATCGCTCTAGAACGGTTTGCAGCCGAGTGTGAAGCGGTGAGAATGAGAATTAGCACCTCCAAAAGCGTGGAGTACGCACTCCGGGTCAGGGATGAGTTCCTGCCCCAAGTAGTGGAGTTCAAGTATCTCGGGGTCTCGTTCATGAGTGACGGGAGAAGAGATCGACAGAAGGATTGGTGCTGCTGCAGTGATGCGGTCGCTGTACCGGTCCATCGTGGTGAAGAGCAAGCGGAGTGTAAAAGCAAAGCTCTCATTTTATCGGTCAAGCTACGTCCCTACCCTCATCTATGGTCATGAGCTATGGGTAGTGACAGAAAGAATGAGATCACAGATACAATGGGCTTCCTCTAAATGGGCTTCCTCCAAAAGGTGGCTGGTTTTTTGATATGCCAGTTGATATGGTTCGGGCAACTGACAAGGATGCCTCCTGGGAGCCTCCTGGGTGAGGCATGCCCCACTGGGAGGAGGCCCCGGGGCCGACCCAGGACATGCTGGAGAGATTATATCTCTTGGCTGGCCTGGGAACACCTTGATGTTCCCAGGCCAGCCTGGAGGAGGTGGGTAGGTAGAGGAAGGCCTGGGCTTCTGTACTTGGGCTGCTGCCCCGCGACCTGGAGGGCAAGCGGAAGAAGATGGATGGATGGACAGATGGATTTATAAAATGCACAATGGAACATGATCAGCCTCGGATTGGCCTCACAAGAGCTTGGACATCAAACCCTGGCTAAGCAATGTGGGAAAACCTTGATGGGGAATGGAAGAAAAGGCATCCAAGATCCAAAGAAGAGTTCTGGGATGTCCTTCGGAAAGCTGCTAGAACTACTGTAGTCCTGAAGATTATTTATAGATAGATAGATAGATAGATAGATAGATAGATAGATAGATAGATAGATAGATAGATAGATAGATAGATAGATAGATAGATAGATAGATAGATAGATAGATAGATAGATAGATAGATAGATAGATAGATAGATAGATATCTTACCATATATGTTTATATGGAAAACATATATTCATAGCTGGTGCTTGGCTTGGGTTCTCTCCCACAAATGTCTAGTGGTGCCCGTTACTTCTTATCTGGGTCTGCTGCAACAACACACCAGGGAACAGCAGGCTTTACCCTTTTTTTTACTGAATAGGCACTCTTTTTTAATTGCATAAAGTAAACTATAGCTCACTTTATTTTTTAACCTCACTGGCATAAAGGAATATCATCACCAATGTTTTCTAGTGTTTACTTCACTTGTGGTCCTGTTGACTTTGCTTGTGTGAACCAGCCATAAACTGTAACACAGCTAAAAATTGAACAAAATTAAACTGAAGACTGCACTTCAGCTGTAAGTTCCACACATTTCAGCAACTGCAAAACAACCCCCCAAATCCAGGCTTCAAAATATCCATTGAGACAGCTTTATAAAGCTTTTCCCTTAGAATTTGAAATGACTGCAACGACCTCTGGATCAATGCTTTTACTTGTTGGAGAAGCTCATGTATGTTTAGAAAAACACGTCCAAAGCAACTGATTGGCTTAGTCTTGACCAGTGATTTGTTTTCTGTTGTTGAGCCTTGTGAGTCATGTTTGAGAGCGGCCACTTGTATGTTATGCCAGCGAACCCATAAGGCAGCTTTCACGGCCAGAAACACTCAGTACGGAGCATTAGAGCAAGCGTGCATGTGGCTGAATGGTAGGTGTAAATACAGTGCACATGTCTTTGTGCACAGATTCACTCATGTGTGTACCATTTGCCGTCAAAGAAATCTTGTAATATAAATTGAAGTACCCAAACAGTGAGTCATGTGTGACTGGCTTGTTTTCTTGGCAGGCCCCTAAACCGACTCGCTATAAACCAGGCACAAGTACAGCACTTTGTAAGTTTTAAATGAGCTATTCTGTTTCATTTAAAACCTAGAGGACATGAAACACATGCAGAGTTAGGGGAGGGCACAGAGACTCACCTTATACTTGCTGAGATGGAAGCTTTTATAGATCTTGGAAGCACTGGTCCCAGCTGTTGTAGCACAATCCTGACCACCACTGACCTCGTTGCAATTGAGATAACTAGTAAGCTGCTGACATACTCAGCTCAGGCAGTCCAGAGAGCTGTCACAACCCCAAGAAGGGAAGAAGAAAGAAAAGAAAGCAGAATAACAGTGAATAAAAATGACAGGTAGGACAGTATAGGGAAAGCGGGCTGAGAAAAGAAGAGAACAAAAGCGAAGAGGGAGACAGAAACGAACAGCGAGCAGCACAAAAACAAGACATTTAAAGGAGTTTAAGGAGTACGTTCTGTTTAGGTAGATAACCTCTCTTTTCCAATGTGTTACATTTGATATCGAACTAGCTGACCTGATCGATCTGAACTGCTGCTGTAGCTTCACCAACTCCAGCAAAAACATTTGGAGCAATTTCTGAGATAGTCAGGTGCAGGAGAGGCGCAGAGCAGCTCTTAGTTTTGGCAAAGTGATGTTTTCAGCACACCGTAACCACAGTGATTTGAGAAAACTGTATCGACCACTATTACTTGTAACAGGACAAGATAAACATTTTGCACAATAATGTCTCAAATCAGGAAATATTATCAGCATACGCTGTTTAAAATATTACAGAAATCCTAGTTATTTCTTGGATAATGTGACAGTATGTGTTTACTCTCACAACAGCTCGTGGATTACTCATTTATGGTTTGGTGACTCTTCTTTTATCGGCTGCTTGTTGTCTTTGTGGTATTTCAGACAAGTGTTGCTAACAGAGTAAGTGTAGTGTGCAACATCAACACTCATAACATTGTTAAGCATGTTTTTCCTGTGTCATCTTTACTTTTTTTACTTTCATTAAGAGGATGGAAAATTCAAATTTGCCAATACCATTATATACATTCAGATCATTTGGCACGTCTAAAAGCTAGTAAAACACTCTGAAAACAGTAAAAAAATAAACACAGTGGATTGAGGTTCAACTACACCTCCACCATCTTGGTTATGTTCTCAGGAGGGTACTCCTTTTGACCAGATTTTCAGATTTGTTCTGTGCTATTTATGTCAACTGTTATGACCCAGTGATGTGTTTGGTGGTATTTTCCCTTTTCTTTCTTTTTCCCTCTCCTAGAAGGTGGACACCTAGGCGTGGCTGCTAAGTATCCGGGTGGAGTCTTTACCTATCCTCGGATTGGATAATTGATGGACCACCTCCAGTACTTAACGTCCGGATGACAGACACCTGGCAGTGTTTTTTTGGGAACCCCGTTGACTCGATCACGGAGTTGTGTGTGTGATTATTGTAGTGCAGGCTGGAGTATTCACGTGTACCTCTAGCCTTGCCATGTAAATAATTGTAAATAAGTTAACCAGTGGCGGTCACTTTTTTGTTCATTTGTTGTATAACTTTCACTGTCGCAGCCTAGTAGGCGTGAGAAGCCGTTTTCTTTTGTTGAACAAGTTTTCTCCTGTTTTTCGTTAGATAGATAGGTAAGTGACTTGTCTTTTGTTTTGGCTTCTTTTTATTTTGGTGTAGGGAAGACTAGGGATTGTTTTATAGGGAGTTTTGTTTATTGTTTTGGCATTGCTCACTGCTGAGGTTCTGGTCCCGGCAAGTAAATAAACGTAACAAATAGTTTGCCCCACTCACTTCCCACCCACGCACAAACCCCAACAACGACACCTTTTTTAAGTATTTAAGCAGCCATTTATTTTCATCAGCAGTGAGCAATGCCAAAACAATAAACAAAACTCCCTATAAAACAATCCCTAGTCTTCCCTACACCAAAATAAAAAGAAGCCAAAACAAAAGACAAGTCACTTACCTAACTATCTAACGAAAAACAGGAGAAAACTTGTTCAACAAAAGAAAACGGCTTCTCACGCCTACTAGGCTGCGACAGTGAAAGTTATACAGCAAAGGAACAAAAAAGTGACCGCCACTGGTTAACTTATTTACAATTATTTACATGGCAAGGCTAGAGGTACACGTGAATACTCCAGCCTGCACTACAATGACACAACACACAACTCTGTGACCGAGTCAACATATCATATTTGGGGGCTCGTCTCTTTTGTGTTCTTTTTTTGGCTTGTTTTCTTGGTTGGCGGTTTTTTCTTGTGTGGGGGGGTGTGTGTGTTAGGATGGAGTTTAAGTTGGAGGACTTCACTCTGAGCCCGTCTGCGGAGAAGTTGGACAGGTGTAAGAAGGCTGACCTCTTGCTTGTTGCTGAATTCTTTGATGTGACTGTGCCGTTGACTGCGAAGAAGAAAGAGCTTAGGGAGCTCCTGTGTGTCCAGTTAACGGACAGGGGGTTGTTTGGTGAGCCGGGTCCTGCAGGGGGGGTTGAGCTGGGGGCTGTTGCTGGTGTTTCTGCCCCACTGAAAAATCTCCCTGTTCCGCCTAGCTCTTCTGTGGAGGAGCTGCAGTTAACGCTGCGCATTAAGGAGGTGGAGCTAAAGAAACAGCAGTTGGAGGTGGACGCTATGCACTTGAGGATCAGGGCTCTGGAGGTAGAGAGGGGAGCCTCTGTGTCTGCCAGCCCTCCTGTACCTCGGTTAGCCCCGCAGTCACCATCCCCGCAGGTACCCTCCCCGGAGTCATCATCCCCGCAGGTACCCTCCCCGGGGTCATCATCCCCGCAGTCGCCATCTCCGCAGCCACCGGCCCCGATGCCAGGTGGTGGCTTTGATGTGAGTAAACACATCAAAATGGTGCCGGCGTTTCGGGAAACTGAGGTGGATTCGTATTTCACAGTGTTTGAACGTATCGCAGGTGCGCTGCACTGGCCAAAGGATGTGTGGTCTCTTTTACTCCAATGTAGATTGGTGGGGAAAGCTCAAGAGGTATGCACCGCTCTTTCTCTGGAGGACAGTTTTGACTATGATACGGTGAAGGCTGCTGTCCTACGCGCTTACGAGCTTGTGCCAGAGGCTTACAGGCAGAGATTTAGGGATGGGAAAAAATCCGCCAACCAGACCTATGTGGAGTTTGCCAGAGAAAAGAAAACTTTGTTTGATAAGTGGTGTCATGCTACAGAAGTAAAAACCTTGGAAGACCTGCGTGAGTTGGTGACGTTAGAAGAGTTTAAAAATCAACTACCAGACACTGTGGTAACCTACTTAAACGAACAGAAGGTTACGACTCTCGCCGCTGCTGCTATACGGGCTGATGAGTTTGTGTTGACACATAAAGTGATGTTTTCGGCTCCTGCTCACAGTTTTTCGTCTTCCGGTGGCCCGCCCCGATGGTCTCCAAGGGGCACCCGCCGTGCCATCCCCTCATCCGTTGAGAACCGCGTGTGTTTTTTTTGCCATGAGCAGGGACACCTTATTGCGGTTTGCCCTGCTCTGAAAAGAAAAGAAATGACCAGGAAGGGTGCATCTCCTTCCCCAATAAACCTTCTACAGATAAACCCTCCTCCTTTGGGGGAGGTGATGGTACCCGAAAATGATAAGGTAGATGAGGAGTTTAAGCCATTTGTGTCACACGGTTTTGTTTCCTTGATAGGGGAAGATCGGCGGGCTCCTGTCAGTATTTTGCGAGACACTGGTGCGAAACAGTCGCTCATTCGTGAGGGGGTTTTACCGTTTTCAGCTCAATCCTATTGTGGGGCTGATGTGTTAGCCTGGGGAGTTAGGATGTGTGTAATACGGGTTCCTTTACATTTGGTGCAGCTTTCGTCTCAGTTTTTGTCTGGTGAGGTTAAGCTTGGGGTGCGACCCCAGTTACCGGTGGCAGGTATTGACATCATTTTGGGAAACGATCTAGCTGGCTGCACAGTTTTTCCGTCGCCAGAAGTAGTTGATATACCACTTACAGATAATAGTGGTTTCGCTTGTGCTACATCAAATGCTGTTCCTTTGTTTCCCGTGTGTGCTGTGACACGTGCGCAGGCACGCAAACAGGGTGACGTGGTGGGTCTTAGCGACTTTTTCTTAAGCGCTTCAGACACACTGAGCTTGCAACCCGCCTGTGAAGGTACCCCTGTCTCTGTATCACTTCAGCCGGATGAGGAGACTATGACTCTGTCAGTAGATAAAGACAAGCTTATAGAAATTCAAAAAAATGATGAGAGCTTGTCATCTTGTTGGGCGTATGTGACCGAGCCTAAGAGTGGGAGATCTGCGTCCTACCTTATTGAGGATGGGGTGCTGATGCGCTACTGGACTCCCAGTTCTGGCTGCACCCATGAGGGAGTGCAGCAGATTGTTGTTCCGCAGTCGCTTCGTCCCCAAGTCCTAAGCTTGGCACATGACCACATTATGTCCGGTCATTTGGGAATCACAAAAACATATAACCGTGTCCTCCGTTATTTCTTTTGGCCTGGTCTCAAATCTGATGTGGTAAGATTCTGCCGCTCGTGTCACACGTGTCAGCTTGCCGGCAAACCAAATCAGGCGATTCCCGCTGCTCCGCTACAACCCATCCCGGTTGTTGGGGAACCTTTTGAACATGTCATTGTTGACTGTGTGGGTCCTCTTCCTAAAACACAGTCCGGAAATCAATACCTACTTACCATGATGTGTATTACCACTCGTTATCCGGAGGCCATTCCACTACGCTCATTAAAAACCCGTGGGATTGTGAAAGCATTAGTTAAGTTTTTTTCCACTTTCGGGTTGCCTAAACGCATCCAAACTGATCAGGGCACAAACTTTATGTCTAAAATCTTTGCCCAGGTCATGACAGAGCTCGGAGTCACTCATCACACCTCAAGCGCATACCACCCGGAGAGTCAGGGTGCATTAGAAAGGTTCCATCAAACCCTAAAAAACATGCTTCGCAAATTTTGCACGGAGTCTGGCCGTGAGTGGGATGAGGGGGTGCCACTACTGTTGTTTGCCGTCAGGGAGACATGTCAGGAATCTTTGGGGTTCAGTCCAGCTGATTTGGTTTTTGGCCACACGGTGCGCGGTCCGTTACGTCTCCTGAAAGAGAAATTTCTCTCAGATAGTCATCGGCCGAAAGAAAATATTCTGGACTATGTTAGTTTGTTTAAGGAGAGGCTACATAATGCCTGTGCTTTGGCTCGTGACATGCTGGCAAAGGCTCAGGTTAGAATGAAAACACATTTTGATAAGAAGTCTGTAGTACGGATGTTCCAGCCAGGTGACCGTGTGTTGGCTTTCTTGCCGGTTGTTGGTTCTTCCCTGCAAGCAAAGTTTTCCGGTCCGTATGTCATTGAGTGCAAACTAAGTGAGACGGACTATGTGGTGTTAACCCCTGATCGTAAGAGGAAAAGTCGCGTCTGTCACATCAACATGCTAAAGGAATACATTGATCGTGACCGCTCTAGTTTGGCACCTGTTGTGTCACCTATTGTGTCGGTATCCGTTTCTCCACCCTTGTATAGTCCCGGCGATGACGGGTTGGATGACAGGCACACCTCTGTTTCGGGTGCGCGTCTTGGGAACTCTGAAATCTTGGCTGACTTGGATGCCTATCTGGCGCCCCTGTCTGATCCCGCTAAGTCTGATGTCCGTGAGCTCATTACAAACTACTCTGCTCTTTTCGGTGACATCCCCACTCAAACGCATGTATTAAGTCATGATATTGATGTGGGTGACCATAAGCCCATAAAGCAGCATGCATACCGGGTAAATCCCACTAAGCGGGCCATTATGCAGCAAGAAGTCCAGTATCTTCTTGACCACGGTTTTGCTTTCCCCAGTAATAGCTCTTGGAGCTCACCATCACTTCTCGTTCCAAAATCCGATCAAACTCCCCGTTTCTGTAATGATTTCCGAAAAGTAAATGCTGTTACGAAACCCGATTCGTTTCCTCTCCCACGTATGGATGATCTGGTCGATCGTGTGGGTTCGGCAAACTTTGTAACCAAACTTGACCTCTTAAAAGGGTACTGGCAGGTCCCCTTAACTCAACGCGCATCAGAAATCAGTGCCTTTGTTACACCCGATCATTTTTTGCAATATACCGTCATGCCGTTCGGGTTGAGAAATGCCCCCGCCACATTTCAACGACTGATGAACACTGTGTTACAGGGAGTCGTAAATTGCGAAGTGTATCTGGATGATATAGTGGCCTATTCCTCCACCTGGACTGAACACCTCAAGATTCTCAGGGAAATATTTGACCGGTTGCATGATGCCTCTCTGACACTGAATCTGGCTAAGTGTGAATTTGGAAAGGCGGTTGTAACTTATCTAGGGAAACAAGTAGGACAAGGTAGAGTCCTCCCTGTTGCTGTGAAAGTGCAGGCAATAGTAGACTTTCCAGTTCCACAGACTCGCCGGGAGCTGCGGCGTTTTTTGGGCATGGTAGGTTATTACCGTGGGTTCTGCAAAAACTTCTCTGAGGTAGTAGCCCCGTTAACTAGTCTTGCCAGTCCAAAATCGCCATTTGTGTGGACAGAGAAATGTCAGTTCGCTTTCGAAGCTGCTAAAGCTCTCCTTTGTAGTGCTCCGGTGTTGGCCGCCCCTGATTTTACACATCCGTTCAAGCTTGAGGTGGACGCCAGTGTTTTGGGGGCAGGTGCAGTGCTCGTGCAGGAGGATGACAATGGCATTGACCACCCAGTCTGCTTCTTTTCTAGAAAATTTCTAAAACACCAACTGCATTACAGCACGATTGAAAAGGAAGCCTTAGCCTTGCTATTGGCCTTGCAGCACTTTGAAGTGTACCTGGGATCTAGTCCTGTTCCAACCATTGTGTTCTCTGACCATAACCCTCTCCAGTTTCTATCTCGGATGCAAAACAGTAACCAGCGCCTTATGCGTTGGTCCCTACTCCTTCAGGACTTCAACATTGAGATCCGATATAAAAAGGGCTTAGAGAATGTTATGGCTGATGCCCTCTCTAGGGCTTAAATCAAACATCTTTGTGTGGGGTTGGATGTTTGGTTTTTTTTGGGTGGGGGAAACTGTTATGACCCAGTGATGTGTTTGGTGGTATTTTCCCTTTTCTTTCTTTTTCCCTCTCCTAGAAGGTGGACACCTAGGCGTGGCTGCTAAGTATCCGGGTGGAGTCTTTACCTATCCTCGGATTGGATAATTGATGGACCACCTCCAGTACTTAACGTCCGGATGACAGACACCTGGCAGTGTTTTTTTGGGAACCCCGTTGACTCGATCACGGAGTTGTGTGTGTGATTATTGTAGTGCAGGCTGGAGTATTCACGTGTACCTCTAGCCTTGCCATGTAAATAATTGTAAATAAGTTAACCAGTGGCGGTCACTTTTTTGTTCATTTGTTGTATAACTTTCACTGTCGCAGCCTAGTAGGCGTGAGAAGCCGTTTTCTTTTGTTGAACAAGTTTTCTCCTGTTTTTCGTTAGATAGATAGGTAAGTGACTTGTCTTTTGTTTTGGCTTCTTTTTATTTTGGTGTAGGGAAGACTAGGGATTGTTTTATAGGGAGTTTTGTTTATTGTTTTGGCATTGCTCACTGCTGAGGAAAATAAATGGCTGCTTAAATACTTAAAAAAGGTGTCGTTGTTGGGGTTTTTGTGTGGGTGGGAAGTGAGTGGGGCAAACTATTTGTTACGTTTATTTACTTGCCGGGACCAGAACGTAACACTACGCAAAACTACACATTTTGCATCAAAGGTGTTTCTTTTTACCCAGGTGTGTCAAATATAACTTACTGTTTAGTCATTAAGCATCCAAAATGAAGACCAGAGAGCTGTTTTTAGGATGAAAGCTTACCATTCTAAAGCTAAGCAAAGGGGGGAAATCCATCAGAGATATTTCAAAAACATTGGGGATAGTCAGCAGCACAAACAAACTGGCTTTGCTGTTTCAACACTTTTTGATGGCACTAAATAAGAAGCAAAGAGCAAATACTGTTTGAAAGGAAAAAAATGTCCTGCGTGGATGTTTTGGTTTTCCTTCACAGCTGCACTAGTTTAACATTGTGTTCACATTTGGTTAGGCTTAGAAAAAGATAATGATTTGAGTTAAAATAGCACACAATCACAACATTACATGGGAACAATAACTGTGAAAGGATACCCACTACTCCCTTGCAATGTGTCCAAGTCTCCATATGCAATGTGTGTGTGGACAGGGTTGTAATGCAGGGTGATGAAACTTGTTTTCAGACAGTCTTTCTTAAGAGTCAAACTGTGTTTAAGTTTTATCACAGAAATGATGATTCAAGGTATAGAACCTTCGAGCGGTTTGTTAAAAGACTTTTTGGTGTGAAAGAAGCGACTTAGCAACTTAAGCAATTAGGGACAATATTTCTTTATATAGAGGAGATGGTGCATTAGATATAGTTTTACAGTCCAACAAGAACTTAATTTAATCCTTGGTTCATGCCCAATTATCTCCAGCCAAACCCTAGTTGAAATCCAAATTGGAGTGGAGAGCTGACCTTTGTGAAAACATAAAAACCACGTGATTCAGTTTAAGACTCCATCCAAGCTGAAATGATATCAGTTTGTTACTGGGGTACAGCTGAGACAATACCCTACACCCATGCTGTCTCTCCAGGGATGTGAAAAGTAAAACCTTTAGACTCCAGTCTTAACTGACTTTTTGAAAGGGTTGATTTTCACAGAAGGTATGCCATCGAATGGAGACAGGCAGAGGATAGCTGTTGAAGAGAGCGAGGTGGACAGCTATCTAAAGAGACTCTATGTGTCTTGACACATCATTAAAATCATATGAGCACTTCTTGTTAGAGGACATAAATGTCAACAGCAGATGTGAAGGAATCAGTGAAAAATGTAAAGAGTCCTTACATGTGTGATGATGAACTCACAGTTTCCCCACATGCTCTATGCTCAGGTGGTGTCTCCCTCTAATAGGCACTGCTGTAAAGGTGCAAGGTTACACAGTGTTAGTGTTTCCAGTTGCCATGGTTTCACCATCACAGGTCTGACTGTCCCCTTTGTCAGCATCTGTCACATGTGAAATGGTCCCAGATGGCAAGCACTGATTTCATTAGCTGAGACTCTTAAGAGGATCCACTGATTTTTTTTTTTTCCTACAGGGATTATCTCTTGCGACAGGCTGGCCGACCACATTTCGACAGATTTCACCAGGCCCTGTCCCTTATTAACTCTATCACTCTGTCAGATGCCCAGAGAGGCTCCCCCACCTAATATAACTGCTATCATTATTCCCTCTTCCTCCTTCATGTGTAGCAGCCTGTGCCAAAGGGAACTTATGGTGGGGACTTAAAGCTACATAGCACTTGGTTAAAGTTGCATGAGACATTGTGCTATAGCACCGCTACTGTTCATCATGTTATTGTATTTCAGAAAATGGATAACAGCAGTCCTCACTTCTAATTCCTGAGGTCAAAATTTCTGAGTTCATTCAATTTCCCATAGCTAACAAATGTGTTCCTTTTCCTGTAAATCTTGATAGCACCCAAAGAAAACAAATATATGATCACAATTTATATTGCACTTTTATGAGACTTTACCAGTTTTGTACAGTGAAGAAAAAACATTAAATAATTTCATATTTCTTATGTATATGTCTGGAGTTCAGACCATAGGATGTTATCAGAAACAACATGCAATCGACACATTACTGACAGAATAAACTTAAAATGCACTTTTGTTGAGTTGGTGGGAAGCTCATACAAACAAGAGTCCATGCAAAATCAAAACAGAGAGATTAAAAGGATCCAACAAACTTAGCAATAAGCCAGGGACCTATTCAGGTTCAACAAACCAAGGAATAATGCTGACAGACTAATGATGAAAAGTAAAGCAGACCCCAAAACAATAATCCATAACATCATGAACGACCTCCAATGAGGAAGGGTGGAAAAATCACATTCCACTGTTTAAAGGAATGTCATTTTTCCACAGTGTCTTTTGTCATGTCTCCTTCTCCTCACCCCCAACTGGTCATGGCTGATGGCGGCCCTCAGCGAGCCTAGTTCTACTGGAGGTTTCTTTCTGTTAAAAGAGAGTTTTTCCCCCCTTACTGTGCCCAAGTGCTTGGTTTTCTCTCTATTATTGTAGGGTACAATAAAAAGTGTAACATTGTTGTGATTTGGCATTAAATACATAAAGCTGAACTGAACATAACTGGCTGCTCCAGTCTGCAGGGCAAGATACAAATCCCAAGTTGCTCTCTAATGCGTCTATCTAAAGTATGAATGTTCGACAGAAAGCATTTCATAGAGAAAGCAAAAAAAGTATTTGCATGAATGAGTGTAAATGGATGAATGAGACAAGTTGTATAAAGTGCTTTGACTGGTCAGATAGAGTAGAAGAGTACTATATAAGAACCAGTCCATTCACCTTTTTGGAACAGACTAAATCATTTTTATTGATGATGTAATTTATGACTGTCTTAGCAGAATGAATATAGAAGCCTAATGCAATCATTTTGTCTTCTGTCTTCTGCTACATTAAAGAGAAGTACATTCAAAATATTTGAGAACAACTTGATCATACAGCAAAGAATGAAAACACACTCAACAAATAACTTTTTCAGGGGGGAAAAACAGAAGGTTTTGGACGGGCCAAGTCAAAGACCATATCGGCTTGGCTGTAATCAATATTCTGTTTAAAAGAGTTCATTAACTCTGAGGTCAACAACTGACTTTTCAATTCCAAAAAGGTGATCAGGGTTAGTTCAAGCAGATACATGAGTAAGGAAAGAAAGCCATCTCCATCAGAGTCCAATACTAGGATTCACCATGGCAACAGGTAAGTAAAGAGCAAACCCTCCGTTTGAATCCAGTGGATCTAGGAATATGAACATGTGACAGACCTTGATATTTATCTTAAATAGGAGGGCAGGAAGGAGAACCCACTTTTACTGAGTTACTGCTATTGGTAGTTACTGAACTAAAAAATGCAGAATGGCTTTCCAAGTATTTAATGAATGTAATGTTTTATCACTAAAGCCAAATGTTAAAAGAAAGGCCTCAGCTTTTATAGATTTGAAAAATTTCAGCATAATTTTGGGAGGATGAGCTATTTTAAATAAAGAATCTCTGTTATCCTTTTCCATGTTGGATCCATCCTGATATGCAAGTGGACTTGAATCAAATACAGTTTGTTGCACCATTACACAGTCTATGATAATTTTGGGTGGTTGGTCCAGTGGTCGACCCACTGAGACTGATTTAGATGATTTTCAGTGGAAAGTATGCAGAGAGTCAGACTCTGAATTTCAGACTCCGTACTTTTGGTAATGTTGACAGCATAATGACTGAATCTCAATTTGTGAGCAGGTTTCAACATAAAATGCTCAGATCACAGACTGTCTGCAGGCTACATTTAGACTGACTTCAAAATACATTTCGTTATATTTTTAATGTTCAATATGTGTAACATATTTTTTAATAAATCATAAAAAATGACAGTCTTGCAATTATGATTAGTGTTATGATTTTAGTCATAATACTATGTACAACAAATGGCTTTTAACCAGCTGAGAAATACATCTTGATTTAAAAACATATCAAATGTGTTCATGAAAAAAATCTGCACTGAATTAAAAGGCTTGAGTGTTCAGTGAGTAATTAACTGCTAATATCTACAGTGAGATTAAGTATTATTGAAATTACTATGAGTCACCAGTGCTACTTCTCAGTCGCCTAAAGATGCACATGTGGTATAAATGTGAAAATCTTGGATGACTTTTTTCATAAGTTTTCACATGTGCAAATCTTTCAGAAAACGTGACCTCTGACCTTGGTAGTAGGTAGTAGATGCACCTATTGTTTCAATTTGAAAATCCTATCTCGCCTCGTTCTTGAATTATCACATTCACAAAGTTGGGTGCGCACAATAGCTGCCCACCCATCCAACCTCTTACAGCTGAGGGGTAGAAAGGAAGATGGCATATAAGAAAAACAGCAAGTTAAACTTGGTGTATTTAGTGATCACCAACTCTCTGGCACCACCAGGAACTCCTGCCATGTCCATTAAACTGGACATGGCAGGAGTTCCTCATTAAAGCTTTTATGACTAATGTGTTAAATATGTTATTAAAACTTTCTTATATCACCAGTGTTGGTCAAGTTACTTGAAAAAAGTAATCAGTAACTAATTACTGATTACTTCCCCAAAAAAGTAATCCCGTTACTTTACTGATTACTTATTTTCAAAAGTAATTAATTACTTAGTTACTTGGTTACTTTTTAAAAACACGATTTACAACCTGAATAGGTGATAAAGCGATAGATCTTTCAGCCCAATTCTACTTTTTCTACATAATCCATCATATAAAATGTAATCAAATGGAAAAGTCCCTTTTTAAAACTTGTTTTATTAGTTTTAATCTTTTAACTTTAAATTTAATTATATGCAACATTCTCTGACTGGAAGAAATTTGTTTAATATATAAACCTATTTTCTGCACATTCTAGCACATAATTTATTTATTTTTTCCTTTTACACTCACTCTTTCAAATAGATGCAAGTAAAACACAGCAGAAAATAAATAAAGTCAAAGACTAGCTGTCCTTTTGCTCTATTTTCACCTGTAAAGCAGGCGTTGGGTAGGCGGAGGTTTACCCTGGTGAAGGTGTGCCGCGGTGGTAAGTGGAAGAATCCGGGAGTGTCTCTGTGAATTTCCCATTATGTCATAGTGCACTCGGTGCTTGCTTGGAAGTTTAGTTTTTTTTTCGCAGTAAAAAGAAGTTTTCTTCCCACGCACAACGGACACTAATGTTTTTGTCACTTTTTTTTTTTTTTTTTTTTTTTTTTTCGCCTGTCCCATTTGGTTCTTTAGCCATCAGAATTGTTGTCTGAAGACCAACAAGGATACCCAATGGATTTACTTTGCCAAATGGATCATCGTGGCATTGCCGTATTGGTCCATTTGGTCGATCTTTGTTTTTATTATTTATTATATTTTATTTTCAGATGTTACAGACGGGACAGACATGAGTGAGAGATAGGAAAGGGAGAAAGAAAGAGGAAGGAAAGGAAAAACAGAAGGGGAGAGGGACAGTGAGAAAGGGGGGGAGAAAAATAATAAAAATCTCCTGGATCACCTGTTGAGAGAAGAATAGAAAACAAGCAAAAAAAGACAAACAAACCAAAAAAAAACAAAGCAACATACTAAACACAACACCATCGCATTAATCTAGCTAAGTGTAAACAGCAGTAAATACTAAATATTCAATGTTGTTGTGCAGCACGCAGGACAGATGTGCTTCGAAGTAGCAGCCAAGAAAGGTGTAATTCGGGTCTACGAGCAGTGAACACCCGTGTGCATACCTGTGTGGATCAGCGCGCTTGTATTCCAAAGGTTTCTCCATGTAACGATCTGCTAGGGAGTGTGGGGGGGGCCACAGCCCCGTCCTCCAGGGTGTGAAGCAGGTATGGAGGAGATCAAAACTCCAGACATCCAGAGGCCCCCAGAACACAAGAAACCATGGAAGACCAACAGAGGGGCAGCCGCGCCACTGTTCCAGTAAGAGCTGAGGAGAGTCCCAGATGAGGGTTCACTCAGCAGCCGCGGAGCAGAAGCCAGGGGGAGTTGCAGTGACGCGCCCGTGAGCTCCGCCGGCCGCCAGCTGTGCCTGAGTGACCGAGCCCCGGGCCGAGAGGCCGGGGGCACCCCACCCCCGAAGGGGCCCGAGCGAGCCCCAGGCTCCAGGCCCCGATAAGCGGCCGCCAAGGAGTGAGCCGGTGTGTACCTGGACGCCCACCCCCAGACACAAGGAACCACCAACGCACCGACACCTGAGGGAGTCCGCCACCGGCAGGGGAAGTGGTGGTAGGTGGAGATAGGCCTCCAAACCTTGGAGGGCCTGAGGTGTCCCCAGAGAGGTGGCGTCTGATACCCAACCTGACATATAGACACAGACATACAGGCACACACAGACACAAACATCCATTCCCCCCCTCATGCTCTCATATGCACTCACTCCACACTCAACCAACGTGGAGACAGACATAGAGAGACGCTGTACACACGATCACACTCCCCAAGCGTACTCTACAAACCGGGTCTAGGTACCCTTGCCCCTGGAGGGGGGAACTGCACCCAGACCCAGGTGGTGTTACCCTTTTCCCTAAGGTGGGGAGAGGCAGACCACCCCGACTCCGTAGCAGCAGGGAGGCCCCACACTCCAGACCGCAGTCGGACGGCCAACTCCACCTAGCCCTCCCGCTCCAGCAGGCCGCAGAGAATGGGGGTGGGAGAAGACTCCAAACCTCCCTCCACTCGCTCATTGTAGTGTTGATGCATGTGTGTTCTAAGGTGCAATTAAAACCCAAGAGGGCATGGAGCTACCTGCCAAGGAGCAGCAGGTAAGCGCATAGTCCCTCCTGATAGCCCTCAATGTCTAAGTGTATTTAAAATTGAGAGGTGGGCAACGACGCCAGGGGTGAGGTGTACACCCTGATGGTAATTTGGACTCCGTGATTGTGCCCACCCCCAAGATCCTATATGTATGTGTAATGAGAGTGTGAATAATGTGAATGTCTAAGTTGTGGGATAAAATTGAGGCAGAGGCAGCCAGAAGGGGACAAAGGGGGGGGGGGGGGGTAGCCTCCTCTGCACCCTGGTGACATACCCCTACTCCAAGGCCCTGCATGTGTGGGTGGTTGTGGTGGAGCGGGAAGAGAGAGGCAGCTGGAGATGGGGAGGGAAGGAAGGGAGGGGCAGGTAACCCCTCCCTGGGGCCAGCTCCCCCGCTGACCCCAGTAGGCACTCCCACACTCCGCGACCCGCCAGGGAAAGGGGGCCCAGGCCCATCCAGACCGGGGCCCAGTGCAGCAGCGCCTCCCGGCCCCACAGAGCCCGGGACAGTCCACCCAACCCCACCACAGAGAAAACTGCACCCACCCCACCATCCACTCATCTTCCAGACTACATAAGACAGTAAACGCCCAGGCTGAGATGTTCCTCCACCTCTCCTGTATCTCCCCCTCCTGCAGAGAGAGTTCCTGAAGAGAGGAAAGCTCCTGCAAGATGTGACCATCTCCCCCACCAGTTGAAGAGCCCCCCAGGTGGTTCGACGCACCGGCGGCACCCTGCTCCAAGGCCGGGCCCCCATGCACCCACCCGCCCACAACCCCGGCAACACACCAACCAGGATCCAAGCCCCCGAGGCCCGGCCCGGGCCCCAGCCCAGAGACGGAGCGCCCCCAGAACCTCACGCCCATCCCGGACCCACCCAGGGCCAGCCAGGCTACCAGGTCAGTAACCCACGTCCGTCAGCACAGACCCTCCCCTAGCCCCGCTGCACGCAGCCGCGAGGAAACAGTCACCTGAGAGCCAACAGAGCCCCCAACCGGACATGACCGCTACCTCGGGTTGAGCCCCCCAAGGAAGATGCCTCCGGGGAACCCCCCGACGCCCTAAGCCTGTCCCTACCCCCACACCAATCACAACAGTGAAGGTGGGACCAAATTATGACCCCCCACCCCCACTAGGTGATGGAGCTGATAAAAGGAGTCCAGAGCAATTGATCTGATGTGGTGGCAGAGGCTGTATCAAGACTAATGTAATCTAATAGATAATTTCTATATTGGTTAGAATTAAGATTATTTTTATTTTTCCAGTTCATGAGGACTGTTTTCTTGGCTATGCATAGGGCAGTGAAAATCATATGGGCTATATTCTTTTCTGAAGTGACATTATCTAAGCTGCCCAGTAAACACACTAAGGGGAGGTTGGAATGTTACATTTCAGACACTTCGATAAGTCTTCACATATCTCGCACCAAAACTTTTGCACTGGTGGACAGAACCAAAGAGCGTGGATGTAATTGTCTGGTGTATTGCCTTGACAGTGTGAGCAGTTGTTGGAAGATGTAAAGCCCATCTTGAACATCCGATGACCTGTATAGTGCACTCTATGTAGTATTTTGTATTGTATTAATTGCAGACTGGGATTTTTAATTAATTTAAAGGTTTTTAAGCAAATCTGAGACCAGAAGTTTTGGTCTAAGCTGACTGATAAATCTGCTTCCCACTTTGCAATAGGAAGGGATATTGATTCATCTAATTTAGAAAGTGTTCTGTATATTTTAGATAATAATTTGGGGGATTTAAGAGTAAGAAAATGTGCCGCACTTAGTGGTGTTTGTAATTCAACTTGACTGAGGTTAAATTTCTTTTTTACTATGGATTTAATTTGTTGATATTCTAAAAATCTTGTCTTGTTGATCCCATATTGTGCAACTAGTCTGTCAAATGGAATAAATTCTGTTTTGTCACTTTTTATGGAATCAAACTCAAAGTAACGTCAGTACTTCCACGCTTTAAACACTGCACGCTCATACTCTCTCCTGCACTCGATTTATGATCCATTGTTGATCTGCACACAGCTGTTGTCACGAACTTCGCACTTGCTTACGTCACTGTCATGAGACATTCTCGCAAAAAAAATCACGGTTTTAGTAACGCAACGTTCCTACGGGAAAGCAACGGTAATCTAATTACCGTTTTTGCAATAGTAATCCCTTACTTTACTCGTTACCTGAAAAAAGTAAGCAGATTACAGTAAGGCGTTACTCTCTGTATATCACACATGTTGACTGACGTAGTTAGGAAGAGAAAGCTCATCTGTCATTAGGATAAATGTTTCCACACTAAGCACTGCTCATAACTGTAATAGTTGATAACTCTCAGTGGAAGCAGAACCAGTGGAAGCTAGAGGTTTAGCTACATTGTGAATGTACAAACAATTATCTGCAAGCTGCTGGCCTCTCAACTTGATAAGCTCCAGGCATTATGCATGGGACAGAGATACACCCTTGAGGAATCTTAAAAAATTACAATGACTCCATTGTCAAGCTGCATCAATTCTGCCTCCAGAGACAATAGCGAACGCCAGCCACAAGATGGAACAAGAACAGATGTGTGAGAAGCTGTATGACACGCAGCTGGTTGTTTACACATGTACACTATTTAAGATAAAAGGACAGAGAATGCTTTACTTTGGTATGTTTAAGTGCTCTCACCAGCTCACCATATGTATTCACAGTTTCTTGAAGAGTAAACAAACCCATCAGATAGTCAAGACAAGTAAATGTTTAATGGCTCCTTCAGTGGCATTCACTCCTGCAACCAGCAGTAAGGAAATCACACCAGCACACATTTTTCACACAGTGGCCTTTAAAGCATACAGTTGCACAGTACATCTTCCAGTGAGCAAAATATCATTGTGTTGTAGACAACATACTGAGTATAAAAATCAGCAGTCAAACTTAAAGCACTGGGGAGCTGCACTTTCTGATTTGAGCTTTATTTGATGTGAGTGCTACTTCAGCAAGCCAGGGACAACAGCAGTGACAGAAAGAGGGAGATTATGCTTGCATCCCTGTATTCCCATGGTGTGTGTCTGTGTATGTGATACCGAAGGAAAATATGCAAATAGCCATGCATGTCTTTCAGGGATTTGCTAAATGAGATTTTTGAGGACAATGTTTTGTCCTTTGCTGCATGTACTGAAATTATGGTTGACACCTTCAGCACAGTGAAATGAGAATAAGCAAGACAGACACAGGTTTGCATGCATGTGTATATGTTTCACACGGTTTTTACGTGTGTAGAGCTGAGAGTGTTTATTGTCCTTCTGTGTCGACGCCCAACTAGGTACTGTCGAAAAACCGCTGTGGGAGATATATTTGATTTGCAAATGAAAAAAAACACACCCGCACATTTGCAAAGAGAAGGATACACACACTCAGACACAGGTGTGCTTGTTCTCTGTGGGGATGATTTGCAACTGAATAGGCATGTTGCAGTGGCTGACTTCTAAGTTTTGACAAAATTCTTCCTGGGGAAAAACAAGCACGAGTACACCAAGGACATGCTGCTTACCAGTGTACCTCTTATCAATAGCAGCCTGTGAAAGCACTTGCAGTTAGAGCGAGAGTGGCTCCATTAAAATTCAACCAAATGCTGTTTACACTAACTTTCCAGTCAATGCTTAATGTTTAAATTGTGTTCAAGGTTGGGTCTGGTTGCACTCAGATATCCGTGTGTAGTTGTGCATATGTGGAGACTAGATGTCAGTACCTCGGTCTAACTGGAGCTTAAATGTCACTTTGACTGTATTTGAGGTATGTATGTAACCATGTGTTTTTCTGTCTGTGTGTGTATGTGTGATAGGGTGTAATGACATTGCCATGCCAGCTGGTTTTGATGACCTGTAGAGTCACTTCTCCATCTTGCTGTTGAAAAAGCAAGGTGTTTCCTCTGATAGTCCTCTGTCTCTCTCTGTCACTCTGACCAGGAAGTCCCAGCCATCCACACCTACCCAGCCAAAAGAGTGAGTAGCAGCCTCGCTCAAACTGACCTGTCAACAGATCATGCCATGGACTCACCCCAGGATGCTAGTATTAGTGAGTATTTTCTTGTTTTTCATTTGCAAAGCTTTAAAGTTGCTGTTTGTTTGTTTTTTCATAAAGCTTTGATGCAGTATGAGACTTGTTATAACTCATGATAGCTCTGGAATTGCATCATGCTTACACTACTCTGTCATCCAAAGAACCGAGTCTGCAGGATGGTTAATGCAATGTTTTGTCCTATTTGTTCTATTAGATAAACATTTGGCAGAAAGCAGCTTTTGAAAACTAGATTGCTCATTTCCAGATAAGGCTGCCTCCTTGGCAGCTTTTTTAATGGGGAGCTTGGGGCTCGCTAGATGTGGTGCTTTCTTTTTTGTGATAGCAGTAGTATGGCGGGTACTTGCACTTTGCCTTCCACCGATAGCAGTGAAAACACACGTGGCGCTTGCAGTAAGATTTACAGTTGCTTGCAATAAGATTTAAGTGTTGCTGAAGTATTAAAGTATTAAAATGAAACTGCGCAATTTAAAAATTCAAACACTGGATTACAGTAGAGCGTGGAATCTGTGACACTTTTATTTCACAAAGGTGAAATGCTCTGCACACAAGAAAGCAAGCTGTATTCAGTGGGAGTGGTTGGTTATTTTACTAAGTGTTCCTGTTGGAAATGTAAACTTTATCAAATTACAGAATTTAATCATGGGCAATATATAGCAGGACAGCAAAAAAACCTGAAAAAAATCACCTTTCTTTCATACACAAAAAAGTCTCATACAACTTGAGATGTTATAAACTCCAATACTCCAAAGTAATTCTGCTGATTATTATGTGTTACCCATAACCCGTATAGTAACCCATAGCAGAAAGCAGAAGTTGTGTATGCAAAGTGACATATAAAGATAAGCCTATAAAGTAAAGTAATCCAGTAAGATGTCTGAGGCTACATTACAGACAGGACTTGCTAATGGCTACAGTAACTAAAGATTTCAAGGCAATGTAAAGAATTATATGTTCAAAATGAGCCAGAAAATCAAGAGCAGTACATCCCTGCAGCAGACGCTACTGTTCTAGCTGTAAAATAGTGGTCTTACAAGTGCTCCATACTAAATAAAAATTACTGACCAGTGCAGTTAATATTGAAAGGCTCCCAGCTCTCTCAGCAAAAGATTTTTCATCCATGCTAGCTGCTCTGTCAAGTTGAATTTAGGTGGAGCAGTGCTTTGATTTTACTGCTAATCAGTGATGGGAATAACGGCGTTACAAGTAACGGCGTTACTTTTTTCAGTAACGAGTAATCTAACTAATTACTGTTTCTATCATTACAACGCCTTTACCGTTACTAACAAGCTGTCTTCAGCTGTCTTCAGCTTACCGCATTTTATACCAGTTGCACGGAAGTAGCTGTCTACGTAAGTAATCTGGGCGCTACAGCTTTAAGCTACAGAGCCCCTCTGATGACATGGTCCAAAAAATAAATAAATTGTGGCCACAAAATACTACTTCGTGCCTTCGAAATAGTATAACGTGCCCACGAAATACTTATGTGTGGCCACGAAATACTATGCACGGTGGTTAGCACTGTTGCCGCACAGCAAGAAGGTCCTGAGTTCAATTCCACCATCTTTCTGTGTGGAGTTTGCATGTTCTCCCTGTGTTTGCGTGGGTTCTCTCCGGGTACTCCGGCTTCCTCCCACCATCCAAAGACATGCAGCTTGTGGGGATAGTTTAATTGGATAATCCAAATTGCCACTAGGTGTGAATGTGCGAGTGAATGTGAGTGTGAATGGTTGTCTGTCCCTGTGTGTTGGCCCTGCGACAGACTTGCAACCTGTCCAGGGTGTACCCCGCCTCTCGCCCTATGACAGCTGGGATAGGCTCCAGCGCCTCCCGCGACCCTGAAAAGGATAAGCGGAAGTGAATGGATGGATGGATGGAAATACTATTTCAAGGGCACGAAATAGGTATAACGTGCGCACAAATTGGGCATAACGTGGCAAGGAATTACGTATTTGTGGCAACAAAATAGATAACGTGCGTACATCATATTGATACAATTCCTGGAGAGCTGCGTAGAGATATAAGCATAAGAGTAGGCTAAACCTATACACCATGGACAAAGACAGTATGATTGAGTTTTATTTTGGGCTGGGGATGAGCTACAAATGCATTTTGAAAAGCCTGCAATGCAAGGAACCATTATTACAGAGAGACATTTAAACAGGACATTGAGAGCCCAGTTGCTTTACAGACGTAAGTAGGACCTGGACGCTGGGATAGATTTTATTGTTAACCAACTGCAAGGGCCTGGGAAGGATCACGGTTATCGGTCAAGTGTTTCGTGGGCACAAATTAGCATTTCGTGCGCACGTTATACCTATTTCGTGCCCTCAAAATAGTATTTCGTGGGCACAAATAAGTATTTCGTGGGCATGTTATACCCATTTCGTGCTGACGAAGTAGTATTTTGTGGCCACAATATATTTATTTTTTGGACGATGTCATCAGAGGGGCTCCATATTAAGCAGCTGCACGCGCTCCCAAGGAGGCAATCACTTTCTGGCAGACTATCACTTTTTGGAACAACACCTGGAGCTAGGGGGCAAAACAATCGCATGAGTGCTGCTGTTTGACTGAGGAACAATAAAGTAGTCGTGGTAAGCCAATCACATGACCACTTCAAGATGACAAAGCAACAAGCTGATATATACCAGTTTTTAAATTGTGTTGATGGGCCACGTAAAACCAGAGTCATGATAAACAATATATCCAAGTGTTTTTTCCTCAATAGTTTCTTCATGTTTACTGTCTAAGGACAGCGCTAGCAAGCACTCTCTGCTTATGAAAATAAAAAAACAAAACAAAAGCAGCCCGTTGGTGTTGGTGGAAAAATGCACCATGTCGACCAATCAAAAAAAAAAAAAGATATGACAACATGACATTTGGTTGTTTAGGAAGACGGGGAAGTTTTAGGAGTGACGGCGAGAGAGAGCGTGAGAGAGAGAGAGCAAGTTTTGAGATGTGAGAGATTTGTGACGTTTAGCGTGTTCGGAGTGTGTAGTTCATGTGTTGTCTTGTGTAGTTAGTGTGTTGTGTTTCTGAATAGTTTCTGGGATGCTTAGAACTCAAATTGCACTGCTTAAAATAGTTTATTTTGATGCACATGCTGTTTTCTTTGCAAATTTGCATCATAGGATTGTTTTTCGTTTTTCCTGCAGTATATAAAAAATGGTGTATCTCAAAGATAAAACTATGAAGACACTCAAAATAAATTTCCTGTTATTGTAAACTATTTTTTGCAACTTTTTTGTATTTAAAGTTTCGAGGGGTAAACCTCTTGAATTTCTCCAAGTAGAAATATATATAAAAAACAAAACAAAAATGATTTTAAATTTTTTTATGTAGTTACTATGGACTTAATGCATACATATTATTAAAATATGGGCTATAACAGTTGTGTTGATGTATAGCAACTTGAAATGCTCCCAAAAATGGCACTACAGCATGTAAAAATATAAAGTAAGCTCTGGCGGCCTTGGTTCTATGGTAGGTCTTAAAGGGTTAAGTGTATATTCGTCTTAGTTTTAGTTCAGCTGTGGGTTCTGTTTATGGTTATATTTCTTGTTTCAGGTTATCCTGCTGCCCTGCGTTGTTGTTACGTTTTTGTCTCTCTGTTCGGTGTTTTAATGTTCGATTTTGGAAGTTTCTTGTCTTTTTACTTTTCTATCTTGTAATGACAGCTAGTGCAAACTGACACTATAAATGAGATTGTACTGAAATGAATTTTAAAAGAATCAGAATCAGAACACTTTAATAATCCCTAAGGAAATTATGTGGGTTACAGTTTTTTAACAGTACCAGACTACAGTGACGAACTATTTAAATAATACAGTATATTGCAGGGTTTACAAAGATGAGGCTGATTAGAGGAAGAGTGTTTTTTGTGCATCTCATAAAGGAAACTTAAACTTAAGTGCCTGAACCAAACCTACTGACAGTACAGCCTGTAGTATTTTGAGACATTTTTGTCAAATTTTCAAATGTGCAAAAATTTTATGATGCTGGGAAATCATCCAATTTATTCGGTTTGGTCTTTTGGGGTCCATGGGTATTTGTGCCACTAACCAGTAGTTAATCAAGCTGGTGTATTGGAGAACAGTGGCTTGTTTATACACGGATTAGTTCAAGAGTAATATTAAACTTAATTTGGAATTGTGCTTCTGTCCATATGACTGGACAAAAATGTATCATTTTCAGTGCTGGTTTTAGTCACTGCCAACTCCCACGACAAATATCTGGTATAGCTTTATAAACATCTGCCTGCTTCTTCCACATATAGCAGTGGTGAGTGAGGAGCAAGAAAGACAAAACATTTTGCAAAACACTTTGCAGAAGTACAGAGTTTATGATTCACTTACTTGGCCATTCACGTTCTAAATGTAATCCACAGTTTGTATGAATGCAAAGAGTGTAACCTAACTTATTATTTTCTTATGTAACTATATTATTGATCTGTATAAAAGCTACTATTGTTGGGGGGTGGGGGGGGGGGGGGTGGTCGTATTTTTAGTGCTTTAGTGTGTCACTGACACTGAAAAATTGTGTCCAGAAGCATGTAGAGGATACAAATCTACAGATGGGTAGATGCGCCTCAGTGGTATCAAGGTGTATGCAAACTCATACTTCTGAACTCAGTCTTGCATGCTGACACTCAGCATATTCAAGTAGGCAGGCTGAGAGCCTCTCCATCTCCACCTTAGATCAATGAGGCTTTTGTGTCGCCCTGCACGTCTCTAAATCTCGGCACCACATCTAAAATTGGAACTTGTTGACGATCCCCAACGTTGTCCTGACTGATCGACAGCTTTAGTCTTGGCTGACAAGTTGACGGTGAAAACAGTGACAGATCAAATGACTGACAGTAGCGGTGAAGGGTATTGGTACTGAAGCTGTACCCTGCAAAGCCCCAAAGTTTAAATAAAGCACAGCAACAGCGTAAGTGTGCTTTAAACAGATGCAAAGCTCACCTCTAAGTCCCCACACTGGTTCTAAACAAGCATGCTTGTTTACATGTTGCCTCTCATATTGCACGACTATGACACTGTTGCTGTCTTTGTGGCATACAGAGTATTGCAAAATAAATAGGATTTTATTTTTTTATTGTTAAATTCTGCTACTTATTCTATTATTTCACAGTTTTGTATGCGTGCTTGTATGTATGTATATATATAATACACACACACACACATATAATCTTTGGCTGGTTAAACTTGTCAGACATGTGCCCAAGAGAAACATCTCAAAATGCTGCCAATTGGAGGTAGATTTGCCAGAAGACTGTTTTTGTTTTAATTAATCTCTCAGATTTGCCTGGCAAATGATGATGTCTTTATATTATCATCCTGAAGGAAAACAAAGATTTTCTTCCTGCCAGTTTCAGATTTGATCCCCTTAGTGGCTATTATGTGTCGCAGATTAAAATCAAATGACGTTTGGCAATTGAATTTTGAGGTTTAACTATATCGTGTATGTGTGTGAGGTTGTTTCATGTTTATCAGTACAGTTGTAGGTTTGATATACAGAGAAGCGTATGTAATTTTTCTTTTTCATTGGCATTTAAATGAAACCATTTTTAGCTGTCTTATAGTTGTAAATGGTTATGATCCACAGATGTTTAACAAGGATTACACTAATAAAAACATGGCTCCTCTCTTCACTCTTGGTGAATATGTTGCTTATCTGACATACTTTTGACCAGGACACTGAAGTTCGATTATTTTCTCTGGTCATTGTCAAGGTATGCTTTCACTTGCTGTTGCTTTATTTATTTATTTATTTTTTACAAGATCAAAGTAAGTGTTGATGAATATATATGTATGTATATATTAACACTTACTTTAAGTTTTTGTCTACTTGTATTATTTTGACAAGTATAGAGCTTCTGCTTTCTTAAATATTAAATTTACGGAATCTCTCATTTTTAAATGCCTCATTACGCTGTTGTAAAGACTTTAAATCAGGGGTGTCAAACTCAAATACGCAGTGGGCCAAAATTCAAAACTGAAACAAAGTCACGGGCTAACATTAATATTTATTGAAAAAAAAAAATCTTCCTCCAGATATAAGAATGAATCTTTTCTTATAGACTCAAATACGTTTTGCTGGAAAACTGAATATGGAAAAAGCAAAGCTTAATACTAAACAATAAATATATTAGCTGTATAATACCAGTAGGCCAGCTGTAATAGTAATTTGGTATGGCTTCGCGGGCCAAATGTAATTGGGCCAGAGTTTGACACCTATGCTTTAAATGATGCTTTTGAACACAATTAACATTATAATAAGGTCTGTTTTTATTTTATTTCGTTTTTAAATTGTGTAATTTTGGTGCCTATGATATCAAGTGAAAGAAAAGCAAGAATCACAACTCTACATGTAAAGTCAAACAATATAGATGAAACTATAAGGTGAAATCAGGCAGTTATGTTTCACAAACACAAAAAAGTTAAAAGTAATCATATGTGAAATAGCTCAATGATTTAAAGACAGTGCTTGGCACCAAACTGCATATTGACCACGCAATCTAGCATATTCAATTATATGACATTATAATTAACATAGTTTTTATACTAAGGTAAACAGATAGTAAAATCTCTGAAAGTATCAATAAAAAAAAAAACAGGAAATGAAGTAAACATCTTATTAAAGAAGTGGTGGACGATTTACCTCATAGTTCAGTCCTGGAAGTGTCACGGTTTGCCGGGGCAAGCCGTGTGGAATTATGTAGGACCAGGACGCGGCAGCTCTGGTGCAGGTGAGTATTTATTAACGAAAGAAATACAAACAACAAAGGCACTGGGAACATGAAACTGAAGCCTAAACTGGGAAAAACTAACAAAACAGACCAGAAACGAAGATGCAGGGAGGTCCGGGGAAATACACATGGAGAGATGCAGGGAGACCGAGGGGAAACAACACAGACGAACCAGCAACTACCATGACAGAAGACACAACTTAAATACACTCAGAGAACACAGGGAGATTACACACAGGTGGGGAACACAGCTGGGAGTGATTAACGTGACAAGACTATTCAATTCAATTCAATTTTATTTATATAGCGCCAAATCACAACATAAGTCGCCTCAAGGCGCTTCATAGATACAGAGAAAAACCCAACAATCATATGACCCCCTATGAGCAAGCACTTTGGCAACAGTGGGAAGGAAAAACTCCCTTTTAACAGGAAGAAACCTCTGGCAGAACCAGGCTCAGGGAGGGGCGGCCATCTGCTGCGACCAGTTGGGGTGAGAGAAGGAAGACAGGATAAAGACATGCTGTGGAAGAGAGACAGAGGTTAATAACAGATATGATTCAATGCAGAGAGGTCTGTTAATACATAGTGAGTGAGAAAGGTGACTGGAAAGGAAAAACTCAATGCATCATGGGAATCCCCCGGCAGCCTATGTCTATTGCAGCATAACTAAGGGAGGATTCAGGGTCACCTGGTCCAGCCCTAACTATATGCTTTAGCAAAAAGGAAAGTTTTAAGCCTAATCTTGAAAGTAGAGATAGTGTCTGTCTCCTGAATCCAAACTGGAAGCTGGTTCCACAGAAGAGGGGCCTGAAAACTGAAGGCTCTGCCTCCCGTTCTACTTTTAAATACTCTAGGAACAACAAGTAGGCCTGCAGAGCGAGAGCGAAGTGCTCTAATAGGGTGATATGGTACTACAAGGTCATTAAGATAAGATGGGGCCTGATTATTTAAGACCTTGTATGTGAGGAGCAGGATTTTGAATTCAATTCTGGATTTAACAGGAAGCCAATGAAGGGAAGCCAAAACAGGAGAAATATGCTCTCTCTTTCTAGTCCCTGTCAGTACTCTTGCTGCAGCATTTTGGATTAGCTGAAGGCTTTTCAGTGAGTTTTTTGGACATCCTGATAATAATGAATTACAGTAGTCCAGCCTGGAAGTAATAAATGCATGAACTAGTTTTTCAGCGTCACTCTGAGACAGGATATTTCTAATTTTAGAGATGTTGCGCAAATGGAAGAACGCAGTCTTACATATTTGTTTAATATGTGCATTGAAGGACATGTCCTGGTCAAAAATGACTCCAAGGTTCCTCACAGCGTTACTGGAGGCCAAGGTAATGCCATCCAGAGTAAGAATCTGGTTAGATACCATATTTCTAGGCTTTTCAGGGCCGAGTACAATAACCTCAGTTTTATCTGAATTAAGAAGCAGAAAGTTAGCGGCCATCCAGGTCTTTATGTCTTTAAGACATTCCTGCAGTTTAACTAATTGGTGTCTGTTATCTGGCTTCATGGACAGATAGAGCTGGGTGTCATCTGCATAGCAGTGAAAATGTATGCTATGTCTTCTAATGATACTGCCTAGGGGAAGCATGTATAATGTAAACAGAATTGGTCCTAGCACTGAACCCTGTGGAACTCCATAATTAACCTCAGTGTGTGAAGAGGACTCTCCATTTACATGAACAAATTGGAGTCTATTAGACAGGCTCAACCACCCAACTCTGGAGTGGACCATCACCTCACTACCTGGATCCTGGACTACCTCACCGACCGACCACAGTATGTGAGGACTCAGGGCTGTGTGTCGGACAGGGTCGTCTGCAGTACGGGGGCCCCACAGGGAACGGTTCTGGCTCCGTTCCTCTTCACCATCTACACTGCAGACTTCTCCCACAATTCCACCCAGTGCTTCCTGCAGAAGTTCTCTGATGACTCTGCAATAGTCGGCCTCATCACTGAGGGGGACGACAAGGAGTACAGAGGTCTGACCCAAGACTTTGTGGACTGGTGCCAGCTGAACTACCTCCAGATCAACGCCAGTAAAACCAAGGAACTGGTGGTAGACTTCCGCAGGCACAAGCATTCTCCACTGCAACCACTGAACATCCAAGGTATGGACATTGAGGCTGTGGACAGCTACAGGTACCTTGGTGTTCATCTGAACAATAGACTGGACTGGACTCATAACTCAGACGCCCTCTACAGGAAAGGGCAGAGCAGGCTGTACCTGCTGCGGAGACTCAGGTCATTTGGAGTGGAGGGCCCACTCCTGAAGAAATTCTATGACTCTGTTGTGGCTTCTGCTATCTTTTATGGCGTGGTCTGCTGGGGCGGCAGCATCTCTGCTGGGGACAGGAAGAGACTGAACAGGGTGATCCGAAGGGCCAGCTCTGTTCTAGGATGCCCTCTGGACCCAGTGGAGGTGGTGAGTGACAGGAGAACGGCGGCTAAGCTGTCATCCCTGATGGACAACATCTCCCACCCCATGCAGCAGACTGTGACAGCACTGAGCAGCTCCTTCAGTGGGAGACTGCGGCACCCACGGTGTGGGACGGAGAGATTTCGCAGGTCTTTCCTCCCCACTGCTGTCAGACTCCATAATAAAGACTTTAACTGATCAAGCACACACATCCATACATATGCAATAATACTAAGTGCAATAATCCTTTCTGTCATCGTTGTATTTTTACTCAGTTGTATATAGTATTTGTATTTGTATTCTATTTTTATCTTATTGTATATTTATTTTATTTTATTCTACTGTATATAATATTTTATTTTATTCTATTCTGTACAGTTGTGTACTGTATTTATTCTTATTGTATTCTAATTTTTGCCTCATAACTTTTGCACTGTCCACTTCCTGCTGTGACAAAACAAATTTCCCACGTGTGGGACTAATAAAGGTTATCTTATCTTATCTTATCTTATCTTATTAGATAGATATGATACAAACCACTGCAGTGTAATACCTACAGCATGTTCTAATCGCTCTAATAGGATATTATGGTCGACAGTATCGAATGCTGCACTAAGGTCTAGCAGGACAAACACAGAGATGAGTCCACTGTCAGAGCCCATAAGAAGATCATTTGTAACCTTCACTAAAGCTGTTTCTGTGCTGTGATGAGCTCTGAAACCTGACTGAAACTCTTCAAATAAACCATTCCTCTGCAGATGATGTTAGCTGTTTGACAACTACTCTTTCAAGGATTTTTGATATGAAAGGAAGGTTGGAGATTGGCCTATAATTAGCTAAGACTGCTGGGTCTAGAGATGGCTTTTTGAGTAAAGGTTTAACTACAGCTAGCTTGAAGGCCTGTGGTACATAGCCGATCAGGGAGGCAAACTGAAAACACTCACATAAGATGCAGACCTTCACAATAAAACAGGAAACACATACACGCAATGACATAACCCACCAACTTAACACAGACTGGGGGACACAGAACATAGGAACATGAACCATGAAACAGAAGAGTACAAACACCCAAGGCAACCAAAACCACAGAATACTAATAAACTAAACATAAACACGGAGTCGCAGACTCCGGACCATGACAGGAAGTTTAGTGACCTGCAATGTTAATTTTTTCCTGAGATGTCAAAAATGATCAGTACTGCATTAGAACCACAACCTTTTTAAATTATCCTTCGAGTTTCAGAGGTTTACTGAAACCCAGCAACAATTTCATCATACCAAAAGAATGATGTTCATAGATATCACTGATGGAAACACCAGTGCCTTCCTCCAGAAGGTGTCTCCATGGTTGATTTATGCTTCTCAAAGTATAACTTAATTTCAATGCCTCTTACCTTACACGCAAAACTTCCTGATCCGTAATCTGAACTGATCCTATCTTGAGACCAGTGACTGGTGAGTCAGGATGGGGGAGGGGACAGGGAAAGTCCCAACAAGCATGGCCTGGAATGATCCAGATTAACATTATGGCAGCTTATATTAACAAGTAATTAAATTTGATAAACAGTTAAGTACAAAATACTCTCAAGTTAATTTTTCATGTTTTTTTTTTCCAAGTATCTGTATGCTACCCAGTGCAAAGCAGAACTTGTGGGAGATTTTGCCTTTCTTCTGCACCAGAAGTCTGTAGTGTGATGGTTTGAATCTCACGCAGGCCCAGGTCATTAGCTTCTCATGGCCCTTCAGACTCCACTTACATCCTTGGACAGATTGTCATCGTTAGGGTGGGTGCCAGTCTGACATCCGACCTGGTAAGAGGTCCTCTACACTCAACCTCGACAGCCTTTACCAGCATGTTCATGGTGAGAGAGAAAAGGATTACAGAGAGGATACACCCTGTGGCCATCCACTACTCAAGCTTTTGCCATGCTGAGGTTGTTGTCCCAGCAGAAAATGTTCTGTAATAGTTGAGAATGAGGTTCTTGAAGTTTCCTGGGATTTAGTACCAATTAGCTTATGGGGTATGGACCATAGGTGTTTGGGACAAGCAGAGCACTATGTTGGAATGGTTCTGAGTGACTGTGGTGTTCATGGTCAATGTTAGGTTACATCGAGTGTACCAGCTTTTTGTGGAAAAAGAAAAAGATGGTTTAAAAACAGTTCAATAAGGAAACAGGATCAGTTGGCTAGGTAATGAACTCTGATGATCTGTAAATAGAAGTATTAGGAATTTAGAACATCCTGACATTGTGTACCTCTTGAGTCTTAGTTGATGAAGACAGCCCATATAAACCCAGATACAGTATATATACTTCACTGGCTGCATCAGTAAAGTTCTTTATTGGCAAATACATGAATTAAAAACATATTTCTCTTTCTTTCATTTAAAGCTCTTTTGGGTGTGGACACACTCTGGATTTTATTTTGGGGATGTTTTCAGGCCATTTCATTTGGTATTCTACTCGAGTATGTTTATTTTCCACTTTAGGAACAGGAAATCCATGTGCGGTTGCAGTGGGATTATCAGCAGAGTGCAGCTTTCTCCCAAAGCCTAATAACGACACACTTTTCTCTTGTCAGTATGTTGCTAAACAACACCTCTTGGGGTGGGCCCCTATAGAACACCTTATGTTTCATATATAATGTTAGGAAACATGAGGTCATGATCACAGGCAACAGTACAGACAGAAAAGGCATGGAATTGAGTAGTGCAGCATAGTATTTTCTAAAGTATTGTGATGGATGTAGGTTTAAAAAGATTGAATTGATGGCCTCAGGCTGATCAGACCCAAACAGGAGGTCACTTGTTTAAGAGAGGAGCTGTGCCAAACCTTTAGGGCAACATATGTCCAAGAAAGAAGGGAAAGGGATAAGGAAAGAAAGGACAGAAAAAAGTGCCTCGATGGTTACGGATTTCTTGTTCAGTCCTTTGGGCTTCTGCTCAGCAGGCACTGCACTGAACACCCTTACACTGCATTAGCCGTAGTGCCTTTCTGTCCATTTAAGGTGCCTTCTTTAAAAAAAGGTTCAAAGCCTTGATGGTAGGCAGAGTGTACAAGATGTGTTTTTAAAGGGGACAAAGGTTTCACCTAGAAATGCTCTCACAATTCAACTCTGTACAGAGTTTTATTCCATTCAGCGCATTGAAAACATTCAAGATTTGGCAGCATTTGCAAGCAACATTTAACTAAAGATCACCATTATATCTAAGACCTGTGTGACAGCAGGCTTCTAAACACAGTGAACTGAGTGTAGGACTAAATGTTAAAAAGAAAGAAAGAAAAGGAATGTGATGTATTTCCATGAAAATGTTATTCAGTATCATAAACCAGCGGTCCCCAACCTTTTTTGCGCCATGGACTGGTTTATGTCCGACAATATTTTCATGGACTGGCCTTTAAGGTTTCACAGATAAATACAACAAAATAAAACAAGTACCGGTACCAAGAAAAAGAAGATTTATTTATAACACACAGGAAAAGACCCAGGGAAACCGAGTTAACAATAAAAACTGTAAAAACCCTGAAAACCATAAATTTCACACCCGAACCTCAACTCTCGCGGCCCGGTGACAAACGACTCACGGGACCCGGAGGTGGGGGACCGCTGTCATAAATAACAAAGGCTGTTGGCTATAAATTGCTAATGCTAATGATGTCATACGCAAAGTATTAAGGACAGTGTGGGACACAAACTTCCATGCAACAGCATCAGGTCAGACTAATGAGTAATATAACAAATTATCAGTTTCAAACTGATGCACTTGATCCTGTCTGAAAACCATACAGTTTTTATTCCTCTCTCTTCTTTTAAGCCTCACTTTAAGGCAGTTTTCATGTGATTGGCATCTCCTTACTTACAAAAGGTGTTAATGACAGGTGGGTGGGGCATCGGTGCCCACGGCTGACTACATTAGAGTCAGTTGTGATATCTCGTGCCAAATGAAGAAATGCTGTCGGAAACCAAGCATTTAGAGAAGTCTGAATCCTGACCTGACGTGTACACACACTACCTAATTTAAAACTCTGGTTTTACAGTGACAGAAAACAGCCCAGGACATAAATGCTGGTACTGCAATACCAATTTTTGCAGGTTTAAGTGCTATTGTGTGTATTGAGTTTTTGAACTTTAGAAAAAGCCAGACTTTGCTTTCAGCCTTTTAACTACACTAGACTAATCTATTCTCAGGATTGCAAGCAGAAGGTGCTCATTTTAATTGGTTAAACCACATCTCTTGTCCTTAGTTGCATGAATTGTGTTTATTAGGCAGTATGTATAAAATATATCTTTCCTGTTTGTGTCAAATCCTAAAATGCCATGATATTTAGCCTGCTAACAAGCAGTGATTCAAAATGCCAAGTGTCTCCCTGCTCTCTGGTGCGTAAATGTAGGACGTACCAAGAGTGAGTTTTTCAGCTCATGTGGTCGGGACGACTGTCTCCATAAGTCTGCTGTGACATAAGGCCGAGAGCATGTTGAGTACCTTGATACTTGACTCTAAAAAAAGCCACATCCACTTACCCCCTTTCCGAAGTCCATCCTATTTTTTACGAAGGGGAACTGCTAAAATAAAATCAGCTGTCACTGGATGCCTGGGCCTCATTGAGCTGGGGAACACACTGCTGGAGCTGGTCTCCAAGCCTCACCGTCTATCTCTAACCAGGATTGACTTTCTGTGCTGGGTTAAGACTGGGTAACAAAAATTGTTTAACTTTCTGGAAGTCCCGTCTTTTTCACTTCCATTGGATTCTATTGTTGTTTCACTTAAACGCAACATACAGAAGGTAAGTGATATATGAAGACTATCAGCATATCAAAGCTGGCTCTTGTACCAACAAAAAAACCACTGTCAGCACAGCAGCACAGCTCTTTGTAAGTGATTTTCCACCGGAGCGTGAGTGGAAGGAGACAGATTGGAAATGGGAGATGGCATTTTAGCTGATAATGAAACAGTTTGATATAGCTGGGCTGCACAGACATGAGACATCTTTGGTGTGAAATCAAGAATAAGATGAAGTGGAGGGGCTCTTTTGTGTTCAGGTGATGGGAGCTTCACAAAGAATGAGATGAGATATTGTAGTATGTTTCTATAATTCCACTAGGATTTGTGCTTTGCCATAAAACATGCATGGGCCCTTCCTGTTTCCACCAGTCATAACCGGCAGCAGTCTCATCTAAGCTATTCTAAAAGCATAACAAATTGGAGACAAAGTGCTTAGCATGGCATAAGGAAACACTCGAGGGTAATCCAGTCTCCTTGTAAAGAAGTTATTTTGATAGATTTGACAGCTTAATTATTCTGCCTGTTTTGCTTTTGTCGGTGAGGAAGAAATCGCCCTCCATGGCTGACATTTCAATTAGTGAAGCTAGTTTTGGCTCTCCTGTCTAGCCTTACCAGATAAGCGCTCTGGTCAGTAAGCACAGAACAGAAATTGTGTGGCTTAAAGCTTCTGTTGTGAGGAGAGGGCAGAGAAGGAGGTGACACCGTCGTGATTAGGGGACGGCTTTGGCCTGCAACACATCTATGGTCCCTGATTTCACTTTGAGCTATGAAGCCATGCCATATTCTCTCACACCCTTAACCACCAAATTCACTCTCATGTTCCTTTTATTTCTCCTCTGACGCTTCCCTCACTAACACCCCCTCTCCCTTCACCTTTTCACTTCTAACCAGCCAATGGTTGCTTTAGAAGAGGCAGTGACAGAAGGTCACTGACCCTCAGCTCAGCTCAGTATTGTCACTGGGCCATGAATACTGCCAGTAGCTTGGCCTCTTCTATTGACTTTACTTTCTTCCCCTTCTAGTACCTCCGAGCTGGTTCCATCATTTGTGCTGCCGCTGTGGCATTGAGAAGATAAGACGCTAATAATCTAAAAGGAAGAAAACAGTGTAATGGATAAATATGCCTGGAAGCATCCATCAAAAAACAAATCACACAGGTTACAAGATTAAGCCTTTAAAAGACGCTTGTTCTGATATGAATACCACACTGTAAACAGATATTTGGCCCTCATTATGCTGGGGCATCTTAAACAATGAGTCTGTGTTCGTAAGCTGATATTAATGCTAATTAAACATCTACTGGTGTCACTGTCAATTAGTGGCAGCATGAGGAGAGAGTTAAATGACTTTAGATGTTTGAAAACATCTTTTAGGAAGTTTCTTTAATTTCTAGAATCTTCTTGAATTTTTCTTAGATGCACATGTGCTCCCCGGCACTCACTCCTGCCCTTTAAATCTCATGTTACAGGGAAACACAACACTGCAGACAAATCTGGATTATAAAAGGACTGGGGATATTTTTTCTTTGGAGTCTGCTGACCTCACCTCCATGCTGCCATAGCTTTACATAGAGCATACCCTTCTCAAAAGCCAGAGATACCTAAAGCACTGTTGTCACTGCTCTCAGTCGTCAGAACCGTCATGTCTCTGCCTCTCTGACAACTCCAGACCATGACGTGAACATTTGTCTCTGGTGATAAATGAGGGCATTATCCTTGGGTTTCTGTCATCAGGCTGGCACCCAGTAACATTGCAGCCTGAGGTGTAGGATTTCCAACCCATATTTATGGGAGGTAGCAGGTTTATTTTCAGATGCTGCTGTTTGGGCAGCTTATTTCCCCCAGTGATGTGTTACTGGCTGCACTACCATGCCACACATAGCAGAAAGCTAAAATTGGTGGGATGAGGAGAGCATGCTTTTGTCACATGTCATCTGAATGAAAGCTTGGTCATGCCGGTATGTGGCACAGCAAAATTCATATGTGTTTGCAACCCGTTCTCATTTTGAACTTGTCACAAACAGTTAGGTGCAGGTTTTAGAATTTTGTTTCTGAACACCACCACAGTGGTTTTTATTAATCATTGTGGTGTTTCTGTTTTGATGCAAGTTATTTAACAAAAATATTGCATTAATTGTTTAAGAATTGTAGCCATTTCTAGACATAGTCCGCCACTTCCAGAGACTGATAAAAATAGGCAGCTAAAAGGTCTGGAGCTGATTTCAACACTGAACTTACATTTGTTAGCTTTTTGAGTTATAGCAGACAATATGAGGTCCAAAGAGCATGTGAAGTAGGTCATTGCTAGGCTGAAAAACTAAAAAACACCAAAGACATCAATGAGAGATTCAATTCAATTCAATTCAATTCAGATTAATTTGGTTTTTTATGTAGTGCCAAATCACAACAGCAGTTGGCTCAAGGCGCTTCATATTCTAAGGTAAAGACCCTACAATAATAGAGAGATAAGCAGGCAAGAATAGGAAAGGGGAAATTCCCCTTTAAAAGAGAGAAACCTCCGGCAGAAACCGGCTCAGGGGCAGCTGTCTGCTCTGACCGGTTGGGGGTAAGAGGAGGAAAACATGATAAAAGACACACTGTAGAATGAGATGAATAAAAGATTAAATGCAAAGTAGTCTATAAAGATATTCAAGTTACATCAATTTAATAAAATTTTGTTTATATAGTGCCAAATCATAACTACAGTTGCCTACAATAATACAAAATAGTACAAAGAAAACAGAGAAAAAACAAAAAATCACATGACCCCTTATGAGCAAAAGCTTTGGCGACAGTTGGAAGGAAGAAACCTCTGGCAGAACCAGGCTTAGGGAGGGGTGGCCCTCTGAGGGGAGGAAAACGGGACAAAGACATACTGTGGAAGAGAGCCAGAGATAATAACTAATGAATGCAGACAAGTGTATAAACACATAGTGAGTGAAAAATTTGACTGAAGAAGAGACACTCAATGCATCATGGGAATCCCCTAACAGCCTAGACCTATTGCAGCATATATAAGGGAGGACTTTCCTTTTTCATAAAGCATGTACCGTATTTCCCGGACTACAAAGCGCACCTGAATATTAGCCGCACAAGCTAAAATCAGAGGAAAATCCTGTTTTGTACATACATTAGCTGCACCTGACTAAAAGCCGCAGGTGTTTCAATGTTAACTTATCATATGTAAGAGAATATGCACAAAGGGAATTGTCAGGAAAGAGATGGCTGTTTGGAGACACACCCCTTTTATTAATATTTTGAAAAACAAGTTATAGGTACATATTTGCATAACTTTTTAGGTATATGTACAAGTACCGGTAATTGCAAGTAGGAAACATGTACTGTGCTTCATAAGTAACTCTCTTCATGAGTAACAAATGTAGTACATAACAATAACCTACAGCACACCAGAAAAATAGATTCAGACTACCTTTTAGGCTCAGGTGCAGTGACACGGCTTTAACAAGAAGAAAAGTCAGTCATTCACCACCATCTTTCTCTTCTTCCTGCGCTCTAAAACCACCAAAGTCCTCTTCCCCAGTGTCGGAAACGAACAGGCTCAGGGTGGCTTCGTCATCCACTCTCAGCTTCTTTCCTTCGTTGTCACTTTCAAAACCAAACAAATCCTCCTTGTCAGTATCAGAATCGAACACCCTCAGAAGGGCCGTGGCGGTGTCCTCCTCTCCATCATGCAGCAGTCCAGCCCTTCGAAATCCGTTGGTGATCCTGGATGTTTTCACACTTTTCCACGCTGTCAGATTCCACCGGTGGAGTTGAGCATAACTTGCTTTTCGCAAGTTTATTGCTGCTCGTCATCCACGCCTCCCGCTGAACGCATAGCGCTACTTTGAAGTTTGTTTTTCGTGCTACTTATACGCCACTATGTTGCCTGGCGGATGGACATGTGACCAACATGCCACTCTTGAACCCCGATACTGTGTGTCTGATCACATGCCCTTCCGCCAGGCATAGTGCCGTACAACAGCGGAACAAACAAAACAAATCGTCTTATGATATGACAAAAATCCTGGACAATCCATAGAAAAGCCGCACCTGACTAAAAGCTGCAGGGTTCAAAGCTTGTGCAAAAAGTAGCGGCTTATAGCCCGACAATTACGGTAGTAAGGATCACTGATCCAACCCTTACTATATGGGGTGGCTGTAGCTCAGGTGGCAGAGCAGGTCAGCCACTAATCAGAAGGTCGGTGGTTCGACCTTGGGCAAGATACTAACCCCATGTTTGCCTACTGGTGGTGGTCAGAGGGCCCGGTGGTGCCAGTGTCCGGCAGCCTCGCCTCTGTCAGTGCGCCCCAGGGCAGCTGTGGCTACAATGTAGCTTGCCATCGCCAGTGTGTGAATGTGTGTGTGAATGGGTGAATGACTGAATGTAGTGTAAAGCGCTTTGGGGTCCTTAGGGACTAGAAAAGCGCTATACAAATGCAGGCCAGGCCATATGCTTTATCAAAAAGGAAAGCTTTAAGCCTACTCTTAAAAGTAGAGATAGTGTCTGTCTCCCAAATCCAAATTGGAAGCTGGTTCCACAGAAAAGGGTCCTGAAAGCTGAAGACTCCACCTCTGTCCAAGATAGAGTAAGCATCTGGTTATATATCTAAGATTTTTAGGGTCAAGTACAATTTCTTTAATTTTATCTGAATTTGGAAGCAGAACATTTGCAGTCATCCAGGTCTTTATGTTTTTAAGACATTCCTGCCATTTAACTAATTGGTGTGGCTCCATGGATAGATAAAATTGGGTGTCATGGGCATAGCAGAGAAAAAGCATGGGATACCTTCAAGGGAAACATGTATAATGTAAACAGAATTGGTCCCAGCACTGAACCCTGTGGAACTCCATAATTAACCTCAGTGTGTGTCCATTTACATGAACAAATTAGAGTCTATTAGATAGATATGATACAAAACATTGGAGCACAGTACCTGTAATACCTATAGCGCTGCACTCAGCAAGGGTCAAGCGGGAGAACCACACTTTGTAGGGGATGCTGCTCTGCACTATTTTGGCACAAGGCATTGAAGAAGATAACAGTAGTTAAATTATATCTTTACAGCACTTTCAGAAAGACATATACTTTGATGAAATCTATTCCCTACTGCTGTGTAACCCATTATTGTAAATTTAAATGTTATTAGGAAATTATCAGAAGGTTTTCAGGAAACACTGCCAAATGTTCAGTTTCTGTCCCATATGTTAAAACAAGATCTGGAGTGTGATTAAAGTGGTGGGTGGGTTCTTTTACATTTTGAGAGAAGACAATTGAGTCTAATAAGTGCCGTGTTGAAGCTGTCATTTTTAGTTTCTAAATGGATGTTAAAATCACCCACAAAAATTCTTTTATCTGAGCTGAGCACTAAATCAGATAAAAAGTCTGAGAAATCAGACAGAAACTCTGTGTAAGGCCCAGGTAGACAATAGATGATAGCAAGTTAAACTAGTTTTTGAATTTTTCAACTAAGTTGGACAAATGAGTCATTCAAATGAATTAAAACTCTGTCTGGGTCTTAGGTTGATTAACAAGCTGGAGTGGGAGATTGCTGTGACCCCCCGTCTGCCTGTGCTTCAGCTAAGGGGTGTTAATTAATTAAAACAAACATAATCATGTTGTAACAAGGGTCTGTAAGGCAGAGTAAATTAATTTGTTGATCAATTATTAATTCATGTACTAACAGAGACTTAGAAGAGAGAGACCTAATGTTTAATAATCCACATTATAGTGTTTTACTCTTTGGTGCAGTTGTGGATATTATATATTGCAATTTAAGGAGAACATGCAGCTAAACATGTCACTCCTGGTCCGACTGGGAAGGGGACAAGAGAAAACTACAGAGTTGTTGTTTTGGCAAAGTTACACACTGATTGAATATGAACTTCAGTTACTTCCATCTGTTGTAACCTGGTGTCATTACTGGTGATGTGAATTATATGGAGTTCTTGTTTACCTTTAGACAGCAGTTTTAGATTTCCCTTAATGTCACTTGCTCTGGTCCCTGGAAGATAATTGACCTATTGTTGCTGGTGTCTCTAGCTTCACATGTCTGAAAGCAGAACTGCCAAAACAGTTAAACGCATGAATGGGTTTGTGGTGTACCTGGGGATTCTATTTAGGACTACACTTTGTCCTTACCATCACCCATGCCAGCTTGTTTTCCTTGCTCCTCGGGACAATCTGCCGGCGAGAGCTAATGGTGGCTACACTATCTTCGGCTACACTAACTATAGGGCCTGGCAAGCTACTGTAAGGATTTTTCAAGGTTGCGAAGTGGGTTCTTCAATTCAGTGATCCTGACCTCCAAAGCTGGAAACAGGCTACATTTATTACTGGTATCATTATTACTAAAGGAAGCCGAGGAGTAACTAAACATCTGACACAATGAGCAAGAAAGTGCAGGAAGGACAGGTGAATAGGGCATGCTGTTAGTGGGTCAACTACGAGCTAAGCTAAGTCAGCAAATCCCTAAAGAGACAGTGAGCGAGTACTACTGTGAATATAATTAGTTTTAATTCTGAATTTAACAGAGAGCCAATGAAGTGAAGCTTGCTGCATTTTGAATCAACTGAAGGCTTTTTAAGGAGCTTTTTGTACATCCTGATAATGATGAATTATAATTGTCCAGGACATAAGTAACAAATGCATGTACTATTTTAATTTTTAAGTTGACATATTGTGCCAATGCAAGAAAGTAGTCCTATATATGCTTATAATATACACATTGAAGTACATATTCTGTTCAGAGATGACTCCGCAATTCCCCAGTGTTACTGGAGTCCAAGGTAATGGCATCTAAAGTGAGTGTCTACTTAGATATCCTGTTTCTAAGCCTTTGGACAAGTACCGAACATAACCAATTGCAAATTATGACAAAAGGCATACTGGAAACCCCAGAGACTTTCCCAAGTCTAACAACTGGGATATTCTCTAATGGCCAAGTAGTCACCTGGTGTCAGTCTAAGAGAGTTTGCTTTTTAGGTATTAAATACAAAACTCTATACTCAGACCCAAAAACAAGCTGCAACTGGACCTCAGGCAGTAATTGACTACAAATGATTTTCATCCTAGTGTTCAAAACAATCCTTATATTTAGAATTATCCTAGTTTGTCCGATCATTTATTAGCCTTTGAAAATTAGGGACTGCGTATAAAAATGCCTTCAGTTCAAAAATAGTTACAGCAATACTTATTGAACCATTTGAATTGTAATGTCTTTACACTGATTAAGATTTTTACCTAGTCTTTCAATGTGCACTGTAATCTCACTGTAAGTGCCTCAGTATCTGTCAGATGTGTTCTGCTGGTGTCCACACAAATGCTGAAACCATAATAGTAGTGGTTTTATGGTGGAAAAGTAAATTGTGGAAAAGCTACAGTAATAGACTGGAAATCGCAAAGCATCCTGGGTAGTTGCCACCCATGTCAAACAACATCAGAAATATGAATGGCTTCAAGTTCCCATTCAGGTGTCGCAGTACTCAGGCAGGCACTCCCCTGATCTGCAATACATGCAAACAGTTTTGCATCTGTTAGCCAGCAACGACACTTTACTGTACTGAAAGTTTTGTTCTTTTCAATTTTGCATTTCAGTTTTTAGTGTAACATCTCACAGCACTACATACATGCTTATAACACATATGATTTTACTGGCATTTAATACTGCACTGTAATAATATAGAAGTTACACATAGTTGCAATAAACTGTAGTGTGAATCTTAAAAATAAGTCATTCAGATGTGAAGTAGTTTTATGTCTTTTCTGATAGCACAATGTTTTATTTGTAGCTTGCTGCCTCTTTGTTCTCTGTTGATACCGCTCTCGAGCAGCCACAACTTCCTCTTCTGTGTGTTATGATGTAACCCTGTGACGATCACACTCTCGCATTTCATAAGCTGATTTGCCTAAAACAAAAGCAGGGAGGGTTTCTTTGCTTTAACTATCCTGCTGCCTGTGACCACGTAACAGTTTGATGTGGGCCTGAAGTATAACAAAAGTATCCAGTCAGGATCACATTCCATTCAGGTCATAGGTACGGCTGTATCAGTCAACAAAAACATAGATCACCATTCTGCTGTGTTTCACCACAATTTACGGCCACAATTTAACTTTCAAACCTCCATTTATTCCATTATAAGCACTGGTGACATCATAATTCCAAGCTAATAAAGGAGCATCTCTTTTACAGAAAATGTAAATCGTTTTTCATCAATCATGGAACGGTTTTTATTTGTTGTTCTGTTTTTAGCTTCAAATAACAGAAGTTAAAAAAGAAAGAGGAAAAAAAACATTTTGACATTAAGCTGGAAAATGTTGCCTTCAGGAAAGCAGAAGAGTTGACCTTGTTCAATAAACAAATTCCCATTTATTTTTTTCATAAACACCTTAGGTCTTATCACTGCTTACTATGTTTATCTAAACAATTACTGAAATTAAAATTCTGAAGTTTTCTTTCATATCTGCATATTCTTATAGACGTGTTGTTCCAAGCAGCAGTTAGGTTAAATGTAACCAAAGTTGAAATTAAAAAGTGGGGCACTGACCAAGTCATGAGTCTTTTTTTGTAATGCTGAGGGGAGCATTGAGACTCCATTGATATGTTGCTGTGGTTCAATAATAGAGATCGGGCTTTAAATGAATTCGTTTGGAAGACATAGAAATGATGAGTGGAATATGATAAGCCACAGCCATTTAATAAATGGGCATTAGGATAGATAAGCACAAACACTATATACTCTACAAAGCAGTGTGTACTTTACATGGCTCTTATCTGTATACTACAGAATCACCAAAGGGAACATTTATTTAATCCATCCATCCATCCATCCAAATGCATTGAGGAAGCAACATTTTTCAAATATTTTTTTCCTCTGTTATGAAGTCAAACTTCCTGGCATCCACTTTTTGCCAAGTTATACCAACATACATGTCGAGAAAAAATACAAGCACCTAATGTGAAAGTACAGCCAGGAGGAACATTTCAAAATGTCAAAAGGTCACAGCATGAGCATATAATAAGGGAGAATAATTTATATTTTGGGTCTGCTTCATCCCACGGTGTTGTTGGCTGAAAACATGCCAAGAGCTAAAAGGTCCGGTGTAGGCGTATTTTGAGCCTTATTGGAGCCTTCTCTGTTGCCTAATGATGCTTTGTAGCACAGAAAAGTCAAATCTAAAATCAATGGTCCTCTCTAATTGGCCATCCACAGGGATGTTCTGTGCAACATGTAGGCTGATGAGTATCCTGCTTCTTTTATGTGTCAGTATTTGATCAGGATCATTTGACTCTTACAATTTCTTGGTTAAAATATCTGTGGCATGTTGAACTAAATCAGATGTCTGTATAAAACTCATAAAACTCAATATAAATCGTCTTTGATTGATTTTTTTAATTGCTAGTAAACAGCAAAAAGAAGAGCTTGAAACCCAACCAACACCTACATATGCTATGTATGTTTTAATGTATTATAGTGTTATGTAATATTTTAATGGGTGCTATTCTGTCTAAACTGCCGAATAAAAATAATCTATTCCCTCATTCAGCTTCTTCCACTGTAACAGACTCGTCATGCACAAAACTGTCCCTTATGTCCAATTAAATGGCACGCTCTGTCGCAGCAGTCACTGATGTGCCAGAAAAGTAATGAGTAGGTGTAAATTTTCTGCAGTTTTCTTGAGAAGACATATCCAGCAATAGGATAAAGTTCAGTTTAGCTTGCTGGGAATTTTTAAATTTTAAATAAGCATCTTAATGGTTAATATCTCTTTGTGTGTGTAGCTGCTGGCAGCGCAGGTAGACATCCCAAGGAGAGGGCCCCGAGCGCTGAGGACCAGGAGGCTGAGTCGGTGTCGGTGAAAGAGCGGCTGGCAATGTATCAGGCTGCCGTGTCCAAGAAAGAAAGCAGCAGCTCCTCCTCTGCAGTGGTAAGATTATACTTGCACATGCACATAATGAAAGATGAAGGTGGGGATGTGTAGGCAGCCACAGAGACAGTAGACAATCACCCACAGGAAATCTACTGTCCTGCTTGTATTGAATCCATTACAGGATGGGAAGAACAATGGAAGTCAAGAGGAATCATCTAGTAGTGTTTTCTTACAAAACTGGTCAATCTGGAAGTGAATCGTTTTTTTCATTCCAGTTTATTTTATTACATATTTCTAATAAATCAGCAGGCATTTGGCTGTCAGCTAAATTCTACACAATTATGTAATGATTAAATAAAAATTGATGGAGTATTTTATGAAAAAAAGATCCAAATCATGCATTAGATGAATGGAAAACAGTCTATTATTATTGTAAAAATTTCAAGAAAGAAAAAGTGACATTCACAGAAAATTGAGCATGTAAATTATTAAGCAAATATTTAAAGAAAAAATTAGATGAGCTTATAAAACATAACATATTATAAATATTTTAAGCGAGGTTTTTCAACCCCTTTTGCTTGTGACCACTAATGCAGGGTTCAAATTACACAATATCAGCCTGATATTAGCCAGGAGAACAGCTCAGCGAAGCTGTAGACTAAAGCACTGATGGGCCATGCTGTTCTTTTACTATGATCCAGAGACTGGTGCAAAGTAGGTTTTTCTTTCTTACAATGATGGCCAGTACTGTGCGCGCACTTCAGATGAAATTGTTACACAGAGTGGACTCTGCCATCTCCTTCCTGAAAGACATGTTGACATTGGTCATGTTTTACAGCCAACTAAGGCTAAGAATTTATGACTATAGAGCAGTAAATTTATGCCCCCACCCTGCACCCCAACAGCACACAAACATACTGTTTGTGCTGCCTGTCTGCACTCTACATGGATGTCTGCACCTTTCTGCACTCTTTCCTTGCTGATTAATTTGAGAGTAAATATTAATCTACTATATTACCCAAAAAAGTACTATTAGCGGACAATGACAAGCAGTAGAAGAATTTTATAAACCATTTCTTTAAGAAGGAAACTATAAAACACTGAAATCACCCATCGTAACTGATCCTAGCTCGCTGAAAGCAGAGCCAGCAGCAGCTTGCCTCACACGCTGGTCTCAGTTTAACATGAATGACCAGAGGTGTATTAACAATGTACATGCCAAAACACCAGAAAACACTACTTGTCCCTCATCTTGCCCAGCTTCAGTCATTGTTAACAGGAAACGGACACACCTATAAAATATATACAGCTAGTTTCTTCTGAGTATGAAAACAAGCTGAGGGTTCAGCAACAGCAACAATTACTAACTGCGGCTACAAGACAACAGTAATATAAAGGATGACCCACGAGGGGCCTTAGTATATTTTAATTTATGTCTGTTTTTAGATGTAACATTGTGTTGTCTAATTAGATAAGGTATTGTGTAGCATGAACCATGCAATACAAACTAGTATTTAATTGGCCCATGTGTCACTCCTGGTGTGTGCAAAAAACACCAAAATATACAAAATATAAAAGGTACTTCTGCATCTTTTTAAACAAAGGTGAACAGAAAAAAACAGCATGATAACTGGGTTTTTTGTTTTTTAATTTAAAAGATAGTGAAATGACCTCATTGGCTGTCTATTACAGGCTTTGGTAACAATGTAATAATACAATTGATAATAGATTTCCAGCCACTGTCAAGACCATGTGGCCCGTTAGCAAATGGGACCCGAATGCAGAACCAAGAGAGACTCAGTGAAAAGTTTACAGTCTTTCTTATGAATTTGTTACCATGGGGAACTGAGCAAAGGTAAACACTGGGAATTTCATCTTAAAATTTCATCTCGTTCAATGATGATTATAGTCGTCCTACTAGGTGGCGCTCTAACCATTACTGACAAATTATACTGGCATATCAAACCTTTCCGAGCTTGACTCCCAACTGATGCCTGCGATGTTTGGGAGAGATTGGACATTGTGTTTTTGAGTGACAGCAGATTACTGTTTTTTGGCGAGTGATTGAAACTCCACGTACCGCCATGACCACCCCGTTTCGCCAAACATAAAAAGCTTCTCAATTTAACATCACAACGGTCTTTAGGTTCCATGCGTCCATTTCATGAGATTGTGTTGATATGATGAAATCCCTAGGAGGAGTTTGTCAAAGTACGAGGCCTGAAAAGAGGGGAAAATGTCGCCAAAATTACACTTGAATTTTAAAATGGCTGACTTCCTGTTGGATTTGGGCTATTGCTCCAAGAGACTTTTTTGTACATCTTGATATCTTACATAAGCTTACCAAGTGTTCAGACTCATAGATGAAACAAAGAGCAGGGGCTGGTCTTTTGAAATTTTGTAGGGGGCACTGTGGACCCATTTTAAAATATTACATGAAAATAATTACATATCAAGAAAGCCGTCCTCACATTGGAGGAGTGTGCAAAATTTCAAGAATTTGTGAGCTTTCCAAGCCCCTCAAAAGCTTCTTCCTGTTTCAGGGTGAATCAACTTGCCACTTGGGTGCGCCGTTCAACTTAAACTCACAATTGTCTCACTGAACCATCAAGAGGGACTGATGTTTATTCTCACTACTTTTCAGGTTGATCTAAACAACCTGTGAGGAACAGTGCATCAAAGTATAAGACAGACTGGATTTCTTTGAGTTATAGCAATTTCGTTTTTCATGGCAAAACATCAATGTTCGCCATGCTGCTTGGGGTCACACCCTGCTGTGAAAACTCACAGTTTTCAATGTATTGCCAAGTCCAGCCCCTTAATGCTTTCCTGGAGAAATTTCAGGCTACGTGGGTCACCCACCTCTATCTGGTTGTTCAGTCTGACGTCACTAGCCGTGTCTGGACCTAAACTCCGCTGCAGGTCCATATATCAAACGATCACTAAGGCATTACTGAGAGTTGAAAAACTGTCTAAAGTCTTTCATCTTTAATAAAATGATCAGCGTTCTGCTCTACCAGGTGTAACAATTGAGTTTAACATCCAGGCATCCATGAAAACGGAATTTATGACATTTAATGGAGTTAGAAGTTAGCAGGGAGTTAGCTCGCTAGCTTCTATCTAAATACAATATAGCACGTCCTGACTGCGGGGTTTTGGAAACAAATTAAAACGTACAGCTCTGTTATCACTTCCAGCATAAATGAAGACAGAAAACTAAAAAGCAGTGACGTTTGTAGGGTTACTGAAGTTGGACTAGCTGGTATATAATGATGTGCTACGTGACCGCTAGCGACACAGCTATGTTAGCATAATATAAACAAGCTAAAGTTAACGTGAGTGTTCTCGGTGGTCAGGAACAAATGTAATTGCATGGCAAGATACTGTAAAAGGACCAAACTTCAGCCAGGAGAACAACTGAGATAATCCATCCACAATACGAGGTTAGTCATTCATATACTGCTGCATGGGCTCGGCTGTAGTTACATCCTAAGGTTTTAAAAACTGAGCTTAAATAAATGATTAGCGGTAATAAAAGCCGAGGGAGGTCAACAGTGATCACTGACTGTTTTAGGAGCTTTTTGAGATCAAATAGAAGAAAATACATAACATTAAACATGTTAACAACACAAAAGCCATATTAAACGCAGACTACTTTAGACCCGGAAGTAGGATTCGTCGCGTCGTCACTGAACAACCGGATACTGTACCCCAAAGTGTAAAACATGACATTTCCTGTTCCCACTAGGTGGCGCTGTTGCTGCTGTCAAATATAGCAGTTGAAATATGTTCAGGGGCGGAGCCTTATCATATGTCAGAAGCAAATAAGAATTTCATGGCAAATGATTAAAATTCACCGTGGCGCCACGGCCACACCCTTGTCCGAAAACTCAAAAGCTCCGCAATTTAATATGGCCCAGGTGTGTAGTTGAGACTGACCAAATATGAAGCTGATCCAATCAAATTTCTATGAGGAGTTCGCAAAACTTGGAAAAAAGGCATGGAAATGGCTAAATCACCTTCAATCCAAAATGGCAGACTTCCTGTTGGGTTTGCGTCAATGGTCCCACTGACTTTTTTGTTCGTCTCAGCATGATACACATGTGGGCCAAAGTTCATTCATGTAGCTCAAATTATGTATTCGTAGGACTTCATTTAACAACGCTCCAGGGTCATTTGTACCGCCGATATGTGAAACCATTACAATACAAAACTTTTCACCAGACCTGACACTTGTGCAAAATTTCATGAGTTTTTGAGCATGTTAAAGCCCTCAAAACGGCACTTTGTTTTGCCTGAATAATAAGAAGAAATGGAGCAGATACAATAGAGCCTTCACACTCTCAGTACTCAGGCCCTAAATATACGACCAGGAAATCAGAAGTTTAAACAATGAGGTTAGATTTGGCTTTGAGAGAGGCAGACTATCTGGTGAATACTGGATGGATCAGGTGGTCGTGTTATACTTGGGCTAATGATGATGATCAGCAACACTGTGTCAGACTGAGCGTGAACAGAGAACTCTGCCCACTGGGGAGGATAATGCCTGAAGGAACCGTAACCGGTAACCAGGAGGAAGGATAAACCGGATCAACCTGGATTTTTTATTCTATGTGTGTATTATAGTTCCATTCGCTTCCGCTTATCCTTTTTCAGGGTCGCGGGGGGCGCTGGAGCCTATCCCAGCTGTCATAGGGCGAGAGGCGGGGTACACCCTGGACAGGTCGCCAGTCTGTCGCAGGGCCAACATACAGGGACAGACAACCATTCGCACATTCACACCTAGTGACAATTTGGGTTATCCAATCAACCTATCCCCACTAAGTGCATGTCTTTGGACGGTGGGAGGAAGCCGGAGTACCCGGAAGGAACCCACGCAAACATGGGGAGAACATGCAAACTCCACACAGAAAGACCCTGGCCTGATGGTGGAATTGAACTCAGGACCTTCTTGCTGTGCGGCAACAGTGCTAACCACCGTGCCACCGTGCTGCCATGTGTGTATTATAGTTATAAGATTTATTTTGATCACTTTTTTATTAGATGTGAGACTAAAACCTTTTCAGTAAACTATTTCAGTCAGCATTTAACCAGTGGATTATGTAAAAATCAAGGTCTAACACATTTGTTCAATTTGTTACTGTACAAAATGATAGAGCAAAAAAAAACTACCATGGCCTACTCATTGTAACTGTAGGCATAATTTAAAGAAAAATAGTCATCATCAGAGCTTCAAACATTATTTCTTCTTTAATTAAACCCACAAAAAATGAAAAAAAAAACTTCCAGAATATCCTTGAGTCATTAGTCATCATCAAGGACAAAAAAGTCTCAGAGGCTTAGAAGAGTCAGCATGTAATTTTAAAAATCACTAATTCAACTGTGGGAGCAGTTTTGTAAGCCAAGGCCAATACGGTAAGCCTGCTCTGTTTCTAAAACAAAACCGTACCTGCTGGAAATCACCTTTTCCTTATTTGTAAAATATGCTCTTCATCCTAAAGCACATAAAAGCCTATCACTACTTCCCACCATTTAAATGTTTTACAGTAAACGACAAGGTTGAAGCAGCTGCAGTGAAGTCTGTTAATGTTTTCTTTGCCAGACAACATAAGAGGGGAAGGATGGAGGCTTCAGTTTTTCATTAAAACCATCGTCAACTTTCATCTGAAGCTGATAAATAATCAATGTGGAGCATTCATCTGGTCACTCTGGCATGTTTCCAGAAGAGAACCCACCTCCCACTATCACCCTACTGCACGTGACAAACCAGAGCATGCAAACTATAAACACACACTAACAGAAAAATGGCTCAAATAGCTCCATGATGGTGATTTCCACTGCATAAACTCATTGCTCGTCAGGGGTCTGCAAGGCAACAAGCACTAACATCACTGTAAAGCACTCCAACCTTAGCTGACTCTCACGTGGTGTCTACTGACAGCTGCATCTGGATGTGTATGCATATGTGGGTGTGAGGGGAGCGGGGTTGTGGGTCAGTAGCTGTGAATACGAAAGGGAGGAGGCTACTCACCAGATGGAATTTCCATGGTTTTTTGCTCTCCACCTTTTACAGCTGTTTGTTATGTCAATATACACGTAACAGCATGCTTAATAATAGCAGAGGTCTTGATCAAGAGTATTCATTAATAATATAGCAAGGCTGTCTATTCAACGAGTCACAATACATAGAATACAAAAGAATATGCCCTGTACAAATTGTGTTGATAGAAATGTAATCAGGGTGTCATTACAAAGTCTGTCTATTCTTGTAGTATCTAAACTATCGCAATTTCACCAATGTAGCTACTCATAGCAGTTATTAAGAAGGGATCTGCCTAAAGACCTGCGAAACATCCAATATGCAACAACAAAATCATCACAACACATCTCGGGCTCACTTTTTCAGGTTCAGTATCTCATTTGTTGAATTAGAAATATGAAAATGTCATTTTTGGTAAAATGGTAAATGGCCTGTATTTGTATAGCACTTTTACTAGTCCCTAAGGACCCCAAAGCGCTTTACACAACCAGTCATCCACCCATTCACACACACATTGGTGATGGCAAGCTACATTGTAGCCACAGCCACCCTGGGGTGCACTGACAGAGGCGAGGCTGCCGGACACTGGCGCCACCGGGCCCTCTGACCACCACCAGTAGGCAACGGGTGAAGTGTCTTGCCCAAGGCCCAAGGACACAATGATCCAAGCCGGGGCTTGAACCGGCAACCTTCCGATTACAAGACGAACTCCCAACTCTTGAGCCACGATCTGCCTCAGCACAAAACAGAAGCTCCTGTCAGACATCATAGCAGCAAAGATGAACAGGCACATGGCTCAATACCAGTCCCCCAGTGGTAATCGAAACAACTGAGGCCGTGACCCCCAAACTGGGCGAGTGGTTTATCAAGTGATCCCAGGAGCAACATCCAACATCTTTGTCCAGAAGAGTGCAGTCCTAGGAACAGCAAAGATACCCCGCAGGACCCTCAAGCTCCCAGGTCTCTTTTAGAGGACCTGAACATAAAAGACTGCCCGCGGGGCAAGTGTGGATTTTTTTTTATTTGGAAGGTAGAGCAGGTCATCCACTAACTGGAAGGTTGGTGTTTTCTCCCTGGCTGCTACAGTCTGCATCGTGAAATATCCTCGGGCAAGAGGAAAGGGTTGCTCTCTGATGTGTTCATCAAAGTGTGAATGCATGTGAATGTTACATAGAAAGTACCAGTCCATTCCTACACTGTCAATTTTACAAAAGTGCTCTTCCTATAGGTATATAGTAATTCGCAATCTAAATGGCTCGTGACTTCACTACATCTAGACGTCAGTTTAAAGGAGACATATTCAATACATTCCGAATGTGTCTCTAACATACTCACGTGGCCATGTGAATGATTATCATTATCAATATCTGTTGTAGCAACCAGAACTGCTCTGCAATAACTTGCAAATATCACAGTAGCCCTCATTTGTATAAAAGAGGGAAGGTGGCGAGTCAGTATGTTACAAATACATTCTCACACACAAACACAAATATCAACAGCCACAAACTTGGCAATGTATGCAGAAGTCAACATATAAATGTCTTACTTAGGCTGTAACTAACAATCCCAAAAGGAGATTATTTTATCAAAAAGTCAGATTGCATTCTTACCCAGATCTCAGAGGGCGAGAATGCTTTCTCGATACAGATGTGATTTACTCAGTGATCATCAATCGTCCTCCTTTCCTTTCTTTGCCAAGAAATTGTTACTTTGTAAGCTCTAGTTTAAAGAATAATTCCTTCCTTGCGTTTTATTTAACCGAATAATCTGAAAGACTATATTTTCCACTGCTGTTTCAATCTCTGTTGCACTATATGCAAAAAGCAAATGAATTCCTGCTGGGCACCTGCATGTTTCTCAGGTTTATTTGAAGATACATCCAATCTTTACAACCTAGAGTTCTAAAGAAAAATGAATGTTAATGGCACAGCAGTGATTTCTTGGTTAAAAGAGCACTTATAGTGCCTAGGATTCTGAAAGTATTAGCATAATGCAATTTCTTTCACTTTTTTGTACTAGCATAATGCAAACAAATATAACATAACACAAACAGTGAGAACAGAGTTTAGTTTATCAAGGTAAGATCCAATCCCCTGAGAGAAACAGCAGATTGACAGTCTGTCCAAAAGGAAACGATAAGGCTTATACAAGGTATAATGGAATTTAATCATAAAAGTGGCCACTTTCATTCAGTAAATATTATTTTTTATGAGCAAAAATACACACAAGTGCCACAAAATAAGTCTTACGAAACTTGTTTATGCCAAACATGGAGAAAATGGGATATTATTACCATTTGACCGTTTTAATCTATAACACCTGTGTAGATGGACACTCTGGGGTGATTTTTGCCATCTGCTTTCTGCTGATAGATGATGCATGAGTCAGAGGCTTGTTCGCTGCCTGGAGGGCTGGCCAGTGTGAAGAGACAGTTTGAGAACCAGGAGTTTGCCGCCTCCTCCTCTCAGTCTACCATCACCCAGGTTCACTTCCAGCAGAGATCTGTCCAGGTGAGACCATAAGCATGGTCAATACATATTCTATGTGTTGACAAGCTGTGATGATTTTAGATAAAACAAAAGATTAGTTATAGTTGTTATTTTCCAAGGAAATATATTTCATACATTTGCTTTTTATGATCAGATGTAATGGTGCATTTTAAGCCGTTTCCTCATCACAAGGGGGTAGTTGAAGGCACACCAGGTATCTGTCCACATTTGAATGTGGAAGAGTTTTGCACCAAACATCCGAATCTATGCAGTCCCAAAAGGAATTTTGGTATTTTACTGGTGCTGAGCCAGCAAAAAATAAAAAAATAAACCACTACACTATGGAATTATGTCACAAAAGCAAGAGTGGAAAATCTGAGGCTGAAGTATGTTTGTGATATGGACTGCGTAACCTTTCCTAAACTAATGAATTGTTAGAGATAGTGAAGGTGGCAGATGAAAGGGAACATTTTTCTTCTTCCTACATAACTTGGAAAACAGGGCTTCGCTGTCCTGTCTGATCACAAGCTCCGTGTAACGTGAGAAACGTGAAAACGACTGGATAATTTGAATTCTACTGTAGCGTTTTATTGGAAAACCTTTGCTGGCATTGCTGAGGTGTCGTGGCAGGTCAAATCAAAGAGGGCACCTTCAACTTTGCTTGTCCATGTGACTCTGTCATCCAGTGCGTGAGGAAAATGCCAGAACGTGTTACTAGCAGCTTGGGACAGAGGCCGGATCTCAGTGAAGTAAGGTCAATTCCGGCCTTTCATACATTTTTCCCCATCTGCTCATTCAGGCGTGGAAGCAGAGTGGATTCATCGAGCCACGAGGACCTTGCTGAATGCTAAATTTTACATAGTTGTACATGAGGGGAAATGTCTGAGTGTATTTCATCGAGTGGTTTTGCCTTTGCTTCTATGCAGCAAAGGCAAAACCACTTTCCCCTCAAGTTTTTTTTTTTTTTTTTTTTTTTGCACAGGTGTAATATTGAATGCGTGTTTTGCATCAGGAAAGCTCGCATTACGACATAAGTGGTTTTTGAAGCACAGAACCCCCTCCCTCCATGTATCTTTCATGTTAACAGCAGAGGATACAAGCTCAAATATCATCCATCTCTTTCATCTCCTTCAAAATTGCATGAATCACAGTGGAGGAAAAGGCTGATTCAGTTTTATACAATTTTTGTAATCTATTGCTCCAACACCAAAATCCTCCTTTGGCAGCATTCAAACTTAGCAGCTCCCTGAGAAGCAGCATAGTAATGGAAAAACATTTGTTACCGACCACAGAGGGGCTTTATTAACCTTTTTCATGGTCTAAAAATTGCTTCCGTCCCGCTGTTTCCAACAGCTCGCAGTCATGAGGTGATAAAACTTCTTTCTTAGTGTGTGTGTGGCTATTTTTTAGCTGTGGGAGTGTGTTGGCACACTGAGAGGGGTTCAGCATGTCCACATTCCCATTTTTCTGTTTGACAGGAGATGTCAAGCTCCTCCGAGGTGACAGCGAGAAGCAGTGCCAGAGAGCTCACCCCCACCACAGCCCTCTCTCTCGAAGAGGTATTTGTCATAAGTTATAGGGTAGCATCCTACCTGTAATACACACAGACCTTACTATTAATTCTTTAGTAAATGAGCCTTATACCGAGCCTTTTATATCTCATTGACTAAAAACAGTCCAAGGCTTGAGTGCAGTTGCCAGTATACTGTTGATTTGTCTTTTCACAGGCGAGCCACAATCAAAGAGTCCACCAGAACGACGCGGCTGCCAGTTACGGGAACCACTACAATGAAACAGGTTATTCTGCTCATGCCTTTTATACTGTGATTTACAGGTTTTTATCACAGCACCCCTTACGTCCTGCATAATAATAATTGTTCTCTCTACACGCTGAATAAGGGAAGAGCTCTGAAAATGAGATGGAGTTCTGATGATTTTATATTCAGTGCATAGCAGCAAATCTAATCAGGGCAAAGTCAGGAAAGTAAAATATTGGAAAGGGAAATTGGGCAATCACCACTGCATGGTTTCAGAAAATGAAAACTACTCAGGTTTTTAATGAAATGATTTATTTCTCTTTCCAAACCCCCTGAGCTTCCCCACTACGAATGACTTAATGAGGCAGCCTTCTTCTCGTGTCTAATTCAGTTATGCTTGTCAGAGGAGAGGACGTACCAAAGGTTTCCACTCAGGCTTTGAAGCAGCAGTATGAAAAAACGATTGAGGAAGCTACACCAGCCAAGGAAATTAAGGTAATGATGCTGTCTGTTTATCGAAATAGATGATAGTTTGGGTTGTTTATTAGGTATCAGTATGAGGATATGGCCACATCATGAAATCATCAAAAGGAAATTGCGCATGCCATGAGTTGATGGGGAATAAATTGGATTGGATAAAAGGCCTCATGTCATTACACAGCTGAAGTCTGACAGTTTCACCGTTAAAGAGAAACCCCAGAAAAACACACACAAAAAAGAACGGTCGCATTACTGTCTGCAGTTCAATGAGTATTTCAATCAACATGTGTCAGCTTTTGTGCATTTACATCCAAATTAGAATTATTTGCGTCTAGCTTTAACTTTTCCAATCATTTTCATTTGAGGTGTAAAATGTGCAACTTCTTAATTCCTGCTCAGCTTCAAAGCTTTCCTCTCCACTACTTTTCATTCCACAAAATCAACATATTTTTTCCAAATACGATTCTAACCTCACTGTTCCTCTCTTTGTGATGAAAACGTCTTGTGAATCATAGGTTGATGTGGATTTTGACAAGTTTCAGTGGGCACCAGTGAACCAGTCCTCTAAAAAATCTGCTATGACAAGATATGAAGCTTCTTCCACTGTAAAGACAGCTTCTGCTTCATCAGTAGCATCTGCTTCAACAGTGGCTTCTGAGGTGACAGACCATTTCCCTCCTCCACCCGCAAACCTGCTGCAGGTGTCACAAAAAGTCCCAGACCACATTGTCTCTCCTCAGCCTCAGGAGTCGACATCTCAACATAAGTATACTATTAACAGGGAACAGTACTTAAAACACAAGAGCATGGCTGAAATAAAGCGCCTCTACAAACACATACACCCAGAAGTGCGCAAAAACCTTGAAGTTGACATTTTAAGTCAGCTCAGTGAAACAGAAATGACAGAGTTGGAGAGCAAGGAAGGGGTGGGTGACGTCCAGCAGGTGTGCTATATGTTTGAAAATGATGGCAACAGCTCCAGTAAGTGTTCGAGCCCTGACAGAGAATACCTGGAGTGGGATGAGATCCTTAAAGGTGAAGTGCAGTCCATGCGCTGGATGTTTGAAAACAAACCCTTAGATACGATTAAAGACGATACCCCTGATGAGAATGATGAGAAGACTATTGCCCAGCAGGAAATCATTGCTGGCAAAGATGTCAGATACACAGCTTGGATGTTCGAGACGCAGCCTATAGACACTCTGGGCGCAGAAACATCCGATACAACTGAGCAATCGCAAAAACAGACCGATCTAGCAAGAGGAGATGTCCGTACTGCGACGTGGCTCTTTGAAACGCAGCCGCTTGATTATCTGAATAAGATCTACCAAGAAGATGAACAGGAGACGGATGCTTGTGTGACTAAAGACATTACTGGTGGAGATGTGAAAACCGCCAGGTATCTGTTTGAGACCCAGCATCTGGATTGGTTGGGTAAAACAGAAACAATCGAGGAGAGTCACTTCCTCAACCTGAAGTCTGAGCTGGAAGAAATTAAGGGCAATGTGAAGACAACGTCCCGCATGTTTGACACACTGCCCATGTGTGTCATCAGAGGCGATTCAGGAGAGATGCTGGAAATCACTACCATTCGCAGAGAGGAGACAGAAAAAGGAGATGTGAAGACATCACGTTGGATGTTTGAAACCCAGCCTCTGGATATGATCAACAGAGACCCTGCCAAAGTAAAGCTGATATGTGGGATTTCCATGGAGGATAACATTCAAGGTGGTGTGAACAAAGGTAGATGGCTTTTCGAGACAAAGACACTCGACACAATCAAGGATGAAGAATGGGAGAGCTCAAAGAAGGAAAAAGATGAAATAATTGGAGCTGATGTAAGGAACCACTGTCTTGTTTTCGAGACTCAGCCTATGGATACTCTGAAAGATAATGCCAATGCTCGACCTTTACCCTCTGAGGAGATTGTAGGAGGTGATGTTCAATCAGCCAAACATCTGTTTGAAACAGTACCGATGGAAAATCTGAAAGAGCTGGTTGAAGTAGGAAAACTTAAGAAAACAATGGCAACAGAAGAAGAAAAGGGTGACGTGAGGCATCAAAGGTGGGTGTTTGAAAGTCAGCCCTTGGAGAATATAAGGGAGGAGAAAAAGGAGATTACAAGAACTGTGAATATTGAAGCGCTTGACAAAGGGGATGTGACAAACTACAAAGAAAGGTTTGAAAGCATGGATTTAAGTAAATGTGAGGGAATGCAGAAAATTCAGGTCGAAGGTGTCACAAGTGGCTATGTCAAGTCCAACAGAGTTCTCTTTGAATCAACCCCATTGTATGCTATGCAAGACAGCTCTGGCCATTACCATGAGGTAAGGACTGTGAGGCGTGAGGAGATTGTGAAAGGAGACGTTCGCAGTTGCAGATGGATGTTCGAGACGCGTCCTATTGATGAATTTGATGAAAGCATTAGTAAGTTTCAGATCATAAAGGGCATATCTAAACAGGAAATTGAGTCAGGGGATGTCAAAACAGCCAAGTGGCTGTTTGAAACCCAACCACTTGACACCATTCAATTTTTCGGTAATTTTGAGAATGAAGATAATAAAACTAACAAAAGTATTCAGATTGAGAAAGGAGATGTAAAGACTTGTAGGTGGCTATTTGAAACTCAGCCAATGGATGTTTTGTATGAAAAAGTGGATAAGAGTGAGTCCGATGTTGAAGAAGTGCAAAAAGGTGACGTAAAAACATGTACTTGGCTCTTTGAGACACAGACACTAGACAACATACGAGATCATTCAGAGTCAGAGACCATCCTGAAGACCTGCACTGTAAAGCAGGAGGATGTTCAGGGAAAAGACGTGCGGCTGGCTCGCTTCCTCTTTGAAACAGAGAATCTGGAAAACATCACTGGGGAGGACAGCAGCTCTTTCAGGAGAGTCACAGAAATCGACATCCAGTCCGGTGATGTTTCCAGGATGAAGTACATCTTTGAGAATTGCTCCTCTGACATTATGAGCTCCACCTCTGAGGAGACAATGCAGAAGCTGAAGGTGCAACAAGCTCAGGACCTCCAGAGGGGAAATGTGGTCAACTGCACTTGGAAGTTCGAGAACCAGCCGATTGATGCGATCCGTGATGAAGGCACTGAGGCAAGGGAAATTCGCACAGTAACTGATGTTCAGGGAGGTGATGTTGATAAAGGCCGCTTTATTTTTGAGACATTCTCTCTGGATCAAATTAAAGAGGAGTCCACTGAGAGTGATATTTCAAAACTCTCCAGTATCTTTAGAGATGAAATAGAGAAAGGGGATGTGAAAAATTACACCATGATGTTTGAAACCCAGCCTCTCTATGCCATCTGTGACAAAGAAGGCCACTATCATGAAGTAACTACAGTTACTAAAGAAGAAATCATGAGAGGAGATGTGGTGGGGGCCCGATGGCTGTTTGAGACAAAGCCTTTGGATTCAATTAGAGATTCTGAGGAGGTGTATGTTATTAAAGCTGTGACTGAGGAAGGTATCAGCAAAAAGGATGTTAGCTCTGCCAGGTGGAGGTTTGAAACGCAACCTCTGGACGAAATTACAGAGGAGATAAAAGTGAGGTCAAAGACAGTTGAAGATATCCAAGGCGGCGATGTGAAGAAAAATAAGCAGCGTTTTGAGACTGATGAGATGTCTCAAAAGTACATCAGAACTGTTAGCATGAGTGAAATCCAAAAAGGCGACGTTAGAGCTGCCACATGGATGTTTGAAACCCGCACGATTGATGAGATACGCAGTGATGGCGCAGAGTATGATGGCATGGAAAGAGTGACAAAAGAGGAAGTAATGAAAGGGGATGTCAAGCAGTCTGTGTGGCTCTTTGAGAAGCAGCCGCTTGATAGAATCAAAGAGAGTGATGGCACAGATCTTGTTGTGATAAAGGAGGAAATCCCACAGGCTGATGTGAAGACGACAACATGGCTGTTTGAAAGCACTCCATTTCATGAATTCAATGAGAGCAATGTGGAAAAGACAGAGATAATTGGTAAAAGTGTCAAAGAAACACTTGAGGAACTTTATTCTCAGAAAATGGTGGACTCACAGGGTATTCTTATTGAAGCGGATGAGATTGGAGATGTCCGCATGGCAAAGTATAAACTCATGAACCAGGAGACTCCTCAGATCCAAAAAGAAGAGATTATTAGAGGGGATCTGAGCAACATAATGATGAACCTCCTGAACTGCAGGGAGACCACTGAAAGGGTCATAACTATCGACGAGGAGGAGCGTGGGGACATCAGCACCACTGTGATGCAGCTATTCAACCAGGAAAGGGGAATCAATGTTGAGAAAGAGGAAATTATCCGTGGTGACATTCAAGAGGCCATGAGCAATCTCCTCAAGAGGGAAGGCTCCTCCAAGCGTGGCATTCTGATTCAAGAGGATGAGAAAGGAGACGTTAGGATGACTATCTACTCTCTTTTAAATAAGGAGGAGAGGGCTGGCATGGAAAAAGAGGATATCATTCAAGGAAATGTCAGCAAAACTCTTTATCGCCTTCTCTCCAACTCAGATGGAGAAGACTCTAAAAAGATAAAGGTTTTAGACACGGAGCGGGGTAATGTCAGCTTTTACTCCACATGCATTGAGTCCGGAGCTTTGGATTACCTGAGGCAGCTCCAGTATGAATCGGATGAACTCCAAGAAAAAGTCCAAAAAGAGCGCATTATAGGCGGCGACATCGAGGAGACCAAAATATTGCTGCGGAAGAATCAGCAAGAGATCGGTCGCACAGTAACAGAGGATGATATAGTTCCTGGTGATGTGCACAGCATTGTTAAGGTTTTTATGACAGAGCCTACTGTCACATACAGAAATCTAGAGAAAAAGGACATTGTTAAAGGCAACCTCAGTGCAGCTTTGGATTCACTGACCCAAGCCATCAATCAGAAAGTGGTAATAGAGAAAGAGGAGGTGGTAAAAGGAGACATACCCACTACTATGAAGTCTCTGGAGGAGGCCCAGAATCAAGCCAAAGAAATGGAAAAGCCTGAAATCATCAAAGGAGACATCAGGGGGGCTCTCGAGTCACTGGAGAAATCTGCGTCCAGCAAAACCGACGCAGCTGTTGAAGATTTAGTGCCAGGTGATATTAAGGGCACCTTGAAGTCCCTCGAGGAGGCAAAGCAAGCTGTGAAAGAGGTGGAAAAAGAGGAGATTGTTAAAGGAAATATCCACACAGCCATGCAAAGTTTACATGAGGCATCAAACGAGAAAAAGGTTTATCAGCACCAAGTGAGCGAGCAAGGTGATGTTAAAGCCACCATCCAGCTCTTGCTGCAGCCAACAACGTCCCCAAGAATGCAACACAGAGGGAGCCATGAAGGGGATGTGAAAACATCCATTAAATCACTTTATGAAGGACAGGAGATGACACAGGTGGAAAACGAAGATGTTGTGAAAGGTGACGTTCAAGGGACAATAAAGTGCCTAATGCAAAAAAAGCAGTATTCAAAACCCAAGCGCATGTATCCTGCCAAGAAGGGAAAAGCGCCCATGCAAAACACATTAACTGTAAAACAAGAGAAGCATGAATGTGCACATGAAGTTAAGAGCGAGAGTGTTGCAGTCAGTCCAGCCCCCGCTGTGAAAAACCTCTCTCTGAGTGGTGAGTCACAGAAGCACACACAGAAGCAGCATGAAAACAAATCGTTGAAAACACAGGTAATAACCCAAGAGGACCGCTCTGTTACTATAGCCAAAACAGACAATCCTGCAGGGGCCTCTCAACTGAAGAGCACGAAAGAACAGAAACAGAAAATACAGGCAACCAAGCCTGTTATGATAAAGAATAAACAAATGATTAATAAAGATCAAACAGATGTGAGGGCTGCTGATGTGTCGGTGGTGAAAGAGGAGCAAAGCACATCACAGGCGAACATTTCAAACAGGCAAATGTGTGAGACAAAGACGATCAAACAGGTGCACACTACGGTGACGGAGAAAACTGTTGTGCACAAGCAAAATATAACGGAGCAGGTGTCAATGTGTCAAAAGCAAACAGAAAATAAGGCTCTCGTACAAAAACAGAACGTAAAGAATATGAAGGTGGATAACCATAGCCTTGACATGAGAGGGAAAGGTGTGAATAAAAAGCCAGTGAAGCCAGAGATTCACTTTCCCCCTCCTCCGTCCTCGCCGCCTCCCCCATCAGAGTCTGAGCTCTCCCTCCCTCCACCGCCTTCACCAGTGACTGAGAGCCCAACACCCCCCATGTACCGGCCTTCGATGATGAGGCAAGACAGCGACCTCCCTCCCCCACCTCCACCACCTCCACCTCCTATGGAATGCATAAAGTCTGAGCCCGAATTTTTCCCTCTTCCTCCACCTCCTCCACCACCACCCTCTGCGAGCGCACAAGATTTTCTCCCTCCACCTCCCTCACAGCAGGAGCTTAATGCAATGCCGCAGCCTTCCCCTGCAAGGCCAGGGAAACCCATTAGCAGACCTTTATTCAAAGTGCCCAAGCAACCAGAACCACAGCAGCCCATACAAGTTAAGCCCAAATGGCAGAAAAAACAACCCACTCCTCCGCCGCCTCCACCTCAGCTCCCTCCTGAGCAAGAAAAAGCTGTGTCAACAGTCAAGAAAGTAGAAGCTAAAGTTAAGGAGGTGAAACAGGAAATAACCCAACAGGTTGAAATCAGCAATCAGACTGAGTCAACAGCAATGTCCCAAACAAAAGTATCAAGCATTCCAGTTGCAAAATCAGTCCAAAAGCAAAGCCCACAGCCACCTAAAAAAGTATTTGTTCCTCCAATTAAACTGCCTCCAACTCCAGACCCTGATTCAGCATCCAAAGCTAGACCTTATGCTCGCAAATTTAAAACCCCACTCATGTTTGCAGAGGAAAGGTACCGCCAAGAAAGGCTGGAGAAGGATGAAATGGAGAGGAGTAAAGTGAATACCCCCACTTCTCCCCCAAGTAATATACAGTCATTTGATGCTAATGCTCAGCATCCTGCAGCAGAAAACACTGAGAAAAAAGTAGATATAGCGACAATAGAAAAGGCCGAAAAAGCTAAAACTGTTTCCAAACAAGCAATAGCGGTCCAGGACATGCCTTCTAAGAAAGCCACTTCCCAAATCCCTTTGAGCAAACCTTTGATCTCAGTGGTAAATAAGAAAGCAGCTGCTGGATCTTCAAATGTTTCCAGACAGCAATCCTCGGAAAAAAATCTAGCCTTTGCCGAAGTTAATAAAAAGGGACAAACTACATCCGCCAATCAGACTGCTTCTGTTTCTCATGCTCACCATGAGGTTTTACAAAATGAAGTCCAGTTGTGCTCGAACTTGGCCACTTTTTCACTCCAAGAGCAGCAGCAGATTATTAAGAAATCTAGCACCAAGTCTGTTACTGCCACACAGGGAGCGGCCCATGAAAATGTAGATCTTCAAGGCCAGGTCACATTGAAAGCTGAAGATGTAAGGAATATTAATGTGCCTTTGACTCAGGTGGAGAAAATTAGTCCCCCTCAACCCACTAAAATTCCAAAGGTGACTCCAAGTTTCAAGGTAAAAACCTTTAAGATGCCGGTGGAGAAGAAAGAAGAGAAAAGTGACAGTTTGGGACAAAAGAAAAGTGAAATGAATTTACAGCAAGAGAAAAGTAATGTGTCACAGAAAAGTGAAACCAAAGTGAGTCTGGAAGGCAACCTGCTAATTTCCACGAGAACTGAGGTGAAAACAGAAGTGAAAGGAAAAGAGAAAAAAAGCCAAGTGACCCAACCTGTGAAGGAAGTTGAAGTAGACGTTCACACAAGAAAGGGAAAGCAGGTGCAAAAACATGAGACAGAAGTAAAACTGTCGCCATCAGTTACTGTGTTAACACCCAAGGTGGCTAAGATAACATGTGAAGCAACCCAACAGGGACAAGGCCATGTAGCTGTCTCCCACAGTCAGCAGAGCGTGAAGACAGAGGAGATTCAAAGACAAGAGGAGGTGGTTGTGACTGAGAGTGTGGTACAGCAAAGGCTTCAGAGGCAAGAGGCTGTTCAGATGCAAAAACAGCAAATGAAGCTGCAAGCGGTGGAGATAAATAAAACTCAGATCAAAGCAGGAAAGTCAAAAGGTGAGCCTAAGGATGTGTCTGTGAAAGGGGCAGGCAAAATTTCCCACAAAGACGAGGCTTACCATGAAGACATCACCGATTTAGAGAAATGCACTGTAACTCATAAGCTGCTCACTCAAATGAAAGAGCTGGAGGGCGCGCCAAGCAAAATAGACTCCAGCACTGTCAGGACGATTTTAAGTGAAGTCCCTGACTGGATAATGGGCTCAGATGAGAAGAAGAATTTAAGTGAAATTGCTAAGCAGCAAAGCAAGAAAAAGTTGAAAGAGATTATGGTTTATGTCAAAAATATAATTGAAACAAAGCTCGCATTTTTTGAGAAAAACCTGACAACAGTGGAAAAGGAGGAAAGAAAAGACAAAGACAACCAGCCCGTGCCACCGCCAGTGCCTCCAAGACCAGAGAAGAAAGTTTTCGGTGGGGCGACTGCAAAGATATCAAAGATAAGCACTGGCTCCTCCAGTGCTGAAAAGAAAGTAGTGGAAGAGAAAAAGTCCCCTCAGGAGAACAGAGTGCATAAGGAGCTGAGTGAAGGAGCCGATCACAGGGTGTCCTCTCCATTAGCAAGCATCCGCACTCCATCTCCTACTTTTATTAGTATTGAGTCCAGGAGAGTTGACTCGCCACTCAGAGTGACACCTTCTCCTCCACCCTACAAATCAATCGGAACCCCTCCACCACATCATGGCAAGTCACATACGCCTACATCTACCTTTAGCAGGGCCACACCTTCTCCCACACTGAGTCGCTCAGAGAAGCTGGTGAAACTGGGGGATGCCACATCAAAGCTTTCTCACATTATCACCCTTCCTCCTCTCGTGCCAGTTCCCGAATGTTTTGCTGCTGAAAAAGAGCGAACATCCCCGTTTAGAGACAGGGAGACCCTCATTGAGAGAAACGAGCAAGGCTTGACGGATGTCGCAGAAATGGTGGATTCCATGATGACAGTGAAGGATAAAAAGTCTTTCTTTGAGGAGGCCCAGAGAGCGGAGGTTAAAAAGATGTACATCCGGAAGGATCCAATAGATATCCCTGAGCGGTTGGGACCTGATAGTGAGGAAGTCACTGAAACCGTTGCCATAGATATTCTTAAAGAGGATCTCCCTAGAGTTGACTTGTCAAAGCTTGTAAACAGATTTGAATCTCCGAAACCAAAAGTTTACACCAGAAAAGATCCTATTGTAATAGCAGAGAGGCTGGGGAGTGACACAGAGGAAACAGAGACTGAACCACATGCGCCAAGAACCGAAGACATCCCCACACTCAATGTCAAAGCAATCAAGGATGTGTTCGAGACGGGAGAGCATAGTTCTCAAGCAGCCAGAGAGCTTAGAGAACAAATAGAAAGAAGAGAACCTGAAGCAGCCTGCTCCGGGCAGGCGGGTCACTCTGAAGCGACATCAGTCACTGAGCAATTCTGCACCATTGATAACTTTGGAAATATGACAAGACAGATGAAGAGCGAGGTGCATTCTGGGAGTTCCCTGACCCGTGGTAACCCTCCGTCCTACGCAGACGTTGTGAGGGGAAGAGTTCCTACTGTTGCTGTGCCCCCTGAGGCCTCCTCCGAAGAACTGCTGAGAAACTTCCAGCAATCATGGGCTGAAAGCCAAGGAGTTTTCCAGAACCTGGGCTTCAGTGTCATGGAGCAGAGGACTTCGCAGATTATAACGCACCAGCAGCAGAGTGTCGTGACGGGTAAACTGAGCTGTGGCATGAGGCATGATGGGGTGGTGAACATGCTTTGTGTGGGGAATTTTTAAGGAATCGGCTGCACTGTGTGGAAAGATAAAAAGCATTAACTTTCAGAATGTGTTTTTCTAACACTTGATTTTCTTTCATGTGTTTTCATTTGTCAGAAAGGTTAAAACTCACTGTTTGTATCCTGGCAGTTTTATGCTTTTTAATATTCACAGGTTACATTTTGTTCCTGTTTATCCACATGTCTGCTGTGTGAAACTAGCAATGATGCTAATATATTGAACTAATATATCTCCTGCCTGGGTGTGAGATGCTGTTTTTGTCTGTGAAACAACAAAGAACCGCCTGAAAACTCATCAAGGAAAAAACAAACAACAGCTTTAATGTGAATTCTTTTCTTTTCTGAAATGGATTCACCACATGTCAGTGCTTCCTTTTTCCAACATCGTTTTTTGAATCAACATTTTTTCATTTCACAGCATAAGATTCCCAAATAATCAATAATAATAATAATTATTATTATTCATATTTTTATTGTAATCATGACATCTAACACAAATATAAAATTTCTCTCCCATTTTGAGAACTCTATTAATATTCTATGATTAAGAAGATCGGAAGAGTTTTATTAACTTTTATTAACTGTTCAGTTTATAGTTAACAAACTCAAAACAATCAAGCAGAAACAAACAAAAGGATTTGGACTGCGTTCAAGTAAACACAGTCGGGTCCGAGATAAATCTGAAGGATGACTAAAATAATTATAATTGATAAAAAAAAACATCTACTTATTAGCTTTATGAACTTTGCTAAAAGTTTTGCTTTCTGCAGCTTTTCCAATCCTTTATTTTATTATCATTTGTTTTTTTGAGACTAATAGAAATCATTTCTCTATTATTAGTTACAGATTACAAATTAAAATGTTTCCTTCTCTTTTGCAGAAAATTCGAATTCCAGAGTCCGAACTGTGCAGGGCATGTCGGAAGAGAGTGTACCCCATGGAATCTCTGATTGCGGACAAACAAAACTTCCATAAAAGCTGCTTTCGCTGTGAGCACTGCAAAGGCAAACTAAGGTGGCGCTACTTCACACAGCAAACGCATTCTTTGCCTTTTTATTTTCCTCTGTTTTAACTTGTCTACTTTCTTTAAAAAAAAACAGCCTTGGCAACTACGCCTCTCTCCATGGACGCATGTACTGCAAGCCACACTACAAGCAACTGTTCAAGTCCAAAGGAAATTATGACGAAGGATTTGGACAAAAACCACACAAAGAACTTTGGAATAATAAGAACACGCAGAACTCTGTCATGAAATCACCGTCACCTGAAAAGAAAGTCATGGATTCCAAATATTCCACTGCTCACAGTACCTTAGCCACCCAGGATTATGATGGAAGCAAATCAGCTGATGAGAGCAAAAAGCCCACAAATAAGATTTCCGTAGTGTGGCCTCCCCAGCCAGATTCCCCTAAAAAATCCTTTGCAATCGAGGAGGAGTTGAAGGTGGTTAAGCCATCATGGCCCCCTAAGGAGGGCTCAGCTCAGGAAAACGAGCACCTAAATCAGCCTGTGAAGTCCTCATTAAAAGACACCGTTGCTCCTTCAGCTGAAGTACAAAATGGACTCCAGGAAAATAACAAGGTGCATGAGAGTGCCTGTTTAACAGAGAGTGTAAAAAAGCCCGAAGAGACTCCAGCACAGTCCAAGTTTCTGACCTCCTCTGTAGCAGCCGCTGAGGAGCCAGCGGGTGTCAGTCACACTCGAGAAAGTAAAGAGTCAAACAGCGGCTCGGAGGCTGCGGCACAAAGGGATTCTGAAATGTACTCTGAAGTGCACCCAGGAGTGGAGGAGAAAGAACAAAGTGAAGGGAATGATGGCGGAGATGGAGAAAGCGTGAAAGTGCCAGAAGAGAATGAAGAGAAAAGTGCAGGAAGAAGGGAGAATGTGAAAGTAAATGGACATGACAGGCAGGTAGAAAGTGCAGCATTTGAGAGTGAAGGCCAGAAGGAGATAGATAAGGGAAATAATGAAAGCATGAACAATGGGGAGGCAGTAAAGGTCACATTAATAGATGAGCAGACAACAGCAGGACAGGCGCTGAATGCTAACTCCAATAATAATAATAGTAATAATAATAATGACCAGACATTGTTTGACCATGAAACTCTGCTCGAAGGGCTTAACAAGGCTGAGGGAAATAAAAATCATCTGCAGGCTTTGACAGATACAGCTAGAGCAACAGATTCATCTCAGGCCGATCCCTTTAAAGAATCAAAATGGATGCCAAGTGAAGTGTTGGAGTTGGCACAGACAGATGATGCTTTTGTGCCAGAGGGTGCCAAATGTCCTGAAGCCACAGATTGCTTTTCAGATACAAATTTCTTCACAGAAACAGGCGAGGGAATGCTGGCTGTCAAACACGAGGCCACCGAGCCAAAGATTAGCACATCAAGCTTCCTGGAGGACATTTTCGCCGGCTTGAGTACCAGCAGCTCCAGCCTGCTATCTGATTTCAAATCTGACATCTTCAGTCAATCTGCCGGGGAGAAGCCTCCGGCCTCAGTGCTGGATGACCTTTTGGATTTTGGGATGGACCCGAGAGATGTGAGGGGAAAAGATGAGAAGAGCGACAGCTTTGCCACAGACTACAGTGCAGGAAGGGACGGTATTTCTCTGTGGGCAGAGGAAGACGACGAAGACCTGACAGTGGAGGAGCAGATCAAGAGGAACAGATACTACGATAGTGAGGAGAGTGACAATGCTTAAATTTTGGGCCCATTCAGCTAATAATGACAACATGTGTTTTCACCTGTCCATGGAGAGATGAACAGCTCTGATTGAATTTAGCGTTTTTGTACTGAGTTTTTTGAATCTAGTCTTGTTTGATGGAGACTGAGTGCACCTGGTGTGCAGAGGAATGGATATCTGTTCTCTGTTTATGTTACGTTGGATCTATATATTTGCTGACTGATCTAAATAAAGCTATATTTTCAAACTTTGCAGTATATTAGGTAATTACAAGCAGTTGATTTTCTTTAAATCAGCATAAGGAGGTTTTTTTTTTTCATTTCTATTTTGTCTTCTGTTTGAAATAAAGCTTCATAAACTTAACAGTATGTGACTCCTGTAATGACTTATTGCAGAGACAGGCAGAAGCAGTAGTGAACCATATCTAAATCCTTGTCTGGGTGGTCAGTGCGCCTCACCTGCTGAAATTTCCTTGGTAAAAGACGTATTGATTTTCACTGATCGAGCAGACCTGCTGTACGAGTTACAGATTTTTCCATTACGTGGCTTTTGTCATCTCCTCAGTTACAGTTTGAACATGTGAGGTAATTAGCTGGCAAGCGAATATATACTGCAGTGTTAATTACAGCAGCAAAAAAAAAAAAAAAACACTACAGGACTTTAGAAAAAAGTGATGGCTTCACAAATTTTGTGCAGGTCCCATTACATTATGCTGACAGATCCTTTAAGTTGAGGAAGTATTGTTGCTGCTTTAATAATTCAGCATCCTTTCCTGAAAGGCTGTTTGGCATCTTTTTAATTGGGGTATATTTTTTCCAAGTAATGTTTTAATGGACAATCCAACAAGAATGCCATTTTTACAGATGGGATTTGTGGGCAGAAGGTAGTAATGATACAATAAAAAACCCAAATGGTATTCAATTTTGCAATTAAAACACATTTATCTATAAGGGTGTTCTGAACTCTTGGTACGCTGATCTTAGCTTAATACCATAAATGCAGTTGTCTTCTATTGGTCCATTAGCAAGTTCATGGAAGGTAAAGTAAATTATTCTGAAGCAAGAGGACCAATTCCTGATTCAGCTTATTTAGTTACAACAGTGACTTAGTCTGCAATAAGTAAGTGAAGCTGGGTTGAACTGGATGATTCTCAAATTTTTATATATTAACTGATTAAAAAGGTCTCAAGAAAAGGTAATGTACCGCATAAATCTGTCATGAAAGATGGCCAAGAGCTTCCTTTAAGTTATCATTACCATAAACAATCATTGTTCTCATTAATATCATTAATATACTTACATCATATGGGAAAAAAGGCTATATATATACAGGCTATTGGTATCGATAAAAACTACCTGGGACTCTTGTTTTGAACATTATCAACTACACTAATAGTTGCCTACTGGTGGTGGTCAGAGGGCCCGGTGGCGCCAGTGTTCGGCAGCCTCGCCTCTGTCAATGCGCCCCAGGGCAGCTGTGGCTACAATGTAGCTTGCCATCACCAGTGTGTGAATGAGTGTGTGAATGGGTGGATGACTGGATATGTAAAGCGCTTTGAGGTCCTTAGGGACTAGTAAAGCGCTATATAAATACAGGCCATTTACCATTTGTTTTGAACATTATCAGCTACACTGTTAAAAAAAACATCTTAAAAGAACAGTAATATTCCGGCAGCTGGGGCGCCAAAATACGACCGTAAAAAAACAGAAAATAACTCCCGCATAAAAATACGGTTATTTCCAGTAATGAAAATACAATTAGTTGCGCTATTTTGACATTGGATCTCGCTTTTTTCAAGTGCCGCTAAACATTAAATTAGGAACATGTTAACGTGATTAAACAATGAAATCATCTATAAATAGGAAAAAAAACCATCTTAAAAGAACGGTAATATTCGGGCAGCTGGGGCGCCAAAATACGACTGTAAAAAAACTGAAAATAACTGTCCCATAAAAATACGGTTATTTTCAGTAATGAAAATAGTTTGTTGCGCTAATTTTACATGGGATTCTGCCTTTTCCAAGTGCTTTTAGACATTAAATTAGAAACATTTTAACGTGATCAAACAATGAAATTACCTATAAACAAGGTCAATGAATGTGGCAATATGAATCACATGCCCTGGTACAGAGGCGAGGCTGCCATATCGCACCATCAGCCCCTCTGGCCATCACCAGTAGGCGGTAGGTGAAGAGTATCCGAGCCGGGGCTCGAACCGGCAACCTTCTGATCACAAGGCGAACTGCCAACTCTTGAGCCATGATCGCCCTAAATAGCAATGATAATAATACTTATGTGATGTAACACAAGCTTATAGGAACCATGTTATATACTTTTCCATAGCATTACATTTGAATTCAACAGTTCAATCTTTCAAATAATGGACAGACATTTGTGAAATCATGATACATTTGTGAATGTATTTTAACAATCTAAATATGCATATGTACAGACAGATACATTTAATAATCATGAAAATTATGTTTTATTACATTTACAGTGATTTTACGTTGATTTACATTTGAAATGTTAAATCACAGTCTATTTATGTGAATTTAATGATATTCTAGAAGAACAGTACAAAACTGTGAAATACACAGTAACATACTTTTATATTACAATTTTTTTTACAGTGTGGCAGATGGTAAATGATAATCTGACATTTCCTCAGTGTCTCCATTTTGTCACTATTTATGCCTATGCATCCAGAATCAACCCTCTACAGACTCCATGTACTGCACCTCAATCTACAGTCACACATATGAGTCACTCAAGACAAAGTGTGTATATGTCAAGGAGCGAAAAAGTACAGAAACACTAATAAACTGATATAATCCCTGTCCTTTTCTTTCTTGGTAGAAGCTGCAGTGAAGATCTGAATGTTTGTAACAGTTCTGGTGTCATGCTTTGCCAAAAGGTGGATCCAAAGAGCAAACCCAGGCAACACTTGGCAAGTTTAAAGAAGTCATAGTTAAGAAGTGAATGGTTTACTGATAGAGAGCAGTTGGCAGGGAGATTTAGCAGCACTACAGGTTTGCATATGGGAGCCCTGTCAAAGAAGAGATAAAGAATTACCAGGAGTCGAAGAGGAGAATATGGTCCACCTGTGATAGTCATTAGTTTTATTAGTTATTAGTATAGTTAAGAGTGAATGGAAACTTAGAGATTGTTTGTGGGCAGTTGGTGGATATCCAAGTTTGGTTAATTATGGAATTAATAATGACGACCATGATCTGTCAGAGAAATCTTGCAAACTCAGGCCGTGTATACTCCATATTTGATTACTAGACAGGTGTACGGAGAGCTTCTTCAATGGAGAAACTCCACTCAGGATGGACTCAGAGGAGCCAGAACAACTACTCTACATGACACTTAATAGCAAAGAATATTAAGAAAAACAAGATCTTTCATTTACATTTGAAATGTGAAATCACAGTCTATTTACGTAACTTTAATGATATTCTAGAAGAACAGAACAAAACTGTAAAATGCACAGTAAAACACTTTTATATTAGGATTTTTTCCTACAGTGCTCCATACCCGTGACCTTGTGGTTGTTAGTTCACATTCATTGGCCGATGCTTAGCATCATGTTATTATGTGTCCCAACATCCAATGGCATGTCACATTGTTTTTATGGCCACACCCTCACCCCAGAGGCCTATTTCTGTTCAGGAATGTTGTGAATACTTTGAGATTTATATTAATTCCAATTCCTATCTCTACATTTATTTTTTTAAATATATAATTAGCACAGCATGGCCGTGCAATGATTTATGTTTTTTTTAGTTATTAATTATTCCTATTAATTATATTTTCACTTGTTACCTCTGAATTATTGAATCAGACCTAGATGACATGAAATTTTCAGCAAAATTATAATTCAAATATTCCTTTAATTGTTGATTATTCTCATTAATTTTCAATCATTTTATATATTTTTCCATAGTATTACATTTGAATTTAACAGATCATTCTCTCACATAACAGACACATATTCGTGAAATTATGATACATTTCTGAATGTATTTTTACAATCTAAATATGCATGTGTACAAAAATATATATTTAAAAAACAAGTAAATTGTGTTTTACTATATTTGCAGTGCTGTTATGTTATTTTACCTTTGACATGTAAAATCACAGTTTACTTATGTAAATTTAATGATATTCTAGGAAGACAGTACAAAACTGTAAAATATACAGTAAGATACTTTGACATTACTATTTTCTGGAACAGTGTAAACAAAGGGCTCTTATCTTAGATGTTGCCCATAGGTGGCATCTTCTCTCAACAAGTAGTCTCAGTATGTCTTTATCCACTCATTTATTGGATAGATTAGTGAAAAGATGCAGAAGTGCATTAAAAGCCTGAACAAGGGAGTTTGACTGTTTGTAGTGACATGAGTATGTTGACTTCCAACCAGGTCACTCAAATTCAGGTGTTATCTGATCGAGTTGTTTTCTCTTTTTTCTCCATCTTAGTGTTATTCTTGCCCCTGAATGGAAGGAGTATGTAATCAGTTCTGTTTGTTTATCTGTCTGTTTGTTAGTTAGCAGGCTGGCATCTACAGTTTTCAAGATATCAATTTTAAATTTTGTGTGATAATAATTTATAATAATTTGCCCTCCCCAGGTTAACAACAGCCTCTACTACTCATGTCTGTGAGGAAGATTATTGCAACATGTTGATTATTGCAACAAATACATGTTAGTAAGTGCTAAACATACACAATTATGGCTGAATCAGACAGTTCAAATGCTGCTATTAGACTGTGAGGGAAATGCTGTGCCACAGTTTGGTAAGAAACATAAAGAACACTAACCATTCATGAAAACAAACAACGTAAATGTTAACTGCTTTTTTTAAGACCCTACAATAATAGAGAGAAAATAATAATCATCAACAACCCCTTCTGAAAAAGCACTTGGCAACAGTGGAAAAACTCCCTTTTAATAGGAAGAAGCCTCCAGCGGGACCAAGTTCAGAGATCTGGAAATTCATGAAAATTTTCTTTTTCAGGTCTACTCAAGCAAACATGTACACAAAGCTAAGAAACCAAATTGGAAACAAAAAAAAACAATAGAAAACAAACCAAGTGAAAAAGACTGACCAGCCAATAAAAGACTGTGCAATTGTTCTTGAAATTTTACAGTATTTATAACATACTACACTTAAACATCCGGTGCATTTTTTACTGATAAAATCAATTCAATATGGAGAGATAATTAGAAGAAACTGAAGATGATATATTGATATATAGAATTCAATTAAGGTATCTGGCAGTTAGACTCTGATGGCCCATTACTGCAGAATGGAATCCCAGTGGTGATGGGGATTAGGACAGAACCTGCTGGAGTGCAGATACTGGTGGTGGAGATGAAGACGGAGGTTTGAATGGAGCCTGAGGAACAAGGGAGATGAGGGCAGAGGTGGGTTGCACAAAGGCGTTTGAAAGGGTGAATGACAGATGAGCAGTGAGATTTAAAGTATGCAGAGTGCAGGCTGATTGGCCTAAAGAAGGCCAGCAGAAAGACTATTGGACTAGACTAATTATGTCACAATGAGCTTGATAGTAAAGCTTAGATTAGTGACCAAACATGTGGGAAGCAGACAAATGTGTGACTACAGGTCTTCCTTATTGAACTTAAGCTTCATTAAAAAATCAGGTAAAGGATGGAGGGCAAAATCTGAGTTTTCTGGAATTGTGTATTCAAATGTGTTTGTTTGAAGAAGTCTGAAGCCCAAAAAAAATAAAAATAAAATGGGGCCGTATTTCAATATTAATTTTAAAATATAATAACTTTTAGGCGATATACTGTTTACATTTGATGTGTGCTTTAAGCCATAGCTTCTTTATTCTTACGTTTTTAATTGGGGCAATAGACCTTTAAAACATGAATCCAACTTTATTTATATAGTGTCAAATCACAGGAACAGTTGCCTCAATGCAGTTTAAATTGTAAGGTAAAAGACCCTACAATAGAAAACATTTCAGTTATGCTAAGAACATATCCCTACAGCTCATACACAAATCTTTACCTTTAACTTACTTTTCTTCTCAACTTTTCAAACCTTAGAACAAATAACTATGAATTAACAAAAGAATGTGAGTGAAAATGCTGGTGGCCATTCCAGTTTACAAGCCAAAGAATCCACTGCTTCTATCTTAGTGCCAGAAAGAAGAGAGCTTCTTCAGAGGTTTTGTAGAACTCAGGCATTGGAGAGTTGGTCCTTTACAGCAACACATAAAGTACCAAAGAAATATTAGGCAGCAGTTGTTTGAATTTTTTTGGCTCACCAGTGATTTCCTAATGAATAGCAGGGTTAAATCCAGCTCAGCACCTTCTATGCATGCCATCTTCGGCCTTTTTCCAAATTCTGTAATAAAAATCATAAAATGACCAAAAGAATTAAAGAAAGATCTTGCCTGTCTTACAGTGTCTACATTGCGTCTCCCTAGGGAAACAAGAAAAATGGACAGAAAGGTCAATAACTTTGGATGATGTCTGCCAAATTGGTCCAACACAGGGTGTAGATTTTATTAAACTTTAGAATGCACTGCTGCACACAAAGATTTGTTCTCGTTCTCTTTGCTAAGAGAATTTCCCAAGCCACTAAAAGGAGAACAGATTTTATACTTTATCTAACATCTACTTTCTAAATACAGTACTGGGCAAAGGTTTTGAGCCACCCTTTATTTATTTACATTTTGCTCATACAATGGGAAATAGGTAGTGTTTTATTAAAACATGCAAACATACATGGAAATACAAATTATACGGCAAAAGCATTCAAGCTTGAAAGTCATTATTTGGTATGACCACCTTTATTCCTAAACACAGCCTGAACTTGTATGCAAGCTTTCCTTAAACAGTCTTCAAGTATAGTTCTCCAGGCTTCTTGAAGGACATTCCAGAGCCTTTCTTTGGATATAGGCTGCCTTTTCATTCTGCTCTGTCAAGATGATACCACACTGCTTCATTAATGAGGCCTGGGCTCAGGGGAGGTCAATCCATGACTGTCATTATGCATTCTTAGAATAGAATAGAATAGAATTCAACTTTATTGTCATTGCACATGCACAGGTACAGGGCAACGAAATGCAGTTTGCATCCATCCAGAAGTGCTTTAGTGATATAGATATATTACAATATATATTAGCAATAATATAGATATGTGAGTATATTACAGAAATGGGTCTATTATGGTATGTTATAATGTACACGGTATGAAGTATGTTGTGAATATTCTATAACTATAAGTATGTACAGGCTGTAGTGAGTACAAGCTATGTACAGGCTATGAACAGGATATAAATATGAAAAACTATACAGAATATGAAATAAATAACTTTACAGAAATCTGAGATATACAGTTATACAGAAATGGGAACTATGCAAGTTGTAAACAGTTGTAGGATTAAAAATTATCAAATGTACATCAAATTATTTACACAGAGCTATACAGTAGTGCAGTTAAGATAAGTGAGATATAATTCCTACAGAGGCTATATAAAGTGCTAGTGGTTGTGAGTGGTGGTTCAGTCCATGTTATTATTGTGTGTTTGAGGGTACAGTTGTCCATTGTGGGTGTGTGTATGTTCAGTCCATGTGTTAACGTGGGTCAGATGTCAGGAGGCAGAGTTCAGGAGTCTGACAGCTGTGGGGAAGAAGCTGTGTACCTGGTGGTCTTAGTCCGGAGGCTCCTGTAGCGCCTCCCAGAGGGCAGGAGGGTGAAGAGTCCATGTGATGGGTGACTGGGGTCTTTGATGATTTTCCCAGCCCTTTTCAGACACAGCTTCCTGTAGATGTCTTTTATGGCAGGAAGTGGTGCTCCGGCGATGCGCTGGGCAGTTTTCACGACCCTCTGCAACGCCTTCCGGTCCGAGGTAGAGCAGTTCCCGTACCAGACTGTTATACAGTTGGTCAGGATGCTCTCGATGGTGCAACGATAGAAGTTCACCGGGATGTCTGAGGACAGGTGGTTCTTCCTCAGAGTCCTCAAGAAGAAGAGGTGCTGGTGAGCCTTCTTGACCAGCTTGGAGCAGTTGGTCGTCCAGGTGAGATCCTCGGAGATGTGGACTCCCAGGAACTTGAAGCTGCTCACACGCTCCACAGCCGTCCCCTTAATGTGGATGGGTGGATGTGGGTCAGCATTCCTCCTGTAGTCCACGATGAGCTCCTTGGTCTTCTCGGTGTTAAGCAGCAGGTTGTTTCTGTCGCACCACTCAGCCAGACGATCCACCTCCTCCCTGTAGGCGGCCTCATCGTTGTCACTGATGAGGCCAATCACCGTGGTGTCATCTGCAAACTTAATGATGGTGTTGGAACCATCAGCAGGTCTGCAGTCGTGGGTGAAGAGGGAGTAGAGGAAAGGGCTCATCACACAGCCTTGTGGTACACCGGTGTTCATTGTGATGGTAGATGAGCAGTGGTTATCCAGCCGGACATGTTGGGGGCGGTTGGTCAGGAAGTCCAGTAACCATTTGCAGATGAGGGAACTGATGCTCAGGTCTGTCAGTTTCCTGATGAGTTGTGAGGGGTGGATTGTATTGAATGCTGAACTGAAGTCTATAAACAGCATTCTGGCGTAGGTTTTGTTGTTGTTCAGGTGTGAGAGGACAGAGTGCAGTGCGATGGAGACTGCATCCTCTGTGCTCCTGTTCTGGCGGTATGCGAATTGGTGGGGGTCCAGGGTGGGGGGGAGACAGGATTTAAAGTGTGCTAGGACCAGCTGCTCTGTAGCACTTAGTGATGATGGGGGTGAGTGCTACTGGGCGGTAGTCATTGAGGCAAGATTGGTTGGAGTTTTTGGGTATCGGGACGATGGAGGTGGATTTGAAGCAGGCCGGTACCACAGCGTGGGCCAAGGACAGATTGAATATGTCTGTGAGCACTCCTGCAAGCTCCCCAGAACATGCTCTGAGAACACGCCCGGGGATGCCATCAGGACCTGCAGCCTTGTGGACATTGATCCTGCTCAGCACCGCTCCTACATCGGTGGGGGAGAGAGTCAGAGGTTGGTGGTCTGGCGTCACGTCTGCTTTGGTTGTGGTTGTGGGGTTCCCTCGCTCAAAACGAGCATAAACGACTAGAAAGAGAGAGCATATTTCTCCTGTTTTGGCTTCCCTTCATTGGCTTCCTGTTAAATCCAGAATTGAATTCAAAATCCTGCTCCTCACATACAAGGTCTTAAATAATCAGGCCCCATCTTATCTTAATGACCTTGTAGTACCATATCACCCTATTAGAGCACTTCGCTCTCGCTCTGCAGGCCTACTTGTTGTTCCTAGAGTATTTAAAAGTAGAATGGGAGGCAAAGCCTTCAGTTTTCAGGCCCCTCTTCTGTGGAACCAGCTTCCAGTTTGGATTCAGGAGACAGACACTATCTCTACTTTCAAGATTAGGCTTAAAACTTTCCTTTTTGCTAAAGCATATAGTTAGGGCTGGACCAGGTGACCCTGAATCCTCCCTTAGTTATGCTGCAATAGACATAGGCTGCCGGGGGATTCCCATGATGCATTGAGTTTTTCCTTTCCAGTCACCTTTCTCGCTCACTATGTATTAACAGACCTCTCTGCATTGAATCATATCTGTTATTAATCTCTGTCTCTCTTTCACAGCATGTCTTTTATCCTGTCTTCCTTCTCTCACCCCAACCGGTCGCAGCAGATGGCCGCCCCTCCCTGAGCCTGGTTCTGCTGGAGGTTTCTTCCTGTTAAAAGGGAGTTTTTCCTTCCCACTGTTGCCAAAGTGCTTGCTCATAGGGGGTCATATGATTGTTGGGTTTTTCTCTGTATCTATGAAGCGCCTTGAGGCAACTTATGTTGTGATTTGGCGCTATATAAATAAAATTGAATTGAATTGAATAAAAGTTGTTGAGCTCGTTGAGGAAGGAGACATCAGAGGATGCGGGGGAGGGTTTGGTGGTCCAGTAGACTGTAATGGTCTGGAGTCCTTGCCACATGCGTCGGGGGTTGGAGTTGGAGAAGTGTTCTTCTACCTTCTTTTTGTAATGGTGTTTGGCTTTCTTTTTTGGCTTTTCTTCTATTCAGATGTGCTTTTACTGCATCTGGAATGTCTTTGGAATCATTGTCATGGTCAGAAATGCCAATTAGAGACTTTTTAGATATTATTGTTTGGTGAATCAAAATTTTGCAGATATATTTTTGCAAAATTTGCAAAGAAATAATATTACCAAAAATCTCAAATTGCATTACTCCATAAGCCCTGTTAGCTCAGATTTTCAATCCATTTGTTTAATTTGGCATACATTGGCCTTTTCTTTTGTTTTCTCTTCATTAAGAATGACTTCTTTACAGATACTCATCCAGTTCTGTTCAGGCTTTGGTGAAGAGTAAACAGATTAACTGAATGGCCAGATGCATCTCTCAGTCCTGCAAAAAGTCTTTGTTGGATTTCTTTAGAGCAAGACTTTCAGATATGATCACCAGCTGTAGATCTTTTTTTTAGGCCTGCCACCTATTCTTTTGTCTTTCACTTATCTTAACTTGGCTGAAGTATAAGCTGGACACAGTGGTGGGAAATAGCAAGTTTATGATTGGGAATAACTTAGTCAGGGCAAAAAATGTGACTATTTACTCTCTGTGTGATAACTGTTATTGTTGGGATGATTTGCAAATTCACCAGAAGAAACTGGAACAAATTACATATTTTTTTCCAACAGGCTGCTAGTAACAAAGTGTATATAGATGCAATTTAAAACTGTTTCTATGCTAAGTTATCTGTTATGTTTAGATGCAAAACTCATTCATCCCTTGAGTTAAGCTTGAATCATTTATTAGTTAGTGATTTAATGGCTTAAAACAATTATTCTGAATATGGTCAAATACAAAAGACTAGACCAATTTTTCTTTCTTTTTTTAAAGCAGCTAATTTCAAGGCCACTTTAAAAATGACAAGAAAGTCTGCCTCCTTGGAAGCAAACTGTAATGAAGCCACTTCACTTAAAAAACAAACAAACAAACAATAAAACAGCAAAACTGCTGACATGCTTAATTATTTAGTAATTATATTGTTGCGGGTGAACCTGCCAATCAAATGGATCAGCTCTAGCCATGAGCAAAGAGCATTTCCACCATGGGTCTAAAAAAATATGAGGCATGGACTGGAATGCCCATTAAATAATATGGACAACTTGAACTGACTCGTGTTTCAGTAGGTCTGTTTCATGATTTAATGGGAACATAATGGTGATGGCTGCATACATACTCAGTTCCCCTTCAATGGTTAATCCATGTCATTAATGGTGTCTCAATTAAATAAAGGCGTTCTTTACGGAAGCAGCTGGAAAACCTCCCCCCCGGCAGCAAAACTAGTACGCATGCTTATTTTCGTCCAGATGCCATCACATCATAAGCGCTCGCGCTCTGTTGCTTGAAAGTCAATCTCCGTTAAACAAAGCGGCATCACCCCGCTCTCTCTCTGCCGGGGCAGATTGGCCGCCATCCCTCCTCATCAAGGCGGCCTCTGATTGGACAGTCTCCTCTTCTCCGCTGACAGCCCCCCGCCAACCCACCTCCATCTCCATGAGCGCAGCGTGCAGCTCGAGACGCCGAGCAGAGGAGGTATCAGCGCTGTGTGAAGCGGACGGATCTAAGATTCCTGGACAACTTGTAAGGACGGGACGCGGACGACAACACGGGTGGGTATTTTCATTAAGGGTCGGAAATGTGTGTGTGTGTTTTTTTTCCTTCGGTGTGTTATGTGTCGGGGAATTTTTCTTGCCACTAAAAATATTCGTTCGCTCCCAGCTCCCAGCTCCCAGGGATGCTGTGTTTGGAAGTGACATTGAGTTAAAGGCTTGCCAAGTCGATCACATGCAGTTTTGTTTATGACTACGCCGTTTGACCCTTGTTGTGGTTGTAAATGTTGTTTCCTACTGTGGCTTTTTCTTGTTTCTTTTCTTTCTTTTCTTCAGCAGGCATGCGCCGAAGGTAATACTGAGATTTAAAACTTGCTACTGAAGATGTAGTTTGATACATTTTCGTCTTTTGAAATGGCACGACTCGGTGCTCGGAGCTGCTTTATACTGTGTAGTTCGCAGGAATAACTGCGGTTTTAAGTGCGTGGCATCATTTCAGTAAGAAGCCGGTTCACAGGTGTCGGGTTTATTTGCGTTTATTAGAATCATAGAAAAAGGCGAGCAAGGGCAGAGGCAAAATAAATCCAGATAAGTAGATGAGAGCATTGTGCATTTCATAATGCTTTGTACTTCATAGCTTGATATCAGATATAACGGATTTATCTGGCCTCTAATCCATGTCAATTAACATGAACTCAGAAAAGCCGTCTGCTCTCTGTTGCACAGCATAAAGGAATGTGTGTCACCTTGCTGTCCTTTATCACCCTGTTAGATACTGCTACATTACACCAAGAAGTCAAAAACTGAAAGCGAGCCATATAACCCTCAGTGGCAAGCTGCTGAATAGGATTTTACCTTGTAATCTAAGGGTCATAACACAGTTCTCGGTCAGTGTCTATACTTGCTGTGAACAGTGTGCCTAAGCCTCCCAAAAATCCATTCCTATAGATTTACTTTGACAGTTTCTTTGAAATATAAACACCGCACACGCACAAATGCATCTCCCTCCCACAGGACCGATCCTCTTTCTGGAATTGTACCATGCTCCTTGAAGTGCTTACATCAGTACTTCTTGACACTGTTTTTAAGCGGTGGAGTGTAACCATCTCTTTTGTGGGAGCACAACCTTTACATTGCCGCCTGGGTCGTTAATACGATCATCTCTGCCAGATTCTCTCATTTAAGCCTGTGTACTGGCATGCGACCAGACACTGGAATTGTGTGAATGACAGGAAAGTTCCATTTAATTTCAGAAATGTCCCGCGGTCCTCCATTTGTCTCCTGTGACACAAAATGCAGTGGTTTAATCTCAATTAGGAAATGACATCTGAAAATGGGAACCAGGACGTGGGTTTGGAGGTCTAGTTTGATGAAGTAAAGTATAGAAGAACTCATTTCCATTCTGCTGCTGTAATGCTGTTTAAATCCTCTGTTTGATTAAGCTCAAGCTTGATGGAAGCAATTTTTCTGTCACAAAAGCTCTGACAGATGTTGAGATTTAGAAACTGTTTCCACAATTGTAGGTGCTGCGATCACAGCTGCTAGTCCTTCTAAAAGTCATGATGACATTGATTGTGGATCAATAAATTACTGGTGCAGCGCTGGAAAGAGCCCCTCTGATTTTCCTCCTTTTACCTTCCCCCATGAAACTAATGAATTTGAGTCCTTTTTCAAAAGCTGTCTGTGCTAAATTATTATCAAACAGTCCTTCTTCAAAACTCAGTCGTTATATCTGCAAATAGGCTGTTGACATGTGCTGCGTTGTAAACTGCATCTTATTGGCATCCTGTGAGAGGAAGCAAGTCCCTGGGTGTGCATCTAATAGGCCTGTTTTAACTAATTTAACCCTCATGTGGGGGTTTTATGTGCCTGTTTGAGTTATTGGACGAATGCAATGCACAAAATCGATCTTTTGAAACATTTGCTGTTTGCAATGCAGGAAAATGAAGACTGTTTTTTATGAATCTGCAGAAAAGCCCTCTTAATTACATCATATTTTAGTTCTGGATATTATTGGAGCTGAATTTATGGAACAGCATGGGCCCTCCTAGATGAGATAAACTGCGCGTGGCATTGATGAATAGCATTTGTATAGAGCACAACAGAAAAGTGTATTACAGAATGGGCTTATTAACTCGTTTACAGTTTCAATGCACTTATGCTTTCCTTGTCCACACGATTTAAGGGGAACTCTGTCAGCTTGTGGATTACTGTTTGTTACTGCACGCAGTGGCATTTTGGTGCCCTTGGGGAACATATTCCTTTAAAGTGTACAGCGTGGTTTGTCAAATGTCAGTTGGATTTTCTTTTTCCTTTGGCAACTGCTACTTTACGAAGACCTTTACATTGAAATGAGCCCATTTTAATGTCATTAGCTTCAATGTCTTATTATGTTTGGAAACACTTCATCATTGGGATTTAAGGTCAAGTCACCATCCGACCATCATGCAGGAAGGAATCCACACACCGATGCTTCAGTTGAGGACGTTAAGGCTGCAATCATGGATTCTTCGGCTACTTTTTGAGAAAGCTATGTTTGCCTGTGATCGACATCATCAGGTCCAGCCACATTTTCCAATTCCTGGAAAACAGATTTTACCGTAGCTAGGTGATACTCAAATATTCAAGGCTACCCCTTTTTTTACACTTGCACTTTAACCCTGCACATTGCTACATCCTTGCCTTCTTTCCTTGTGCAGTCAGGCAGCTGCTGTGCTTCTTAAGTGACAGTAACTGTGGCAAAATGCTAAATATACATATTGGGTAGGGGTGCAACGATACACAAAATTCACGGTTCGGTTTGGTTCGATACTTTGGTGTCACGGTTCGATATTTTTTCGATACAAAAAAAATGTTCATGCCTTTTTAATTTGTCATTTATTAAAATTATAAATATATATTTTAACTCAAAAGTACAGTTTTTAAATTTAACCCTAACCCTTGTGCGTGTTTTTTATTTTGACAGCGAATGCGCACCTGCGGACCACTTATGAATTTAGACAGTTTTTAACTCTCAGTGATGCCGCAGTGTTCGTTTGACTTTGGGACCTGAAGAAGACGGAGTTTTGGACCCAGTTTTGGATTACTCCGCAAGGCTCCTGACTACGGCAGCCGTAATGCTCCGCCAATCCATCAAGCGGTGCGCCTTCATAGCTAACCAAAGTCGTACTAAAACATTTTTTGACAGATTTCTGCGCGCCGTACACTGCACAAAATCGGTTCGAGGTCAGTAAGCCCAACCAGAATTCCTATATAAGACTGTAATGTATGTTTGCACTGATTGCCGATCACGCTTCAACTGAGTCGTCCTCGGTCAGAAGGAATTTTACTCCACAGTGATGTAGTTCAAATAACTTGCGGACTTTTAACAAAGGCACACTGTCGATTTTTGAGAAAATTAAAGGATGTTAAGTGTGCCTTATAGTGTGTAACATACGTTATACAGAAGAAAAGAATATATCGCAATATATATCGTTACCGCACATGCTTCAAATTATACTGTGATATGGATTTTAGGCCATATCGCCCAGCCCTACAGCCTACATTGTTAAAAGTGCCTTAAACAAGCTATTGCAAGTTGATTTCACCAGCTATAATGATGAGTACATTTACACACTGTAACTAATTAACATTAGCCCTATGACAACAAAAAGGAAACTGTAGCCTGGTCCCTGGTTAATGAGGTGTGCTTAGATTTATGTTAGCTAAAGAGGCTTTTGTCAAAGAAACACATCTCTATGATTTTTGATCCTTGGAGAAATAATGAGTGGGTGGTGTCTTTTTAGTGGTTTATTCCCCAAAAGAGCACACTACCCTAACCTTAAAATCTGACAGACACATCAGTTTTATTGATCTCAGGCTATACGTTAACTCACACAGCACGCTTTAATCTGCTAGTTTGTACAGATCAATTGATTGACCAGAAACTGTGGAGCTCACAGAGGAGGTAGCTCTCCCCCACACAGCCCCCACACAGGTTATGTCTGGTGACAAAATCTGTTAGCGCTTGTCTAATCTTATTGACCACTCAAAGCACTTTATACGACAAGCCATATTTACCTTAAGTCCAGAACACTTTATGCTCTGGACTTTATGCTTCCTTTGGGAGGAAGGAGGAAACCTATGCAGCCACAGGGGACAAAAAATGCCACAGAGAACCAAACTAAGACCTTCTAGCTTTGAGGCATCAGTGCTTCACCAGAACTGTTTCTTTTCAAGTCTGTTTCCAGTTTTACCTCCTCCAGCTTGTCGGGGGGAACACGAAGGTATTCCCAGGCCAGCCAGGAGATATAATCTCTCCAGCATGTCCTTTGCTGCCCTGGGGGCTCCTCCTGGTGGGACATGCCCAGAGCACTTCACAGAGGAGGCGGGCAGGAGGCATCCTTATCCGATACACCTCAACTGGCTCCTTTTGATGTGGAGGAGCAGGGGCTTTACTCTGAGCCTGTCCCGGATGGCTGAACTTCTCATCTTATCTCTAAGAGAGAACCCAGCCACCCTTTGGAGGAAGCTCTCTATTATGTCTCTGAGATCACCTAACCCAAGGTTTGGCAACCTTCAACATGAAAAAGAGCCATTTTAGCCCCTCCTACCAAACAGTGAGAAGATCTGCATTTTTTATATATATAGTTTTCCTTTTTTATAAAAGCCTGCAGCAGCCACAGCTGAGGGGCTAGTTGCTGTCCTCTGTGCATGTGCATAATGCAAACATCATAGGATCCCACAAACAAATAATGCTTCATTGTGCTTCTAGAGATAAGACACTTTTCAGGGTATCTTTGAGCAGAGCTGTCAGCAAAATCAGAGGAAGCCCAAAAAATGGTCACTGACTGGCCAAAGAGTTCTTATCATTATTTGAGTGATTCTAATTCTGCTAATAATGTAGTATTTGCCTAAAAGATGATGCTTCTTTGACTCGTCTCAACTCTGTGAGGACACAACCGGCAGTATTATTCTCTGTGGTCTGATTTATTTTAGAGGTGAAGTAAACATTTATTTATGCTGAAGAATCAGTTGGCTGTTTTTTCCTAAATTGTTGGGCCCTAACTCTACTTGCTTGATTAAATTCTTTAACTATTTTGTACAGAATTCCACTGCATCCAACCCCTGTAATTGCTGCTGTGTCGAAGCATCTCCCTGCAGGCCATTGGAGCTGTTGCCTTTGACCTCTTCTTGGAGCAGGGCAAACAGCAAAGAGCATTTCCCTTAGGGGATCAGTGACGTATCGGATTGTTGTTGTTCGCTTGGCCTTCTCTCTCAGTAATTAATTGTCAGTTTAATCGCAGCACGAGGAGGCAAACCAATGGAGAGAGCACTGCCCAGTTGCCTGTTCTCATGCAGAATTAATGGTTTCTGTGTAACAACTCATAATTTACAATGCATTAGATTTTATGACTGTCTGGCTACACTGTAATTACTGATAGGAGGAGGCTGTAACTTACAAGGCTGTCATCTTTTATAAGCCCTGAATTTTGCGCTGCTACAGCAGTACGAGTTTTCTCTGATTCTTTTCTTTCTCCGAGGGTGTTCACTGTTTTTCTCACTGATGCGCTGTGACCTATGCAGTTCCTACGCTCCCCATCTTGCCCTCGCTCTTTCAGCACTGCTCTCTCTGTGCCTCTCGGTGGAGCAGGCTTTGGGAAGCGGCACAGGCGACTCTGTTTTCCATCGAGCTTAGCACCTTGTGATCATGTCTGTGACTATCATCCATTTGATAATCTTGTTGGCTAGAGCTTAGCCACACGTCACACAGTTCTGCATATGACCCTGCAGGTGCAGATAGATTTGAATCCAGTAGCCCAAAACTGTGGTTACACTGGGGTTTTTTTTGTTTTTGTTTCAAACACAAGTCCTTTCAGCAACTTGGCACACGAATAGAACAATAAATGGCCTGGTTATTTGTCAGTGTGTCTGGTTGTTTTTACAGGATCTGACACAAAAACATGCATGCTGTAGTGATACTACAATAATGGCACAGCGACATTGAAACTAAATAACATGTTGTCATCTGTGTTTTTCTCGTTTTGTTTACAAAAATGATGAATGACAACACAGTAAGCTGTTAATATCTCAAATGCTCAGTTGGCAGAGGCCTCCTATTGTTTTCTTGCAGACAACAAACCAACAAAAAATGAAAAGCCTGAGCTGAAACAATGTCACATTTTCACTGCTGGTGCAGTTAAGATAGGTTAGTCATCTCTAAAGCCATTGGGGTGTGTTCTAGCACCATGCTTATGCTGAATCTTTCCCTGGCAGCTATAATATCTTGTAGAACCACATTTAGCAACAGTAATCATTTTCTGACAACGTCAGAGGTCATCAGTAGAAGAATTTTGGGTTGATGGCTTTGATTGGGCCATTGCAACACTTTGGTTCTTTTCGTTTTCAGTCATTTTGTTGTAGATTTGCTGATGTGTTTAGGATCATTATTTTGTTACATTGTGTTACAGCTTTCAGTCCTCACATTTGATTTTAGGGTATTTTTGTATATACAGGAGTTTATTGGTGACTCAGTGAGGTCAAGGTTCTGTGGCCCACATTATGAGTCCCCAAGGACTGTAACTTGACAGTTGGTAGTAGGGCTGCACGATTTTGCATAAAATGAGAATCACGATTTTTTGGCTTAGAATTGAGATCACGATTTTCTTTTCCAGTACAAATATTTATTGCACTTATTAACTGCACATCATCTTCGTAACAGTTGAGACTGAACATAAAAACAATAAATAAACATAAAAACAACAAATGTCTCACGTTTTGTTGTTGCCGCAAAATGTTGTACTGCTTGAAATTCCGTCTCCACCGTTGCTCGACGCTGCGTGTATAGAGCAGGTAGTGCAACAATAGAAAAATAGTTGCGGGACGGCACTGTGTAGCGTTTGTCTAGGGTGTTGATCATTTTCCTAAATCCCTTGTTTTGCTCAGTGTTGATGGGAGCCATATCTTTGGTCAGGTGATAAGTGATAGCTTATGTAATTTCTTTGTGCCTGCGGGAGTTCGACGTGTATAGGGAAGCGCTGTATAAGGTTCCCGTTATTGATGTTTGGGTGGTTGACCGGGACGGATTTACTCCTGTCACTTTCTCGTCATCCCTGACGTGCTCTCCGTTGTTTTTTCCCTGCTAATTTTAGCATCACACGGCACAGCTTCTGTATCACGTGGTATAAGGCTCCGCCCTTGTCATTTGTTGAGCAGGAAGAGTGAGCGCTTGTTTTCATGCAGATTACAATAAGTATGAATTATGGCCAAGCAACTCCACTTCGGTCTTATCTTTCCAAAGGGCATTGTTCCAGACGTTGTGTCCTTTGTTCAGTTGCAATTTTGCAAACCTCCTGCCGTGTTTTAATTAGAGAAAAAAAAAGCCATACTTGTTCAGTCTTTTTTCTAATTATACTCTCATAAATGCTAACATTTAACATGCTAACTGGCCTGTAGAGTCTGAGGCTACGTCCACACGTACCCAGGTATTTTTGAAAACGCAGATTTTTCTATGCGTTTGCACCTTTCGTCCACACGTAAACGGCGTTTTCGGTCACTGAAAACTGAGATTTTTAAAAACTCCGGCCAGGGTGGATATTTTTGAAAACTCAGTTTTTGCATTTACGTGTGGACAAGAAAAGCGGAGAAAACGCAGGAAACGCAGCGTCAAAAGTGTGCGCCTTTTTTGACGTCACACTGTGCGCCACGTTATTCGGTGAAATGAATTTCTACAATACTGTTACTGTTAATTGTACTCTCTGCAGTGTTTACATGCTTACATATACACACACAGTTACTGTCTCCCTCACACTTCTATGCCCCATCCTTGTTTACTATTTCCCACCGAGGCTTCTAGACTTCTGATTGGCCAACATTTCTACACGGTTAGGAATATATCGCCATCTGTTGCTTTGGCATGTTCCTAGCAGTGTTTTCCTTCATTTCTGCGTTTACGTGTGGACGGGATTATTTTTTTAAACGAAAACGGAAAATCTCCGTTTTCAAAAATACCCGTGTACTTGTGGACGTAGCCTGATGTGGTTTCTGGGTTTTGCTCGTCTGAGATTATTACTTACTCCTTGGAAATGTGGTAGCACACACCTGAATGCTCCAGGCCTGTTGGTGCACATGTGTGCACCTCTAATATCTAGTTATGTAGAGGTGCACACATGTGCTTATAATCAGTTTAGCGGGACCCGAGTGCTACTTGCCATCTTAATTCCTATGGAAACAGCAACAGTTAATGTTTCACACCTTGCTTCTGCACGCTTGCGTAGTTTTTGTTAAAGAAGTAACGATTTGTCAGATGACTCCTTTATGTGAACGCATATAGAGGCTGAAGCAGAGATACCGGATTAAGAAAAACTTATATGTGACTGGGGTTTTAGGTTTTATCACACCAGCGAACACAAAGAAAGCCTGGCAATGTCTAATGTCCTTTGCAGCAATCCTCTGCAGTCTAATAGAACAGCTTTGTGATTACATTGTTGAATTAAAGTGAGTTTGTATGAATCACAGTGCTTATTTTTTTTTGTTTCTTTGCTCACACCTTTGAGGGTCAGCTCACATTTCTACCAGTTGTGGTATCACAAATCAGAGCTGTGTTTCCCAGCACCCTCTTATCTCACAGTCTGTCAGCTCTGGCTGCATGTTGGCTGTTTCTGCCTTCCCATTTCCACATGTGAGTCTGCTGCAAAAGCCTTCTGAGCCCCTCCCCTGCCACCACGCTTAGTGTTGGAAGAGTGGAGATCTAAGTCTCCTAGCCCCGGGTTTTTTTAATTAGGTTCTGATGATGGGACTTTTGCTGGTTTGCCAAGCTGGCTACTGTGACTTCTGATGTCTCTTGGTTCCCCTTTGGTCAAGTAGATGATTGGATTCTGTTGGTTTTTGTTTTTTGCCCTTCTCCCCCGTCCCTCTTCTCAGCTGTTTCTCTTTCCCTCTTTCTTCCTCCCCTTCTTTCCTCCAGTCAAGTCTGTCCCGTATTCAGCAAGTGAAAATAAAATAAACAATAAAAGGTGAATCAAATGGACCATTATGGCAAGGCTGGGATGGTCAATTTGGTAAAGTAAATCCGTTGGGCATCTTTTTTTGCCTTTAGACAATAATTCTGATGGCAAAAGAGCCAAACGGGACAGGCAAAAAAAAAAAAAAAAAAAAGTAGATGATTGGATTTTCATCAGAGTGGTCAAATAGCAGATGGATAAACCTCTCTTGGTCCAACTCCAAAGATTGTTTAACCTCCAGTGCAGTAGGAAAGCAAAGGTTTGTTTGGGTTAGGGCATCTTTCTGTATTCTGCTGCCATGCACATCAGAATCAGAATCAGAATACTTTATTGATCCCTGGGGGAAATTATTTTTTGTTACAGTGCTCCATTTTAAACCAATATTAAGACAAGACAGACAATACGCTAACTAAGAATACGCTAACTAAGAATTCCTAACTAACATTCCTTGTCAAACTAAATTTGAGGGTCTAAATTTAAAATTTCTGTAGTCCATTATGTTGAGAATATTTGGAAAATCCTTGTGAAAGAATTTCAGAAATCATCCATTTCAAAATTCATGCGTCAAAAACAAAGCTGTTTCCCGCATTGGAAATGGAAGGCATGTTGGACTTGTATGCCTGCTATGGCTTCCAGATTCAAATACAAATGGTGGTGTCACTAAATAAAGTAAAGCAAGTTTTGTCTGATTCCTCTTTCCTCATTGTGAAAGCCCAGCATGGTTCCATACTGATATTTATATCCAACAAGCTTTAGGGGGAAATGGGATGAAGAGTCAAAGGCTTGCTGTTTATAGTTCTCTCAGCTCAATTAATTAAATACAGAGAGTTCAGCTTGGCCCTCAGACACCACATAGGAAATGATTTAATTTTACTTTCTGAGGCACTGTGTGTAATATGTTGTACTGCTTTTTGGCATAATCCTTTAGGTGATATTAATATCTCCCTGTGTGCACGCTTGATTTCAATCAGCATCTGCTCTCAATGAGCACATATTCCTCAGTGGACCCGACTAACCCATTTGAATAGTTGTACATTTGACATCTAGACCTAATTATAGAATATGCACTATTGCATGTGCACAAGCACCATCCAGAATTTTGTCAGTCCTTGCCAAACTAAACATAGCACCAATTATTTTAGGTGTATTTGATGCACTTGCGTGTTTAAATGTCTTTATCCTCTGAGCCCAGTATGTAAATTTGACATTTGCTTCTCAAAATAATGTCTCCCAAATTGATTTTGGGAGTAGGCAGACAAAATGTGGAGCAATCTTATTCTCATCTTATCCCAGTTGGTCTTGTTAACAGCCTTCGTTCTCAGTTGTTGGAAGATAAATATATTTACATGGGACAGACAGATATACGTATGATAACGTTTCTGAGCTGACCTTCTGGACTGAATAGGTGCTTCCTGTAAAATAACTGAGAGGTTCATTGAGATCACTTGTGGTAGAGGGTGCAGCAGGTTACTGTATACACAGTGTTATGATTTGCCACTGGTGCTTTCATTCTGATCAAGTTTTTCTCTTTAGATCGTATAGGTAAAGCTTTTATGCAATCTTAACACTATGCTTTGCTTTATTTTGGTGGAACATCCTTTAGATGTTTAAATGTAGTCAATATCCACCTCTGGCTGCTTGTGGGATTCACTTAATATTCTCAGTTGAGGAGTTTTCGTTCAACTCTCAATATTGATAATTGTAACATGAGTGAATCACCCCCTGAAAAGTTAGAACAGTTTGGAAAGTAAGCCAACAAATAAATACTGGGAAGATATACCTTGAACTACATTCATGGTGAGGCTGCCCTTGCTTAAATGATGCTGTGAGTATTATTTCGGACAATCATCTGTAGGGTTGGGGTTTGATAGCCGGTTCAATTTTCAGTTCAGCTTAACAGTAGCAACTCCATCAGAGATTTCCTGTGGATGCTAATGAGTCTTGCACATTGGAAAGAAAGAATTTTAGATGATTCCTCCTACATATTTTCAGTTCATTAATATTTATGACATGCTTTAATTACACAGCTCTTCTTAAGTCATGCCACAGCATCTCAGTGGTCTTCTCTCATGGTTAAGGTCTGGACTCTGACTTAGCCACTGAAAACCATGTATTTTCTTTATTTTCAACCATTCTGATTTGCTTTGGTCCATGCACCCTCTCCTAAGTTTCAGAAAGGATGGATTGTTTTGAACGTACCAGTAACTGAAGAATCACTAACCATGTTTCTAAACACTGACTGCAGGAATATTTCCTCATTGGCAGGAATACACAGTAGGAATGAAATGTCTTTACATATTCAAAAGTTCCTTTATGTTCAAGTGAAGTGTTCAAGAATTTTCTCTATTCTCTTCTTGAAATAAACGCCTCCTTTTCAAATGTAAATACTAGTTAATTTTCTTATTAAGCAGACTGAGAAATTTTAGGCTTTTCCACATTGGTCGTATAAAAGAATCAGATTTAAAACATTTATTTAACTTCAGGAACTTGTGAGCCATTTGTTACAGCTTTTTTTTGGTAGTTTCAGACAATACAAGGAGATAGATTACAGATCTAAGCTTCTTCCTGTTGTAACAAACTGAAGCCAAAACTAGAAATATGCTGTGCCATTCTGTGACTGGGGTGTGGAAACATGGTATCAAAGTCATGTCTGCTATCAGGTCCAAATGCAAACACCTTTGAACTAGGGCTGGGTGATACGAGGACTCTAATATTGTGATATTTTTTGGCTATATTGCGATACTGGATATATCGTGATATGTTTTAATAACCTCGAAAAACAGATGTTATATTTAACCAGTGCCTAAAATTCCTCTGGTGTACTCATTCAAATCAACAATTCCATATTTATATTACAAAAAATCGGAATGAATTGAAATGTTTTATTTGAACCATTTTTTAACCATCCGTTGCACACAGAGGTTTTTCACAAATGACAATACTGTCACAGTAAGCTTCTTTCTGGGGTCAACACTAAACCTTTAACAAACATCACAGCAACAAAAAAGTACATCAAGTAATAATTCATGAGAGAAAATAAATAAATAAATAAACAACTGAAATTAAAAAGGTGCTTCTAACCAATGTTCCCTCTAAGTTTTCATGTGTGAAAACACACAAACTCCCTGAGCGGTCCCTTGGACCACTGTGAGCAACAGCAGACGTGTGCACTGTTGTCACGTCAGCATCGAATCCATCTAAGTTACATGGTTTATTAAAATAATCAAATTACAGCATTTACATCTATGTTAGACTACTTTTAATTAACTGCTTTAGGCTACTTACAATGAAAATTTAAAAAATCTTGTTCATGACCTGTTTAGTATGTTAACACTATTGGAAGTAAAAATAACTTGAACTCCAATTTTGAAAACAAAACTTTCTTTTTTTAATAAAGCTCTGACTTGTATTATGAGTATGAGTCTGTAGAGTCCTGTAACTCTCTGTCTGCAAAATACAGCATATAATGACCAGTGTATGACCAGTGTATCAGACTGTTGAAAACAACAGTCTAATACATTGCTGGACTGGCCATCGGATATGATGGTAAATTTTTGTTTTTATCCCCCGTAACTGTCACGGCGAGTGAGGTGAGCCGTGTGGAGGAAATGAAGGAGGATCCAAGTGCAGGCAGTCGTGAAGGTGTAAAGGTGGTTTATTGAACATGAAAGTAAATACAAACGGCAAATGGAGCTGGAACTAAACTATACTGGGAAACAACTAAACTACAAAGCACAAACCTGAATGAGAACGAGCAGAGGAGAATGACGATGGACAGCAGGGAGAGCACACGGATGTGACATGGTAGATACACAGATGACGCAGGGTGGAAAACACAGACGGACCAGCAACAACAATGACTGAAGACATGACTTAAATACACAGAGAACCACAGGGGAATTACACACAGGTGGTGGACACAGCTGGGAATAATCAACAAGACGAGACAAAGGTAAAACTGAACACACTCACATGAGACGCAGACCTTCACAATAAAACAGGAAACAAAACACACTTTACTAAGACACAGACTAGACAGAGACAGACTTGAAATGACATATGAAACTAAACCCACATCTTAAACCCAGATAAACAGAACATGGAACTCTAATAATAGACATAAACATTACCATAACACGACAAGAGAACAAGAACACAATCCCTGATGCAAACTTAAATCAAAACACAATAAACTCAAAATACTGGGTCCAACGGACCCAGAACCGTGACAGTAACGGTGTAAACAGTGAAAGGTGGCGGATTGGACAGATGCTGGCAGATGTGTAAAAATAACTCAACTGTTTGGTGGTGGCTATGGTGGAGCTTTCACACATTCAGTAAAATTAGCAAGTGGTGGAGGCCAGCAGGTGGATGAGGGAAAGGGGAGGCGAGGCGGAGGAGGAGAGATCTGCGGCGGCCGCTGGTGCGATTGTCAGGTGAACTAAACTTCAGGTAAGAAGTTATGAACTGCAGTCTAACTGGGTCAGATATAAACCAAGTTTAGATATAGTTTATTTTCGTTTTGCTAACCTTTTACCGTCAGTTACAATAACTCGTACTGCGTACTAGCTAGCTTGACGGAGTTTCTATACTGCTGGGTGGGTGCTATGATGTTACTGATAGTGAACTTTATTTTATTCATAAGGTTAGTTAGTAGAGTTGCCAACCGTCCCGTAAAAGACGGAATCCTCTTGTATTCAGAGTTAATATTACACGTTTCATATTGAGCTGAAAATAAACACGATTTGTCCCGTACTTCAGCTAGAGTGAAAAAAAAAGACATAAAGCTGGAGTTATTCTGTCTCTTTACGCTGTCAGCTGCCTCTTCTTCTCTCTTCTCTACCCCTCCCTCTCCTGCTGCTACTTCAATCACAAAACTGATCAATGATCAGCTGATCGGCGTTTCTGCCGCAAGTCCCGTCTCTCTTGCTTATTTATAACCCACTTTGCGCCAGAAAGAGGAAACTAGCGGAGGTCGTGTTAAACAACAGAAGCACCCTTAAACTTGATAAGCTGTTGTTAGAATTGATTTAATAATACTTTCTAGTATCAGCTGATGTTTGCTGGAGCCACAGCTGTAAAAGCTGCTGGTCTTGATATCAGTTGGATATGTGGTGAGAGGGAAACACGAAGATGAAACCAGGAGATGTCCTTACTGAATCATCAGAGCTGAACAGGTGATGGACAAACAGGTTTACCTTTTAGGTAACATGAATGAGTTGAAGGGAAGTTATGAACTGTTTCTGAGAGACAAATAACACCAGGATCCTTTTCTAAGCGGCTGACAGCTGGTAACTGTGCAGGAGCGGGTCTAGCAAAGTTTTGCCAGGGCACAAAGAAATACTTTTCTTTCTTATTCTCATTTAAAATTTCTAGCTTTTAACAAATAATTATCCGAATCTTACAACTAGGGCTGGGCCATATTATACCATTTACGGTAATACCGGTACAGTGTTAGGCAACGATAAGAAAATGAAATATCGCGATAGAATATGGGTAAAACACGCATGTGCACATGGCCGAAAAAGCATGTTGTTAACGGAGAATGATAAGGGAGAAAGCGGATCGTTCAGTGAAACGGATGAACCAGAATTGGTTTGTAAAAATGGTGCCACTTCAGTGATCTGGAACTGGTTTGGTGTTTGTCCGTCAGATACCCACCAAAGCACTTTTTTATGTAGAACATGCAAGCAGGCCGTCATTGTTGCCGTATTTATCGGACTAAGGTGCTCGTAAATCTGGGTGTAGTCTGGGTCCTGAAAACAGAATTTATTACATTTAACGGAGTTGGAAGTTAGTGGAAGTTAGCTCGCTAGTTTCGCTAGTTACCTAAGCATGATGTAACATGTTCTGACTGAGAGATTTCTGAAAAAATTCAAACATACAGCTCTGCTATCACTTCCAACATAAATGAAGACAGGAAACTAAACAGTAAGCAGTGACGTTAGTAAGGTTACTGAAGTTGGGCGAGCTGGTATATAATGATGTGCTACGTGATTGCTAGCGACACACAGTGTTGTCAACTTAACGAATTTGTCGCTATATTTAGCGAGTTTTCAGACCCCCTTAGCGACTTTTTTCTAAAAAGCGACTAGCGACAAATCTGGCGACTTTTTCTGGTGTTATTGGAGACTTATTTATGACGACTTTTTGACGTGAAAGTGCGTATCGCTTTTACTCTCAACAAGCAGCGGGTGCTGCCGTGGGCACCTCGCCTGTTCCAAAGCGCTCACGGGCGGAGCATAGTCTTCCCCCAGCTGCTATCAGGGCAGGAGATGTTCACACCTATGCGTCCAAACTGCAAATGAATCGTGCATGAGCGAAGCCGCTGCTCCCGCACTGACTGTAACGCAGTCAGTTCTTCTTTTACTCTTATGCTGTTTTTTGGATCACAAGGTTTAAAACTACTTATAAACACACACACACAAAGTAACTCCACCAGAGTGCCTATTTTGGGTCACTTTTGCCAGTCCAAGCCCGGGTAAAGGAGCAGGGTTGGAATTGTGACATTAAAAAAAACAATAATTGCTAAAATAAATTTAATTTGTAGTTCTAAATAAACTATAAATGTATTTATTTACGTTTTTTTTTACTCACTTTATGTCTCTTCCACGATGTTATCTCTCTCTTCAACAACATAGGTTACAATTATATTAGCATGACCTATTATGCAAATTAGGCGATGACGTCATTTAGCGACTTTTAGGACAACAAATAGCGATTTTCCTTACTGAGGAGTTGGCAACACTGGCGACACAGCTATGTTAGTATAACATAAACAGTGAAGCTGGAGGAATCAACACTAACACTTTTCCACTCGATAAAAGTTAACATGAAGTTTCCTGATGGTTAGAGACAAATGCAATCACATGGCAGGATGCTGTAAACGGACCAAACTTCAGTCAGGAGATCAACTGAGATAATCCATCCACAATAGAAGGTTAGTCATTAATATTTGCAATTAATGACTAACCTACTGCAACAACATGGGAATAGAGCAGCTGTGATACAATACAGGATTAATGAATCAATGGTACAGAAGTGGAGGAAGCAAGAAGAATGAGTTGAATAGTTTTATTTATCTGACTGCTTTGTTTCGCTTAATGTGTCTTATAATCCCGTGCACCTTATGGTCCAAAAAACACGTATTTGACTTTTTTATTTGGCACACTACAGTTTAATGTTACAAAGCACCTCTTTTTAACTTCAGTGGATATTATACATGGTTATGCTCAGGATATGTCAGCCCATTTCTACTGGAAATGCCTTTTGGTTAAACTTTCAGCAAGGAATTTGCATTTGGACTGTTAAATTTTTATATAGCTTTTCTGCACATAAAAAACAGCTGCTTGTTTAAGTGAAAATAAACAGATGGGGTTTTTTTGTGCTAGTAATGTTGTGGAGTTGTATTTTGTCTCGCAATCAATTATATCGTCAGTTATATCGATAAATATTTTTGGCCATATCGCCCTGCTCTACTTACAAACAAAGTTTTCATCTGATGTCAAATGTATAGAAATCCATTATTGTACATAAGTATGTATATGATGCCAGTATTTTCCCACATTTTCTAGATACTGTACCAGTACTGTGTAAAATGCCATCAAAAAGTCAATTAAGATTTATTTTTTCTCATCTGTCTTTCTGTCTCCTTTCACTTTTTAAAGGTTGCCATGTTAGAAAAAAATATTTTGCCCTGCCATGCTGTTTATTGATGTGATAAATAAATAGTTTGTCAAAATATCACTAAATCTGTCATTTATTATTTTTAATATTCAGTAATGGTCATGTGTCACCTCTAGTCTTCTCTGTCTTAATGTCAGATTTCCACCATATGTTGTAGATAGTTCAGGAGGTTAACTCGACCAAGCAGTCTCTTGGTTTCGGCAAAGTACTGTTTAGAATACCAGAATAGGGAGTTAAGTTTATCAGAGTGATACATATATACCAACAAGACAGTGTACATCACTGTCACAACGATGTTTGTTTTCATTCAAAGGCTTTATGGTTTTTCCTATAATACCTGGTGGGCCCGTCTACAGTCAAAATGCCCGGGCTGATTTTTTATCCCAACTATTGACTAGACTACACACTAACTACACAAGATTTGCGCTAAACGTCGCAAATTTCTTACATCTCAAAACACCGCCGTCACTGCTAAAACTTCGCCCCTTCCTAAGCAACTAAATGCCATTTTGCATTTAGTTTTTTTTTTTTTTTTTGGTGGGGGTTGGTTTTGCTCACAGGCGGAGAGTGCTTTCGAGCGTTTACCTTATAAAACACAGTTTTTACCGTCTCTTCCCACAGTAAATGTAACGATAGTATTCAGGAAGAAAGTCTAATATTGTATGTATATATATTTCTTATCATAACTGGTTTTACGTGGCCTATCAACACAATTTAAAAACTGGTATAAAGTCCACACTTTTTCCGTCATTTGTTTCCGTCTGTCCTGCTCACATCTCCAATGGTTGTTCACGTTGTCATTAATTTGCCTTCACACAGACCGTGCCAGCAGTGCGCAATTGCGCACACGCGCAACTTAGAGGGAACATTGCTTCTAACATATGAAATTGTAAAATACAAATGTGATGCCCTCAAATTACAGAAAAAAAAGTCTAGGCAGCGACTATAAAAAAGACTGACGTAGAAGAGCCACAGGTATCACACCTAGTTTATTTGACCTTTTCTTTGATGTATCAGGGAATGTTGGCATGCGGGGTTCAAAACATTCTTCGTTTTGCCATAGAATAAATTCGCGGTACTTCTACCTTTGGCAGCAATAGTTTTACGGCATGTTTTGCAAATTACTGCATTTTGTTCAACATCCTCCTTGTGAAATCCAAATAACAGCGAGTATATTCTCTATCTGGTAGTATATAAACATGCAAGCTCAGTGCAGTGTACCGGGTAGAAGATTTTCTGGTTGGAAAATGATGCATTTGCAGCATGTGGGAGAAAAATACATGCATGTGTGCATGTGTCTTGATGGTTACGATAAAGCCACTTTAACCATCGTACGTGGAAAATCCCGCGATGCATCGTGTGTATTTGATATATTGCCCACCCCTCCTTGGAACTTCACATAGCTGGCTGCGTCCTTGATTGTTCTGGACATTTTTTCCCATAGTGTGCTTAACTTAGAGCTTCACACTGTGCAGTTTCCTGCCCGAAACCGGAAGTGACATAATTTTCGCGGAAAATGTAGTTTTTTTAACCTTCAGAGCCTCATCAGCCTAAACTGGTGTTTTTAAAAGTTATGTTTGACGTTAAGACTTTCTGAATAGTTTCTGGAATGCTTAGAACTCAAATTGCACTGCTGGAAATAGTTTATTTTAATGCTATTTTCAATTTTTATGTAGTTTATTGCACTTTTTTTCAATTTATGTAATTACCATGCACTTAATGCATACATATTATTAAAATCTGGGCTATAATGATTGTATTGATGTATAGCAACTTGAAATGCTTCCAGAAATGGCACTACAACATGTAAAAATATAATATAAGCTCTGGCAGACTTGGTTCTATGGTAGGTCTTAAAGGGTTAATGCAAACACGACTTGTTAAACCGAAAGCAATCAGACACCGGGAGAAGAGTTGCATTGTAAGTTTTCAAATATGACTTTAGTTTGTCAGAAATCTAATTTCAGAACAATTTACTGTAATTTTTTTTCTCCAGTTTTTCTCCTGTTCCATCTGCTAACATGGAGGGAGGTGGCTGAGGTTTTATCAGCTACCAGGAAGCTGTCTTGATTTCAAACTGACATGAAGGGTTAGACCAATGCAAGTTACACAGCTACACAAATGTAAAAACTAATTTTATAGCATGGTGGGCAGCACTGTTGCCTCATAGCAAGAAGGCCCTGGGCCCACCATCTGGCTGGGTCCTTTCTGTGTGGAGTTTGGATGTTCTTCACATGTCTGCATGGGTTCTCTGGCTGTCTCATAGTCTAAAGACATGCCGTTAGTGGAGGTTAGGTTAATTAGTGATTCTAAATTGAATACTAGTGTGAATTGTTGTCTATGCAACAGATTTGTGACCTGTCCACACTCTACAAACTATTGTTTAAGCTCAACAAAAAAAAATTAACACAACAGTTTCCATTAATCTTTTTGAGTTACGATAACTTATGTTGAAATTATATTAAACCAACAAACTAGAGTTAGGGGACTTAACTTTTCCTCCATAATCAAAGGTGATTTTAATTACCACTTAAAAACATGTTTTTAAGTTGCTTACTCATAAAAATTATGTTTCTCCAATTACATTTTCCACATTATTTAAAATGATTTTTAAGTGTTATGTAATTAATAATAAATTACAAAAGCAATTTTTTTCAAGTTTAATCGTTTAAAATATTAAGTTGCTGATTTTCTTCATTATTATCATCATTTTAGCTTTTTCTCATTTTTTTTTATTGTAATAGCTTATAAAAAATGAATTCATTCAACAATTAGCAAATAACTTTTTTTTTATTTTTTAACTGTAGGCATTCAACACTTTATATTTAAAAAGTGAAAATAAATCAGAAACTTCAATTTATACCATCGCAGCCGAGTTAAACAATATGCCTTTATGTATTTAAGACCACAGAAACAAATGTGTTCAACTAGTAAAAAAAAAAAAAAAACACTTAGAAAACATTTTGTTGCAGTAATACTTCCAAGCAAGTGTTCAGTAAATGTCAACTTTCAATGCCTACCAAACTTTACAAGATCTTGCATCTTTCTTTTACACAATGCAGCAAACACCTTTAAGGTCAATGTTACACCTACAGGATTCAAAACAGTTAACAATTTTTGAAACAGAGTCAGCATTTTTAACATAATGCTGGTTCTATCAAGGTCAAGGAACAGCTTCTGAACAACTTCAAAAGTGTATTTCAGATCCTTGCATTAGCTCAGATTGAGATCTTATATTATTCCCATGAGTAACACACAGCACCTTGGGAAATCCTGGCCCTCCAGGATTTTTGTTCCCATCACAATGGTTGCTACTTACAGTGGGGCAAAAAAGTATTTAGTCAGCCACCGATTGTGCAAGTTCCCCCACTTAAAATGATGACAGAGGTCAGTAATTTGCACCAGAGGTACACTTCAACTGTGAGAGACAGAATGTGAAAAAAAAATCCATGAATCCACATGGTAGGATTTGTAAAGAATTTATTCGTAAATCAGGGTGGAAAATAAGTATTTGGTCAATAACAAAAATACAACTCAGTACTTTGTAACATAACCTTTGTTGGCAATAACAGAGGTCAAACGTTTACTATAGGTCTTTACCAGGTTTGCACACACAGTAGCTGGTATTTTGGCCCATTGCTCCATGCAGATCTTCTCGAGAGCAGTGATGTTTTGGGGCTGTCGCCGAGCAACACGGACTTTCAACTCCCGCCACAGATTTTCTATGGGGTTGAGGTCTGGAGACTGGCTAGGCCACTCCAGGACTTTCAAATGCTTCTTTGTTGCCCGGGCGGTGTGTTTTGGATCATTGTCATGTTGGAAGACCCAGCCTCGTTTCATCTTCAAAGTTCTCACTGATGGAAGGAGGTTTTGGCTCAAAATCTCACGATACATGGCCCCATTCATTCTGTCCTTAACACGGATCAGTCGTCCTGTCCCCTTGGCAGAAAAACAGCCCCATAGCATGATGTTTCCACCCCCATGCTTCACAGTAGGTATGGTGTTCTTGGGATGCAACTCAGTATTCGTCTTCCTCCAAACACGACGAGTTGAGTTTATACCAAAAAGTTCTACTTTGGTTTCATCTGACCACATGACATTCTCCCAGTCCTCTGCTGTATCATCCATGTGCTCTCTGGCAAACTTCAGACGGGCCTGGACATGCACTGGCTTCAGCAGCGGAACACGTCTGGCACTGCGGGATTTGATTCCCTGCCGTTGTAGTGTGTTACTGATGGTGACCTTTGTTACTTTGGTCCCAGCTCTCTGCAGGTCATTCACCAGGTCCCCCCGTGTGGTTCTGGGATCTTTGCTCACCGTTCTCATGATCATTTTGACCCCACGGGATGAGATCTTGCGTGGAGCCCCAGATCGAGGGAGATTATCAGTGGTCTTGTATGTCTTCCATTTTCTGATGATTGCTCCCACAGTTGATTTTTTCACACCAAGCTGCTTGCCTATTGTAGATTCACTCTTCCCAGTCTGGTGCAGGTCTACAATACTTTTCCTGGTGTCCTTCGAAAGCTCTTTGGTCTTGGCCATGGCGGAGTTTGGAGTCTGACTGTTTGAGGCTGTGGACAGGTGTCTTTCATACAGATGATGAGTTCAAACAGGTGCCATTCATACAGGTAACGAGTGGGGGACAGAAAAGCTTCTTACAGAAGACGTTACAGGTCTGTGAGAGCCAGAGATTTTCCTTGTTTGAGGTGACCAAATACTTATTTTCCACCCTGATTTACGAATAAATTCTTTACAAATCCTACCATGTGGATTCATGGATTTTTTTTTCACATTCTGTCTCTCACAGTTGAAGTGTACCTCTGGTGCAAATTACTGACCTCTGTCATCATTTTAAGTGGGGGAACTTGCACAATCGGTGGCTGACTAAATACTTTTTTGCCCCACTGTATGGTCAGATCCAGGGGTGTACTGGTCACCGATGATGGCAGTTTTCATCACCTGCCTTTCAAGGTTGGCCTTAAATTCTTTGGTGTCCTTGTAAAGCAAATTAAAAATAGGTTAGTGGATTATGCATTAGACATTTATACTTACTGAATCTTAATGAATTCAGATGATCAGTGGAATACACACACACACACACACACGATGCTGAATTACTTACACCAAACCGCATGAAAAGGTCCTCTTCCGTCTCTCCAAGGTATGTGATAAGGCAGCAGATGGCTACTTCTCTAAGTATTTCAATTGTATTGTAATATTTAAGAAAAAAATATGAGTATAAACTACATGGGTTACTGCCAACAAAGTGCATTTCAAAGCTACCCAAAGTCTAAATAGTTGTCCTACCTCAAGAAGCATGTCGTTGATCTGCCTGATTCTCACTCCTTTAGGTCCTCCCCTTGGAAAAAATGACATCCATCAGTTGCAATGGTCAAGTGTAGCCATTCAAGGCTTACAGTGGTTGAACTCTTGAACGTCTCCTTTATCTGTGGACCACACAAACAGAAGAATTCAATCTTGCAGACTATATTGCATTAATTAATGCTCTAATACATTAGTTAAAGATGATAGATGTGATCTAAGGCTACCCCAAGTTTTGGAGGGAACAAAAACAATCTTAGTGAAGACAAGAGAGACATTCCACACCATAACCATGGCGTAATCTGTAATGTTTTAGCAACCCTGTTTTTGCAGAGGTTTCAAATTTACACATTGTTCACTCCCAGACCATTTTGTAAAAAATATGTCCCAACTTAACAACGCACTAATGACCCTAGATTATCACACTATACTAATATACTAATGTAAAGTCTTAATGTTAAGTAGATTCACATAGCCAATGCAGAATGATGCTATCGGAATGACATTAACAATATTTCACACAACCTGATGTGTTAAAAAAAACAAAGATAGCTACAGCTCTTAAGATCAAGAACAATACTTACTTTAAGCTGTATCACAATAGTAACCAAAATCATTTACAATGTAATATTATGTATAGGTCATGCAAGTTTTATGAAGACATAAAATAGGTGAGCCAGACAGAAAAAAGGAGCCTCTATGGTTACCCCTCTGACAAAACTATTCACAGCTTAAAGGCTTCTAATTTTGTTAAAAAGAAAAACAAAATCAGCCTATGATCGAAATTAGATTGCATTGTGTAGCAAAACCTGCTTTTCCTAGCCACAGCAGCACTCTCTAGCTGAAGACCTTTGTCAAATGAAACTTTATAAGTCTTATCCTCTCCTGTGCTAAGGTTTAGAATGGCTAGCATTACCTACATGTGGTAATGCAAAAAATGTCCTTAACTGTATGAGCATAACATCATACACAAATCCACTACAAGTGACTAGCACAAATGCTTTGCTTTGTTAGAACTGTTATTTGTAAATGAAATGTTACTTACCTTGAAATGTCTTTTACATAAGCTTGCAAGTCCATCATGCCATATTCACAATATGTGAATTTGCCTGGGCTAGTTAAGTGGGCAGGGGAGGGAACTTGAAATCAGAAGTTACAGTGGAGAAAAAATAAGTTACCTATTCAATTTCTTTAAGTAATTACAAGTTGAATTTTATTTTGAACCCACTAACATTGGGATTTAATTTCAAATTACATATAAAATTAATTGAATGCAATTACCAACATTATTAATTCAACAAAACCCCAAAAAATAAAGTTTGCAACTTAAAAGGTCTATCTTAATCAGTAAATTAGAATGTTTATCTTGCAGCCATGGATTTAGTCAAGTGGTGGTAAAAGGCCTGATGAATTACTTTTTTAGAGTGCAGGGTGTATCCCACCTATTGTCCTATAGCAGCTGGGATAGGCTCCATCCCCTGCGACCCTGAAATGGATAAGTAGAAGAAAATGGATTGATGGATGGATGTGTGGATAAGATAAGAGACACCACCAAAATGATTTTGGTGAATAGTGCATCAGGTGCATCACAAGTTCCCTTTCTATTTTAACTCTAGTGTGGCTGAGCCATTAAACAGCTCTCTGAAGTTTGTATGATTCAGCCAGGAGGCCGGCCACCAGGGGGCGACAGAGATATTTTGGTTTTACTTTCTGGTCAAGTGTCATGTTGTCTAACCAAACACCAAGCAAACGATCGATCAAAGTCAGACACTGTGGTACACGACCAAAATAAAGACACCACCATAAAGATGTGTTCTCTGGGCACGTGGACTACAAAACCCCATGCGTCTGAAACATTGAAAAATGAGTATCAATATTTGGAGTATATCTAAGCAAGTGTGCACACTCAATTCTTCTCTTTTATTTATGGCACCAGACATGGTTTATTTGCTGTTTGACTGTGCTCTCATATTGGCACCGAGGTAGGGAAAAAAAAACAATTCTTCCCCTTGAGCACCCAAGAAAACACTAGGAGAGGCAAAACACATTTGAGGTTTGTTTGGTATAATCATTTCTTGGAGCGTGTTTATTCTCAGGCATTCAGGGCACTTTTTTTTCATTATTTTTGTTGTCAAGACAGGCAGCGCAGGCTTATCTTTCCAGAAAAGCCCATGAATATGTTCTTTATAGATTTGAATACTGTATGTTGCACTCCATTACACCGTGACTTTAGAGTGCATGCATGCTTTACAACATGAATGCATGGCTTGTTTAGAGCTTTAGCTCTAAAGATGCTTTTATCTGCTTGGATTACTTGAGGAATGTGTGTGTTATCTAGCTGCCTTGAGAAAAATAATAATGTAATATGGCTAGGCTAATATGCACCGTGGTGAGATAAGCAGTATGTCCTCTCTTGATGTATCTTTTAAAAATATGGTTGATTATATTGTCATAGTGTTTTTTTTTTTTTGTTTTTTTTTTTACAGTTAATCAACTGCAGGCTTTGGAATTTACTTTGAGTGGACATAACTATCCAGTATATCCATATAACATGCATTTGATTGCATACGCTGATATGCTAAGAATCTTCATCGAATCATCCATTCTCTGCTTTTAATTTGTTCTAGTTTTTATAGAGCAGAAATGTGAAAAGTAATCACGTATTTAGTGATTCTTCTTCAGTTAGCACAGATTTGATCCTATTTTATATTGAAAATTCACAGAAAAAAAGCAAAGAAGTAAACGATAATGAGGATTGTAATGGCACCTGAAAGCAACAAAACAAACATATTGTAATAATGTGGAAGAAAAGTCATCAGCTAGAAGTAGAATATGTTCAGCTACTTTGTATGATTTATACAGGGGAACAAAACAGTTTAGTTTTTCTTCATGTGGCCATGCAGTCATTAGATGTTTGTCTACTCACCAGCTCTGTGGATAATCTTGATATTTGGATCATTTGTCATTCATTCAGCTGTCATCATTACACTCTGCCCTTAGGAAATGGCAGCATTGGGTGTCTTATATACACCTGGTGACCTTTCCAGCAATGAAAAATTAGACCCTAAGTCATTTAATATAGCTGGCTTTACACTGACTTAAAGGTACTCTCTCAGCCACTGATAGCTGGGAGAGTAGCTGTCACTCACTTTCCATCATGTTTCCGTCATGTCACAAAACTCTACTGATAAAAGATGTGTTCACCTGTTATTGTCGAGAGGAAACAGGAAGCCATCATATGTGTGTTGCTGCTGACAGTCCTCCTATTCACATCAGTATAAACAGCCTTTGTGTAATGAACCAGTGGATGGTAGTCCTGCTTTGTGGTTTGACTTTGCAGCTCTGCCTCCCCACAGCCTGTGAGATGTGTTTGATGTGCTATGATGCCAAACAATGCTACAATAATCCTGCAGGTTCAAAGTCAACCACACAGCTGTTTCCATATGTAACATACATAGGAGAGTTTTATGACAGTAAGATGCTGTTTTCAGTTTTGTCATTTTGGTAAATACTGTTGATTACAAGTAGACTAGGCCTTGTCTTTGAATGTCAGCAATTCAAATGATCAGACACTTCCAACTGCTGTTAGTCAGTTGTCTCACTGATAGGACTTATGTGACATTAAGCCTTGGTTGGTATCTTACTTTGTTAGCATGCATGTCACAGTAGATGGCTAAACTGTTCCTTACATTTTACAGGTAATATGACAATCTTGTTTTCATATAAAAGCTGTGTTTGTCAAATCTGGCACTAGATGTTTTTCATGTGCCATTTTAAATTCATAATCTTGTTGTAGTAGTTGTAGTATTAGTATTATCAATGTTAGATAAGAACTATCTAAACTTAAATATCCTTATCTGGAAATGAATAATAACAATAAATGTATAATGTTGATTGGTATTCATTATGTCATGTGTCACTAGGCCTGCAATGGACTAGTGACCTATTCAGAGTATGGTAAATGGTAAATGGCCTGTATTTATATAGTGCTTTACTAGTCCCTAAGGACCCCAAAGCTCTTTACATATCCAGTCATCCACCCATTCACACACACATTCACACACTGGTGATGGCAAGCTACATTGTAGCCACAGCCACCCTGGGGCGCACTGACAGAGGCGAGGCTGCCGGACACTGGCGCCACCGGGCCCTCTGACCACCACCAGTAGGCAACGGGTGAAGTGTCTTGCCCAAAGACACAACAACCGAGACTGTCCAAGCCAGGGCTCGAACTGGCAACCTTCCAATTACAAGGCGAACTCCCAACTCTTGAGCCACGATCGCCCCAGAGTATGCCCCGGATTTTGCATTATGGCAGCTGGGATGGTCCCCAGCCCCACCATAAGCATTTAACCCTTTCATGGATAGTGGTCACTACAGTGGACAGTTATTCAAAGGTTGTTTTCTTGTATTTGTGTCAGTGTTGATGGTATGCTTGCACATAAACCACTACATTGGACACTGATGTGTCACTGGCTGACCACCCACTAGTCAGCCAGTGGTCCATCTAAGTGTTTAAACAAATAAAGTTCAAAAATCTTTTTTTCATGCCTAAAGACGAATAAAAATACTTAAGAAAAAAATCCTGATTGAGGTTGTCATACTTCATGCATGAAAGGGTTCAGCAAATGGATGGGCTGTCATGAACTCTTGCATTGATGATGACTTTAATTGCTATGGAAATGGACAAAGCTTCAAAGCATTTTGGTAAGCCTTAGTTATTGTACTGTACATAGCCGTGGAATATAGTGTAACAGGGCAGAGGTCAGGAATAACAGGTAATGTTTCTGTGAAGGTTCTCAGTCATCCAGGTCATCGTAGTCAAAGGAGCTTGCAAAGAAAAGCGTCTGGACTTCTTTAAGTTACTTGAAGACGTTTCACCTCTCATCCGAGAAGCTTCTTCACTTCTAAGGTCAAATGGTGGAAAGTCCCAGATATAAACCTAGTGGGAGTATCCCCCCACAGAGGGAAAAAAGGACCCCCTGATGATCCTCTAATCGCCTGAGCCAAGGTGTGAAACTGGGTGTGGGTCCCAATCAGCCAGAGTTTCGGGTGAGTTCATTGTGAAACCTGGCCCCACCTTATCATGCGAATTCCTGAGATCAGATGGCCCAGGATGTGAGTGGGCGTTAAGGTGTCTGGGAAGGGATCTCAAAACTGGATTATAGATGGCAGAGAGTTGGTGTCGTAAACCCCCGCCTCTGTTCAAAGATGGTCGCTCACAGTGGACATAGATGGCTTCTTTCACTCCTCTTGGTTTGAAAGAGGAGTGAAAGAAGCCATCTCAGGAATTCGCATGATAAGGTGGGGCCAGGTTTCACAATGAACTCACCCGAAACTCTGGCTGATTGGGACCCACACCCAGTTTCACACCTTGGCTCAGGCGATTAGAGGATCATCAGGGGGTCCTTTTGTCCCTCTGTGGGGGGATACTCCCACTAGGTTTATATCTGGGACTCTCCACCATTTGACCTTAGAACTGAAGAAGCTTCTCGGATGAGAGGTGAAACGTCTTCAAATAACTTAAAGAAGTCCAGACGCTTTTCTTTGCAAGCTCCTTTGACAACAGGTAATGTTGCTTCTAATTTTTGGCTTGGTAGGCTGATAAAACAAGGCATCCATGGCTATGTTAGCTGTTCTAGAAGACTTTGAGCTAAATGATAATGGTAAATCTAATCTTGACAGTTGCTTAACATCGATAAAACAAAATAATATAAAAAAGTACCATGTCCTTTCCTTTGTACACATATTTTACCTTTAGTAAAGATAACAGCAAACAAATAGAAGAAAACAGAAAACTGCAAGAAAATAGTTTCAGTGATTGAGAGCAAAATCATATTACTACAAAAATATTCCAGCTTTAGTAGTTGAGTAGCTGTTGAGGGCAGTGAAGTTCCGGTGCCATTGCCACTGCCATCTTGGTTGCTAACTGTGAAACTGCATGGTCTTTGTTAATGGATCGATGTTAAACAGCAGCAGATTGTTTGCCAGAGATCATAATGTAGATAATTCTCCTTCACTGAAGTGGCCAAAATTCACCAAATGAACATATTTTTTTTATCCAGACTGACCTGAAGCCTGAAACTGAACCCATCATTGGGGTGGCTGTAGCTCAGGAGGTAGAGCAGGTTATCTACAGCTTATCCGAAGGTTGGTAGTTTGATCCTTGGCTGTTCAAGTCTGCATGCCAAAGTATGCTTGGGCAAGATACAGAATCCCAAGTTTCTTCCCAATGTGCTAGTCAGAGTAGGCATGTGTGTGGGTGTTTGATAGGAAGAAGGTGTTTGTTTGAATGTTGTATAAAATGCTTTAAGAGTAGAATGTGTAAGAACCAGTCCATTTAGCATCGATCCACATTCTGCGTTGGCTTAACTTTTCAGACCTGACCTGGAACATATGCCCAACTTTATACTGGTGATTTACTGATATTGTATTATGTATTTTTATTTTCCAATAAGCATAAAAACAAACTACAGCTAAAGTTGATGCTAATGGCAATATTTTTCATGACTACAGACTGGTTGGCATCTGCTTGGCAGCAAGTGGCTGCTGGATGCAAGATTAGGTTTTGCAGTTTAGGAGAAGCTGTTGAATTTAACTCACAGAGCTAAAAAAAAAAAAAAAAACTACAATAAGAAACTTGCCACATAAAATAGTTTTCTGTACAGATTTCTATATTATTAATAATAGAAATTATGTCATGTTGATCATCTGTACAATTAAAGGAAGAATCTCCACAAGAACTGCCTGGCAAAAAAACGGCCTCCTTGTGTTTTATGGAGCTGAGCAGGAATAAATAATCTTGTTGGACATTGCATGTTACACTGAGATAAGCAAGACAGGTGAAATAATGTCACAATCTATATCGTTGCATACAGTATCATTTTCGAAGTGTAGCAGACTGCCATAAAGGTCTGGTGAATTATACCTTTTATCTTTTCTTTTGTAGTGCTGAGACACTGCTCATCTATCTGAACAGTAAACAAACGTTGGACCATGCATCAAAGCACTGAACACCCCCAAAGAGAAGGACAAGATAACGAGGGAGGGAGGTCTTTTAGCAGTAGCATTATGTAAGCTCACTGGTGTAGTGTGGCATTGTTTCATGATTCAGACTGGCATGCTTATTTGCATTAATGGTTAAATCCTGTTTATAATTTTTTTCTCTGCAAATGTTTTAATTGCCAGATTTTCTTTTTGATAGAAACAACAAATTGCATCTTCTTTTTTGAGGCATCAGTGAGCACAGCATTAACCAGTTCTCAGTACTTTCTGGTTAGTAATCCTCTTGCCTGCTGATCACTTTTTTCAGAGAATCAGTTGAATGAAGTACTTAGGAAGTCATTAATATACCTGGTGTGCATATGGGGAACATTGCATTGATTTGTTGAGGATCAACAGAGCAGGAAGTTTCATTATTTAAAAACGGGACTTTAAGTTGTTATTTTAATAAGAAAGAATGTGAATAACCTTTAAATGTAACCATTTACATCAAGAAAATAAGGCACAGACAAAGTGTTATTTTAAATCATCTTAAAATAATATGTTGGTCTTATCAGGCAAAGCTGTGAGCAGACCCCTTTTGTTGGACTTGGTTAGTGTTTCTTTGATGACACTGTGCATTCTGTGTAATCCCATGCCATGTTCACACTAGAATGGTCCCCATGATCTAGAGTTATTGCTCCCTTCAATCACTGCATCTGTGGCAGTAGGCCCGCCGTTTCCTCTGCATTCATCACCATTAAGAAAGCAATCAGCGGTGGAGGACACCAGCCAGGCTATAGGAAGCATGCAGTGTAGATGGCAGGACCAGATTCATGCCACCCCCTACCCCAAACCCACCGAAGCCACTACCACTTTATCGAGCACTATGATCTATTGCAGGAGAAAGCTGGAGCAGTCTTCAAATAAAAGCAATAACTGTGTGGCTGTGGAGAAGGAAATCAGGAGGAAGAAGTGTCCTAGCAAGCCAGGCACCATACCTCTCCCAACTCAGCCGTGTATATGAACATACGTTTCTCATCTCTCCACCTACCCCACCCCTCAACCCGACACCCCCTCTGTTGCTTCCTTCTTACTCAAGTTTATCATGAGCTGCTCGCCGTAGATGGCTTATTGCCTGTTCCAACCTCATCTGTCTGGCTGGCTGAAAAGGCCTCCCAGGAAGAGATTAGCAATCCAATAACTCGTGGAGCATCCACCTCAGCAGCAGGTGCTCCCCAGAGTGAATGCTGATGAGAACAGCCAGGACTCTAAAATAGAACAGGCCAGGCAGTATTTGCCTGTCACTCAGAAGCATTAACCTGTTGGTGAGCCTAACTTGTTGTTAAGTTATAGCAATTTTTACATCATTAGGAGGTACTGCGCTCAACTAGAGGTTTCCAGATTTGCCGTGTTTTATTTTATGCGTATTGGTTGTTTCTGTTTTGCAAAAGAAGAAGAAAGGGGCAGAGTTCAGAGGCACAAGAGACACAGGATTAACAGAAGATGAAGTCAACTGACTTGATAACAACTTGTTATTCTGCAGTAATCCATGCTAATGGATTTCAGGTCTTTCTATCCCACAAGAACTCTGTACCAAGAGTTATGAACACATTTGTCTTCCTCCAAATTGCTCAGCAATTAAGCACCTGAATGGAGGCTCAGTACTGTGAAAGAAAAGTGAGGTGACTTCTTCCTGAGTGATGATTTTATTTTTAAATACAGACAAAATTCATTATTTGACTTATGCTCCACAAATCTCAAGAAACAAAAACTTTGCGCTTTGCAAAGTTTAATATCCAAGAGTTACGGGACTAACCCATGCCCTCTAGAGGCCTGAGTGTGCACATGGCCAACAACACAGGTTGATTTCTTTTCTTACTTATTCAGTTGCATCGAGTCAGCAAAATAGAGCTGTTATTTTAGTGGTGAGTGTGAAGCTAATGTTGCTGTGGCTCATTTCTTTACTGATTTTCCTTACATGTTCGCTAAGCTAAACACAGCTAAATTATGAGTTTGTTACTGGTAGTTTTCCTAAGCATTGTTACTGACATTATTTCATACAATACTATTGTTTCATTAATTTCATTAATTAACCTCATGCCACTGTAGTGACTAGCTTTGTTTGACAGTTTATAGAACAAACCTGACAACATTAACTCACAGAAAACATCAGTTAATGAAATATTTATTTCCAAGTGCTTCAAAGTCAGCTAAACACATCAAATATTTGAGGGTTTTATTCCAAAGGTGGCGAGCACCTTCTCCAAAAACGGCAGAAAACCTTTGTGGTTATTGTAATAAACATTACAGTCTATTCTCAATCTCAGTCTGATCTCTCCAGAGATGTTTAGTGATGTTCAAGTCTCGGCTCTGACTAGGCTACAATTCACAGTGGTCCCAAAGCCACTCCTTAGTTGTCTTTGTTGTGCTAATAATTGTGGTCCTGTTGGAAGGGGAACCTTTGCCCCAGTTTGGGGTTCAGGTCACTCTGGAGCGATAGATGCCTGGCATTCAGACCAGAGTGTTCAATCTTCGTTTCATCAGACTACACAATGTAGTTTCTCGTGGTCTGAGAGTCCTTCAGGTGTGATTTGGTAAACTCCAGGCGGGCAGTCATGTGCCTTTTACCATACAGACCTGGTTGGTGGAGTGCTGCAGAAAGAGTTGTCCTTTTCGACGGTTGTCCTCTCTTCACAGAGCAATGGTATCTGTCAGAGTGACCATTGGGTTTTTTGGTCAACTCCCTACCCTGACACACAGGTTGGTTGGATGGCCAGTTCTAGATGCCTTCCATTTATACATGATGGAGGCCACTGTGCATACTGGGATCTTAAATACTGCTTCTATACCCTTCACCACATCTGTGCCTCGATACAATCCTCACCCTCAAGGTGAGGGTTTGCAGACAACATTGTGATCTGTAGTGAAAGTAAGTAGCAGCTGGAAGAGAAGTGGAGATATCCTCAGGAGAGAAGATGAACGAAGGTATCTAGAAACAATACAGAATGCGTGTGTGTGAGAAAGAGACAGATAAAAACATGAAGAGGCATGGAGGTGAGATAGTGGAGGCAGAGTTTAAATACCTGGGGCTATCTGAAGCAACGCTCAGTGCACAAGAGTGGTGATGAAAACAATGCAGACAGGGTGGAGTGGGTGGAGACTAGTGTTGGGTGATTTATGACAGAAAGATATCAGCAAGAGTCAAAGGAATGTTTTACAAGATAATATTGAGATCTGGTGTGATGAATGGCTTGGGGATAATAGCACTAACAAACTGTAAGGACGTGGAGTTAGAGATGCCAAAGTTGACAATGCTAAGTTGAGAAATAGTGCTGAGAAAAAGTATTTACCCCCTAAACCTAATTGTGCCACCATCAAGAGCTACAGTCAAGAATTTGCAATAGCTGACAATCAAACTTTGACTAAGCCACTCCACAAGCTTCATTTTATGTCTTAGTCAATCTGGAGGTAGACTTGCTTGTGTGTTTTGGATCATTGTCATGCATAACCCAAGTGTGCTTGAGCTTCAGGGTATGAGCTAATGGCTGGGCATTCTCCTCCTCGGCAAAGTAGTCCCAGATGGTCACACTACCAGCACCATGTTTGACTGTTATGTTCTTTTTATTAAAGGTTATGTTAGTTTTTTACTACATGTAATGGGATCCAAATCTGCCAAAAAGTTAAACTTTTGTCTCGTTATTTCACAGAATGTTTTAAGTCTTGGAAATTGTGAAGATGTGTTTTGGAAAAAATAAGAAAAGTCTTAATGTTCTTTTTGGTTAACTGGTTTTTGCCTTGACGATGATGTGTTTAATCACAGGTGATTAATTCAATTTCAAAAGGGGAGGCAATTCTTTTTTCACACTTGGCCATCTATGGACAGCTAGGTTTGAGTGGCTCTTGTCCCTGAATAAATAAAATCACCATTTAAAAACTGCATTTCGTACAGAAGCAGAAATTATTTTCCTCTAAAGGGTGGATGGGCTCTCCCTTATACGTGAACATCTTTTTTAGTAACATGTTTTCATATAATATAAATGTTCTTGTATATTGTCTGTTTGAAGTATAGCATGCAATGTTCATAATTCATTACATGAGGTCCCGCACAGTTAAGCACCATGATCCGTTATTGAAGAATGTGAATGATGGTTTCAAGTGCCTTTACATTTTGAACTGTAGGCAATTCTCAAATTTAACTTAATATCTGAGTGTTTTTTACTTTTAGACAAGGTAAAAAATTTGACTAGTCGCCAAATTAGTCTCCAGTAACATGCGTACTTGAGACATGTGTTTATTTTTAAGTGGTACACTTCCAGCTGCTAGTCCTTCTTCTGCATTAGTAGGCTGGTTGTACTCCATTGGGTCCCCAGTGTTATATTTTGTCATGTTGCCAAGTCTTTGTCTCTGTGTTAGATTGCCCCGTGTATGCATGTCATTTTTTTTCTTGTGCTTTTTCCTTAGTTTTACACTCTTTGTCCCTTTGTCTTTGACAAAAGTGACAGTGTATATACTGAGTAAAGTTGTTAAAAAAATCTCAGATTGTAATTGATCCTAAAAATTACTATTGGGTTTAATATTAATTTGCAGTTAATATTAATACTAATAGTAAAGTCTTTCCCTCCTCCCCTAGACACACAGACAGACACTCACAGCCCCTCCTATCGCTAGCAGCTGAAAAAATAAACAGTAGTTCAACAAACTCCATAGAGACTGACATCCTGGTCTTTAAGGAAATTTGTGAGGTCAGTAAAGCTCGCATTTCAACAACACTGAAGTATTAAACAGTTACCATAAATGTTAACCTGGCTGCTGCACACATTAACAATTAGCCATCTGTTGAGTTATTTTTAAGGTAGCATGTAGTAGCTATATGGCTAATAATAAAACAATAATGTTGAAGCTAGACAGCAAACATCATCAGTCCTGCAAGCCTCTAATGTTATAACAGGCGTTGTTATTTTAACAGGATATTTGTGTGTGAAGTGTTTTATTGCTCTTGTTGTTAGTTCCTGATTGAAGCTGAGAAGTAAAGTCTACCAGCACCTAGACAGAAACAGCACCAATCGACATTAAAAACTCAATTTAATCGACAATAAAAATATGGTGCCATGTCAACAGAAGCATAGGAAATAAACAGGCCTGTAGCAGAACACATTTTTATGAGTCAGCACAACACCAAAGATGCCTTTGTAATTTGTTCATGCTTTTCCCTCATCGTATTGAAACTGGTGTTGAGTATTTATGGTGTTTCTGGGTATCAGTATTGCATTTGAACTTTTCTGATCACCCCCCCATGTCTAATTAAAAAACTCTGTAGCTAGTGTGTTGTCAGGGTGTCTGTAGCCTGCCTGTTATCCCACGTGACGTTTGCCCCCCTGCAGCTCTAGTCTGCTGTGTTTTTTAAATAGACTTAAGCATTCCACATTAATAAAGTTTGGATTTTTGTACATCAACTTCTGCTTGCAAACCAGAAAAAAGTTCTGTGTTAATATCTCACTGCAATAGCAAAGTTCTTTAGGAAGTAATTTTATTGTCATCAGTTTAATTTTATCTTGTAGTGTTGGCCTTTTATATACCTTCATACTTGCTTTATCTAAGTTCATTGTGTATGGGTTATTTTATCTCAGCCACTCTCTGGCTCAGCAGTTATACTAGCACCTGCGGTTTTATGGAGCTGTTTACTACTATTTTTACTGTGCCGTTTTGTTGTTCATTGTTAAAGCCCATAGGTGTAATGTAGAGACACTTATGGTACATTCTTCACTCTGACTTTAAAAATTACACGTGTTGAACTGTGAGCTGCACCTTATGGTATGAAAAGAAGGTCCGTTTTAAGAAGAAAGACTTAGCAATTCTTAAAAATCTAGGGTAGGGTCACTAAATAAGATGAAATGAGTGTCGCTTAAATGATGTGTAGCAACATTAAGCAATGAGAAAGTATTTTTTATGCAATGTGGATAAAAAAAAGTTACATTTCCACTAAAGTGTCTTCTGTGATGCTGCCTCGGCTTACCCAGCTTTTCTCTTACTTTATTATTCTTGCTTCTGATATCAATCCTCCAACAAAAGACTGCACAAACACCAAGTCAGCATAAAACAAACTGTGGGTGAGTATTTTCTTTTCATGGGGAGCACAAAAGAGCTTAAACATCCTATAGTGTCACTGCAAGTCATCTCCGTTGTCCATAAATCCCTATAGGCTTTTCTGCTATGTGGCGTGGAGTGAATTTTTGCGCTCCACTTGTGGTATCTGTAGTTTGTGTTTTGCTCAATTTCACGGGGGCTTGTGTTTTCGTGATAAAGAGCCAGTTCCTCAAGGCCAACTAAATGTGAGAGGCCACTGTAGTGTTGTTATAATGTGTGAATCACAGCACAGACGAGCTCTTTTGGCAACTTCTGGCAGTCACTGATGGATGATCTGTAGAGAGAAAAAGGCTGCTTTTCTGGTTTTTTGCAATGTGTTTACAAGGGTCAGCAGGGATTATTTTTAGGAATATCAAAATGCACCTGAAAAAGATTAGCCATAGCACACACACACGTTGATGCCTTCTGAAGTCGTGTCCTTATCTTTTTCACAGTTTTTCAACCTGACGATTGATTCTCAGAAAGTGGCAGGCTGAGATCGTTCTCAGGTGCTGCAAGAATCATTCAAATATCTATTTTTGATAAGTGTGAGCAGAGGAAACATCTGAGAGGCAGAGAGACACACAGTGAGAGCTAAAAGGAGAGACGGTGATAAAAGGCTTGTCTTTGCTATGCTGTTGGATGCTTGCCATCATCAGTAAGAGAAAGGGCATAATCGGGCTGCTGAATGGGAGGCACATTTGCAACAAAGGATCTCTACAAATTGGGTAAAACACAGAAGCCCACAAGGGCCGGACCAGGTTGTATGATACCAGTCAGGGTTACTGCAGATGAGGTCTATAGCTAACGAAGAGAATCCTCCCCTTCGCCGTTTCCCTTGTAATTGCGGTTAGTCTAATCTGTCCCCCGACCTCATCCTGTCTGCGAGGGGGGGAAAAAATCTGGAGCTTTGAGCAGTCATCTGGCATGAGTCTGCGCTGCTGGCTTTGCATTCAGCAGCCCACAAGAGGAGGAACAAATGAAAACTGAATTACTATGCTGGGAGATTAATGGAGTAAAATGAAGAAAAGACGGATTGCATCATACAGGGATGCCGGCGTTACAGGTGTCTGGAGAGCAACGAAGGATGCCAGGCTTTCAGACTTTGGCACCCAGAGTTGCCTTGTGTTCCAGCAAATGATAGGCCCGTGTCATAATAAAATAGGCTGCTGAAAACCAGCGTGATATTAATTGCGACAGGCATGCCCGTCTCCTTCATCTGCTACCAGTGAAAGCATGTCTACCTAACAAGGAGAATCCGTCCTACAAGAGGTTTTTTTCCACTTCTGTGATTATAGCAGAATTGAATATCTGTTAAAGCTAGTAAAGAAAGGACCTCATTGTGCTCGTCTGTTTTTGAGCAGGGGACTTTTCACAGAGGGAGGAGAGGAATTAGCTGCTGGTTCATGCTCCCTCTTTTTCATGTATGGGCACAGTTTTGCTTTAATTTACTGTAGATTAACAGCTGTAATGTTGTGAAATTGTCATTTTCTGTATAACCCCTCTTGTGTATCATTTGGTTGCCCTCTAGTTTATTATTAATGAGGACATCTTGGCTGTTTGCATTTGGGCGAGTGCAAAGAGAGTTTTGTCTTGCAGTCTCATAATACAGTTGAGCAATTGAGCTTTATGTTTTTTTGCTCACCTTTGATCTGCTGTAGTTTTTTCATTCCAATCGATACAGATCAGGAACCTTCTTCAAAAGCACCAAGTCATGTTTTAAAATGTCTGGGTACATAGTGGAAATTAACTTTTTTTTCAACCAACTACACATGAAAAACAGTCCTTTTGCTGTTTATTTTGCTGTATTTTTATATCTGTATGACAGCTGCCCGATTCTGCCAACAATAAGGAACTCTCTGATATGCATTTGTAGAACTGTAACTCTAGAACAGCCTAAAAATTACATTACTCTGTTAAATTACAACACCATCATCTAATATTTAATGACTTTTCCTGAAATGAGTTTATTCATCACATAGTGGATCTTGTGATGTGTTGAATAAAAGGAAAATAGTGTGTGATAGAAAACATGGAGAATGAAACATGTTTTGTGATTTGTGATACTGCAAACTTTGGTCTTGATCCAATACCATTTAAATACAGGGCCATACCGACACTTTTAACTTAAATGCAGCTCACAGTATGAAGGGGAGAGAAGTGTGTCATGACTTATGAGATTAATCATCAATCAGTTTGGAAATTCTTCGCACGCTTTAATGACCACTAAATCACTGTGATTTTTACTTTCCACAATAATTAATGAATGAAATGAAATTAATGAAATAAACCTGGAATGCAATTGTACCTGTCTCACTTTGGACCAATCTGTCTTTGGATCAATGTCTTTTGGTTACATTTGGTTTTAGATCTTTCATAGAGCATGTTGAGTTATATTTTTCATTTCCCAAAAATATATAATTTAACGCAATTCAGTGGGCTACATACTGAACTTAGAGAATAGAAACAAAGTGTCCTATCATGCTAGTATCAATTTAATACCAATACCAGTGTTGGTGTCAGCACAATTGATATTAGATCTGTCAGCCCACAGAGAGTCAAGAGTGTGGAGTACTAAGTCGAGCAATAAACAGTGAATTGTTCAGCCGAGCAGCTGAAGTGGATGGGTTTAAGGCCCATCCAATGTGTTTCTTATGATCTTGTAGCTGTGACATCAACTTTAAAATGTAGTCAATGAGTTTGTCAAACGTAACTAATACCACATATTAGCCAAAATTCATTTTTAACTCTTCTGCCATATTCTTCTTTTACAATAATTAAATTATCTAGATGTGTATTATCTAGGCATTGTTTATTGTACCCTTCAGTTATTAGTGAATTTTAATGTAATAATATATAATAATTCTAATAATACTTATTTTGTTACATATGACTTATAATTAGAAAAACTAGATTGAAATTATCTGTGGTTGCTGCAGGATAGGGTTAAAATGACTCTTGTGGTTCTAGTGTTAAATATTCATGTGATGTATAACATATATATATATATCTAAGGAAAATGGAAAATGGTGCTGTTGTATACTGGGATTTCCTGTGAAAACTCAAGCTCACAGCATGGTAGCTCACTTAGTGCCACGCGACCTTGTACTCAATGAATTCTGAATTGAAACATCAGGGAATGTGCAACGGCAACTTTTAGGTATAACAAGCTTTTCAAATCTTTTGAGGCAAAGTCAGCAAATTGTTTAGGCACTTATATTTGATCAAATTCGACAGGTGACTCTATACAAGTAGTTACTATATCCAATAAAATTAAAGGTAGTTTTAGAAATTAAAGTAGACACTGATAACAGTTAACAATACTGCTGCAAAACAGTTGCCTTGAAGCATTTCAGAATGATTGCTGATTGAAAAGACTTGACCACAGCTTTGTAGCTGTGTACTTCACTAGAGACATGTCAAAAATTGTGGAATAGGTGGTAATGTGGGCTGCCTTTGTTTCCTATGATTCAGTTCATGAGGAACTCGGGTGTATTTTCCTTCGCTTTGAATTGGACTTTTCAGCCAGTCAGCATACCATCTGTGCATAGCATCATAGCTGTGGAGTTATTTGATGTTGACTTTTTTGGACAGCTGCATGCAAGTGCCTCAGTATTATTTGAATTCCCAGAATCCCTCTGAGTCAGAGCAACATGGGACTGTAAATCTCTCATTAGGCTCTGACTAGTGGTGTTTTTCACACAGGCAGCCACCGGCTCAAGACTTCACCGTGTGAGTTGTGTAGATGCAGATGTGGGCATGCCTTGGGAAATCGGCATGAGAGACACAGTGCAGGGTTTCTGCAGGTTCAATACAGAAACTTTCATTTATATAACTTTTACTTCCTCTGGGTGGAACCGGTTTTGGAACAGAGGTTGTTTTTCTGTCTTGTTGGCTTGAGCTAATTTAATAGGAGTGAGTTTAGACTAGAGGGCCAGAAAAAGGAGAAACTAGAGTTGTAACAAGACAAAATAAGAGCATCATTGTGACAATGAATTCAGCTCAGTAATTCTTTTACTGTTCTGTATTTGTCTTTATTAAAGGCAAAAAACTGAAATCAAAGATAAAATCTGATTGAGCTAACAGCCCTAATGTATACATCACAAGTTTGCTATGAGCTGTGCTTGGTGTGCTTATCACAGCTCCCAATAATGAATGAATGCTTACAGAAGCTTTTCTCTGCTGAGCCGTCCTCTCTTTATGCTTTTGGATTATAGATTGGGCTCTTAATAATCAATGACAGTGTGGTTGTCAGAAAAGATTAGCAGCATAATCTCCAGTGTGTGCCTGTGTAATACTCTACACTGTAACTTTCAGAAGCAGCAGAAAAGCCACAGCTTAGTGCAGCTGCATCTAATGTTTGCCACCATATTGGTTTCCATTGACCGGCATTGTTACGTTGGTTTCTAACCCCTTGGTGTGAGAATTGCTTTCTTTGAGGGATGTTATTTGAGGTAATCTTTGAAGTGACATTTTTGGAGGAGGTTGACATTTTGATCAAACTGATAAAAAAAGAAAAAAAAAACACCTGAGTTCACAAATAAGGCTGAAAGAAAACATTTCATAGGCAGACAGGTGACTCATAGCAGTAAAAGCAAAATAAACAAACATCTTATGAACTCCTCACAGCCTTTTGTACTGTGATGCAGTGCCTACCCACCATCTCCGTACAAGTTTTGGGAGGCAGTAGGTCACCATCTGTTGTAATCACACAAGAGCAATGCCCTACCCATTTGCGTTTTCCTCTGTTTAGTCAGGTGTGAGACACTGGCGTGCAGAAGCCATTATTCTCTCAGTGCCTGGCTGATTTCCCAGGCCTTTTGGCTGATAGAGGTGAGCCGACAACAGCCCCGGTGGATGACGAGCTGCGCTTGTGGGCAACAAGTGTGACACAGTAATTATGAGAAATGAATGGCAGTCAAGCCTGGACGTGAATCTTCCGATACATGCTGTGTGACATCACAGTTATATTTAGTAAATCGAGGGGGAAATTGCTCTTTTTATGTGAAAAGCTGTCTGAGGGGGATTGCTGCTGGATTGGCAGTCAGGAATTAAAGTCTGAGGTTCACAGAAAAAGTCTTGGTGGGTTTAGTTTGGAGGAACTCAGGTTGAAAATACATTTCGACTCAGTTGCGCTCTCTTTAAATTCATCAAAACAGCACTTGAGGATTTAGAAATAAAATTTCTTCAGTTTCTTCAGTTCAAAATGAAGACTGTGTGGTTAGACGAACTGAGCGGCTGTAACTGAGAGGTATAGTTGTTGAATCTGCTGGAGTTTGTACATATTAGTATCCATTGCCAAAGCCAAACAGGCTACTGACCACTTAAAAACCAGAAAATTTCACGTGGGCCACCCAATCTTAAATCTTCACTGTAATAAAAATACAACGGAAAGTCATATATTGACGTGAAATTTGTATTTGTGACAAAGTGGATTGAATTCATTTACCATTTGTCACTTCCATATATTGTTAATTTGTCTTGTGTTATCTTATAGTCAATCATAATGCTTTAATGTAGACACTGCAAATGTAACCTTGGCTCTACATACTATCCCAGGTCTGTTACATTCACTACATCTGTGCAAATGTTCTTAAAGCCAAATGTCACTTAATCATTAGTTGATTTGAATCTTTCATTTTTTTATGTAGTTTGGTTATATTTACCATTGTGTGTTCCTTTGTGCAAGTCCCATATGTGAAACAGGTATATTCCTGTTTCTTTGTCTGAATTTTATTCCTGTTTTATTTGGTCTAACCTGTTTTCTCAGTGGTAGGGATTAATGAGGTTCAGCTGTGGGTGGAATTCTGTTTAAAGCAGGTGGGTTCTTATGTTTGAGTGAAAGAATTGTTGAATGGCGACACCAGAAAATAAAGGACATATAAAAGAAACTTTGAACAGTCTGCTGATGCTGTCTTCCTATCACTTTCCTCGCTGCTTACGTTATGCTACCCCACAGTATTCAAAAAAATCAAACAAAGGGTGTTGGCTATAAATTGCTAATGCTACCCAGTCATATGTTTGACCCACTGCTACAGGGAGACGAGTATGAATAAAAGAGCAGTAAATTTAGTGCAATGACTAACATCATAAACTACCCACATTTATTTAAATATATAAATATGCAACTGTACATATTTCTGACTAATTTCAAACTGAATTTCTGTTATTACTGCAGCCCACCTGCAGAGCCTTTGCTGCCCACCAGGGGGCATTGGCCCACACTTTGGGAATCACTGGTCTGTTGGTTCTCTGCTTGGTTTTCTACTTAATTAATGGTCTACAAAATGCCAGATAATAGTCCTAAATTTTCCGTTAATCAATTTTTAGTTATCATCTAAACACTACTCCATAATTTAATGGAAATAACAGGCACAACTGTGTAATGTCTTTGTTACATCAAACTGTAAAGCGGTCAAGGCCTACTGTTACATTATGGTTGATCTGACTGGTTATCTGGTTTAACAGTGAACAGTAGTTAGTAGCGTCACAAACTGGCATCACAACAAACATAGGAAGCATTTCAGTACATGGTTGCAATAAAAGTGAAACACTTGCTGCATTATATTGGTAGAGATCATTTGGAATTTGTTGAGCTGAATGTGCAATAGTATCAGCGTTTAAAGGTTAAACTATTTGGTTTTCTCTGACAAGCACTTATGTATGATATTCCATTGCTCCTAATAAGAAAAACAGTTAGCATGGATCCACCTGCTGAGACATGTCACGTCTTCATGAAGTCAGCATGAGATTTTAGTCTGATCGAGGTGAGTTTATGCAGCAAAATGGGAGTTTGTGAAAACCCAGTCATACAGAAAGCTTCATTTGTTGCCTGTCTGAATGTTGCGGGTTCAGGTTAAGTGGCCATGCTGGCTCGGGCTCAGAGGAATAGCTTGTTTGTTTTTCTCTGTTTTATAAGAGCAGTTGAGTTCAAATCCTGTTGTGTCACAGGCTTTTCATACAGAGTATGCTTGGAATAAAGCTTCTCCGTTGCAGTGGAAATACAAACTTGAATTTAACTAATGTAAATTTCTGTAGCATGTACAGATTGTCCAGTGTTGTCAAAAATACGAATTTTCTAATAGATAATAACTCTTCAAATCAAATCAAATCACTTTCATTGTCACATCACATGTGCAGGTACATTGGTACAGCACATGTGAGTGAAATTCTTGTGTGCGAGCTTCACAAGCAACAGATTTGTTCAAAATACAATAACGTAAACAAGCAAAATACAAGAATGGCTACATCTGAAACTAAATATATGTACAATATATAATAGTATATGCATTTCTGGATGTGTATACTAAATATTTTTCTACGTGTGTGTGTGTGTACACATATTTTACAAATTAAATAGAGTAAACAATAAAATAAAATATATAAAAATATACAGAGTTGAGATGTGCAAAACAGTGGCATTACTGTACAGTATGGAGTGCATAATGTTGAAGTTCCAGTAGTGAAGCTGAGGTGTCTATGACGTGTTCAGCAGTCTGATGGCCTGATGGAAAAAGCTGTCTCTCAGTCTGCTGAAGTAGTCTGAACAGTTTATGGCTGGGGTGACTGGAGTCCTTGATGATCCTCCCCGCTTTCCTCAGGCACCGCTTCCTGTAGATGTCTTGGAGGGAGGGAAGCTCACCTCCAATTATCCGTTCAGAGCACCGCACTACTCGCTGGAGAGCTTTGCAGTTGTAGGCGGTGCTGTTGCCATACCAGGTGGTGATGCATCCAGTGAGGCACAGTGATAGAAGGTCCTGAGGATGCGGGGGCTCATGCCGAATCTTTTCAGTCTCCTGAGAAAGAAGAGGCGCTGCTGCGCCTTCTTCACTGTTTTGTTTGTGTGTACTGACCACGTAAGATCCTCAGCCAGATGTACACCAAGGAACCGGAAGCTGCCCACTCTCTCCACAGCAGCGCCGTTGATGGTGATGGGGGTGTGTACTTCTCTGCACCTGCGGAAGTCCACTATCAACTCCTTTGTCTTTGCGACATTGAGGGTGAGATGGTTGTCTTGACACCAGTGGGTCAGGGCGCTGACCTCCTCCCTGTAGGCCGTCTCATCACCATTGGTGATAAGACCCACCACTGTAGTGTCGTCCGCAAACTTCACAATGATGTTGGAGTTGTTAGTGGCTGTGCAGTCGTAAGTGTAGAGTGAGTATAGGAGAGGGCTCAGTACACACCCCTGTGGAGCACCAGTGTTCAGTGTGATGGGGGATGAGGTGATGCTGCCCAGTCTGACCACTTGGCGTCTGTCAGACAGGAAGCTAAGGATCCAGCTGCAGAGGGAGCTGCTCAGTCCTAGATCCTGCAGTTTCCTGTCCAGCTTCGAGGGAATGATGGTATTGAATGCTGAGCTGTAATCTACAAACAGCATCCTCACATACGTGTCTCTCTTCTCCAGGTGTGACAGGGCAGTATGTAGTGTCAGGGCTATGGCATCATCAGTGGACCTGTTGTGGCGGTATGCGAACTGTAGAGGGTCCAGTGAGTCGGGTAGTGCAGAGCGGATGAAGTCCCTGACCAGCTTCTCGAAGCATTTGCTCACGATGGGGGTCAGGGCTACAGGTCGCCAGTCGTTCAATGAGGAGATGGTGGAGGATTTGGGTACAGGGACGACGGTGGCCATTTTGAAGCAGGCTGGGACTACAGACAGAGAGAGGGAAAGGTTGAAGATGTGCGTGAACACTCCAGCCAGCTGAGCCGCGCATGACTTGAGGACGCGGCCGGGAATCCCGTCCGGACCAGTAGCTTTGCGTGCGTTCACCTTCCTGAAGCACTTCCGCACATCCTCCTCAGACACAGTGTGCGCACTGACGTCATCCGCGGTGCGCACACTGTCCGGTCTCATGGTGTTCGCTGTGTCAAATCTAGCGTAGAATACGTTTAGATCCTCACACAGAGAGGCCGTGGTCTGCGGTGTGCTGGGTTTCCCTCTAAAGTCTGCGATCGTGTTTAGTCCCTGCCACATACTCCGAGGGTTGTCAAACTGTTGCTCCACCCTGTCCCTGTACTCAGGTTTGGCTGCTTTGATCGTCTTCCGGAGTTGGTAATGTGCGTGTTTGTAGTCCGATGTGTTCGCGGAGGCAAAGGCGGTGCTCCGTGCCGCGCGAACATCTCCGTTAATCCAGGGTTTTTGATTTGGGAAGGATTTAACTGTTCTGGATGGGACGACATCTTCCACGCATTTCCTGATAAATCCGCAGACTGAGTCTGTGTATTCATCAATGTCCCTAGCAGCCACGTGAAACATTTCCCAGTCCGCGTGATAAAAACATCCTGCAGCGCACACTCCGATTGGTCCATCCAACGGTGCACCGCCCTCCGGGTTGGAGCTTCCTGTTTCAGCTTCTGCCTGTAGGCGGGCAGGAGCAGGATGGAGCGGTGATCTGATTGGCCGAATGGGGCGTGGGGGAGGGCTTTGTACGCATCCCGGAAAGAGGTGTAGCAGTGGTCAAGTAGCCGGTCTCCACGAGTGTTAAAGTGGATGTGTTGGTGGAGTTTTGGTGAGACTTTCTTCAGGTTTCCCTTATTAAAGTCCCCGGTCGTGATAAACGCTGCCTCTGGGTGTGCGGTTTCCTCGCTGCTGATCGCGCTGTACAGTTCCCTGAGTGCTCGGTTAGTGTCGGCTTGTGGGGGAATGTAAACAGCCGTAATAATCACTGCTGTAAATTCCCTCAGTAGCCAGAATGGCTGGCACTTAATCATCAGGTACTCCAGGTCCGGTGAGCAGAAGGATTTGACCGGGTGCACGTTCGCATAATCACACCAGCTGTTGTTGATCATGAAACATACACCACCGCCTCTGCTTTTCCCAGTAAGATCCTGTGACCTGTCCGCGCGGTGCACAGAAAACCCCGGTAGTTGTGTTGCGGAGTCCGGTACCTTGTCCAATAGCCAGGTTTCTGTGAGGCAGATCATGCAGCAGTCCCGCATCTCTCGCTGGTATGAGATCCGTGCCCGAAGCTCGCACAGCTTGTTCTCCAGAGACTGCACATTAGCCAGTAATAAACTGGGTAACGGTGATCTGTTAGTGCGCCGTCTCAGTCGAACCAGAACGCCAGATCTTCTCCCTCTGCGTCGGCGTTTGCGGCCTCCAGGGACAGAGAACAAAGGCGTCTCAGGTGAGATGAATGGGGGGTCTGCAAATGGAGCGTCCGTGTTGCAAAACTTGAACTCCGGAAAGTTATAAGAAAGACCGTCTTTTATGTCCAGTAAGGCTTGTCGGTCGTACACAAGGAGACATGTGCTACTCGCGAAAAAATGAAGGAAAAGTAAAATTAAACACAGAAAAAAGCTGTTGCTTGGGGGAGCTCGCGACGAGGCTGCCATACTCGGCGCCATCTTGAAGATTTCTTTGAAACTGTTTCAACACTAAAGCTGCTCGAGTAGAAGAAAAAATATTTTTACAGAGGTTTTGGGTCGTCTAGACCAAAATACTAAATTTTGCTCTACAAGGGCCTGATATCCACTTAAGAGGACATTATACTGCCACTGTTCTATCAAAATTTAAAAAGAAAGTCCTTAAATGTGGATCTCATTTTTGTCAAAAACAAAAATCAGGTAAAAAATAAAAATCAGGTAATTCTTTGTTTTTACATCCATCGAGTCCCAATCAGCCCAAATAGCAAAGAGAAATTAAAAATGCATGCCATGAAAGAGTTCGGGTCTTAGGAGGTTAAATACAATTAAAATGACACAAATAACTAACTAAATTAATAAATAAACTGGAGGATGTTTGGGTTGTTACTAGGGGGTGTATTTGACCATAAAGCCCATCTCGCAAGGGTAGCATTGCAAAGTCTGCCAGGTGAGGCTTGCATGTCACAGGTCTGCCACAGCTGTGCACAGACATTTGAGAACAATCTTTGAAGAACAGCTGAATAGGCCCAGTGAATACCTAATACAGTTTTTGCTTGAAATGCTCTTAAACCAGTAACTTGCAAAAAATAGGGCGTCACACCGCACATCTTAATGGTATTAAATCCATATTTGGAAATTTAATAAAATTGAACCTCCTTACAATTCTTGTCCTAATTAGAAATAAAAAACTGTGAAGACAAGAGTGGAAAATTATTAAAAGAACAGTTACGAGTAATTGGAAATTACAAATGACTCTCTTCTTCTTACTCCTCTTTGAAAAGTGAATGTCAAGGGAACTTTGTTAGCAAAGGTTAACATGGTCATTAGAATTCAGCCCGCAGTGCCTCTAAATTATTCCCAAAGTGATGTCATTCATTTATGGATGCCCATATTTAGGGTGAAGGTGATGGCAAGATTTCCATTGTAGAATGTCATTTCGAACAATGCCGTGTCTCATAAGAGGCACTGAACTCAGAGCTTTTGTATTTGACTTGCAGGTAGTGAAACATGGAAACAACAACACTTGTCAGCCTGATGCTCATCTCAGGAAAATGCAAAGGCATTTTGTGGCGTCTACGTCTCTCCCACTGATTAATGGCTAGAGGTGGAGGACCCATGTTGTGGCTTTGATGAGGCAATTTGTACAGTTCTGCAAGAAAACAATGGCAGTTCATTTTATTGCAATGTGTCTCCAGGGATACATCAGCATGTCGGCTTCTCCATACGATGAAGAACTTAGCCCAGTAATAAATCAAAAGATGCCAGGGTGCCAGGGAGTGGCTGTTCTACAGCTCACTCTTTAATGGCCCATGAGCTGTTTGTAGTTCTGTTTGGATGCAGAATCTGAAGGCACCATGTTAAGGATTCAGTTTTGACTACAAATTCAGGGACTGTTAACAGAGTAGTTTTTCATACCTCCCTCTGGGCGTGCACAAAACAAGCAGTTTATCATTTAGCCATTGTGTTCTAAACATCACATTTTCACATTGACAAAACAGTGGCAAAGCCTGGGAGTTACAATTACAGCGACGCCGGCAAACAACTTGATGCTCATCAATAACAGAAAGTTATCAATAAACCACAGTTATGTGGATCCCAGCCTTCATTATGTAGCATAAGCCTTTTGTTAGCATGAGGACAACATTTACTGCCTCTCTCATATTTAACTGTTTATTTATTGGGAGGATTGTAGAATTCTGCCTCAGTACTGGCCATCCTTTGCATGACTAAGGTCATTATTGATTTTAATTTCTGATAAGCTCTTTTAGATTATTTTGAAGGTACTAGTTTAATGTTCCACTCACTTCATGTAAATTATCACCCTGTTGTAACAATATTTGATGCACTTACAGAACAGTCAGGCTCTTTTTGTGCTGTTTTTCATTTGAGCCATGTCCAGCCAACCAGCCTAAACCTATGTAGCACCTCAAATAGCCAACAAAGTTAGCCAGAGTAAAATAAAGCTACACTGACATCACTGTAAGTGGAGTCATCTTATATGCCTATGACTGTCATTGAGTCCAGTAACCAATGATAAGATGACAATAAACTGGTGCATCCCAGCTCCTAATAAATAAGTCACCTAATGTCATATATACAGTATATTTATACACATATATATGTATAAATATACTGTTTATACATCCAGACATCGAACTTAACAACACTTATGTAACTTAACAATGCCTTCTATTTTATTATGGTTTAAAGACTGCACAGTTTTTAGAGATAAAAAAAATATCATAATCCTTTGATTACAGCACATTAATTAAAAAAAAATGATTTTTTTTGCTAAAAACTCAAAAAGTCATTTTTTTGTCAGTTTTTGTCAGTTTTTGTCAGTTTGTATGAGCCTCTTAATGTGAACGTTGTGAAGTGTCTTAGAATTATATGAAGTGTCTGTCTTTACCTGTCTTTAGCTGGTTTACCTTATTTTTATGAATTTAATTTAGTTGACTTTAGTTAAATTCATAGCAGCTACTTGACGAATGAGATCAAGATGCAATATAAATCTAATAGTTGCAACTAAATCAGCAACATTGTTAGAAACATTGTGACTACAGAATTAATTTCTAGGGTACATTATAGAGAGTTTCAGGTGTTTGGAGTATAAAAACTAAAAGCTTAATGCAGATTTGAGAAATTTGCAGTGAAAGCCTGTCATTAGTATCGACTATGATATGTGCAGAGTACAGGTCTAGCATGTAAGTGTTTTACAATGACTGTTTCCCATTAAAGAACTTGAAGATTAAAAATAACGTATTCAGATCATGTTTCTCATACAAAAATACCACCCAACCGTTTCATATAGGATGCAGTGATGAGCACTCTGTAGATTACCAGTAATGAATCCCGGGGCAGAATGATAGACAGTGCCCATGGGTGTAAGAGTAGAGGCAGAGTCATGCCTATAAATCACATCAGCCTAATCTGAAACAGAGGGAAAATGGCTTTTAATGTCTTTTCCCTGCAAAGTAGAATGAAGTTGTTTTTAATACAGTATAAAAACAACAAACAAATACATTTTTAAACTGTTTTAAGATTTGATATTTGGTTAGAAGTATTCATACTCTGTAACTCTTGATATTCATTCATGGTAGTGCGGAATTGTGATGTGTGTGATTATTGCTGCCATCTACTATGCTTCTAGGCAAAAATCACGTTTCAATCAGCCTTTTTCATAGAAGACATTTCACATTGTGGCATATCACAACAAAACACATAAAAGTGCTTCTTTAATTTGCATGTTGAAGGACATATCTTGGTAAATAAAACAAGTTCTGAGAATCCTCACACTGATACTTGAATAATGCCTTATCAGTACAGTACAATAAACTCTTTTTGTCTGAATTTGGCATTGTGGATAAATAAAGCAGGTATCATCAGCATAGCAATGGAAATATATGCAGTGCTTTCTTTCTTTCTATCTATCTATCTATCTATCTATCTATCTATCTATCTATCTATCTATCTATCTATCTATCTATCTATCTATCTATCTATCTATCTATCTATCTATCTATCTATCTATCTATCTATCTATCTATCTATCTATCTATCTACAGGGAGTGCAGAATTATTAGGCAAGTTGTATTTTTGAGGAATAATTTTATTATTGAACAACAACCATGTTCTCAATGAACCCAAAAAACTCATTAATATCAAAGCTGAATGTTTTTGGAAGTAGTTTTTAGTTTGTTTTTAGTTTTAGCTATTTTAGGGGGATATCTGTGTGTGCAGGTGACTATTACTGTGCATAATTATTAGGCAACCTAACAAAAAACAAATATATACCCATTTCAATTATTTATTTTTACCAGTGAAACCAATACAACATCTCCACATTCACAAATATACATTTCTGACATTCAAAAACAAAACAAAAACAAATCAGCGACCAATATAGTCACCTTTCTTTGCAAGGACACTCAAAAGCCTGCCATCCATGGATTCTGTCAGTGTTTTGATCTGTTCACCATCAACATTGCGTGCAGCAGCAACCACAGCCTCCCAGACACTGTTCAGAGAGGTGTACCGTTTTCCCTCCTTGTAAATCTCACATTTGATGATGGACCACAGGTTCTCAATGGGGTTCAGATCAGGTGAACAAGGTGGCCATGTCATTAGTTTTTCTTCTTTTATACCCTTTCTTGCCAGCCACGCTGTGGAGTACTTGGACGCGTGTGATGGAGCATTGTCCTGCATGAAAATCATGTTTTTCTTGAAGGATGCAGACTTCTTCCTGTACCACTGCTTGAAGAAGGTGTCTTCCAGAAACTGGCAGTAGGACTGGGAGTTGAGCTTGACTCCATCCTCAACCCGAAAAGGCCCCACAAGCTCATCTTTGATGATATCAGCCCAAACCAGTACTCCACCTCCACCTTGCTGGCGTCTGAGTCGGACTGGAGCTCTCTGCCCTTTACCAATCCAGCCACGGGCCCATCCATCTGGCCCATCAAGACTCACTCTCATTTCATCAGTCCATAAAACCTTAGAAAAACCAGTCTTGAGATATTTCTTGGCCCAGTCTTGACGTTTCAGCTTGTGTGTCTTGTTCAGTGGTGGTCGTCTTTCAGCCTTTCTTACCTTGGCCATGTCTCTGAGTATTGCACACCTTGTGCTTTTGGGCACTCCAGTGATGTTGCAGCTCTGAAATATGGCCAAACTGGTGGCAAGTGGCATCTTGGCAGCTGCACGCTTGACTTTTCTCAGTTCATGGGCAGTTATTTTGCGCCTTGGTTTTTCCACACGCTTCTTGCGACCCTGTCGACTATTTTGAATGAAACGCTTGATTGTTCGATGATCACGCTTCAGAAGCTTTGCAATTTTGAGACTGCTGCATCCCTCTGCAAGATATCTCACTATTTTTGACTTTTCTGAGCCTGTCAAGTCCTTCTTTTGACCCATTTTGCCAAAGGAAAGGAAGTTGCCTAATAATTATGCACACCTGATATAGGGTGTTGATGTCATTAGACCACACCCCTTCTCATTACAGAGATGCACATCACCTAATATGCTTAATTGGTAGTAGGCTTTCGAGCCTATACAGCTTGGAGTAAGACAACATGCATGAAGAGGATGATGTGGACAAAATACTCATTTGCCTAATAATTCTGCACTCCCTGTATCTATCTCTGTTTTTTTATTTGTGTAATAATATTAATTCACTCCATTACATGAGCATGTCGGAGTCTATCAGATAAGATTCAAACCATTTCAGCATGACTCCTTTGATAGATGTGGTGTGTTCTGGTGTTGGTCTAAATTTTGTGATCAGTATGATCATTGAGGTGCACAAGCATAGAAACGAGTCCACTGTCGTAGGTCGTATGAAGGTCGTATGAAGTAACCTAGTGTTGTTTCAGTACTATGGTGCACTCTAAATCCTGACTGAAACTACTCTTTTAAAAATTTATGGGAAAAGCAAGGTTGGAGATTGGTCTATAACTAGTTAAGACAGATGGATCAAGTAAAGGTCTATGATATATAATGGGCTACTTACAGCAAACTGTGGTACATATCATATTCATAAATACAGATTGATCTAGGTCTGCAATTATCAACCATCGATAGTAATCAAGTATGCAATCAATTATTCCATCTTTTAATTTAGTAATCTGAACAGAAATTTTATTAATGAGCAAGTATAAATATTCAAAAGAGAAAAAACACAGGTCTTTCAAAATAAACTGCTCATTGGTTTCCACTTTAGAAATTGCAGTGTTTTAATAATTGACAGAATCTGTCAAAAAAAAAAAACCCTGAACCCTTTAATTGCAGTTTTCTAGATGAGGTAGACTTCATGTGTGTTTATGCTGCTGAAAACAAGATGTTATTATGGTCTACATGTCTATAATAAATGTTTATAATAATTCAGCCCCAGTCAGTAACTCAGAGTTTTACTCGCCCCTGTTAATTTTTATTGGCAGTAAAGACTTTTATATTTACATTTTAAAAAATAACAGTTTTATTCAAATTGTATTCACTTTCACTTTAAATGTGAAAAACAATGTGACGAAAGCCTTAAAATATGGTCTTGTACACCCCATGTCTCACCCCTAGTTGCTGCAGGTATCACTGCGATAGAAAGTGGGACGGCTGCTGTTAGCCTTCAGCAAAAGCTGCCTAAACATCCTGTCAGACTAAGTTTGTCTGCATATTTGAATGTAAATTTTGTAGCTTCACTGTAGATTTTTGCTGTATAAAACAAAGACACATTTTGTAAATAAAAACACAGTCACAAGGACGTTGAGTGTCCCGTTTATCATGTCAGACCACCACACAGCCGGTCCAGCTGCTGGTCCCATTTGAGCGCATTGGCATGGACTTCATTGGGCCACTTTGTATTAGTTCTGGTGGATTATGCAATGCCACCTCCAGAAGGAGTGCCGCTGCACACCATTTCTGCAAAGAGTGTAGCGCAGGTGGTGTTTCAGGTCATCTCCCGAGTTTGCATCCCCAAAAAGATTCTGACCGACCAGGGCACATCATTTGTGTCTCCCACACTGAAAGAGCTGTATGAAATCTTCTTCATCCTGGCGTTGTTCCCGCCGGTGCAGGGTCCGCTCTTCGGCAAAGGTGTCTCCATTTGGTTCTGTCCAAGGCATCCTCAGGTGATGTGTTGACAGTCTTAATGTCCTCCTTAATTTTGTCTATCCACCGTTTCTTCAGTCTGCCTGAGGGCGGCAACCTTCTGGGTCGATCATCACCACCTGTATGAATTATTGGGGATTAAATCTGTAAGATTGCAAGTTAGACCCTCTGTTGTTTGCAGTGCATGAATTACCCCAGGCCTCCAAAGCATTTTCTCCCTTTGAGTTACCATTTGGCAGAAAGCTGTAGGGAGTGTTGGACCTAATTAAAGAAAACTAGGAGGAAGGTCCAAGCCCAGCTAAAAATGAAAATCAGTATGTTCTGGACCCGAGAGCAAAGCTACACACTTTGGAAAGGTTGTCACGCGCCTGTACAACAGAGGAGCAGTTTTCACTGGGGGCAAAGTGGTTGTATTACTACTTTTTTCTTCCTTAAAGTTACTTGCCAAGTGGCAAGGACCCTTTGTGGCCACACAGTGAGTGGGGGACGTTGATTATAAAGGGGTACGGTTGGACAGGGCAGGAGCCACACAAATATATCACCTCAACCTCCTCAAAGCTTTGAGAGAGGCTGAAACTACTTATCTGGTGAGCATGGTTAAGGAGAGAGATAAGTTAGAATAGAATAGAATAATCCTTTAATTGTCCCACAAGGGGAAATTTGGTTGTAACAGCAGCAAGCAAGAAAAACACATATACAAACAGTACACAGGACACAGAACAGAAACATACATTTTTTTTACGTATTTATAGTTACCAAAAACAGACTACTGTACAGTTATTAAAATACTGGGGTCGGCAGTGCCAAATTCCAGGATTCCCACCTCCTTCCTTTGTGATGGCCATCTTACACAGGAACAGAGAGTGGATGTTGCTGCATTGCAAAAGCATTTTGCAGATGTGTTCTACCCCCTGCCCCACGTCGACGAGCTCTTGGATCGGTTAGGCACTGCTAGCTTTTTTATGACACTGGATTTAACCAAGGGCTAGTGGCAGATTCTCTTGTCTACAGAGTCCAAGAAAAAAAACGGCCTTCTCCACTCCCGACAGTTTGTACCAATATAGCCCTGGCCACAGCGCCTCATGGACCAGGTGCACTAAGGCATCCACACCTCATATCCTGCTGCCTACATCATCATGGATAGTAACACCTGGGTGGCAACCATGGTCCTGGTGTTCCCTGGTGCAGGCGGGGCTCCCGGTCAACCCGAAGAAGTGTGCGGTTGGATGGAGGGAGGTATAGTATTTGGGGTACCACTTGGGAGGTAGGTGCGCCCACAGGTGGAGAAAACAACAGCCATTGCTGGATCCAGATGGCTCCCCGGCCCTCCGTTGGGTGATGGAGGTGTGTGGTGTGGTGCAGCGAGCTCGAGGGGCAATGCCAGGGAGGCTGGCATGGCAGCTGGGAGCAATTCAGTAAGTACGATTCCCCTATTTCCCCAGGACCTGGAGGAAAGCAGGAAAGGTGGAGAGAGCTGGAAAGCTGTCAGGACAAGGGATTGATACTGAGAAACACACATTTTGTAAAGAAAAAGACGGTCACCAGCACACTGAGTGTCTCGGGTCGTTACTGGGATCACATGGATATTTGGGGATTTTCTTTGCAACAGTTCACACTAAAAAACAACATGTGAGCAAGATACACGCATTTCAGTCGATATGTCCATCTGGTGTCTCTACCCAGAACTAGCTGTCTGTCAACATTGCACAGTAACTGAGGAGAGAATTGCTTGACAGGCTAACTAATAGTAAAGAATTTAGTAGATAGGAACAGTTTATTTTGACTGTGCAAAAGGAAAAGAACAATGTTTTTATGTACAACTTGATGGAGTTGTATTGATTTCCCCCCACTTTCTCCAGAGGGGTGGATGAAAACAGAAATCTTGTATTGAAACCCAGAGCCATTAAAGAGTTTGCAACACATGAACAGCAGGAGGTTTGTGTAATTTCAGCAGCTCTCTGTGGAGATTACACTTTACAAAGAAAGCCAGAGGGAAAAAATAGGGTAAAATGAAGTATGGATTGAAACATTTAATAGAATAGAAGCCTATTCTGTTCTAGGATGTCAGCATGGCTATGGGAAATTTAGGTTTTTTCCTTTTCTAGACATTTTATAATTAATTGGAAAGAATATTCTGTACCTGAATCAATTGTAAAAATAATAGTTTGTTCAAGGCCCTGTTATTGGTATTGATTTGTTTTTCTTAAATTGATTGATTCAATGTCAGTGTCCACATTCTTACCATTTCCAAATTTCCACATCACATCAAGTATGGCCTGGTGGTATATTGACTTTTTAACGTGCATCAATATATTTTTAAATCAAAAAGAGGATAAGACCATTTTTTTATTACAATATAAATTGATTTGCCCCATTTCCTTCATTAGAGTCATTTCAGTGGCATCTCCTCTTTCTCGCTACACTGTCTAACTGATGCAGCAATGCCCCCACACTCTCCCTGCATCTGTGGCCCCACCTTATTGAGCATCACTCCAAAAATAAGTCATATTTAAAATTTTGAAGGTATACAGTCATGTAAAAAAATGTTTGAAAAATTGAAAAATTAAGTACACCCTTCCTGGGCTTAAGAGGGAGAGTGGCAGCCAGGTGCTGCTAATCAAATACACCTGATTAACTAATCGTCAGCAAGTGTGACCGTCCCTATAATACCAGACGTTTTGGCAGTTTGCGGATCTGAAGCATTCATGTGTGCGTGAAGACAATGCCCAGGAGGAAAGACATCAGTAGTGATGTTTGAGAAGCAATTGTTGCTTCCCAGGTGGTGGGGAAGAACAGACGATCATTACCAAACAAAAACAATTATAATTTTACAGTGAGAAACATCTTTCACAAGACTAAAACATTCAGTTACAGTTCCCAAACTTCCCATGAGTGGATGTGTCGGCAAATTCACCACAGTATAGGTACAACAGCTCTACAGCATTCAGCTCAGAGTGGAAAAGGTCCCCTTGATTGTCTTTGTAGAGTTTTCTTTTTGTGGTCTGTTTGGCACTCCAAAAATCACCAGTAGTTCTGAAATGCTCTTATCTCATTGGATGTGTGAGAAGAGAAGTCACAAAAGAAGCCTCAAAGTGCTGCACATAGAGAATTTATAGCAACATTGTGATTTCAGAAAGTAGCATTCACAGTTTCACAATTTAATGAGCATAAATTAGCCTTCAGTGAAAGGAAACTTCAAGATCATGTCTCCTTGTAATGTGCCTGTTGTGTCCATAATGGTCATTCTGCCTTAATACTGTCTACCTCCATGGTAGGGATTCAGGAAAACTTGCTGGTCAGAACAGGATATAGTGGCAAGTTTTTTTATGTGTGTTTTTTGTTGTTGTCGTTTTTTACAAAAAAGATATTGTGTTTTTATTTGTGGCAGATGTTGCCCTGTCTGTTTTTTCAATTACATGGATATGTAATCGTAACTATATTGAATGGGTGTACAGTGAATTAGTATTTGGACTAATTTGTACATCATTTCACATCAGTAGGCTTATTTTGTTGAATGTGTTATAGTTTCAGACTGAGGAAAAATAGGAAATACATTGCAGTTTTCTCCCATTTTGATACCATGTTCAACTTGATGTGAGTATGAAATGAACAGTGTGTTTTTTCATCTTGACAGAAAGGCTACAAGCTGTGTTCTGTTTTTTTCTTGCTAATGAATGTCTGACCTCTGGGAATGTTCTCACAGATGCAGGGTGATTACTGTGGAGGATCAAGTCCAGCATTAGAACATTTTCTTCTCAAGTTTCAAAGCCAAGCAAATTATGAGCCACTAAGTTCATGTTTTTGTAAATTAGAAGTGCTACTTTACTAACTGAACATATGCAAATTTTCCTCCCCTTTTTGTTTTCAGTTAGCTTCACTAATATAGGTGAGGCACATTATTTATAAACAATCATCCTTTTAATGCAGATAGGTGTGATATGTTGCCAACACAATCAGCACATCACCCTCCCTGAAAAACTAGCTCTATGTATAGTTGTTTGATGCATGCTCAATCATCCAGGTAAGGAAATCCCAAAAAGGTTGATTGTGTTCATCAGGGGGTAGCGTTTTCAGTGGAAGAAACATTTTGTCACTCATCCCAAGTGACTTCTTCAGTCTCCCTATATATAGTTGTATATTTCAAATGAAAAAAGTAGATAGGTAAACAGTGCCAGGTACACAGTCCTGAGTCAAACCTCATATTCTGCTTCCATTCTTGTCATTTTTTAAGTGGTCTTGAGCAAAAATTCTCCAGGCTTGCTTAATGGTGTTCAAAGTTTTTTCTTGTTTAGTCCAGACCTTGCACCTGAGCACCTTCAGAGGAATGTCCTTTTGTTGTTTGAACCACTTAACACTGACCAAACACAAGGGATAAAAGAGGTTTGTATCTCAACAAATCAGACAACAATCAAATTTGTGCCTTCAGGCACTTTGTTGCTAGCTGCCTGTTACAAAAATATGTAATTTGATCTAATTTTTTTTAGCCAAATCTACAAGAAACACGATAAAGATAAAAATAAAAACAAAAACAGCTTCACTGGTATTTTTGCAAAAGAAGCATAATTCCCAAAGAACTTTGCATATCTCGGCATAGTGTGATGAAACTGGACAAGCGTCGCCTACAAAATAAGTGCCATGGCTAAAAATATCTACAGCAGATGAAGAGTGTCTGAAAGTCAAGGCAGTAAAAAACAAAGGAGAAAATCCAGAAAAGACCCGACACGGTATCTGAGAGAGCATCTGGCCCTTCAGTTCACCAAAGCCTCATCAGGAATGGTCTCAATGGAAGGGTGGCTGTCAGGAAGCCATATTTAAGGAAGGAAAACATGGAGAAAAGGCAGTTCTTAATGGTCTGCATTCAGCCAGAACAACTGCATCTTTCTGTTCACACAAAAGTATGATAGCTTTGGTATAACAGTATCATGTTTACTTTAGCATTATACCTTTTGGCTAGGGATGGGTATCAAAACCCGGTTCTTGTTGAGAACCGGTTCCCACTGTTTCAATTCATGGAATTGTTTGCCATTTTCGCAAACAATTCCCTTATCAATTCCAGTCGCCCCGAATGACATCACCACGTTGCGGAGCGTCATTTACCTGGCAGGAAACATGGCGGCTCAAATGCTCAAAAGTTTGGTTATACTTTACGTGAACGGATGGCAACAGGGCAACTTGCAATACTTGCAAAGTAGATATTTCATTTAAGGGAGGAAACACTACGAATATGCAAAAGCATTTGCTCACAAAACACGCGATGACCTTAAATGAATGTCGTGTTTTTAATTCCGCTCTGGACTCGTGAATCTCAACCCAGCAGTAGCGGTAACGTTTGCACGTCCTCTCCCGTTAATGCGGCAGGTAAATAATCAACTAACAGTGCATATTATGTTAGCGCGATCTGCCTTATTACAAAACCTGCCATTTCTGTGCATTTAGATAACCATGATGAGAGAGACAGAGTCTGGCTGGCTCAGATGCTGGCAGTTCTCGCTGCAGTCTACCGGTAGCGTCTCCTTTCAGGCCAGGATAGACGAATGTCACCAAGCAGTGACTAAGTTTGTGGTAAAAGGCTTGCACCCAAACAAAGTTTTAATCTAATCGACCTTAGTGTTCTCCTTTTTTAAAAGAATCGATAAGAGAATCGATAAAGAATCGAATCGTTAAACAGAATCGAAAATGGAATCAGAATCGTGAAAATCTTATCAATACCCATCCCTACTTTTCTACCAAAAGTAGGGATGTATTTCTAAAAAAGCTGCAATTACATGTTGCCTATCTATCAGTCGTGCCTCACTGCTGTCTGCTATTAGGTGTTAAAAAAGAAACTGTAGTTGTGAACAAATGTTCAGACATATTCATATTAGGACTGGGCGATATATCGAGTTTTTAATTATATCGATATATTTTTATACAAGATATGAGATGTGACAGTATTGTTTATATTGATATAGTATATGCTACGTTATAATTATCCTTGTGGAGCCACAAGTTTGCCTCTCTTTTGTCCACTTTTGTCTCTAAGCAACGTTACTCTGCCTCGCCTCTCTCCTTCAGTTAACACAACTCCCCCATCGCTTCACCTGCAGGCAACGACAAGACGGACACGGCAGCTATCAAAGAGGAGCTGGTTGGTAAAAAGAAAACATTTGGAGATTGCTATTTTAGTGCTGATAGCATTACTCTCGTTAAAATGACGTTACCGCCATAACTGAATTAACACGGCAAGTCTCCGTTAACGAGTTAACAGCCCGTGCGTGGCTGCCTGAAATCCTTTCATCTTCTCAAAAATCGACAGTGCGCCTTATGAATTCTTGTTGTGCTTACTGACTGCGAACCGATTTTATGTGGTACACGGCGCTCAGCAATCTGTCAAAAATGTTTTAGTACGACTTTGGTAAGCTACGAAGCTGCACCGCTTGATTGATTATCGGAGCATTACGGCTACCGTAGTCAGGAGCCTCGCGGAGTGATACGTACTTTCTTTAACGTAATATTACCGTACTGTGTGTGTATAAGGACCACAAATGGCACCTGTTAAGAGACATGGTTACGAAGCAGATTTTCACACAGTAGAACTTGGGAACAGAGCAGCTGCGAAATCTGTCTGTCTTTGTTACTATGCTCAGCGTCTTTTAGTTTACATTTTGACTGCACAATTGTGAGCTTTTTGTTATGCACAAAAACAACATTGTTTTATTTTATTCATGGAGCATTATTATTTAATAAATGCTGATAATTTATTTCTGAGTAATTTCTTCATGTACATCTACGCTGTATGTTAATAAAAGTGCCCGTGTGAGATCTGGGACACAGCTTTGACTAAGAACTCTCCTTTTGTTCTTACTTTATGGCTTTAAAAAAATATCAAGATATATATTGTATATCGCCATCCAGCTAAAGAATATCGAGATATGAATTCATATGTTTCTCCCTTTTCCAAATCAGCCTGGAAAATAAGGCACATGGATGAACAGAGAGGGGAGTGATGGCGGAGAGCCCGATGATAATGTGCAATGCCCAGCAGTTTGCTTTCACTCAGATGTTTTGCACCCTCTCCGAGTCGTTTAGTTATTATTCCCAGTCAGACTGTTCCTCCACAGTAGGTGGACACATGCTGGCTTTAAAAACCTAAAAAAAACCAGCATTGTACTCCTTTTAGTCTAGAATACAAACACAAAAAGAAAGACAAAAAGAAAATTCAGAAACATTTTTTCTTATCTTAGAATGTTGAACTGCAACTGTGAAGCGAGTGAAGACTTGAAAAACAGAAGATAGCATTAGTGAGAGCTGAATATTGAGGAGACAATATAGAGAAATAGAGACCATATGTAGGAAAATATATTTCGTTTTGCACACCGCTCGTCATTCTCAGTCACTCTATGCATAAATGAATACAGATAGCTGTGTGAAATCATTACAGCTAAGAAATAGCTTGGCACAAGATGTTGCTGCTAATCAGTCTCCTCAGCTGTAGTGCAACCCTGCATGCAAAACCACCTCATACACACACGCAGACACACACATATCACTCTGTCTGGCCTGAACAATCGCTTTGCCTGATATTTTTTTCACAATCGCTCTTCTCTTGTCATTCATCATCCACACAGTTTTAGTGGAAATATATGCTCTCCAGCTTATTACAGAATGCACACACAATAAAGTTTTGCATATTGACAACATTGGCTCTGTAATGTTCTTCCCTGACATGTTTAAATCATTACATCACTTATTTCTGAAATTAGCAGAGTTGTAATTGAGGTATTTTTCCAGTCTGCCAGAATCTAATCAGTGTTGTCAAGTCAAGCTATCCCATCAATAAAAGTGGAGAGTGAAAAAAGAAAAGAGAAGCTGTCACTCCATCAAAATGAGAAATCATTTGCGGCTCATGAGTATATAAGGAAGGATAATAAAGGTGACAGAGAGCATCCAGGAGAATTTCCTCAGGATAACACTATATTTTCTGTGTAAGAAATTGTTATGCTGCCACCAAATGAAGCATATGTATGCATGAAAGGGCTGTATAAATGAATAAAAAAACATCTTATAAATGCATAAGTAAACAGCCTTTCAAATTTGCATTAATGCCTGTCGAAACAAAAACAAAAACTCTAAAACTGCAGATAAAAAATAGATAAATGACGAAAATATCAGCAGCAGGCCTCTGCTCTGAGTACTTTCCTATCAACAGCTGATTTCAGGCTTATGTAAAACAGTGTAAAACAATGCTTAACTCGTAAGCTGTCTCCATCTTGTCAGCTGCCTCATTGTTTCCGTCCTTAATTAGAAACCTAAAGTGCTGGTGCTCAACAGACCTTAAACTTGCTCTGTAAAGAAACACCTGATTTTCACTTTTGCCTGTCTTGTCACTTACTTTGTCCTGTCAGCACTCGAGTTGAGCTCACATCACCGTCAAGTGTAATAACCCACAGAAAAACCTGCTGTTTGTGGTGCTTGGAGGAGAAAAAGTCCTTTCCAGGTGTCATTTCTGAAAAGTGCAGCACAGCTGGAATTGTGCTTCTGTTTTGTCCTTGAGAGGTAATTTGCCGAGCCAAAAAAGAAGAAACCCAGAGTGCCCCTTTGCACTCGGTAAGTAAAAGTAATTTTGAAAAAGTAATTGAAGAAGTCACACTGAGTGCACAAAGGTGCTCTTTGAAGTCAAAGTCCACAACAAATGCAAACAGGAAATAAAATCTCAGAGTACTCAATGTCCTGCGTGTGAAAAACCTTTAATATGGCCTGTGCATTTGCAGATAATTTTCAGAATCCATGCTTTCCCTTTAGAGCAATACCAGAGTAACGGTACACTAAATTGATGGTTTTCTATGTGCCTCATTTTTCAGATCACAGTTTTTCAGTGCAGCAACAAAACAAAACAAGTGTGTGAAAAAACATTTTCTCATTTATTTTGAAAATTGAAAAGCACTAGACACCATCCCGCAAACCCCCCTCCTATATCTCCTGAGCCATTCCTTTTAAACGAAGGCAAAATAACTTTTAGAACAAAATTAAAAATAAGAATATTAAACAATATAGAAAATTATAAATGCAAACATTAATAGAAGTATTTTAAACTCACTCACTGATTGGCCAATGAGAGTTGGCTGTCCAGGCTCTCATCTCCCAGCCATTGATCACAGTGTATTACTACATTTGTTAATTTTTATAATGATATAAATTTTTACCTCGACATCTATACCATGGCCTTTACATGACCTATGGAAGGTTTTGCCTTCAAAACACCCATCAGTCCATCCATCCACCATTGCTGGTGCTTATGTGGATTCGGGTCTGACCAGAGAAGCCCAGACTTCTGTCACCCCAGCCACCTTCTTCAGGTCTTCTAGTGGTGGGATGTATAATCTCTCCAGCAAGTCCTGGGTCTGCCCTGGGGCTTCCTCCCGATAGAACATGCCTGGAATCACAGAATCACCTATGAGACGCCCAGTAACTATTCTGTTCAGATGCCTGAACCACCTCTCGAATGACTAAGCTCCTCACCCCATCTCTAAGAGTCCTGCCACTTTTTGAAGGAAACTAATTTGTGCTGCTTGTATTTATGACCTCCTTGCAGGACCCCCTTTAAGGAGGTCATAAAAAGCTGAACGCATTCTGTACTGTACAGGAGGCATGGAACGGAGGAGATTGATTGACAATGATCTACATCCAATCAGGCTTTCATGTGTTCATATTTGGTTTCCAGTTGGTGAAAGTTACGGACTACAGACAGGTCAGCTCAGACTCTTAAGTCTTCTGCTGTAGTAAATGCAGAGGTTTAGTTGTTTTCCATAAAAAAATGTAACATTTTGATTCGATATGGCCACAGAACAATTTTCAAATTGCTTTCCAATAGATGAATGTGTGTGTGGATGTTAGAAAGTCCTTGTATAGAAAAAGTGCCTGTATGAATGGGTAAATGAGGCAAGTTACATAAAGTTTGAGTGCTCAGATAGAGTAGAAAAACTGTATATAAGCTATGTCCATTTCTGGAAGTGCTTTTCCATGACAGAATAATACCTGTTCTTAATGCAGTGGCTCCTGAAGGCCTGAAGATCACAGACATCCAGTATAGCTTTGTCCTTTGCACCCAGAGATTTCTCCAGATTCTTTGGATTTCTTGATAATATTATGTATTATCAAGAAATTATGGGGGTGGCTGTAGCTCAGGTGGCAGAGCAGGTCAGCCACTAATCAGAAGGTTGGTGGTTCGATCCCAGGCTGCCTCCTGGCTGCATGCCAAATATCCTTGGGCAAGATACTAACCCCATGCTTGCCTACTGGTGGTGGTCAGAGGGCCCGGTGGCGCCAGTGTCCGGCAGCCTCGCCTCTGTCAGTGTGCCCCAGGGCAGCTGTGGCTACAATGTAGCTGCCATCACCAATGGGTGAATGACTGAATGTAGTGTAAAGCGCTTTGGGGTCCTTAAGGACTAGAAAAGCGCTATACAAATGCAGGCCATTTACCGTTATGTATTGTAGATAATGAGACGTTAAAAGTTTAGGGTGAGAAACATTGAAATACCCTCTACTTTCATTAAACTGTGTCTGTAAGATGGATGTTGTTGCCCTGGTCCCAACCTGTTTTAGATGAGCTAAAAATTTAATGGAAGAAAAAATGTCTCCCTTCAAACATTTGGTATGTTTGCCATATTCTACTGGGATTAAAATATGGGTTTATGAAATCTGCAAATCAATTAATATTGTTTTTAATTTTTATTGTACACACACTAGCACACTAACATTTATGTAACTGGGTTTATAATGTATACTGTATAATTATATAAGTGTTTTAAAGAAAGTGCTGGTGTGCGTGCAGATATACAGTACATAGAGACACACGCATACCCAGCAACTCAAACAGTACAAGAATGAGTTTGTGTGGGAAACACTTGAAAAACAGTCCAATTATTTGAAAAGATTATGCACTGGTTTGAGTTCACACGTTTTTGTGTTTGTGGCACTCTTACGATATTCTGAAATCCTATAGCTGCCAATGCCAGCAACCCCAACTCTTAAAAAGCAGTGATTTTTAGTTTTTGAGCTTGTTTCCTTTTTATTGTTCTTCTGCGTATCCTGATGCTTTATTAGTATGGTATAGCTGAGACATACCGACAAGAATGTCAAATGGAAATTCATGCACTTAGGCCTCATTATACACACTGGTTTCCTTTGGCTTTCAGCTGCTATAGCAGTGAAACCAGGTATTAAATTGCACACAGGGACTAAAGTAAGAACTTTACTTCAGTAATTCAGGGATAGTTTCCTCACTTTGCTCCCTCTTCCTGTTCATCCAATCAATAGGACAGCTGACCATACACCCTGTGAAAATAGCTTTTGAGTTAGAAAGGTGTCTCCCCTCGAGGATGTGTATTGAAAGAAAAACATTGTAGGTGATTTGTAATTATTAAACATCAGAGTGGCAGCAGATGAGGGAGAGATGGGCAGACAGAATGACACACTTTCATTCACTCACACCCGTTATTAGCTGCTCTGCACGCATCAAGAGAGACAAATGAGAGAGGGAGAGGGAAAACATTGACACTTGAGTGCGCTTGGGTTTTCCCACATGCCTGCTTTGCTTAAGATAAATTATTTATTAAAGAGATAATGTTTGGTGTGTGTTCAGGTGTGTATTTTTGCCCTCTGTCTGTACTGTACCAGCCACCACCTCACCTGCTCCACTACCTTGTCAGTCTCATGCACACACGCTCAGTTTTCCTTACAGAGGTACACCAACCACCTGGAGATGGGAGAAATGCCTGGGTGGCATTTTGACATGCTGTTTGCAGCTGACAGCTTCAGGATAATCACTTCAAGACTCCCGTGAAATTTCCTAATAAGCCTTTTATTGATTGTCAGTCCGGCTTTACCTGGGTGAGGTACGACTCCCCACCCCCACCCTCCTCTTCTCATACCGTCTTCTTTTTCCCTGCTCATTTCGCTTGCTGATTTGACAGCTGTTGTTCTTAATTTTCTCCCCGGCTATTTCCAGAGGATCCATCTGGTGCTGTTGAGAGTGAGGGGCCGATGGGAGCAGTGCTCACACAGACATCAAATATTCGAAAACAAAAAAACACACCTGGGCAAGAGTGGTTTTGTTTTCCTGTCGGTGCTTGGGGAGGCTTACATATACTGTCCACGTGGATACATTGTGTGTGTAGAAGCAGAAAAAGGAAGTATTAATAACAATGATAAGCAGCTGAACAATAACCAGCATGTAAACAACAATTGCGTCAGTTTGCAAGTGGGGAACAAATAGAGCTTTTTGCAGTGTGCTCTCTCCTCTGTGATTTACCTGAAAGCTGCAGGTTTAATAAGACCTCACCCTTCATGGATGCAATGGGCTGAAAGCAGCTGAAAGTGGATTTGATAGTAGGTGCACCAAAAGTAGCCAATTATCATTGAAAGACAGGGCTCTCTGCAAATATTGAGGCCTGTTTCTCCTTGTCTCTAGATGTGGAAAGGGAAGATAGGTGGTGCAGTTATTGTCAGTGATTTTTCTATTTGGAAAAAAAACTTCCTCCTCCATCATGTTTTTTCTTAATGTTGTTCAATTGGCGGCTTTTTTCCTGCTTCCAAGTAGAGATTACTGCTGCTCAGAATAACTGTTTTTTTTTGTGTCTTGTTTTTTTTTTCTTCACATGGGAGCTGAGACAGCCATAATCCTGTTGATCTTGGATCCTTCCTAATCCTGTAACAGCAAAGTTGGGCATTGTGGTGTTTAACGCCGTATGATACGATTGGTAGCTTTATGTATTTCCAAGCTAACGCCACGAGTCTGCTGTCATTGTTCTCAACACTGCTTCAGATTCAGAAAATGCCTTTACTATAAAGAGGTAGTTCTTTATGAATCTGTTGTATCTGTTAAGGCCTTTTTCAATGTGGTGTTATTAGGACTTGGTAGACAGAGAACAGAAGGCAAAAGAGCATTTTCAAATGAACCGTGGGGAATGAGTCAGCCCGACTTCACTCGCTTGTCTTTATTCTGCTTCCCACTCTGCCTCTCACTTTCTCACTTCGTGTTGTGCGTTCTTACTCGCTGTCTCTCATGAGTTTTACTCATGCTCTTATACAACCTTTCAAATCTATGCTCGTCTCTCTGTCCTTCCTTTTTTTTTTGTCATACTGTCTCTTCCCTTTCCGTTTCTTATGCTTTTCTTTGTCTCCCTCCTACCTGCCGTCTTTCCTTTGAGCCCTGCACCAGTTGCAGCTGTGTGATGGCAAAAGCATGTGACAGTACCCTGCCACGACCAACACTCATCTGTGCCAGTTAATGACACTTACAGGCATCCCACGATGCACATCACCATGGTTGCCAGGCTGAGCGCCGGCTGAATCAGCGGTAAAAAGTCGCACTTTGGCAGCGCTCCCGGTGCAGTGTACAGTAGAGGTGACATCAGCGACTCAGGATGACATTGCTCTGGCAGACTCTGCCACCTACGCTCTGTCACTATCATCGATTTTCACAGTGGCTTTTGTGAGAGGAAGAGGGAGGGAAGCAGAGGAATGGGAAACGTGGAAGATAAACTGGTTATATTTGGGAGTCAAAGTTTTCTTGAAAGAAGGGGATGGATGTTTGAGAAGAAACGCTGTTTTATTGTCTCGCTCCATAAGAGAGGATCCCATATCCCTTTTCCCTTTTTCCTCTTGCTTTTTCACTCACAGCCCAAAATATTTATCTGTACTCATTTTTCAGGTTTTAAGGCAGCAATTTGTGTAGAAGGTGTATAAAAAGATCCAAGCACAAACAGCATTAAGTTATAAAATCTGCCCTTATTTGAGCCAGTAGCCTCATACTGAAGGACAGAACAAGTGTGAAATGATGATGCCCTCAGACAAAAACAATGTATTTAAGCCATCTTCAGTGATTTATTATCTATATTATTATCTCTTGTAATGCTAAGTAAACTCATGTAAAACTCTCCACTGAGGTGCTTGATTACTATAACCACATCACTTCTGACATGACTACAGTGGCTGAACCTTGTTTTCCATCATCTGTACATTTAATCACCGCGCTTCGGTCATTTCTTTTACTATTGCCGCAGACAAAGTGCCTCCTCAGGTATCAGTGTGATTTCTAGCAAGTGTTCGTTCAGTTTCTTTGAGCAAATTACTACTACTTAAGCCAAGGCGATATACAGGCTTCTCCTCAGTGTATTACAACCACACTAATGCCACAGCATTTAAAGCAGACTCTCATTTATTGTCAGGTCAAAGCTTGAGCTATCGCGAGTGTGGGGAAAAGCAATTTAGGCTCGCCTGAGTATGTTAGTTGCTCACAATTTTAGTTTTTACACTCATTTGAAGCCATTGATTCCTCTGAACTCGTAATGGCTTTGCAGCAAGACAAGTGGTAACTTTGGAGTACGAGTGAATAAATCCTTTTCATGTGGAGTGTAAAGTGCAAACTGTTCTCACCGCTCAGAGGGTTCCTAAGGCAACCACTGGTTGGCTCCTTTTGTTTGGTAAGGTGTGAGTCATGGTCAGCCGCCTGTTTCAGCATTGCTTACAAATTACATTCAGGATTAAATTACCATTTTGTAACTGTCAGATTTTAGAAAAGATTTTCTATTTATTAACAAATAGGAGACCTGTGAAATCATGATGCTTGTGCTATGTGAATTCAATAATATCTCTGCATCTTCACATTAAGTGCAAATGACTGTGGAAAACCAGACATACATTTATCAGGCGTTTGGTTTAGGGGTATAGCATCTCAGTTTTCTGGAACATGGATTTTAAAAGTTTATATTGAGGTGTCATATGAGCGATTTCCGACAAGTGATAATATAATATCAATTCTTAAATCTTTCTTCATGACTGCCATGATCCCTCATAGCAGGATGGTCACTCTGGAATTTTCCACATAGTTTTTGTTGGTAACTTCACATCAAATAATTATGAAATAGATGTTATGTTGTGTTATTTTATGTTATGTTATTTTGTTTCTGAAGACATTTCAGCTCAATTTCTTGTCACGCTACCAAAAATCCTAAACATGGATTACCCATTAAAAATAGTTATCATAATTATCATCCATATGTCAGAGTAGTATATGGATGATCTAATAAATTTGTTAAGCACTGTAAATCAGAAACTTTCAGAATCAGAAACTTTATTGTCATTGTCATGAGAACAACGAAATTAAGAATGGTCCCCGATCATTGCATCATCCCTAGCAATATCAAAATATAAATAAAACAATAAAATTCAATAAATAAAATAGATAGAATACTTAAAATACTAATAAGATATAACAGTAAAACATTCACATACATTCCCACACACATGCTTCAGACCGTGCATAGATTAACACAAGAGTGGCGTGATGGACATTTTTTTGTAGTATTCAGATGTGTTATTGCAGTTGGATAACAGCTGTGTTTGAGTCTATTAGTCCTTGCTCTGATTGCCCTGTACCGTCTGCCTGAGGGCAACAGTTCGAACAGGGAGTGGCCAGGATGTGAGGTGTCTTTTATGATGTTTTGGGCCTTTTTAAAACAGTGGGCGTTGTGTAGAACTTCCAGTGTGGGGAGAGGGCAGCCAGTGATCTTTTGGGCGGTGTTAATGATCCCTTGGAGTGCTTTCCTCTGAGCCCCTGTGCAGCTAGTGTACCAGATGCATATGCAGTAAGTTAGAACACTCTCAATGGTGGCTCTGTAGAAGGACACCAGCAGTCTCTGTGTGATGTTATTCCTCCTGAGAATTCTCAGGAAGTACAGTCTCTGTTGGGCCTTTTTCAGCAGCTCGGAGGTGTTCACACTCCAGGAAAGGTTCTCCTCTATATTGACTCCCAGGAAGCGGAAGCTTGCCACCCTTTCTACACAGTCCCCATTTATGAATAGTGGTTGGATCTCTGCCTTTTTCCTTCTGAAGTCTATTATGAGTTCTTTGGTTTTTGAAGTGTTGAGGAGGAGGTTATTGGCCTTACAAACACACAGTTTGACCAAACTCAGACAAAAAAAATTAACAAAAGGATGACAAAACCCCCAAAATAAAACACTACACACCAAAATCTCATTCCTTCTATGAAACATGGTGGCGGGAGCATCATGGTGTGGGGCTGCTTTGAAACCTCAAGGTCTTGATGGCTTGCAGGCCGATATAGTTTATGCAATTGGATGTCATCTAAAATGAAAAAGCCCTTCTCGTTCTGAATGTATCTGCACTTCTCTGACAGTAATGGTAAGGTATACACTATAACATCTGGCTCTGTACCTGTAAATATTTGGAATGTTAGAATTTCAAGTCATTTGGTGGCATCTGCCAAAACACGCAGAGCTCTTACTATACCAAATGTGTGATTGCGTCTCTCTTAATAAACTTTAGTTATAAGATAAGATAACCTTTATTAGTCCCACGTGTGGGACTAATAAAGGTTATCTTATCTTATCCTTTCTCTAATGTTAGTGTTAAGTCCAGACTGTTAGTCATTACATCAAATGATTACTTTGGCAGTCTGTGTCACTGTGCCAGATAAGACATTTAAACAGCATTTATGTAATTATATAATCACTTTGGACTGTTTGTGACACAAATTGTTGATGGATGGGAGCAGGTGAAAAGATTGTTTGTTCTCTTTTTTAAACTTTTGCAAACCTGGTTTGATACAAGAATTATTGGCTTTTTACCTGCAAATGATTTGATTGCGATTACAGTACAGCTGGGTTCAGTGTTTCAGTTACAGGGCTGTACGTATGGTACACAGAGTGCAGAGGCGACTGTACCTCCACGGTAGCAGCAGTTTCTTCACTGTTGTGTTATCGAAGCTGTGTTTTAGATTACATTTTGTTTGCACACCTGCCCTTTAATGAATTTCACAGTCTGCATTCTTCTATTTTTAGTGAGTGCAAGTGAAACACTTGGGCTGTGAAGCTCTGCACCACCATGTCACCTTTGCTTTTTCTATTATTAGCCTCATGTATGCTTTAGTGTGAAAATACTGACTTTAAGATAAAAGATACTTGTTAGTGAAGGTTTCATTCAGATATGAACCCAAAACTGTGATTACTGGAACTTGCCTAACATTTCTTTGTCTTGGCTCGAGGTCATCATGCCATCAGGCAGGTGAAAATGTGGGACTAGAGGCAACAAACCAAAAGAGTCTATCCAGAACCTTTACTGTTTTTCTCGGGATTGTTAACAGAAAGAGATGTCCTGATCATCTTTTGATCTTATGCAGGCCTTCTTGTACATACTGAACCTTCCGTTTGCCTTTGAAACTGCAAATTGTGGAGGCCTAACAAAGCGTTGAGCGTCCTTCTTGGAATTAGTCGTTTCTTCATTTGTGTCGTTTCTTATCGTGCCAATTGCGCTGGCACTGAGCAACATCTCATTTAGAACTCTTTGTCCTTGTAAAGCATTAACCTCCACCAGTTTGCCCTGCAGCTACGAGGGATCCAATCAACTTGCATGCTTTGTCAACTCCCAATGTCTCCTTCATCTGAGACTGTGACACAAAGAAATTAACACGCTGCATATTCATCACCATTACTTGCGAGGAGACTATGAATTTAATTGAATATATAATAGCACAAGGGAGTGAAGCAGGCCTCGCCTCATTGCTTTGTTAAAGCATGGCCCAGTCAATGGATCTCTTCATGGGAAGATAACAAATGCTGGGCTGCAGAGATGTCACATGCAAATTCCTCAACGGAAGCTCTGAGTCCAGCCATTCTTCTGAAGTGAAATTCTGCTTCGAGATCTGCGGAGCGATGATAAACAAGGAACTTGGAGGACGTAGTGTAAATAACAAGATTAAATCATGGGCCAAGCTGTGATTGAAACGCTGCCCTCTGGCCCTGACCGTTTTAATAAATAAACAGAAAATGAGAGTGCCTTTACAGAGCTGGATGTTTAATACAGCAGGATCACTGTTCTTCACACTTAGATACTACACTGCTGGTGCTTCAGTAGAGTGATTGCAACAGCTAACTGTTAGCAGTGAGGAATGAGCCCTTAATGCCAGCTAAAAGCTGCACTGACTGAAAGAAAAAGCCCACTACGATTAACTGCAGGGCTGAGTGGAGGGAGGTGGTGGCTGCTTGGCTGAGAAAAGACTTTGGTCCTTCTTGGACTCGAGCCCTTTGTGAAGCATTGGAGCGTGAGGATAAAAGAGGCCAGAGACTGGCCGGATAAGACAGCAGAGTGCGGACCAAGGCTTCAGAACTCTGACAGCTCCCCAGCAGAAAGGAGGAGGAGGGTGATTGGAGAATGAAAGGAGGAGGAGCAGAGGTGCGTCAGAGAGATCAAAGGTGCGCTCATCAAGGGGTTGTCTCTTCTTTACTTTGACAGGGGCAAAGAGGTGTGAAGGGGGGAGTGGGGGGCCGAGACGCCATAGAGCTGTAATAAACCTGGAGAGCACCAAGTACTCCCATCTGTGGCTCAGTCTCTCTATACTTCTGTCAGCATAATATTATATAATTTACATTCTATACACCCTTCCTGAAGGCTATAGGGCTTTGGACCGTGATGTCACGGGGGTGGGCGTGGAAAGGATTTTGGCCTGATCCGCCATTTTGGGGGTCTAAGTAAGGAGCGAAAGCATAGCCATGGTTCGTACTTGCTGTGTGCTCGGCTGCAATGTTCGATCTTACGACCGGCACGGGAATAAGTTTGGATTGTCTTTTTATGCTTTCCCAACCTGGAAGCAACATGAAGGAGCTCATGTATCGGATATTACCAAACGAAGGCGTCTAGCCTGGATAGCAGAGAGGAGCTGATATCAAGTTCTGTTACGTCTCCAGATATCAGCTGGTGTGCTCAAGACATTTTCATTCCGGTAAGTTCTAAATATGTTCTTATCACACTTTATAGCTGAATAATATTATCGTTGGTGGTCTCGGAAGTTATAGAAATTGCGATCAAACATCAAATGGAGTGACTTTGCAGACATATGTGCTATGTAAAGATTCGCAGGAGGAGACAGGGAGGACACAAATTGGCGTTAATAATTTGCCCGATTATCAATGTGTTAATTTGCATCTACTTTACAATTATGGGCACATAATATGATAACGATATTTTAGCAGTTTACTGATAAATGTATAACATTAATTATGGTGGGGGGTGGAAAATGGCTATTTCACTCGGTGCACTCCAGCTGACTTACTTTGACGACGTACTCAAGAGTTTGGCGGCTTGAAAATAGCCAAATCTTGCACCCAGCCATTTGTAAATTGGATGTGCGCCTCCAGTGACTTGTAATTACGAAACTGGTTCGCAGTGTAAGCGCTTACTCCACAAACAAGATAGGTGAAGATATCGGGGTAGGACAGTGGCGGTAAGTCGTCTGGGTCTTTACTCCACTGCCGTATGTCATATGGGTCCAGATTTGCGATGCACTCTATTTTTTTTCAAATACCGCTGCTTCGCCTCTGGACGCAATCGGTCTCTATACTGTCCGTTTTCTTTTGAGCTGCTTTTAAACATGTTTCTTGTCGTCGTCGCCGTTCCAACAGTGAGTTTGTTTGGATCGTAGACCCCGAAAATGGCGCCGCGCTCCCACAATGCATTGCGGCGTGACGTCAACTCCAAAGCCCTATATATATTTATATTTATGCATGTGCAGTTCAATAAAGCCTAGGCTGAAAACCTATGGATTATGTTCTATAGAATAGTTTGATAATAGAACGCAGTCAGCTTTTTACAGTTATATCAGTTAGTGTGTCAAACTTGAGTTATGTAGCAGAATTCTACATGTCTGTGCAATTCAAAGTGTTTTACAGCTGAGTGACCACCAGGTAATGAGTTTTAATTTTTATATAAATATCCACAAATCTAGATTGAAAAGACGAAGAGATAAAATAGCAGTCTAAACAAAGGTAGCTTTGAAGTTTGCATTTGAAGGAGATGTTTTATGGCTTTCCTTTTGTCACATATACACTCTTAAATTGTGGACATTCACATTAAATGTGGTTAAGGTTTCAGGTCAGTGTATCTGCAAGTAATCCCTCTGAGCCCTTTTTCTTTTTCTTCTCTGTTGTTGGTTCTGAAAAAGAGGGGATATCCCTGACATGGTCATCCCAGATACAGAGTATTGGCTGTAAGCACAAAAGCCCAATCCACCTGCTGTCCTGGTAAACCTTCTGACTGGCTGCCCCTCATCAACCTTGTGTTTGTAAAGCAGCCAGTCAGAAGATATTTGGCTTTAAGGGAGAGGCAATGGAGCTAATATGGCTCATTTCAAGGTGAACTAGAAGGCTGTAGTACAGTTCAAGAATAAAAATGAATCTGGGATTAAGCATGATATGTCCCCATTACTGACAGCAATACTTGCAGCTGCTGCTGAGTGTACGTGTGTACAGCAATTAATATGAATTGAAGGTGTGCCATCTCTTTACTTTTCCTTTCACTAGTTTGTGTAATTTATTTATTAATTGATTTTTAGGGGTTTGCTGAAACTTGAGGGAGCAGCTAATTGCACAATACTAGAATTATTATAATTTATACTGATTAGTTTGATGTGGAATTCATACCTTGTCTGCACAGTCATGTGTCAGATGCAGTGTGCTCCACTAATGGTGTTTAGATAAAACTTGTGCATCTCGCAGCAGTACCCAGGCTTCAAATTGACAGGCTGGCCCCTCAATAAAACCAGAAGAACACTCAACCGTGGGATTGGGGTAACTTGCTAACTTGTGGTTCCTGCTAACTTGTGGTTCCTGCTGAAAGGCAACTAATGTAGCGTTGTAACAGGGAAGCTGGCATACTTCCATTTTCCATGTTCAAGAATGCCTTGGAGAGTGCCTCACTCATTAAACATGGTCATTATGAACTGAGAGGTTACAAAGGCGATCTGGGGCGAAATGACCCATTTCTGTCTCCCAAGTGCAGCTTGTCTGCACTGCAACACTGAAGGCAGAGGGAGGAGGAGGAGGAATAGAGTCAGGCTGACAAATGTGAAATTGTCTTGATTTCCTATGCATCAACAGTTTTGAAAAATAGGCAGACTAAAGAGGGCCATCTCTAACATCCACTGGTAAAACCATCTATAAGATGTGAGCACAAAGTGTTTTATGAATACTGTAGATGGATGTTGAGCATGTCTTCATCTGTGTTCTCTGTTGTGTAACTCTGTTCCATAACTTCACATTTTTCATTTATTTTGCTCGGACCGTTTCTCAAACTTTGTTTTGAACGTTTGCTTTTGACTGTCATTAGCTGACATTTGATGGCTGCTGAGGGTTTCTAGAGAGACCTAAATCTTTGTGTTCAAGGACTTAATTGACGGGATCTCAGATTCTAATGGGACTCTTAATTACAGCTTTGATAATTCCATGAGCTTTAAAAAGGTCAACCAATTAAGCATATAGTTATATTAAAAATACTGGGATTAAAACAAGTATACTATGTGTTGTCTGCTCCAAGAGCATAATTAGAGTAATTAAGATCTAGGCCATTTCCAATTAGATCCATGTCATTTCCATTAAAACGGAAAGTCACAAGCATTTCTAATCATTCATCGTATGAAGCTCTTAAAGTAACAGCCACAGTCATAATGAAGGTGGATTCTAACAGACACTTGTTATCAAATTCATCAGGAACTCTGTCGCCAGTTTGATTGCCTGAATGAACTTGTCATGGTCCTGCGTCTGCGACCTAGCGTGTTGTGTTTTTGGTTTAAGTTTTTTTCTGTGAGTTGTGGTTTTCTGTTTGTGTTATATTTATAGTTCCTGGGTTTGGGGTTCCTGTTCTGTTTCTGTGCCTCCTCTGTGTTCTTGGGAAAAGTCATTGTATTTAGCTTATGTGTCTTGAGTTCAGCCTGAGTGTTTCCTGTTTTACTTTGATAGTCTTGGTCCTTTGTCAGTATAATCTGCTTTACTTCCTGTGTCTCGTTATGTCAGAGTTTTCCCAGACTTGTCTCCCTCCTGTTGTGCGTTTCCCCCTCATTACCTGCTATGTATTTATTAGGGGTGCAACGATACACAAAATTCATGGTTCGGTTCGGTTTGATACTTCGGTGTCACGGTTCGATATTTTTTCGATACAAAAAAATAAAAGCTATACTACACGCTTCTTCTGGGGTATACTCTCAGCAGCATATTAAACATATCAGGTCCCCATAAGGAGAATCATGTGCTAACAGCTGTCTAAATGACTCGGGTAAAGTTTGTAGCATGCGTGCTTGTTGTTTTTGTCTGCTTCCACTTGTCTTTGCACTAGGATGATGTCGGCGTAAATGTGAAGTCATATTCATTGTGTTCCCACTAGTGCTGTCAGCGTTAATCTGAAATGACGTTAACGCCACAACACGGCAAATCTCCGTTAACGAGCTTCCGCGGAACGCCCAGTACGTGGGGCTGGACGGCGTCAACACGTTAACGAGCAAACTGTGCTAACGCAGTAGTTCCCACCATGTAATTGAGCATTGCGTAGCACATCCGACATACTGTTTTACTTTTGTCCATGATGCGCTTACCTTCAGGGTCATACTTCACATGAAGACCAAAATAGTTCCAAAGGTCAGATCTGAATGAGGGTGGGGGAGGTTCAATTTGCCATGTTGCAACGAGCTTAGCTTCTGTCTTGCTAGCTTGCCCTGCGCTCAGTGGATCTGCACTCGACAGTGCAGCCTAGGCGGAGTAGTCGAACGCAGATCCACTGAGCTCTCAACACAGACAGCATCGTCACACACACATACTCCGATGGATGCATCAGAGAGCAATTTGGGGTTAATATCTTGCCCAAGGATATTTGGCATGCAGACTAGGGGAAGCCAGGAATCGAACCACCAACCTTCCAATCAGGAGATGACCTGCTCTACCGCCTGAGCTACAGCCACCCCAATATTGATACGAGTATCGTTGCACCCCTAGTATTTATGGTGCGTGTTGTCCTTTACTCTTCGTCAGTCTGCCTACTTGTCTAGTTTCAGGTCCGTGCTATTTCATGCTTAGTTTTTCCCAGTATAGGTTTTGGTTAGTTTTCCCTGTTCTGCCTGTTTGTAGTTGTGTACCAAGCAAAATAAAGGCTCGCCTTCTTTTATTATCCATTCTGGTCTCCGTTTGCCTGCATTTGGGTCCACTCCTCACTCACTCCACACGATTTGCCTTTGCGAAACCCGACAGAACTCTTATCAGGTCCAGTCACAACTGTGTCCTGATGTGTGGTATTTATCTGAGAGATATTTCAATTTTTCAGTATTCACTGTGGCAAAGGTTTTGATTAAGTGTTGAAGCATAACTGCAGAAACAACATTACAGTAATCATTGATCTGTTGTGTAATACATCATAAAATATTTTTAAATATAATACTCAAACATTAAAGAGCTGTGAATAGGTTAAATAATCTTTTAAGATTGTGTATTAATTTTGTAGTCTTGTGGTGTCATATACTCCGATGCGTTCATCGGAGTATGAATGCGTGTGAATGCGGCATGTTGTATAGAGCGCTTTGAGTACTCCGGGAAAATAGAAAAGCGCTATATAAGAATCAGTCCATTTACCATTTACCATATGACACTACAAGACTACAAAATGAATACATATATATATATATATATATATATATATATATATATATATATATATATATATATATATAATTAATAACAAAATGCGCGTGCCTTTCTTTACTGGGTTTTGTCTCTTTGTCAAATTACTTAAACTACAAATGCAAGTGCGTGGAATCTATGTAACCATGAAATTATACACAGCAAACAGTTGCATAATTATGGATGTTAATACCTTAATGACACTGTTGTATGGTGGCCTTGAGGGGTAAAATGAGTGCAACTTAAGTAAATACCAGAAATTAGAAAAACCCTGCAAAAGCAAAAGCTGAATAACACAAAGGAAGCAGAAAAAAATGCTGCGAAAGCTAAAAATGAATCACAAAAGAGAGACAGTTACCTAACGGAACAGCTGTTGAAGTGATAAGCACACATCTAACTTTGTACCTATTTCTCTCTCACAACACTGACGAACCCTCTTCTTTTACTGTAAGCTTGTTGCCGTGGAATCCTTCTGCAGCTGGTCTGTCATATTAATGTGTCCCCAGAAACACCTTTGTTATCTTCTGTGAGATTTTAGTTTTTCTACTTCTCTTGTGTTTTGTTTATTTTTTTTCTTTTGTGTGCGGACCTGTCTGGTTGTCATGACACCTATTTTAAAGTCTTTTACGCCTGTAGTTTCGGTTGTTTGGCCGGGACTAAGAATACTTGCAGCGATTCAGTCCACATGCCGTCTAGTCACTCTCAGAAGTCTGATATGATCATAGCTAAGAAAGGAGACATTTATGTAAAGCTGACAGTAGGGCTGGGCAATATCATACCGTTCACGGTAATACCGGTGTAATTTTGGGCCACGATAGGAAAATGAAATATCGCAATAGAATATAGTTAAAACGCGTATGTGCAGTGCCGACGCCATGTGCGGATGAACCAGAATTGGTTTGTAAAAATGCTGCAACTTCAGTGGTGTGGAACTGATTTAGCTTTCGTCTGTCACATACACAACAAAGCACTATTTTTGGTAGAGCATGCTAGCGGGCCGTCGTTATTACCGTGTTGTTTGGAAAATACGGCACACTTAAAATCAATCCTTTGATTTTTCTGAAAATCGACAGTGCCCCTTATAGTCCCGTGTGCCTTATGTTTGAATTCTGGTTGTGTTTACTGACCTCGAAACGATTTTCTGTGGTACACGGCGCTCGAAAATCTGTCAAATGTTTTAGTACGACTTTGCTAAGCTACGAACCCGCACCGCTTGATGGATTGTCGGAGCATTACGGCTATCGTAGGCAGGAGCCTCGCGGAGTGATATGTACTGTGCTTCAACATAATATTACCGTATTGTGTGTGTATAAGCTCTTTTTAAGTTTTGTGGATATTATACATGGTTATGCTGAGGATATGTCGGCCAATTTCCACTGGAAATGCCTTTCGGTTAAACTGTCAGCAAGGAATTTGCACTGTTACATTTTTATATAACTTTAATGCACATAAAAAACAGCTGCTTGTTTAAGTGAAAATACATTGATGGGGTTTTTTGCACTAATAAAGTTGTGGAGTTGTAAAGCATTTTGTCTAGTGTCAATTATATCGTCAATTATATCGTTATCGCAAATTTTCAAATGTATATCGTGGTAAATATTTTTGGTCATATCGCCCTGCTCTAGCTGACAGGTGCTTATGTGAAGGATAGAGCTTTAGTTTGACACAAAACTATATATGATCTGGATATGTGTCAGACTTTCAATTTCAGAATGAATTCATTGAGCAGAGGACTAAAGTGTACCTTGAATTTCCTGTCTCTTGGCACAGGTAACAGTAGTAAGCAGTAAGGGTTGAGCAGAACCTCTGTGACAAAAAATATCAAATATAACTCCTTCCATTAAAGTCCATTTGTGCTTGAACAATTGTGTTTTTATAGATTTAACTAAGAAATGGCGCCAAATAATGCTGCTAGTAACAACGTGCATGAAGATACAATTTCAAGTTGGTTCTTTGCTAAGTTGTCTCTTATGTGTAGACATGATATTGGTTCATCCCTTGAGTTCAGGGGTTTTTTCATGATAATTGACCAGATTGTGATGTCTTTCAGTGGACTGTTTGCATAATTTTACTCTCTGTGTTTTTTTAGGATCTTAATGCTTTCAACTTGTCAGACCATACACAGGCTCTCTGTATTATAAGCACCTGTTTCATGGCTAGCAGCACCAATTATTAATTAGGATTGTCAATAGGATGAGAAGACAAATGATAGTGATTACAGATGTGTCTACTGGCCATTAGATCATTAGCAGAGAGAAACTGATTCCCTAATGAAAACATTACTCTGTTTTTCTGTATTTTGTGGGAATCATCTCACTGAAGCCATTTCACTCTTTTTGTTACTTAATTTCCTTTTGAAGGGCAGCAGTTTATAGCTGTGAATCATGTCTGTTGTAATCACCATGTCTCCATTAAGACAAACTGAAATTTGATTGGCAGTTCATTCTGAAAGGTCAGAGAAACCCTGAAGTACTGGCGGATTTGTGGATTCAGCTAAAGCTTTTATCTCAAGAAAAGTCAACCATAATGAGTTTGACTTTGGCAACCTCAACTTATGATATCCAGATATAATTTATGTTTAAAATATATATTACATGTCTTCCAGAGCGGGGATGAGAGTTGGAAAGACCAATTGAAACACCCTTACAGGAATAATCTGAGCTTAGATCATTGGAAAACAATCAAAAGCAGTGACCCAGGGCTTATTAAAGCTAACAGGAAATGTGGTGCTGAATACAGCAGGTTTTAATTGGCATTAATTCCTCTGTTGTTTCTTTCTTCCTTGGTTTTTAAACAGTTGGGCATTCAACAGTGCTAGGCACTGCTTTTCATATATGTCCTTGTCACTTTTGAGGCTAATTACTGTTGACTTCACCATAGTGCATATTTTCACATGCATATTTGCTTGACATATTTTACCCTAAAAATGTGCAAAGAGCTAATTCTAAATGACAGAGAAAGTTAAAGAATACATGAATTGTAGCACAAGTGGAAACAGTCTAGTAGTCTGGCATGATCAGTATAGTACTTTACTTAGAAACCACAGCCTATGAAAAACAGATATAGTCACTATTTTGACCACAGCCATTTCTTTTTTTATTAATTGATTTACGAGTTAGAAGTGACTACATTTGGATAACAGTTTTAGTGAATGACAGCAGGCATGGTTGTCAAGCTGCACAATCCCGTGAATAGGGAACATAACACACTTTTTAATGCTATTTGGCTGGGCATTTAGCTGACTTTGATGCCCTTTCATGGGTTTTGGAGCCAGCCTGAAGTTAGGTTTTAGTTAGTGTAACTTTGTCTTCCCATTGTCTTCATTTTTCAGCCCAAGTTGCAACTTGGTTAAAACTTAAATATTGGTGCTATGTTAGTGAATGTTTCTCTTAAATCTCTTAAAGACCCTTGAGTATCATCTATCCCGATAGCTAACTTTTGGTTCCTAGAATTTCTAAAAGTAGAATGGGAGGTCATGTCCTAGTTTGGAGACAGACACTGACGCTCCACTTTTAAGATTAGGAGTGAAGTTTTCCTTTTTGACAAAGGTTGTAGTTAGAGGTGAATTGGGTGACCCAGAACTATTTCTTATGCCTGAAGTATGCTTCAGTGGGATATTTTTTTGACGTCACCAGAAAACTCCTTTTAACCCATCCATGTAACATGACCTGCACCACTGGAGGGGTCTCTGCTTACGTCGTAGGTTACAACATAGATTTTCAACACAAGTATAAATCAAACTTTTGTTGTCCTGCTATAGGCTAAGGCTCCCCATGATGCACTGCATATTTTTTCTTCACTCTCCTTATACATTTATTTAACACTACTGCCTCAGACAACAGTCGGCTTGGAACTACGTAACCATATATTTCATCTTTCTTACTGCAATATACCAAAGCTTTTTTCTTTAAATACAACTGTTGCTTGTAGACATTTCAACTCATCCTTCCTCTATCCTTGGAAGTAAGTGAAGTTATGCCAGGAACCCTCAACTAGACTGTCACTGACTCCAGCTAGTGGTTCTTGTTCTGCTTTGCAGTCTCTGTTAACTTAGCATAGCAACAGTTCTAGTTAGAGTAGCTCTTAACTTACAGCAGCTCTTCAGAGCTGAACAAGCACTATGGCCAGCTGTATTCCACGATGATGAAGTAAAGTCCACAGTGGACTCTACAGAGTGGAGAAAAGGGTATGATTGGTCAGCTGGTTAATAGGGAAGCAGAAGATGGTGTTTTATTGGCCACAGAAACAATCATGATTACACAACAAAAAATCTAACACGAAAATCCTATTTCAGAGGACATTTTCATTGGGCCCTTATTCTGACAATTTCTTTGCTCAACACAAACAACACGCAGAGTATATTCAGGTAGGGTCGGGGCATTCTCATCAGTCACATGACCTTAGAAATGATTCCTACAACAGAAAACCACAGCTGAGTTGTTCTCCCAAAGGGGGAGAGAGATACAAACTGAAATGGTTGTTGGCAGCACAAACTAAAGGTGCATTTGCTTTCCCTTTATTATTCCTCGTTGTTGAATAATTAAGACCCACTGTTATTTCTCAGCCACCCACTGTAATGATAGCAATAATTCATATTATGCTGATTAGCACAGTGACGGGGGGTGGTAATGCATTGCAAATGGCCCGTTTTTTTTTTCTTCCCAGGCATCAGAAAAATTATGTTAATGGAAAGCAGAAGAATGATTTCACAATGAGGCAAATGTATTAGAAAGAAGTGTGAAATAGCTTCCATAGTAAGGCACAGCTCCACCAGTAGAGCATATATAAAAGGCGATAATAAGTGCATTATTATTATTGAAAGGTACAAGGTGACTGCTAATCAGCTGACCCACTGGAACTACTGCAAGCATGTTACGTGCGTGTTTGTTCACACTGTGAGAGATGGTTTTTGGTGCATAAGTGGCTTGTTAATGGAGGTATGTGATTACTTCAGAGCTGAACTGACAGCTCGGTGTATCTAAGCTCCTATCGAGTGACTGACTTAACACGACGGCTGAGACAACCCACTCAGGTTTGAGGGCAGGAAGTTCTTCCCAATTACTTCTACTGCTTCTTGCCTGTTAGCAGTGGTAGTGACAGGCCTCCATCCTGACTTTGACGTGGCGCTTCCTCTCTCCTATAACCTTGACAGCAGTGTGACAGTAACTCCGTCGTGCTCTCTAGTGCAGGGGTCGGCAACCCTGGGCACCCCAGGGTTAACTGAAGGGTTAACTGATGGTGATTTTTCGTTTTTATGGGCCGATGGTTTTTTTTGTTTGTTTGGTTTCTTTTGTAACGGTATAAACAATGAAAGGTGGTGGATTGGCCAGATAACTCAGTTGTTTGGTGGTGGCTATGCCGGAGCTTCCACAGAGGCCAGCAGGTGGATGAGGGAAAGGGGAGGCAGGAGAAGGAGAGATCCGAGGCGGCCGCTTGTCAGGTGACCTGAACTTCAGGTAAGAAGTTATGACCTGCAGTCTATCTGGGTCAGATATAAACCAAGTTTAGGTGGAGTTTATTTTCGTTGTGCTGACTTTTTACAGTCAGTTACAATAACTTGTACTGCGTACTAGCTAGCATGACAGAATTTCTATACAGCTGGGTGGGTGCTATGATGTTACTGATAGTGAACTTTATTCATAAGGTTAGTTAGTAGAGTTGCCAACCGTCCCGTAGAAAGCCTAATCGTCCCGTATTCAGAGAAAATATTACGCGTTTTGAGCCGAAAAGGAGCACAGTTTATCCCGGACTTCAGCTAGAATGGAAAAAGATACAAAGCTGGAGTTATTCTGCGTCTTCACGCTGTCAGCTGCCTCTTCTTCTCTCATTCTCTCCCTCTCCTGTTGCTACTTCAGTCGGGAAACTGATCAATGATCGGCTGATCGGCTTTTGTCTCGTTTGTTTATCGCCCATTTTGCACCAGAAAGAGGAAACCAGCGGATGTTGCGCTAAACAACAGCAGCACGTTTAAGCTTGATAAGCTGTTGTTAGAATTTATTTAATATTACTTTCTAGTATCAGCTGATGTTTGCTGGAGCCACAGCTGTAAAGCTGCTGGTCATGGTATCGGTTTGGATATGTGGTGAGAGGGAAACATGAAGATGAAACCAGGAGATGTCCTTACTGAATCATCAGAGCTGAACAGGTGATGGACAAACAGGTTTACATTTTAGGTGACATGAAATCAAAATCAAATCACTTTTATTGTCGCATCACATGTGCAGGTACACTGGTACATACAAGTGAAATTCTTGTGTGCAAGCTCCACGAGCAACAGAGGTGTGCAAAAATACAATAACATAAGAACAAGCAAAATATAAGAATGGGTAAATCTGAGAATTATATGAATAATATATGTACAATATAAGAGTGTATGCGCATTACTGAATGTGTATACTAAATATGTATATCTACGTGTGTGTGTGTGTGTGTGTGTGTGTGTGTGTGTGTGTGTGTGTGTGTCTGTCTATCTATCTATCAATCTATCTATCTATATTTTTTAAAAATTAAATGGAATAAACAATAAAATAAAATATACAGAGGTTGGCAGTTGGAAATGTGCAAAACAAGTGGCATTTATATACAGTATGGAGTGCATAGTGTTGAAGCTCTGGTAAGTGAAGGTGAGGTGTCTATGAAGTGTTCAGCAGTCTGATGGCCTGATGGAAAATGAATGTATGTAATGAATACAATATCAGGGCAAATAACAAAGTCCATGTATGTACTATTCTCTTAAAGGTAAATACTGTTGTTAGAGATTTATTATTTTCATTTTAGAGTTACTAGCTGTGTAGTTCTGTAGTAAAAGATGGAAATATCTCAGAGACCACCAGAGAGCTGAAATCATGAGTTGATAATTAACTAAAACTGAACCTGAAGGGATTTTAATTTGATTTGAAGTTTGATTTTGGCATGCTGTTTTAATAACAACAAATAAATACATTTGAGGACATCACCTTATGTTCCTGGGCTGCTTCATTGGGAAATGTTGACAATTCTATGGATGTAAATATTGACACGATAAAAGGTGGACATAGAAACTGTGATGTCATCCATTAGCTTGTTAAGTCCCAAAAGCACATGCTGGGTAGAATATTGCCATCAACGCATTTTACAGCTGTCAGTCCTGCACTGAGTCATGAGTATACAACATACATGGTTTATTTTCACCATGTAGTACCTGCCTACTAAAATGGGAGTGATGAATGTGGTGAAGGAGTGATTTCAGACACAACAGGAGGACATCCAAGCAGGTCATATTGATGTCCTGTGACTGAAATATTTCCTTTTCACATAATTTTCAAATTAGGCTTGTATTACTTGGTGCTGCACACCGGGTAAAAGAAAACATGAAAGTGTTGTGAAATTTACCATGTGCAGGCTCAGCATCTGCCACTGAGGCTTATTAATCAATTGAAAACCTTAATTTGATAGGAGAGAATTTCATTTGACCTTTTCCGGGCGTGAGTGGGTCTTGAATGATAAGTTCTCATGAAAGAGCATATGCCGATAAATCCCTCCACTTTCTCCTCCTGTTTGTTGCCACAGTTAGGGGAGATAGTGCCGGTGGCTGCAGCATACTGATCAAGCATTGGCTGATTACACTTAAAACTCACGTCAAGATCTATTTGAGTTCAGCTGAGACTTTACATGAAGGAAAGCGTTTGTGTGTGCACAGTTTAGAGAAGTGCAAGCTGATTCTTTGTTTTATTTTCTGACAGAATGGGTTCAGCTTTTAAGTAAATGAAAATTCATTTATTCAAGTTAAAGAGATTCTTTTTAGAGATTCCCGGTGATGTTTCAGCCTCAATAAAACACATTATTTAAAATGTTAAGACTTAAGTCTGAAAGCCACTCATACTCCATGCGATATAATCTGCCATTGTCCTCTCCTGTATACTTTATTTCTTCAAGTCTCATTACATCGTCTGACCTGCCGCTTTCTCTCTCTTTTTTGTGTTTTCATTTTTACAGGGATGTTATGAAGAGACGGGGCACAAATTACATTGGATGAGAGCCAGCTGTGGCAGGTATGGTGTGCTACACTGACCTCAGCTTCCTGTCCGTTTGTCAAATTGCTGCTCACTCATGGGTGTAGCCTGTTTCTGGTTTTAAAAGGGTTTCCATAATAGGCAGACACAGTGGTGGTGTATTTCAGAGCTTTTGGCTGGAAGAAAGCCAAAGGGAGTTGAGAATTGAAGTCTTGAATAAAACCTATTGTTGCTTCTGAGGTTCACCGGGCCAATCTTGCTGTTTGATGAAGCAGAGGCTTTATCACCCCTGCATGCATTTAAGTCTCTTGTGTTCTCTTTGTCTTCAAAGAGAATGACTAAATTAATAATTGAAGAGAAAACACGGTGTGTGGTGCCTCCCAGTATATCAATTTCTTTCTCAAGACATTCTTGTCTCCCTGTACTGTGGGGCCAGAAATATTAATGCACTGCATATTATAATGATGCATATATGGATAAAAGTACAAAATGTCAAAATGTTACAAAACAAGTGCAAATGTATTTTGTTACTATTTGTAGGTAGAAGTTTACGTTACTTTCTACTCATCAAGTGCATGAATTACACAGTGATTTTGGGCTTTTTCTTTGATTTCTTTGAACTGTTATTTTTCAATGATCAAATAGCATACATCTTTAATGAATTAAAAAAAAGAATTTTGTACACAAGTTTGAATTTATTTAGGATTTTCTCTAACACATGCAGGGTAAAAAGACTTCAAACAGCTCAGATATATGCTACACCCTTCTACAATGTCCTTTAACTTAAGTTAAGAAGCCAAGGCTTCTTAACTTAATTATAACTGACTACATCTGGTAGCTTCTCTCAAAGGTATAAAGGGTGATATTTACTTGTTTTATTCATGTTGTGTCGCACAAATCTTTTGCTATATAAATATTTTACCATTGTCACATCCAAAATCCAAAATCCAAACGTCCATTGAAGTCATTGAATCTACAGCAATATAGTTCTAGCAAATTATAATAATGGATTTATTTGCCCTTCTTTAAACACATCACAGACTCATACAGGCACCCCTCCAAGAGAGGGGCCTGCTATCAAAGCCAAATTTCGAGGAGCAGGTTTAAATCCTGAAAAGTAATTTGATTTGATGAGATCTCAGTCATCCTAGGTGATAACACTATCCTAAACCCAATTTTTGGAGAAGGCCAAAATAGATGTGTTTTTTTTTCTTTTGTTTTTAGAAAAAAAATATTAATATTTATTGATTGGTTTCAGAATTATTCTCCTCTAAATGCACAGTAAATTTAGTGGATTAAACTTAATTTCCCTATGAAAGGTAGTAAGGTGGAGTATATTGGAAAAACGCATCTAAGCCCACAGTTTGTAACTGTAATTTTTAACTGTACTGTATTCACATTTACAATACTACTACTGCAGTAATAATGCGTGAATGTCATCTCATGGCACATCTGAACATCAGGTTTGTTCTATACCTTTATTTTGCAATCTGTCTGGTGACAATACAAAGGTCTGGATCAAGGCTCTTGCTTTGAGTTCTTACTACTGGGCTGTGCACTAAGTGAAAGAATGAGGAAAGTCTTGTAATAAGAAAAGCAGAATGCTTCTGAGTGCACTGAAGAGATGGGAAATATATGTTCCCATCTGTTAAGTACTCAACAGATGTAAGGAGTAGTGCTAAATGAATGGAGGCAGTTGAGTTAGAAACATCTTAAAGAGATGATACTTCCTTCAATGTTCATTTTGTTATTAGCCATCATAACCATGACACTTTGTCTAATAATTTTCATTAAGTTTAAATGGTTATGGTGTAATTAGTCATAACATAAGGATTTTAGTAAGTGATGAAATTACTTTTAATGTGGCTTCCTTGCAAAATCAGTGTGCTGCCCTCTTGCCATCACTGTTTCCGCCTTGTGTCTTTTTAAAAGAAAAATAGGTTTGAGATTGAAAGCTTCTTCAGAGAGAGAGAGTGCAGTAACAAAAAGAAAAGACTGGGAAGAAATATAGATGCTAGTAAATGGCGTCACTTTAGAGACAATATGAGGTTTATCTGAAGTTCACTTTCCTACAGTTTGGAGCTATGTGAAATGGGGAGCTTTTCCCCATCTTCAGCCATAATTGTGGTGAACTAGTCTATACTGTTATTTACACTGGGTGAAATCAAGGCTACCTTTGACCAAATAAAATAACTGTTGTCAAATATGCAGCCAGAATTATTTAAGTCTATTTAAGTCTAAATAAAGCCTGCAGACGAGCAGTGAGCAGTAGCTAACATTCTTTAATCCAAACACACAAAGACAACAGACAACCAACCTTGATGGAGCCCCTGCATGTCCGCGGGACAGACGGTCAGCAGAGTCTCCCTGAGCCTAGCATGGCTCTCAGTTAAATACCTTCTCCAGGAACAAAAGGCAGTACACAGCTGTTTCACACCTTAAGGTTCACACTCCCTTGCTACTTCCCAGAGTCCTCGAAGAGACAAAAGACTCTGGTCTGCTTCCCCAAACTTCCTTACTACACCCCCACCATTTGTCTTCAGTATGGGTATCAGACATGTTAAAATCCAGTGGCACCAAGGCATTATACAAAAATAATGTGATTAATACATAAATGAAAGAAATTCCTATACAATCCCACCCTTTGATTCTTATATCACATTAAAACCAGAATTTCTTTCCTGACATTCTGTATATCACATCAACATTATTGTACACTTAAAGGAGTTTCACACTGTGTATCCTCACTTCACTGTTTTCCCACCACCCTTTGTTCATCTTTAATCTTCCCCACAATCTAAGCTCTCACATGCAAATGGCAGCAACAATGATACAGAGGAAAGGTCTTCTCCAGAGTGTCAAAGTACTTTGCATGGCAAAGTGAAGCAGCATTAGGTGGTCATTCCAGTCACGGTCATGGCTCCTGGTGTCTGTGCCGTTTACAGAGTCATAATTCCAACGCTGATCTCCCTCTGCGCTGTCACCTTTGGAGCTTGGCACGCTCTCTCCATTCCTCGATTTCTGTTCCAACGCGGCTGTAGATTTAAGGCAGAGCACGTCGTACACCTTAGTTGTCTTCCTCAACTTCAACGGCGAAACTCTTTCATTTTATTTAAGATTTTGCTGTTCAAAATCTCCTCGTGACAATCCTTTGGAAGCCCAGTGGTGCAGCCCACTGTCGTTTGTCTGCTGTCCTACAGATGGTTCCTGCTTCTCAATGGTCCTCTTGAAGCCTTCTCTCATGGTCATGGTCTGCATCTGCGCCTCAGTCAATCCTTCCATATCTCTCATGTCGCGGTCTCTGCAATTTTAAAATGAAAACTTCCCCGGAAAACCCTCTTTTGCCCTCTGTCAGCTTATCACAATTGGACATGCACAATGAAGTTGTGCATTGTCTGTTAAAAATTCCCAGGGCTTCTCCCCTGGAGTAGTTTCACTCCAGGCCCTGTTGTAAGAAAAAACATTAGCCAGTGGTGTGTCCTGCTGTAAATCATGTGATTAGATCCCACGATTAACCCTTTGCTGTGGAAAAAGTGATGTAGATGTTAACGCTGCGCATTTGTATGCACACTTTCTCACAGTGACCTCTGCACTGTAAACAATACAAGGTCATGAATAACACACCGCTGGTAAATTCACAGACACAGAAAGTGGCAATTAAAAGGTTAAATCAGCACGGCCCAAAAGCTCATGCAACCTGTTGCTGTCACCTTTCTGCTCCTGTAAAAAGAAACATACATACATCCACCCTTTTGTCACTGTCTAGGTGGAGGTGCAATCTTGCATACTGGTGTCCAGTCAGTCAACAGTCAGTCCCCATTTTTTATTTGCTGACAGTAGAACCTCTCGTGATGCAATAAGTTTCTACTGCCAGCAATGACGTCATTTCAAAAAAAGAAAAAACAATTTAGACTGGATTACCTCGCTGAATCCTTTTTGACAGGGACTTGTTTTCTGATTGTCCCAAATAAGTGGCTTTCTCCCGAGCCCATTTTAATTTTGGAGAACCTCACTTGCGATTGGTCAACATGTTGTGTAGTGCTTTCGATTCCGATTTTGCAGGCCTGCTTGAAAAAGAGAAAATTGCCAAGCAAAAAATCTCAGTGCACTGTTAAAATCAAAAAATATGAAGGCCTCTTTTTAGAAGTTGTCTAAGCATACTCTTTTAGAATAATAGATCAAAACTGGCAGGTTCAAAGTGGTACCAAAGGAAAATGCATCAGTAAATCTCCAAAACTTTCATCCACCAGTCACACCTCACACAACAGCAATATTCTATTAGATAATGAGTGTTTGTTTTCCCCCATGTTCCCAGCTGTGTGTCATGATAAGACCTCCCTCACACATCAGAAACCAGAAACTCAATAATCTATTAGTCTCCACTCATCTGACCCTCCTGCAGCATTCTGTTCACCCCTGCAATGATTCAATCATCCCTCCCCAAAAATAATACTAGTTCACTAGTCTATGTATCACTTCTTAACCCACTAAGTGAACCGGACAAGATGATGGTAACAGAAATGCATGCTTAAAATACTGTTTGATCTTCATGAGCTTCATTGCATGTGTGTTTGTGTTAGTAGGATTAATGCATTTTTCTGTTTGTGTAATTTTTGTGTACCTCTCCTCTTTGCGGTGCTCCAGACACTTTTCAATTCTCCATGCAAGGCAGTCGTTTTTACTCCCAGTTTCCTAAACCCAAATTTCATTCCCACACTAAAACAGCCTTCCTCCATGTCCTCCCCTGCTCCTTCCACTGTGGTGTCATCTCATCTCCCCCCCTTGCAGCAGTCCAGTGAGAGTCAGTTGTCTTTCAGCTTTGTCCTGTGTCTTTAACACTCTCATCTTGCCATTTTTGTGCCGAAAGTGGCAAATGTCCAACTCAAGCAGTCTTTTCAAAGGTCCATTCACACACAGTGAAGGTGCAGCTCGTTGGAAATGCACATCCATCCATCCAGTCATGATGATGCCATTTTTCTCCTTGCTGTCGCTGTCTTGCACAGCTGCTGTTGCTGGACCTTTTCTTCACTGCTCAGGATGCTGCTGTGAGCTCTTGAGATCCATCTCATTGGTCTGGAACTGCATTTCTTGTCTTCAGGGAGAGATTCTTGGAGCTTGTGTTCTCAGGGTGACAAACACATGGAAGTTAAGCTGTAAAATAATTCAGCCAAAACTTGGCTTGAGTGTTTCTAATCATGTTAACCTATAATTTGCTTCCGACTGCTGCGCGTGGAAAATTGATCCGGGTCTGCTCTTCACCTGCAAGTGACACACTGAGACATTTTGATCATTCGTCTCCCTACTTGAAACAACACATCTCCCCTCTCTGGTTCTGATCTCCCCTTTCTTAAAATCCCAGAGAGATTTTAGTTGTTCTACGTTGAAAAACACCAAACCCTCTTCCTATTTTTATTGCTTATTTTTATCAACAATTCTGCTAAAAAGAAATTTTTCGTGTGTCCACCCTAGAGGAGCTGGTGGCCTGCAGTACCACCTTCTCCCTCTAGTTGGAAACAACTTTTACACACATTTCTACACTCCTCTCTTTTTTTTTGTTTTTGTTCCCCATTTTCAACATTTTGTAGCCCCATTTCTCACTGTTTTTACACACACATCAACTTTTCCCACACAACCATTCTCTGCAATCTTACACACCACACATTTACTCAATTCTTACCATACAGTCACACATTGAGTTTTGTCTCTGGCCGCCCGGTGGAGCGCTGCTACTGGATCTAGATCCCATATTTACATTCAGAGCGTCCCCTGCAATGGCCTTCTTCCCTTACCGGCAGAAAAGTGCTAAAATACCGTCACTCCACACACTGTATTGTGCAGACGTGATTATCAACGGTGGACTTGAACCACCATTCCCTGTGATGGGCTGGTGTTTTTGCAATTACTCTGGCAGACGACTGCTTTTCTTTTGCACAACACAGGAACCGAACACAAGCCTGGGGACTCGAACCCCAGGATTTTCCCTCCAGAGACTCGAACTCCGGAGCAGCAAGCATTTCACCGCTCGGCCAGACAAAAAAACTCCTCATAACTGTATACAAAGTTAGCTACAACTCACCCATCTGCAGCAGTCCCCTCAAAATCGATGATCTCGGTGGTAACTGAAACACACGGCTCTGTGACTCCTCCATTTCCTTTGCTTCAACAGCTGGTAGGACAAAGGTACCTTTTTCCTCAGGGGTGATCAGCCCGTCCACGGAACCGTTGTTCAGCGATCACACGGACCATCCCATCCTCGTCGCCATTTTGTTGTGGAACTTTTCTATTTAGCACCCATGTACTTCCTTCTTCTATCTCAGCAACAGTACAGCCCTTCTTTTAATTAACAGTCAGTCTGACAAGACTGCGTACTGTAAAACAGAACAGACAGGTTGCTGACATAGGATTCAAGTGATTGCTTCAGTTTTTCAAGTCCACTGGGGCTTTTATATCAAAGGCAGTTGCTATTTCAACTTTTAACTAAATTCAACTTCATTTCAATGAAAATGGGCACAAATTAAAATATTAGATCAAATAAAACCAGTGTGTTTCATGGCTGTCTTCCCGGCTTTCTTCAGAGTTATTGATAAAATAGTTCAATAAAAGCCAGATTTTAGAAAGCTGCTGTGCTGACTTCTAGAACTATAGAGCTAACAATGAAAGGTCTATAGAGCCTTCAAAATGTGGAAAATCATTTTAACTACTCACTTCATCTGGACTCAAGAGGCCTATTGGAATTTGTACTCAGCTCAGGTACTGTAGGGTTGACCACAGGTTTTTGCATCAACTATGCTGGGTTTGGTCTGACAGTGCTGAGATCACCCCGGGTCTCATTTTTGATAATTAGAGTTTGCATTGGTTCAGAGTAGTTTAAATGAAGTCTAACATTTTATTTTATTTATTTTATTTTATTTAGCTGTGACAGTTTTGCTGTGCAGTGATGTTACCAATGATGGTGAGACAGGCACATATTTTTGTGTGCTTCGCTTTTCTTTCTTTCTTTTTTTTCGTTACAGCTTACAAAAGACAAAATCTTTTTACATAATATGTTTAGACGTTTTTATTGGGTCACGCACATTTGGAAATGTCATGGCACTACAACGGAGCACTCTCAGGTTGCCAAAGAAGCACATGAAATGAAAAAAAAAAAGTTATGATTGATGGAGTGGAATTCAAAATAAACGTACTCTTTTACCATGGATCCTTTCCCATAATGCAATTCTGTAGCGCATTAAATATACACCCACGTCTTTTAAAGAAGTCCCTCCCCTTAGTCTGTAATGCAGCCTAAAAAACTCCCTACATATTTCTAACCGACATAAATCTAATACCAGCTGAGTTTAAAAAGGTCCTCCAGAGCCAAAGGAGACATTATACAGCTGTTTTCACAGGCTCAGTAGGCTCATGCCAAAGTGAATTTCAGGATGTGAGATTTCACTATTAACCCCTGCCACAGTTGCTACAAATTCCACAACGCGCTTGTGGCCAGTGGATAACATTTGGCAAAATTTTGTTTAAATAAGACATCGCTATCAGCCGTCATCCTGTATGTTTTTCTTCACACTATGCTACTGTCTGCAATATCCTGCAGAGACTTTAAACAGTTAGCATACATATGCCAGATGCTCCATGGAAGCTAAAGTTCAAATCCCCTGCATATGTGCACTTCCCTTAGCGCCGCAGGCAGGGACTGTGTGAAAAGGTCAACTCTCACACTGAGTAAAAGAAAGAAATGGCTGGCTTTCATTTCCCCTCACCGTTCTGTTTTTAGACGTTGATGCAATTCAATGGCTGCTGCTTACTCCTACTCATCTAATCACCACCAAATTAATAAATTAGTCGTACTTCTAACCAGCCTATATTTTACAATTTTCATCCTTGAAGATTATTTTTACGTTACGGCACGTTTAATTGTAGCAGTTTTTCAGCTGGACACATTTTGTTTCTTGCTGCATTATGATATTCCAAGCTCTAATTACACTGAAATGTCATTTTCTAAACCCATCAGTGAGGACAGCTCCAAGAAGAAACTCTACTCAGTAGTAGTAACCTAATTGAAATACAGGAGATTAGAGAAACACATCTGGCTGCGGTGGATGTTGGATATATTTTTTTTTCAGTGCCTTGTTTTTATGGCTACAAGGAAAAAAAATGGCCTTCAAAGCTGCTCTAATCTCATACTTCAGAGGGCTGGAGAGAGTTTTTTTGGGCAGCAGACTGTATATCAGGAATGTAAAATCTGAATGCACGGGCTCATTGTGAAATATTTAGTGAAAGGGACTGAATGTGATGATGGGCCATGGGGTGGAAGAGACTATATCTGAGAGGGCTCTTTGAGCTTCTTCCCTTTTTTGCAGATTAGGACTGTGGGAGTTACAGTGGATTTGGTATGAATCTGAACAGCAAAATTAAGTAAAATTAAGTCTACTTTAGAGCACTAGTCCATAACTCTCTTATCTAAACTGAATTTGTTTAGATAAGAAAGCTCTTGGGACCTATATCTCATACACATTAGCAGCGTTAGCGAAGCAGTTCTCTGTAAAAGATTCAAAGACCAGAGCATGTATGTATGTAGTTGATGTGTTAATGAAGGTCACATGCACAAAGTGTTAATAAGGGTTTAATCTCTTATTTAGGTTTGTACCGATCTCCTAAATAGTATTTCTAATTTAATCATAATGTTCGATATCAAGTTATCATGAATTTCAGTAATAAATGGATTCATTGCTCATCCAGTCCAAGTGCTACACTACCACCTCAGTGACAGGCTAATTGAACAGTACATGCCGAAGATCCAGCTGCTCCAGGCACTATTTGCATAGCTTCATCATAATTTATCAAAGACACCTCAGCAGGCGCTTTATCACATCTCAAGACCAATTTCTCCATCCTTTTCGCTATGAATACATTAAGTCCCCAGCTCATACATCTTTCCAAGCTGTCCTTATGCAGAGCAGTCGTCCCCTGAATTAAGTGTGAACGCAGGGCACAGTTTGTCACGCACAGTATCATGTCAGCCAACCACACTGAAATATCAGCCTGCACCTGGCCAATGGCAGTGAATTATTTAACCGTGCAGTGAGATCGGTATGCTTAATAAAGTCGTGAAGCAGCGCATGGCATTATCAAGTGCAGAGGTTGCTAGTCATTAGATGATTTTCACAATCAGTCGTCAATCAGTTAAATTATTGTTGGTCATTAGGAATGTAAACTTGAACTCGCTGCCCATAGAGGAAAATCTATTTTCAGCTTAGTGGCAGGTGGAGGGCTGATGAGTAAGAAAGGGTGTGTGTGCACGTGTGTGTGTGTGTATGTCGCACCATGGTGCCTAGTAATTAAATACCTAGATTTTAAATTTCAGTGATCAAATCCATTTAGCAGAGAAATGGAAGAAAACTGGGTGTGTTGAAATTCTACCCCTATGTAAATAAATTCTGGATACAGTATAATAGTAGTAGCCACTCACACCGTGCACATTCTTTTTCAAGACACACAAGCCCCAAGCACTTCTTTGACAGGGTGACATTAAATCACAATTAGTATCACACTAGTCAAACTTACTAGAGAACAACACAGTTAGGGGACACTGTGCTGTTATTTACTATCGGAAAGAGTTTTTGAAGCAAGGTTAAGAAAAGAGGTGACAATCAGTGACTAGCAGTATAGCTTCGGCTGAAAGACAGCACTACAAATGTTTGCTTTGAGAGTGCTGATAGAGATGTATGGAGAAGGTCAGGAAAGGTTGCACTGTGTCTTTGTGGATCTGGAGAAAGCATGAGCGAGTACCAAGAGAAGAACGTTTCTAGTGTATGAGGAAGTTAGGAGTGGCAGAGAAGTATGTGAGGGTGGTACAGGGTATGTATGAGGACGGGGAAATCATGTTGAGGTGTGTAATCGGAGCGAGAGATGGATTCAAGGTGAAGGTGAGATTAGGGCTGCTCGATTATGGCAAAAATTATAATCACGATTATTTTCACTGAAATTGAGATCTCGATTATTTGACGATATTTATTTAACCCTTTAAGACCTACCATAGAACCAAGTCCGCCAGAGCTTATATTATTTTTTTACATGCTGTAGTGCCATTTGTGGGAGCATTTCAAGTTGCTATACATCAATACAACTGTTATAGCCCATATTTTAATAATATGTATGTATTAAGTCCATAGTAATTACATTAATTACAAAAAAGTGCAATAAACTACAAAAAAATTGAAAATCGTTTTTGTTGTTCTTTTTTACATATATTTCTACTTGGAGAAATTTAAGAGGTTTATCCCTCAAAACTTTAAATACAAAAAAGTTGCAAAAAATAGTTTACAACAACAGGAAATTTATTTTGAGTGTCTTCATAGTTTTATTTTGGAGATACAGCAATTTTTATATACTGCAGGAAAAACAAAAAACAATCCTATGATGCAAATTTGCAAAGAAAACAGCAGGTGCATCAAAATAAACTATTTCCAGCAGTGCAATTCGAGTTCTAAGCATCCCAGAAACTATTCAGAAAAGTCAAACATGACTTATAAAAACACCAGTATAGGCTTTTAAGGCCTACAAGTAAAAAACTACATTTTCCGCGAAAATGACGTCACTTCCGGTTTCAGGCAGGAAATGGCGGACATGCGATAGTTAGCGGTGACGTCTGTTTCAATGTGGGAAGTGTTATGAACAGCTGATCGGATCGGCAAAGCCTGTTTCTGAAATATTATGTTTTTGTTCCTGCAAGCGCTTTTTATGCAATTTTTGCAAAGCTTTATGTGGAAGGAAACCGTAACCGAGGACAAGCTGATGGCATAAGATGTAAGTACAACTCCTCCGGTTTCATATGCAAAAAAAATTATTGCGCTAGCTTACACGGTTCAGGTTCTACAGGGATTTAAAAATAGTTACACAAAACGGCGCGACCGGCTTTAAAGGGTTAACAATAACAATGTATTGAATAATGACTTTAAAAAATAATATAAAATAGTGTGCAAATACTGATAACAGTGCAAATGTTTGCAATATAAGAAATAAATGAAAAATGTAAACATCTATGTTTAGTGAACTTTGCAGTGTTGCTCTGTGGTGCAGCTACGACGCTGTAGCAACGTTTACACACTATGTCTACTTGATCCACGTCTGACTCCGCGAACCCATAATGTTTCCACACCACTGAAGTTTGTTTTTTTTTTACCTCTTTTCAACCAACAGCAGTCACTCTCCTCTCCAAATAACTTCTGCTTAGGTTTCCGAGCTTCCCTCGGGTCCTCTTGTGACACGTGTTCGAAACGCAGAGAGGTGCGCTGGATTTGCCACACGGAGCAGCACGAGAGTAAAGCATGAGGGAGGTGCTAATAATCGGCTCAGTCATTTTTAAAGATCGTTGAAAGCCCAGATCGTAATCGTGATTAAAATTTGATTAATTGAGCAGCCCTAGGTGAGATCACATCAGGGATCAGCTCTGAGCCCATTCTCGTGCACAGTGGTGTTGGTTGACAGATGACGTCAGCCAGGATTATCGGTGGACTGTGATGTTCACAGATGACACTGTGATCTGTAATGAGCAAATGGAGGAGAGCCTGGAGGGGTGGAGGTATGCTCTGGAGAGAAGAGCAATGAAAATCAGTAGAAGGAAGACAGAATACATGTGTATGAATAAGAGGAAGACAGTTGGAAAGTGAAGATTCAAAGTGTAGCGATAGCGACAATGAAAAGAGAGGTGAAGAAGAGAATGCGGTGAAGTTGGAGTGGGTGAAGACAAGTATCAGGGGTAATCTGTGACAGAAAGATAAATAATACAGTGAAAGGGAAGGTTAACAATATGGTAATGAGACCTGCTGTGATGTGTGGGTTGGAAATGGTGGGTTGGAAACAAAAAGACAAGAGCTAGCACCGCTGAAGATGCTAAAATTTCTGTTTGCCAGTGGCCAGGATGGACAAGACTAGATAAGTGCATGAGAGAGACAGCTAAAGAGCTAAGCTAAGCAGTAACTAAAGGATGCTAAATATGTATCTACTAGGCAGGAGAAAAAGAGGAAGACCACAGATAAGGTTCATGGAGGGATAGAGTTAGATGTAGGCAAATGATCTGGTGTGGTAAGCTCTAAAGCAGCAGCTGAAAGAAAAAGAAAAGTAAGAAGAAGTGTATCAGCAGGTGTGGGTGCTTGTTTCCTAGTTAGATTACTATGTAGCAAACACTATAAAATGATGAGTGAGTGAATGAATGGACTGTTTAAACACAACCACAGATAGACAGAGGCAATGCATACAGCAGGCCTGGCCAAAGTAGAGGGGAAGTCCCATGTGACATAGAGTGTACAGACTGTAATTAATGAATTGAATGTCAGTGTGAATAGTAAATTGTCCAATTACAGATTGGATTTTATAGCACATAGCAGATTTTTGTGGTTGCATCAAAATGAGTTGTACTTAAACGGCTTGCTGTCCACCTATCTATGTGTAACACACATAGATAGGTGGACTTTGCATCAATAAAACGATTACGTTTTTATTGAAAGGTTGACTTGTCTACTGACGTGTGTTGTTTGGCACTATTCTGTTCCAAAAGGTCTAGTTGTGATTGTGGCGTGGGAACCACAATAAAGCCTCTTAAAGTGTCTTCAGATCAATGAAGTGAGTCTTTTATAAGCTTTCTAAACATCACAGTGGGAAAGGGCAATCTCAGAAGATTATACTTGTCAGATTAAATGAAAGTGTAGTGGGGTTTCAAATGGAGAGCAGCAAGAGGCTCCTGATTGGAACAATAACGCCTCATGGCTGTGAGAAAACAAGCCAGAGGTGCGTGAATTCATCTGACGGTTTAAAATTGGCCATGTGTGAGACTGTGTGTGTGTGTCTGTGTGTGTGTGGAGGGGGGTGGGGGTGTTCAGGTAAGTCCTGTGTAGGAAACAGTGAATTATTCAAGACCCTCTTGTTTGTTTTTGCTGACACGTGAATCATTGCACTACCTTACATGCTCCTGGTGTCTCAGCTGACATGTAAAATTTCAAATCATATGTGTGACCTGTCAGGTGAGAGTCATGGAGTCGAAGTAATACAAGATGGGATGGTAAAGTCATCATAAAGTAAAAAAAATAATAACAATAATTTGTCTGATTTCCCCTTTAAAGTTGTGTTCTTGTGCAACACATTTAGATCATTCCCTGAAAACCCTGATCTGACCAGCATGTGGAACTAAAATGTGACTTTTGTGACTCTTGCATATGCGTTTCTGGGAGTTCCTTTCTTTATGTGCAGAAAATAGAGAGGACTGGATTTAAATCAAGTATGCAAAGTGATTATATGTAATTTATCGCTATTTGTGCCAATATGTAATGCTTTATTTATTTATTTATTTATTGAATGCTTTATAATTTTGTTTTATTATTTGCACTTGATATGATGGCAGTTATTGCTTGGAGGAGCTATTGCAGAGATTCAAGAGAGTGTGCTACAATCCACTCATGCTGACGTTTTTGGAGTGTCAGATGAAGATGTGATAAAAACGTACAGATTACCAAGCCACCTAATTCTAAATTTGCTCAACGAATTTAGAGATGACCTTGAACCTCCAACCAAAAGAAGTCATACTAGCAGCAACAAAAATTTTGCTGCTCTTCAGTTTATGGTATTGGCTCTTAGGCTGTGTACTGGGGTTCAAAGTGAAAAGGCTGAATGACAGAGGAATGAAGATATTGACTTCGGACCTGATCTTAAAAATAATTGGGTCTTGAATGAATGTCAATTAATAGCGGCCCAGTTATTTTTGAACTGGTTTGATAGGTTGTTTGTTTTTTTGTTCAGAGGAATGCATTCACAATACATTCAATCCTTAAAAAAATGTTCTTAATAACATTTCAATTAAACATTTCTAAATTAAACAAACTGGTACCATTGCAGGACTATGAACAGCACACATGGTTTTCACCATCTAGTGAGCTGTAATCTAACGCATGAGTGTTAGCCCTACACAAATTCTTTGATAATACACACACACACACACAATCTGCTAATTCAGTTTTTTCTTAAACAGTCAGTTAACACCACCAGTAGTGAAGTATAAGTATAATCTTTTGCAAATCAGGCATTTCTGGCTTGTTTTATCCTTTGAGGTGATGTAAGTTGTCTTAATACAAAAATGCTATGGAACACAATGTAACAATATTGTTGCACGGCTTATAGTCCTGCATTAGAGCCTGTCAGTTACTAACGCCTGTTTCCATTATAGCAACTCTGTGTGCCAGACAGTTTGGTCAGACAGTATGTATGACCATGTATGACCTGTATTTATATGCTTTTCTGATTACAATTAACAAGCTGCACCTATTCGGTTAGTAAATTACCCGCAGCTGAATATGATCTCTAACTTTGCGACCTTGCTCTAAATTGCGCAGCTCTTGGCAGATTGGGCCCTTATATTGAAATGAAGTGGCTGCACCTGCGTTTAGAAAAAAAGCTCAACTTCGTAAATTAACCATGAAACTAACCACATTACTATCAGCGCTATTTCAGGATTGTTCACCATTAAACTTTTTCATTTAGATCAATGAATGTATTTCATTGTAGCCACTTTGTAATATTTTATTCCCACTATTTGAACATGTTTAAGCACTAATTTGCTTTTTTGTGCAATTTTTTATTATCACATACTATGAATTAGGCCCCAAATGCAGACTCCAAGGCAGACTGAGTTAACATAAGGAAATAGTAGGTAAAAGCACTGAAAGTACAACAATTTAACATGTTTAGATGAAGCTCACAAACATAACAAAATAGTAAAAGTAGGACACATTTTCTTAACAGCATAATGAAATAAAAACTGGCCCCATCGTAAATCTTTTTATTCTAATTCTGTCAGATCTACCTGTTTAGTTGCTTATGGATTACAAAAATCTTATCAGCCAATCGGCAGACGGCAGCAATTCAGTGCATTTAGGCATGGTAAAGATGACATCCTGAAGTGCAAACTGAGCGAAATGTGGATGAAAGGGAATTGAAGTGATTGACATTTGACTGGCTGGTCTGAGTATTACTATAGTATGGATGAAGCATGTTTGGATGGGCTGATGAATTTTGATTTCTCCTGCAACATTCAGATTGTATGATCAGAATTTGGCATAAACACCAAGAAAGGATTGCTCTATCCTCCCTTGTATTAATGCCTCAGGCTGCTGCTGGTGGTACAATGGTTTAAATTTCAGTAGCACAGAGTAATGCAATGACCATGTTCATCAAACTATGACTGCAATGTACTGAAAGTGTGTTGTGATGGCTGTTTAACCCTCCTGCCATCCTTTAAAAAACTCACACCCATCACCCTAGGGACCATTCTCAGCCACGCCATAAAAAGACCATATATCCATATTTTATTCCACTTTAAATTAGCCAACCTTGTAAAACTACTTCTCCCTGAAATATTCATGTAAAGTTTTAATTATATTTTCGTTTTTTTAACCCTTCAAATCCCAGTGTTATTACATGAGCGCCCTGTGTTATAAGCCCCAAAAACCAAAAAACGAAACTAAATATTTCCACAAAAAACCAGTTGAAGTAATATGTGATTGTCATTATAAGTAGGCCTTTAGATGGACCAAAGATTGGCACCAACATAGATTTTGACCTGCCATTATTTTTTTTGCATTTTTTTTGCAATTTAAAAATTAAAACTTCAAGGCCCTGAGTCTTCATTGACATCCAAGAAAAGAAGAAAAAATAAAATCATATGATGATAATTTGGGGTTGAAAAATAGCGTTTATAATGGAAGTCAATGGGCAGAAAATGGTCCCCAGGGTGATGGGTGTGGGGATTTCTGCTGCTCAGCCATTTTAGGCTGATTTAAGGAATTCACACTGGAATATTAACATTGACAGGTAAAAACTATCCTGTGGCAAGTTTGGTTATATTCCACTGAACACAGTGGAAATGGCAGCCATTTAACACATAGCAGTGGCACAAAAAGGTCCCAAGAAGGCAGGAAGGTTAAGAAGTTAAAATCAACTCAAACTGGTTTCTTAAACAAACATCTCAATCTAGTAGAGCACCTTTGGGATTTGGTGGAGTAGGAGATGTGCAGCTGACAAGTCTGGAGCAGCTGTGTGATGCTAGCATGTCAATATGGACTAAAATCTCAAGAAAGTTTCTAATATCTTGTTGAATGTGTGTCAGTTCTGAATGCAAAAAGCGCTACAGCCTAGTACTAATAGGGTGTGCCTAAAAGTGAGCTTAAATAAACCTGAAAAGCTTCCACTTGGAGGATAAAAGCCCTGCCAGCAGTATTAGAGATTCCTTCTAATTATTGCCTTTATTATATTTCATGATATAGGCCACTTGTGGATTATTGCTCTGTTCATCTTTTTTTTTTTTTTTAAATAAAATGTAGGAAACCAAGCTAACACTAGCCCTGATTCATGGGTCCAGTGGGACTCAGGGAGTAAAGCAGTGAATGTGAAAATCACAGCTGAGACAAAGCTGTGGCCTCCAAGCTCGAAAATAATAGCCTGTGTGGGTGTTGAAATTGAAATGATATTACAAACTATTTTTACTGGCCACCTACACAGATGCTGCACCAATCAAATTACAGCACTGACATTGTTGGACTGTGTCATAAATTTATGTCAGCTGGGGGGAAACTAATATGTGGCTCGTGTCAGTGCGGAAAAATAAATAATACAGTTCTTCATTTCAGTAAGCGCTCTTTAGACACCTTAGATCCAGCACAGAGAACAAGACTGAGGGATACATTTTTTTTTTGTTCCACATTCCTATTAATTATCGTATGCTACTTGTATATAAAGAAGAAGATTGTATTTTCCTTTCTCTGGCTACAGTTGTGTGCATACTGACGTGGCTTTGCTTTCCTTCAGGCTGCTTTGAACACTTTGTTGATCTACACTTATCTCACTCTGAGCCGGTTAAACAGATCTAAAGCAGGCCTTAGAAATATCAATGAGATCGATCTATGAGTCTGCACTTACCCCAGCTCTGTGATGGCGGTGTGTACCTCAGCTTCCAGGCTCTATAACTCCAGCGTTTAACCTTTTACCACAAAGCCATGGCTATGTCTAAAGGCTGGATGCACCTTACGATTTCCCCTGGCAGTCCAACTATGGTCACCTCTAGTTTGCAGGGTTAATATCTGTAAGAGGAGAAGAAATTGTACCAGCAGTGCCGGCTGAACCTGGCTTAGTGCTATGAAGAGCAGTTCATTTTATGTGGATCATTTTGGTTTTTCAACATGTGATAATGCACGCCTTCAGTGCCAGTCAGAAAATTTCTTGACAAATTACAGTTTCATCTTAAGTGAAGGTCGCAAGCTGTTTTTCTTTTTAAATCAGTTGACTGACACCCCACCCCCGAGTTTTGTTTCAGTTTGCTGCTAATTTAAAGTTTTTGTCCGACACGTCCTTGTGAGCAGACCGTAAACAGTCAGTCACAAGGCCGAGCTGCTTTAACTGCTTCTGCTTTGCCAGAGCGTTGCAGTTCTGCTCTCACTTTAGCAGGCACAAAAGCAGGTGTTTATTTTTACCCTCGTCCACAGAGGCTTAAAGGTGTCACAATGCTTCTTTTTCTGCTCCGCCTCCCTCCCACACACCTCTTTAACAAATTGTTTTAACTTTCTGACAACTCGTCAAGCACGCCCAATTCATACAGTTCACTGGGTAAGTGGAGGTGATAAAGAGGTCCTATTAATTAAACCTTTCAAGGAAAAGTCCCAGAAACAAAGTGCTGCTCTCCTAATATTTGAATAATTATTGCAGTATTCTTTAAAAAAAATCAAAAACTTATAGTAAACAGTATTGCTGCTGGTAAAAGTTTAAGCTAGCAAGCTTGGCATCAATTTTAGCTAAAATTCTGCTAAAGTTAGGATCAAAGAAATGAATCACTCTTCTTCTACTATGATAAAAAAAACACTGACTTAATTGCAACAAGGTTTTTATAGTGACAAACCTGGAAAAGTCATAGAAAGCCCTAACTATAGAGACTGTGAGTGCTAAAGCAGCTAATTACTAGCAGCATTAAATTTGCTGGTATTCTGAGTCTGTGTGTAAGAGAGACACTTACTGTAGTGGGAAATGTGATAAAGGACAGTTTGCTGTGAACTGGCAGGTGTTCAGATGTTCATGTAACTGTATAATATAGTAACAAAACTCCCTTGTTGGTGCCAGTCGATGGTGAGTGGGATGGTCTTATTGACAGGCATCCAACTGGTGGGTGTCCTTCCAGTTTTCTCTGAAGCTACAGCTTTATAAAGTTGATGAAGTTTCTTATAGTACTTAATTTTTAAAAAGTGGCTACTAGCCTAGAGTTTTAAATCGGTTGTAAAGAGGCATTTATGTTTGGTAAGTCTAGCATAAATGCTGATTTTTAGTCCAAGAAACATTGGTTTCTACAGCACTTTGTTTTTTAATTTTTTTTTATGACTGTTTCATTCATTGGTTTAAAATATTTTAAAGGCTTTGTCTGTAAGCCTGTTGAAGACTTTAAAAAAAGCCTGTGAGTGGTTTACTGGAGGAGAACCTGGTGTTTGAGGTTGACTGTTGATGGCAAGGTATCAAGATGAAAGCACTTGAAAATGAAAATGTTTTCCAAAGAGACCAAGAGGCGCTGCTACCTTCCTTGTATAGCCAATGCATTTTTCACTCTTCACTCCTTTTCTATGGTAAATCTCTTTTGCTCACCCTGCTTTTGACCATTTACCCCCTGCCTCTCTCTTACACTTGCTACACTTTCCATTTCCTGGAGGTGTTTTACACACACACACACACACGCACGCACGCACACACCATTCTTTGAACAGAGATGTTTGATGTTAGAAATGAGCTGCTGAGCGCGGGCAGCGATGCTTTCTCCTTACCCAAATCCTTAAGTCTTTTGTGTATTCAATGAGCGATTGCATACACTTAACCATGCATGACTTTGATAAAGCTAAACTCTGTGTAGACAAATAGGCCCTCCCTCCGTGCGCTGACAGCACACTTCATAAGGGGGCTTTTATGTGCTATGTTGCCATTCCTCCAGTGTGGAGGAATGGACTTTGGCACAATAGTGTCTTGATGCTGCATAACATTAAAGCGAGGTTCAAAAGGCAGACCTTTCGATGCCCATATATCACGTCTACCTTTATGAACTTGGTCATTTTTCATTTTTTCCACCTGTATTGTGAGATGAATTAAATGAGAGGAAGTAAATGGAAGCAGCAGAATAGGGCACTAAAAAGTTCTGTGAAATTTAGTTAAAATAAGAAAAGGAAAAAGTACAAGTATACTCTAGATTGAGTGTGTTCATCTTCTTGTCCACACTTTTCCCACTGTGTCCATCTGTTAGTTTCAGTTTCACTGAAGTGTCTCGGCAAACATTGTTGACATACACTTTTACATTTCGGAACAATTTTGTTTTGCTGCTTCCACTGAAGTGAAAAAGACAACTTGAACTTTCAAAGTTGTGCCCAAAACTATTTCTCTGGACGTAAGCACTCTGCCACACACGCTTACTCTCTACTCCAATCCGTGGGAGTGCAGGCTTTGTAGCCGTCTCTGGTGGTTCAAAGTGGGTTGCATAGCATACTAAGTACTTTGTGTCGGTGGTATGTTATGTAAAAGTAATTCTAGGTCTAATTTCAGTTTAAAGGGGAACTGCTGTGGCACAGTGGTGGGCTGCAGTAGACTGCGTGCTCACTTTCAGTTGAAGTGACACTTTTCTTGGACTAATTTAAATTCAATCAGCAAATAGAAAAAGGAAGAAGGAAACTTGCAGACTACACTGAAAATTCAAATGATCCATTTCAGTGCAAAAAGTCAAATAGTAGTTAAATTGAAACAGTCTGTTAGTTATTTGTAAAAGTACAAAATCTATCTTTATAAATGGATAATACAAATGATGTAGTATGACATTTCTCCAATTAAAAGATGAAAATGTAAATACCAGTTTGACAGAATACGACTGTCTCCCCCTGCCTTGGACTGCAGTCACGCATTGAGACATGCTTTGGGCCTGTTTTCTGCTAAGTGCACACTGTATTGTAGGGCCAAGGACAGGGCTATGTACCATAACTTCTTGCATGAGAACTTTTCTTCCCTCAGCTAGAACACTTAAGATGGGTCGTGGATGGAAACAAGGGAATGGCTAAATGTCCCTGGAGTGGCCTACCCAGTCTCCAGACCTCAATTCTCCTGTGGAGGGAATTGAAGCTTCGAGTTGCCAAGTGGCAGCTAAGAAACCTCGGGGATTTACAGAGTTTATGGAAGAAGAGTGGACCAAAATCCCTCCTGAGGTGTGTGCAAACCTGGTGACAAACTAGAACAAATGTCTTCCCGCTTGTGCTTGCCAACAATGGTTTCTCCACCAAGAACTAAGTCACGTTTTCCTTGTGTATCAAATACTTATTTCAGTTGATGACATGCAAATCAAAATGTTTTACTTTCATGTAATATTTTGTCCAGATTTTGTCTCTCTTTATTTCATTGAAATTACCAGAAAAATGAGAGACTATTCTGAAAGAAATGCAATATATTTGAGTTGATTAGCTAAATTATATAATTCTGGTTGTTGAAGCTTGGCTGAGATAACAGGCTGATTAGTGAGTAGCAGTATGGTTTCATGTTGAGAAAGAGCACTACAGATGCAATGTTTGTATTGAGAGTGTTGACACAGAAATATAGAGTCTGTAGGAGTCAGAATGTGGCTTTGTGGATGCAGCATGTGATTGGGTACAAAGTGTGGATCTGTGGTACGTCCGGAGTGGTAGAGAAGTATGTGAGGGTGGTTCAGGACATGTATGAAGACAGTGGTGAGATGTGTGGTAGGAGTGACAGATGGATCCAAGCTGGCAGTGGGATTACATCAGCAATTAGCTCAGAGCTCCTTCTTGTATACAGTGGTGATAGAAAGTTTAACCGATGAGGTCAGACAGGAGTCTATGTGGACTGTGATGTTCACAGATGACCTTATGGTCTGTAGTGAGAGCAGGGAGCTTATGGAGCAGAACTTACAGGAGTGGAGGTACGCACTGGCGAGAAGAGGAATGAAAGTCAGTGAGAGGGAGAGAGGTGTAATGTGAAGGTACATACATTTAAATGTCTGGGGTCAACCATACAGAGCAACAGTGTACATAAGAGCTGAAGAAGAGAGCACAGCTAGGGTGGTGTGGGTGGAGATGAGAGTCAGGGGTGACACAACAAGAGTTAAAGAGAAGGTGTAGAAAACGGTGAGACCTACTCTTATTTCCTCTTTCTCTACTGTCTGACTAATTTAGATGTAAACAGATAGAGATGAGACTTCAAAGATAGATGACTTTATCATTTAAACATGCACTGTATGATCTTCTGGTCAGTTATTACTGACCAATTTGCATTTCTCCTTGATCAGGCCTCAGAAACAAGCTCCAATTCAACTTTGTGAATGTGCACATCATTGGTGCACTCAGCTACTTAAACAAAGCAGTACAAAAGAGTGCTTTGTTTAAGTAGCAATGATTTAATACAGAGCTACAGACTAGATGATGCAGAGATTATATTTATGATCTCGTTACAGATGCCCAGTAACATTATACCAATAGAAATAAAGGGTTATTGCAGCATTTAAAATTTGATATCTGGAAAAATGCAAACAGCACAACATTGATGACTTGGGTCTATCACAACTTTGCATCAGTGGAGCGATCACATAAACGATTCCAACACTTTCAGTCTCATACAGGGATGGAGTTAATTTAATATGCACTTGATTTGTGCATCCTTTTAACAGGCTGATTGTGGATATAGCGGGCTTTTCCGCTGCTGTTTTTGGAAGCGGTTTTATTCCAAGTAAAATTAAATATATTAAGTGCAGAGTGTCACACAGCATCGTTTTCTGTTAATCTGTAGCGGTGATGTGTTTATTATTATGGTTTATTCATCTGGCCATTGTCAAAAGACACAAATGTAATGTCCAAAAGGACAATATGGGGTGTAGTGTGTTATTACTGTTATACCCACATCACTGAATGAAAATAATATTAGATAAGGTAATGTAATTATACATAATATGTATTAGGCTAAATACTTACGATTTATAAACAGAAGTGGACTCTGTGGAGTTGTATTTTAGAAAAGCGTTTATTTCTGCGTGTGAGTGGCCACAGAAGACATGAGTTCAAGGACTCAGCAAGGGCTCAAGTCCCTGGAGCTCCCTCTTCCCCACCCACTCAGCCACCCACAGAGACAATGATGGCTCCTCCTCCCACCTTCTCACTCCCACCTACCTCCTTTTCCTGTCCTCCATTTTGACACTGAGCAATGAGGCCCACACTGACCTTGTAGCCACTTGCAAATATGCACCTGAAATATGCTGCTGAGCTCACCGCTACAGGAAAAGAAACACCTGCAGCTGTGCAGCTGACGGACCAGCACTGGCACAAACACGTCCTGGCAGACGCATTCAGTTATGCACACACACACTCACACACACACACACGTTTTCATATCATAGTGAGGACATCTAATTGACATAATGCTTTCCCTAGCCACTTACCCTAACCCTAACTATCAGAAATTAATGCCTAACTATAACCTAATTGTAACCCTGGCAATAAAACCACATTTTGAGCCTCAAAAATGCCTTCAAACTCATGGGCATGGGCATTTGGTCCCCACAAGTATAGTGGCATGCCAAGTTTCTGTCCTCACAAAGATCTCTAAACATGTACACACACACACTTACAAAGAGTGCATTTGCAGTAGGAAGCTGTTTCTAGGTGCCCCGTCTTCCCACGGGGCCTTCCTATCATCACAAGGGCCAGCAGTCAACATAACCTGTAGGCAGCTCTGCCATTTATTTTTCCTCTTCTCTTCTTCTCCACCTACTACACCTTTGGCATAATAAGTACTTGCAGCAGTGACATCATGGCACTGTGTGACACTCTCAGTCATCAGTGCTTATAACCCCGACCCATTTCCTAGGCATGACCAATTTATAACCTGCCCGCCTCACTGCTGCCTCCCAGCTGTCTGTGATGCCACACTGCCACTCGCTCCAGTGTTTGTTTATGAACCCCTGGTTTTCCAGTGAAGGGCATTATGAGAGGAATTACACAGCCAAACAGCTTGGCTCGGACCCCAATCTCATTCTTCACAGCTTGTCCGGGAGGATAGTGGCGGATTCAAACAGGGAGCAAGAGATTATTAAGGTGCTGGACTGTTTGATCACTCTGTAAAGTTAGCATATATGCTCTCACCAGGAAGAGAAGTTTTGTCATTCACAGGGCACCTGAAAATGTGCAGTGCAGTCAGGGCTCCCTTGCGAAAGTGGCTGCAATTGAAGTGGAAATGACAAAAGGGACTCTGGAGCCCAAGCTGCCAGGAAGGACTGAGAGCCCAGAGAGAAATAAGAAGAGCCACTCTGTAGAGGAGGAGGAAGGATGGTGATGCAGAGTTTTTCTCACCTTGGGGTACTCATTCACCTTGCCTGAGCAGCATGTGGTAGGCATAATAGGCAGAGGCATAAAAGAATATTTATGTTGTAATCTTAGTTGTTTATACCGATTATGTCCATAGTTAAACCAATGAATGAAACAGACCAAGGCACATTTAGCTTTATGTTTTTATATTTAAAGAATCCATCCATCTGCTTCCGCTTATCCTTTTCAGGGTCGCGGGGGGCGCTGGAGCCAATTCCAGCTGTCATAGTGCGAGAGGCGGGGTACACCCTGGACAGGTCGCCAGTCTGTCGCAGGACTAACACACAAGGACAGACAACCATTCACACTCACATTCACTCGCACATTCACACCTAGTGGCAATTTGGATTATCCAATTAACCTATCCCGACAAGCTAAAGAATCCTTAGAAAATAACCTTAACTAAAAGGCTGCTTGGTACTGTTAGAGTTTATATAATCTTAGTCTTTTTAAACATGTTTCAGAACCCACAGGCTGAGTGAAAATTACACGGTGCTCAAGGCTGGAGAAAATTCTGCCTTTGTGAAAAGTTGACATTTTAGAAGAGCACTGTTTCCACCTGACAGGGTACACAAAGGAGAGTGGCCTTGTACATGCTGGCAGATTTTCCTTTAGGAGCGTTTCGAGTTTAGCAGCTTTTGCACATGCATACATGCGCACACACACACACACACACACACACACACACACACACACACACACACCAATATAATTTGAAAAACAATACAACACTCAGCACCACGGTGCTAATGTTGGTAATTTATGCATATTTGAAGTGAGATTTGCTACAATCGTCAACCTCCAAGACCTTTTTTACATATTTATATTATTTCAAAGGATGTGCGTGGCTAACTATTAGGGCAGCGAAAACAACTAAATCCCCACATTTGTTTTGGGCTGCATCCAAAAGCAGCAGCTGGGCCGATTCTGGTGATAGTGAAACAACAAGCAGCCTCAAAACTTTTTGTCGTACAAACTTTTGTGTTATGTTGAATACTCTGCCATTCAGCCCCGATATAAATATAAACCAGGAGAAAGAGTGATGTTGAATGCACATCCAGAGATTAGAGAGATCAGAGAGACTGACTTGTTAAAGGTGGTATATGTGGGTGGCTTGCGGTGTGTGCTGGCATGATTACTTGCAGCAGGTGGGTGTGTGGAGTACAGTAACAGTACATAGTCAATTTGAGGACATGTCCAACACTTTTCAATTCTTCTTGCTGTAATACAGTCATTCTTCTAACGTATTGCTAAAGGATGCTTCATGTGGGTTTATGAGCTTTGTGTTTCCTGTGGAACATTGCCATGGGACCCTCCGCTGACAGCAAGCTCAAGGACAAACCTCAGTATTAAAGCACAGAGGAGAGTGCTGTAGTTTCACTGTATTTCTGTCTCTCTTCTTTTCCTCTTCTTTTTCTTTCCCTCTTTTTTTGGTTTTGACTTAGATTGCTGTTTCATATCGCTCAGAGTTCAATTCATGATATTAAAGGAATGACTCACCAGGTCTGGCTTTGCCAGGAAATAAAGACAAGCCTCACATTTTTTCCTGAGGGTGATCAATGCATGCGTGTTTGACCTTCAGCTTCCAAGTGCCCACCTCCATGTCATATCATGCAGTCCATAATGCCTCTATCCACTTGTTAAGTAATGATGTAGAAACCCTTTTTATCGTCCAAGGGTGTAACGTATTGGCTTGAGGCTTCCATACAGAGCTTGTTTTCTTGTTTTCAGCTGTCATTCCACAACTATACATTTTCTTTTTTAGAAATACTCGAGCTAGGCCTCAGGATCTCATCTCAGTTTTTTCATAGAAGTTATACAACTATGTGCTATTTTGGAATTAATTCATGATTCTTTGAAGGGATACAACAAAAAGATGCTGTACTCTTCATTGTGATATTGTTTTCCAGTCAAAATATAAGGTCAGTGCTGTAGTCTGTGCTAAAAAAGGATTGCAAGTGCTACAGCGGTTATGATAAATGCTCCAAGTAGAGCTGCATGAGGAACTGTGTTGGTTTAGATATTCTGTTGTGTTAACTGAGATGCTATTATACATTGTTGCATAACCTGCATGAGACAATAATATAACCCGCAGAACATATTCACAGACAAACAGTAACAGTCAAAAGTTTGGACACACTGTAGAAGTGCTGTACAGTAGATGTAGGCGTTGTTGGGATAGTGGGCCAGTGGTGCGTCATTGATAACAGCAATGCTCAAAACACACATACAGTATGCCAGGGGTAAATGCAGCAGGAGCAGAAGAAATCTTTCTGTTTAAAAGTCCATTATGATTTGCATGTGCTAAAAGACGTCAAGTTCCATATTTAGATGTAAGTACGGAAGATTGCAATATATTTATTTATTTTCTTATGAGGCTGCATGTGCATATTTCACTTCCATTACAGAATATCTCCTGAGACATTATGTGTACGCAGTTTATGTCTACATGAGGTCTGCATGTTTTGATGGTAGAAGCCAGCGTGTTTCTATATCTGAATGGCTTTGATTAGCGCTGATTAATAAGTCATGTAAAATGGCCAGACATGATAATAAAACAATTCATTTACTCCCTCTTCCACTTTGCACATCCTCCGATTCGCTCCTCTGCCCTTCTTTTTGCACTTTGATGAAGAAATTGTAATGACACACCATTTCATGAGAAAATAAATCGGTTTCAAACAAGAGTCCGCTTCATTCCAGGCCGACTTAATGCCATGTTGACCCCGATAACACTTATGAAATATACACGGCAGAGAGGGAAGACGAATAGATGGTGAGCTAAACCTCGGCTGTGCATATGTGATCCAGGTCTGGGCAGCAGCTGTCTAGGAGGCCTGCAGATACTGCCTGTACTGGTCTGGACATGGAATGTTTGCAGAATAACTATAAAAGGTGTGATAGAAGACAGACAAAGCAGGGGGAAAAAACATTTCATTTTGGAGCCATGAACATATCAAGCCTGGCTAAGACAAGCCATTAAATACATAAGGATGATTAACACCAACTCAGTTATTATGTTTCCACAGCAGAACACTAAAAATTCTTTAACACATCTTTGAATTCAAACAGCCTTAAGCAGTGTAAACATGTTTACATCTGTGTCAACAAACCTGCCCAAAGGCTTTTGATTATGATATTTGAACAAAAATAACTAGAATGAATTCAAATTACTGATCATAGAATCTTCTGATGTAAGTGGTTACAAAAAAATCTCTAAATATCATCCCATTTAAAATGTAATTAAAAATTTAATATGGAGTTGCCATAAAATATTCAGTAATAGTTCATGCGTTGTATCATTCCTGCTGTAGGCATTCCATCTAAGCGAGTTATTGTGCATGAAATGAGAGGAGGAGTAAAACAAGGCTCGCTGAGTAGAACGGAAAACGATCTGCCATACAGCGTAATGACCTGCCTTTCACTGCCTGTGTAATTTAACGCTGGCTCTGCAGGACACACTTCGTGGATGTGTAACGTACAGTGCTCTACACGTGGGGTCATGTAAGCCTTTAACGAGATAGGCAATGATGAGGATTTGAAAATTAATGAAACTTCCTCCAAGGAAAAACTTTCTGTTGTCTGTCACAACATTCAGTGTATTAGATGAGTATCCATCTAAATTTATAACCATCTATGAATTTATAACAAGTAGGTGGTGGCAAATATTTACTTTGATTAATTCTCTCTTCTGGACAGCATGGGTTTGACCATTGTATTTCTTTAAGTAGAAAAAGAACCTGTTCTTTTCTTGTTACACATTCAGTAACAAAACTTTATGAATTAATATATTTTTATTGGTAAAAATGAAAAAAAATGGCATACTTCTTTCTGGTGTACTCCACCACCAGTATGGATACGTACTACTAGAGTTCACAACACTGAACAATGCTTTAGGAGGAATTTCAAAAGGTCAATAAAACTCATGTTTCAATAACATTGAAATATTAAAGTTATAAATGTTTACCTGATGACTAATTAAGGGAACCTGAAGGTGTCACAAAATAGTCTACTCCTAGTACTAGTGCCAAGCCTGGAAACTGGAAGAGTTATATGAGGAAGAGCAGCTGGCATAAAGTCTTTCCTAAATCAAACATCAGCTGTGGTAACCTCTGTGCAGAGGGAGCAAGAGAAAGCACCTTTGCCTGATAGCCACATCAGCCATCTGTTAAGTTATCATTAAGTAAGGCATTAGTGCTTATGCCTAACAATAAAACAATAATATTAATGTTGGAGCTATGCAGCAAACATAATCAGTCCTGCCCATCTGGGATATAATAATAGATGATGTTAATTTAACAGGATATTACAATTATTTGTGTCTAAAAACTGTTCTGTTTCACTTAAGGATTGTTTGAGAAAGTCTGTCAGTAGCTAGACAGTCTACAGTGACAAAAATATGTCGATAGGTTACCACAAGCACAACACTACACCGTGACTTTTTGCACTACCAAAGAAAATCTTTAAATATTTGTTATTTAATAACAGGGCCGCAATAACCACAAACTTGGTCACATCATAGATTACTCTGCAGAGAACCAGACAAGGATTTTTTAACTCAGTGCAGGAATGTGACAAAATAAAAACTAATAAAGTAACACTAGATGATGATTCACAACACAAAATCAGTTTCTGTGCAGACAATTTAATATTGTATCTAAAATACCCACAAAACTCATTTCAGGAATTTTCAGTGCAATCAACAAATTCTTCAAAATCTCAAATGGGACAATCAGCTGGAATAAAGCAACCATACTTTGTGATGATGCATGGGACTCTACAGCTCAGCACCCTACCCTCCCACTTCACACTCACAACATTAAATATCTTAAATAGCTAGGTATTTCTGTTTACCCCAGGCTGTCAGAACTTTACGACTGCATTGGATCGGTTTTCCAGTAGCATTAATTGGCTGAAACAGTCAAAATCAAAATCCTTCCTCAAAGTTAGTACCCCTTTTAAATTACCAGTTTTACTGATAGCAGCCAGAGATATATGGTTGAAATCAAAAGACAAAATTATATTGAAAAAATAAGAAAGGCGAAGTTGCTAAAAAAAGAAAACAAAGAGTCAGTGATTTTCTGACTGCCTGGTTGAAAGCAAATAGAACTATCACCATATAAATGCATAAACATTTAGCACAAACCAGAATTCGTGTTATACAATAAGCCCGTTCACTGTACCATATCCATCAGAGTATGAATGTGTGTGCGCTTGCGTAGAAAAACCATTAAAAAGTTGTAAGAATGGGTGAATGAGCCAAATAAATAATTGGGTGCTCAGAGTAAAAAAGCTGATGTGCAACACAAACACACCAATTAGTAATTTTGATCAAATTTCCAAATATTTTCTTTATAAATTAAAAATATATTTCATTTATCATTTATACACATAACAGGTATATTCATATATATTATTTTCAGCCATCTTGAAAATAGCGGTGTCACTGATGTTGTTAGGTTAGATTAGATGAAACTTGTTAGTCTATTAATCCCTCATTTGGGTTCCTCAGGGAAATTCAGTTTCCAGTAGCACAGCACCGACAGAAGTTGCATGTTACAGATACAATAAAGGGGAATGAGAGTAAGGATATTAGCATAAATATAGCATATATACACAAATACACATGTATAAATACAGAATATATAATAGGGATAAAAAGGAATACCAGTGCATTGCACATTTGAGTGAGTCTATTTCACAGTGATTATTGCACAGTCGAATATAAGGAAAAAATACTGCAAATATTGCACAGTGAAAAAAAGCACTACAGCTCAGTTGTTCCCGCCCTCCTTTGTCCTCCTGTTTCCCCTCCCTCTCCCCTCCAATGAGGAGTTAAATAGTGTGATGGCGTGTGGGACAAATGAGTTTTTAAGTCTGTTGGTTCTTGACTTTGGGAGAAGCAACCCATTGCTGAATAGGCTCCTCTGATTATTTACGACTGTGTGCAGAGGATGCCCAGCATTGTCCATAATGTCCAGCAGTTTCTTTAGTGTCCTTTTCTCTGCCACTGTCACCAGAATGTCCAGCTTCATGCCGACCACAGAGCCAGCCTCCCTGATTCATTTTTCCAGCCTGGATGAGTCCTTCTTTGCAGTTGTTGTTTGTCTTTTTCTAATCTTTCTAATTTTTGTGTTTACAATTGCTTTGTCCTTATAGAAAATGGTGTCAAATATTGTTTTCCTGGGTATGAGTATCAAGCTTGAAATTTTAATATTGTGACAACCCTAGTGGGATTTGTAGTCTTGTCTCAAACTTATGAGAGAAATGTGATATTTGTTAAGTGGTTTGACAGATATATACAACAGTTTTTAATATTTTACAGTCAGTTTGTGTGATTTCTCTCCTAATGGATAAATTTGAGTATCATCTGCATAGTAGATAGCTCATAATATTAGCTAAAGCAGTGCTAATATTTGAAGTTTTTGTGTCTTGTCTTTTTTTTTTTTAACTTCTAAACGCCCAAAGCATGGGGTTTGGCCTTGTTAGTCAAGTGCTGGAACAAGAACTCTAGGTCATGCTCACAAGCTTAAAATATTCTGCTAATTTCTAAGATAGACGAAAAAATGTAGAATCCATCGGTAGTGCAAATTGTTTCAACCTGAAAAAGAACTCAAGTTTGTTGAAGTTCAATAGTGGCTCACTAATTGGTGAGACACACTGTCACATACACTGGTACACTGATAGGAACAGTTGGATGCTTAACAATGCAACATCCACACACCCACACCTACAAACCACCTCTCACTTGTTCTATGTGCATTCGCATGAGTTTCATGTCAGCAGTGAAAATGTACTTGGGTCTGTACCAGAGATGAATTCTTGAATTCTACATCATGTATGCAAATACCCACTGGTTGAAATTACACAGACAAAGCAAAGACAAATCTGTGTGTTAATGCCTTTTGTTTGAGTAATACGGTGAATCACAAAATGAGCTCAGTCATCACTCTTAGTGATGCTCGGTTTTGTTTTCTCTCTTTATGCACAGGTAAACAGGCAACACTGACATGCACGCAGGGAATAAAGATGCTGCTGCTCTGCAACACGAGATCACAAAGCCCCTCAGTGGGGAGTCGCAGGGGACTTTTTGGTTTACAAAACAAATTTTTTATTGTCTGAGGTCACAGACTTGTGTTTTTCTTCTCCCTCTGCTCTCAGTCCCTTGTGACACCGGCAGAAACAAATCCAGTTGTTGTTTCGCTTTACTTCATAGCTTCTTCATGTGATATTTCCTTCTTCTATCGCCCAATTCTTCTACAATCTTGTTTCCTTTATGATTCAATTGACAGTTTAAAATACAAGTTTTGTTTAGCACTCATGCTTATCGCACGTCTCCAAGGAGTCAGCGACTGCTGCTGCATCTGGAAACATTTTAACTGGTTCTCTATTGTCATTTTGTGTCAGGACACCAGCATCAGGGATATTATAATTACAATCCATCGTGTGTCCTCAGAATCCCGTTCACTCTGTACTGCTCCCTGCTGTTTGAAAAACAGGAGGATGTGGAAATTGTGTTGAGCTACAAGTACAATTTACTGTTATTCTGTTAAAGTGGAAACTGTTATTTGTGCATTTCGTGCTTGTTTTAAAGTTTGACAGCACACAGGGGTGCTACTGACATTTCTCATTTAAGTATAAGCGCCAAAACTTTTGAGGCAAAGCAATACCAGAATCACAAGAATTCAAACTTAACCTGCTGAACACTGGCAGCCGGAAATAACAGCATATACAAATGTCAGAAATCCTTCACAGACTCTCTTTCCATTCCTTTAACTTTGGCTCTCCAGCACACACACACACACACACACACACACACACACACACACACACACACACACACACACACACACACACACACACACACACAGCTCTTTGATTTGTCTGTGCATTGTGCTTGTTTGAGGCTTTGTCACCTCAGTGTGACGTGCTGTACCTCTCAGCTTCTCACGTATTCTCTTTGATATCAGTATGTCAATGTTAGTCCAACCTGCAACACAGCAGCATGTTCAAAGACAAGTCAAACATTCTGTGCAGCTCTTTGGCAGCTAATGAGCAGAACATGAGCCAAGAATCATTTCAGTGTTTTGTGTAATGTGTTAAACTTGGGGAGAGACATACTTTTGTGGTCAAGTTTGTCAAAAACTTGGTCAGTTAGTTCTTCTTTGTGTAATTATTTATAACATATATATATATATTCTGATTAAACGGGTCTGTCATGTATTCCCGGTAGAGCACTTTCCTACACTGCGGTTCACTACAGCTTCCAAAACTAGATTGGGAGGCAGAGCCTTCAACTATCATGCTCTTCTGACGTAGAAGCAACTCCCAGTTTACTTCAGGAGACAGATATCCTCTACTTTTGAGTGGTAGCTACTTTCAGCTGCCCCATTACTCAGAAAAGATCACCAGAGCAGGTTGTTTGATCCCTGGTTGCTCTAGTATCCATGCCATACTAATATCCTTGGGAAAGATACTAAGTTGCTTGCCGATGCTTTTATTAGAGTGGGAATGTATGCAAATAGCAGATAGAAGCACTTGAGCACAGAAAAAAAAATACCTGTATGAATGTGTGGATGAGGAGCGTTGTACACAGCAAATCCAGCATGTCCAAATTAACACTGTCGGATTTGATTTCAACACTATTAAAGTGTCTATATGGGTCCACACCAGAGAGTGTTAATTTAACTCTTTTTGGAGAGTTGGTACGTTAACTCTGATTTAGTGTTAAACACCAAATCTGTCTGGAGTTGATAATTTAACACTTGGTGTTAAGAGTTTATATATTAACTCTCAAAGAGTATTTTAGTTTAACTACGTAAGAGTTATCTTCTAATTCATTCTAAAAAGCGGGAATTTTACTGTTCTGAACTTCTAGAAATTTCTTTTGGAAATAAACATTTACTAAAAAGATGCAATGGTTTTTGAAAAACATTTATTCTGAACTGTGCACCACAATTTCAAAACATTTTCTGAAAGATGTAACAGTGTACATGTTCTCACTTTCATTAGAATTTTGTTTATCAAAAGGTCTGACATGGTAAATGCAAATAACAGCATTCTCATCACTTATTTCTTCAATACAATATGCATGTCCTTCATTCATCCCTTTGTGGAACTTCAACGCACTTCTGCTCTCCCCCATATTCCATCTTCACAAGCATATCCTGTGCGGAGATTGAATAAAAATTTGTTGACACTAATTAATGGCACAAATAATCCAGTAAACAATTGCAGCACAGTAAAAAAAAAGGAATCCTCTTTGAGCCATTACTTGTGTAAAGTATTTTCCCAAAAGACAAGGACACAGGCAACAGGTAATACTGAACTAAATGTAAAACCTCAACCTTTTTAATTTTTACCTAAACCGTGTGCACAAAACTCTGGAGGGATCTATGCTAACGTAGAATCGAGTCAGGACGTCAGCTACTGCTGTTTGCTCGTTTTTTGTTTTTTTTTATGGGCGATCGCTTTCAGGCTTCAAGTAGCACCATTATACCAACATTTCACATTCTACACATTGTTTTAGGTGTATTTGACCAAAAGTTTGACTGAAAATTCACATGCAAGCTTTTTTCAAGGCTGTGATATTTGCCCGCAAACAATACCTTTCAGCTAGCTAAAACAGACTATTATGCTATCAGCGAGCAACATGGCTAATGCCTTTCACACAGCTTTGTCTCAACTCCAAAGAGCCACAGAAGTAAAAGTTAATAGAAATAATTGAAACAATCTTTGAAAAAATGACTTACCAAGCATGGCAAACAACTCAAATATGTAGAGCAAAATGTTCTGAAACGGCTTCACTTCAGCTTCGATTGGAGCCGTGCTGGGGGCGGAGTCTGTGAATTCACTCTATTGGTGTCATAGCCCCTCTAGGAGTTCAGAGTTAAGAGGTCAAGAGTTAATGTTTCCATTGTAACACCTCCAGATTTGACAGAGAAACACTCATTTTTAACACTCGATTTTAACTACTATCATTTTACACCTCAGAGTTACATTAAAAGAATGTGACTCTGCTTAGAGTAAAATTAACTCTACTTTTGCAAGAAGACTATTAACACCAAAACATTTAACACTTTTGAATTTGCTGTGTATAAAGTGCTTTGAGTGCTGACATAGAGTAGAAAACTGCCACATTAGAAGCAGTCCGTCTACTGTGTTTGATATGGTGGATGAAACCGCAAAGGGATTTCTGTCTCCTCCCAGAAATAAACAAAGCATCATTCACTTGTTTGGCAAATGTGTTTACATTTAAATGCACCATTGCCTTTCTGTGTGTTCTAGTCCATAGGATTCACTTTGTCCTCTTCTCTTTCTGCTCCATCCTTGACCATGACAGTTTACATGGAACAATGTCTTCTCATCATAAATCATTGAATTTTTCCACACAGTTGAACATCTTTAACATTTTATTTGTTGATTAAGCCTATTATGGCCGATAAATGTGTATTTTTGAGTATACAAGCTTTAGATTCACTGTCTGTGGCTGGCAAGTGATGCTTCTCTACTTCCTCTTGCCTCAGGAAGTAGGTTAAAACAGTTAAGACTGTGGTGGTGTGGTGCATAAGCTGTGCCCAACCATTTAGCTGAAGTTTCTGATGCTCAATGTAAAAATCAAACTCGGTGATTACAGGAAGGATGACAGTTTTAAGAGACATGAATATTGATATTGTTGGGTTGAAATTTTAATGTATTGTTATAAATAGGAATAAGAAAATGACAAAAACTTGTGTCCTTCTCTTTTTTTTCTTTTTACACTTTTATTGATCCATCAGTTTCTATAACTCATGACAGCACACATTCAACCTGACAATGATCACTGCACAGGTCTGTGGCTTTGATGAGTCTGAGCTCATGTGTTAAGTAAACAAATCCAACTTGTAAAAAATAAAATAAAATCCTTAATAATCGAACCGGGTTGTAGTCATCATATTTCTGCGATACAGAGGTCATGACGTTTGGTCCACTTACTTTTAAATTTGGGTAGATTCTAGTTTCAGTGTGAAAAACGCATGTGTCTGAGCACCAGGCAAAGATCTTTCTGCTCTGAAGTTGACCTGCAGTCAACCTGAAGCAATTTCACTGGTATTAGATTTAGTGAAGAGTTTTAGTGCTGTGGTGTCCAGCTAGTTTCCTAGGCATTTTCAGTGCTACAATAAATTTCAGTGGGAAACAATGTGCTGGAGATATTGAAGAGCTACCAGCTAAGAACCAGGATGAAAGCCAACTCCTATTTAAATGGAAAGAGAAATACAGCTATATACTTTATTAGATCCTACAAATGTCAGTGCTGCAGAGAAGCTGTGCTGATTGTGGATGAACCCCATCTCTCACTAGCTGCCCGAGCATTCTTCTTCTACACAAAGCTATCATGAAGCAACATAGTTCGCAGGACAAAGTCTGCTGGGTATTTGCGGTTTAAACACTAGCTAGCTTTACTGCTGGAAAATATCAGAAATAATTGGCCATTAGTGTATCTGGGGTAAAAGAGCATAATGAAACATTTTTCTTTTCAGACAACACTGTTGTTTGTCTGCATACGAGTGTACATGTCTCCATATCTGTGTTTGTGTGTATGTTTGAGGAAGTAGCATTAGAGAGTGACGTGCACAGTGATTACTACACAGTGGGTTACTGACATTAGGCATTAGGCTCTCCTGTGGTGGAGGCTGTGAAATTGGGCTCATTATGGTGTCTCAGTTCAGATCCAAGCCCGACTGGCTTGCCTTTGCATGGCTCCTGGTTATTGTCAGCTGAAGCAGACGGAGAATCAGCAGAACAAATCTCATTAAGGGAAAGGCGAACTTAGAATAGGAGCTAAGATCAAACTGTGAGCAGTAAATATTGACAAAGTAAGGCAGCATGCCAAACAAAGTGACGCCAATCACATTTGTTTGTGACCAGCAGTTTGTCTCTGTTCACTTGCATTTAAATTGTACTTACAGGTTCATACTGTTCAGTAAAAAGGGTTTCTTAAGATAAAAATATGTAAACTTTTAAATCAGAATGAACTAAGTTACAAACAGTCAAGATGTAGATGGTGAAATTGTGGCAAAGAAATTAGATCTCTCAGAACTTGGAACTTTGATGTCTGTGATCACAAGATTTGACAAGACCTGTACAGAAACCAAGGTGACAGCTAACAAAAAGCACATCCTCAGTGACATCGACTGCAACATTAACTAATCCTGGAACATTTGGAGTCATGCTTCTTGGAAGTTTGCACACTGACAACTGAAAGTGGAATAACACTGCTGATAATATTCCTCATCAGACAAGGAGTTAAGAGAACCTAATTCATATGGACAATTATGAATTTATATATCTTTAAATATGTAAAAGCACCCACACAAACACACACACAAACACAATCACACACATTTTTTTCCAAATCAGGTGACTGACATAATAAACAACAAATCAGTTACTATTGCTTCCGCTTAAGGGCTAAAATAATGATGCAGCATCCTTTTTTTCATATTTTTTTTTATTTACCTTCTGCTCTATGTGATTTTGTAAAAGTCATTTGGAAGCGGTTTAATACGATCTGATATGATAATCTACTGTATCAGGATGCTCAGTCTGTCTGTCTTTATTTGCCATATTCAGTGAACCACTTATTGCAGCTATCTGTCAAAACATAAACATTGTTTGAATCCAATCCCAAATCATAAACTATAAGATGCAGATGATTTATTACTTTACCTGCAGCCAGGATCTATTGTAGTCTCTGCCTGCAGCCACCAACCTTATAAACACGTTTACCACCACCTCAGATTGCACTATTAATTGGTTAAAGTTCATTGTTCTTCCTGTGTGTCATCATCCTTTTCTCTTCTGTTCTCTGCATGCTGGCAATATGAGATATCCTTGTCCTCGTCTCCTAGAGTCAATCAATCTTAATTTCAGTCGACTTCTCAAAACTATAGAGTAACCTGAAGACTTTCAGCATTGAATAAATAAATCTACCAATATTTGCCATAGGAAGAATTCATACAGTTAAAATAACTGTATTATCTATAATTGACTCTCTTTTCCACAATAACTAGCCTTCGCATTCCTGTTTCAGATTTTTAGACTGTATTTAGAATTATGAAAAGAAGAAAAATGAAGAACTTTAAAGAAAGCTCAAAGCACCACTTCTAGGCTGGACTACAGTAATTCATTATCAGCCAGTTGTTATAAACACCTGAAAAGCCTTTAGTTGATCCAGAATCCTGCAGCAAGATTACCGACAGGGACTAGAAAGAGAAGGCATGTTGACTTTTCTTCATTGACTCTCTGTTAAATTCAAACTTGAATTTAAAATCCTTTTCCTCACATACAAGGCCTTGATTAATCACGCCCCATTGTATCTTAAAGACCTCATAGTACCACCTCAACAGAGCACTTTGCTCTCAGACTACAGGCTTACTGAAGGCAGAACCTTCATCTTTCAGACTCCTTTTCTGTGGAACCACCTCAAGCTGCAGTAACAGAAGAGGGAGATATTGTATTTCAAGCCAACATAACGTTTCTGACTATTAAAGACTCTGTAATGTACTTAGTTGTATGAATATGAAGAAATCCTTGTAGAAATATGAGTGGTATTGAGTGACTGCAGAGAGTTTAACTGCTTTACGTCCCACTTCATCACTGCTGCAGTAGCAGCAATAAAGCAGAATTCACAGCTCTCACTAAGTGGACAGTCAAAAGTGAGCTCTGACCTCATGTCTCACATGGCTCAGGACCAGGACAGGACAGGTTGCCAGTCTGTCTAACATATAGAGACAGACAACCATTTGCACTCACATTCACACCTGTGGCCAATTTAGAATCACCAATTAACCAAACCCCAGTACCTACCATACTTCCCTCGTTAACACAAATACCAAATCACATGGCAGCAACTCAGCACATGTGGATATGGTCAAAACAACCTGGTAAGTCTCAAACTAAACATCAGAACTGAGCAGAAAGATGATTTAAGTGACTTGGAATGTGGTATCTTTGTGGGTGCCAGATGGGCTGATCTGAGTATTTCATAAACTGCTGATCTACTGTGATTTTTCCTGGGAGAATAGCCAGACTGCTTAAAACCCATACAAAGGCAACAGTAACTCAAAGAACTACTCATTATAACCATGGCATGCAGAGAACATCTCTAAATTCCCAACACAAACCTTTAAGGAGATGGGCTCCTGTAGCAGAAGACCACAGGAGTGCCAACCAAGTCAGCTAAGAACAGGAAACCTGGGGTCCGTTCTTCCTACCTCGCTAAGTAAGTTAGCTGGATTTGATTGTTGACGATTTCGCTTGATCTTGGATCGTTCGGTTCTCCAAAGCTCATCCGGGACTTGCTGTCATAGCAACAGATCCGTAAGCGTAAACCTGCTCGGGAGCAGGCTTACTTTATGTAAACAGGATTAGATCGCGGCCACTCAGGTATGTCCGCTTCATTTATACGAAAGCAACAGCGATATTTTACCACTGTTTTACCATAAATAAATATTATCAATGTAACTAAAGTTAATGCAGTACTTGAACCTTTCATTGATTCCATACAGATACATACAGGTCATTTCCTAAAAAAAGGGAAATGTACTATTAATCATTCTATTACATGTATTTGATTATTACAGATTATTAAATCCATATTTCAGAGTAGTAATTGTAAATTACTTTGTGTAATCAAGATGAGAGACCACGGCTATAAAAGCGAAGGTGGATTTGGGAAGTCTGTCGCAGTCATATCCTGTCCGTATACGCGACCAACCCATTGCGGAAGGTGCAAGATTGATAAGGAGAGTTTTCAGAACTCAGCGTATATTGCGGGACAGACAGGATCCTTTAGCTCAGCGCGACAGTGTGCTCATTGAGAGATATCGATTTTCCGGTGAGGGTATTATTTACTTAACCAACTTGTTGACGAGGGGGTGCAGGACCACCACCTGTCTTTTTTTGCGCTGCCCTTTTCTTGGTTGCTGTTATAAACAAACAAACAGATTATTTCAGGGGTTCTTTTCCAAGAGACTAAAAGCAATATAAGTGATAAATATTACCATTCTGTAAAATATTCTTATATTGCACTTTCACTTGTTCCCATGTTCTAGTGGGTCCTGTCGTGGCTCTAATGTGAAAGAGGATATAATGTAATATAATATAATATAATATAATATAGTGTAATATAATAAATTTACCCTACCGCCTACTGGTGTTGGCCAGAGGGGCCGATGGCGCGATATGGCAGGCTGGCTTCTGTCAGTCTGCCCCAGGGCAGCTGTGGCTACAACCGTAGCTGCTTCCACCAGTGTATGAATGTGAGAGTGAATGAAGAGTGGTATTGTAAAGCGCTTTGGGTGCCTTGAAAAGCGCTATATAAATCCAATCTATTATTATTATTATTATTAAATTACTTACGAGTTTAATTTGTCAGCAACTTTCTGCCAGCCCTCTCTCCTTGCTTTTGCAGCTTTTGCAGCGTTCCCTTGCGTTTTAATTAAACTCTGAAACTCCTGAAATCCCTCACTCAAGAGTTCTTGCTCTGCTGCCGAAAAATACCGAGCGCGCTCCTTCGACATTTTCGCCGACCAATCAAAGGTTTGCCGATCAATGTTTCTACTATCGATGCGTAGCCCCTTTTAAGCCACCCAGTGATCTCACATTACTTCATCCAGGTATACTAATCGTCAAGAACAGGTGTGTTCGGAGAACCGGAATAGCGAGCTCAAAGTTAGCGCGATGCTTTGATCTTGGATGTGTCATTTGATCTTGGATGTAGTAAGCGAGGTACGAAGAACGGACCCCAAGTCTACAATTTGGACCAGCTCACAAACATTGGGCAACAAAACATTGTAAAAACATCGTTCAGTCTAATGAGTCTTGATTTATGTTGGGACATTCAGATGGTAGGGTCAGAATATTACATAACAGCATTAAATCGAGCATTAAATTCCACAGCTTGTATGATCACAGTGTACCCATCTTCTGATGGCTGCTTCCAACAGGATAAAGCTCAAATCATAAAAATGATTGTTGCACTTGTCTCTGTACTAGGATGGCCTACACAGTAATCTCATCTCTAGCCATAGAGCAGATTTGGGTTATCATTTAATGAGCCAGGTGTTCCTAATAAAGTTATGTTCTCATTTCACCATGTTTGACCTTTTTTTTTTTTAAAGTCAGGTTTTTGTGAAATGAAGAAAATATCATAAGAATCAATGGCTGGAGAAAGTAAAGCCATACACATGTTTATTGATATAATATCCTGTGGCACTCACATCCAAATTAGCCTTTACACTTTGGTCTCAAAACCCCACAAAAATATACCGTATGCCTAAATTTGTACTTGTATGACATTAAACTTCCGGCTTTATTGCTTGGACTATTTCACTGATCAATCAGCATAAGTTTAACATTTCAAAGAACAGACAACATTTGGGAGAAAAGCACTTATTCTTTAGGTCTTCTTTCTGACAGTCAAATTTCCAACATCTAATTAAATCTAATTGCACGCTGGCAGCAGTAAAGCTTTATGGTTGTTGATAATTGGTCCCACATTAGAAACCATAATTACCAGTGCGGCCGCATCATCATCATCATCATCATCATCATCCGTTCCTTTTTTTAGCAGTGGAAATATTCGGTTCCAGCTCTTTCTGTGGCCTCTGTGCAGGCAGGTGTGCGCTCACGTTTGCATACTTGAGTGCTCTTGTGTGCTAAGCTGCTTTATTATAAACATATTTGGATTAAAAAGGAAGACATATGCACATGGCTCCTGTTCAATGAATGCTATTCTTGCATGTCCTTTGGAATCAGGAAAAAGTGCTTGAATAAATAGAACAGAGTGAACACGGTACTTTACTTTGATTAACAATAGCTGATATCTTTTATGAATGAATGACTTCACACCGCTGGACATGTTATCTTGAATGTATGCCACCTCTATCTATAAATAACGTTCAGATGACAATGGTGATAGGAAGAATGGGCAACGCAATGCAGGCATTGTGCACTTTGTCACTGTGCGAAGACTCCTCTGCCTGCAGTCGGTGATAAGGCGAACATATTTATGTCTGCACACATTTCCCTGCAAAAATTGTGTGTACTTGTTATCTACAATACGAGGGTGTTAAAGTACATATATGCATTTTAAAAGAAATGCATTTTCAAGACATATAGATTCTTTTTGCAAATGCACAAAAAATCAGTCTTTATCAGCTTGCTTGTTTTTTCTTTAATGTTTTCTTACTCAAACTCCACAACTCTTGAATCAAAGAGAGATTCACACAGGACTGATCTGCTACTTTTTATTATTTTTATTTTTCCCACTGCAACTACAGTTCAGGTTTACGTGAATTGAATGTGAAGACCTGAAAATAAACAGCACTTTAGGGCCTCAGGACCCATCACAGGATATACACTAAACTAGGAGTAAGGAGTGGGGCTCAAAGGTAAACACTGACTACCATGTGAAATATCACTTTTCTAGTCTGTCTAGTCACTCAAAGTCCTTTAACTACAAGCATTTTTATTTATCTAATGTATGCACATTCACTGACCAATGGATGCGTGTGGTTTAGTATCTTGCCCAGGGTCACTTTAATATCCAGAGTTAGGCTCTCTGAATGAGCCAGAGATTAAACCTTAACATTATAGTATGGATGGTAAAATTTCACAAAGCTTCATAAAGTATAGTAAAGGTATTGTACAAAACAGCTGATTCTGGGGGGTCCAGAGGGAGGCCCGGATTGTTTTATGCATGTAAAGAATAACAGATCACCATAACATTAACAGGCCAAAATCAGTCTTATACTTTTAAAATGGACATGGTTCACTTTTGCAAAGTTTTTTTTTAATGAGAAATGTGTAATTTGAATCAAGTATTCCTTTTTGTTTTTTTTAAATATACAAAGTTTATTACAGTATATTTACAGTGTTTATTTGTTTTTAAGACCCTTTTGCATGTTGCATAAGTTATCTAAGGGTAAGTAATGAACACCTTTGATGCAATAATTCTTGCAAATGACTTGCAAATAGCAAGTCATTTGCAAGCCACAATTTACAAAAAGAAAAACACACAATTAAAAACCACATTATAATTTAGGACACAGAGTGCTGTGCAAAGTCAGTCCAGAGCTTTAAAGTCAATATTTGACATGACTACCTTTATTCTTCAACACAGTCTGCACTCTCTTAAGCCTTTAGCTTTTAGCAGTAGTTCTCCAGGTTTCTTGATGGACAATCCAAAGCTCTTCTTTGGACTCTGGCTGCCTTTTATTCTGTTCTTTGTCAAGATAATCTCACACACCTTAAGTAATGTTGATCAGGTACAAGGACTGGACTGAAAATGAGTGAAAATCAGCAAAAGACAAAGAAAAACTTTAAAAGACCTTCAGAAATCCTGAGAAATGCTAGCTCAAGACCAATAAAAAAATACAAGAGATTCTGGTTCTTTGGAAGCAAAATATAAAAAAGATGAGGGATGGCTCAAAATCTTTCCACAGTACTATATAATAGCACTCCATATTGCACGGCAGTGATGTGTACCATCAGAAAGACTCATGGGTGCTGAATTTCAGATATGTTAGCACAACTATTTAGAACAGGGTTACGACAATGATAATTCTTACTTAAGAATAATTAGTAATTATTTGTAATTAATGAAATATCAGAAAACATTTTTTTTAAATGTCAAAAAGAAACAAAAAAGAAAAGAAACAAAGTATTGAATCCTCATATTTAGAAGGCAGAACCAGAGGATGTTTGGAATTATTGGCACCCGCAGTGATTCCAACTCTGATTTAAATACATGAATAAAAATAAGACACAATTTGCATCAATCTGCTTGTGAAACTTAATAAATCTGTGATTCATCTTTGTTGCTGTACAGCTGATCAAAGTTGAATTCAGGGAAAATTGTTGGTTATGACAAACACAAATCATCAAGCTCTCTCAGTTTGTATAATAGCCTTGTTCTGTATCTGCACAAAGTCAGTGACGTGTCACACCAAAAGCAGCAACTTTTCAGATGCTCAGTTTGGTCAGTAGACATTAAGTCCTGTCGTGTTATTCAATTATACACGGGTCCACTGTACGATTCATAACCACACTTTATTTTCTTGTTCTTGCTCTGCCCCACATAACATAACATTCTCTACAGAAACACACCGGTCTCGCCCTCTAGCTGCCATCAGCCTAACTACACTGACCGGCTGCATTAACATCTACTGTACAATGCAATTACACCACATCTCCCCTTTCTAGAATCAATGGGTAGACTACCATTGACTCACCAGACCTTAGAGGGTTATTCTGCCTCCGTGGCTGGAAGGTCTGGTCCTGCGCTTACCTGTAAGGAATACTATATAATGAAAATCTTAACTCTAATTAACCCGTTAAGTAACACAAATTCTTACATGCTAACTTGTCACACCCCCTGCATTTCCCAACTTCTGAACATGCATATTTGAAAATGACAACCTTTTAGCTTTTACACTTTTACCCATATTGTGCAAACAATACTACGAAAGAGGGGTATTCTTGTATAAAACAGTCCTTTCCATCTTATCCGTTATAAGTCCAATCTGGTTGGTCTCACAACCACTCTTCCGGATCTGGTTCTGGGTGTAGATGGAAGCTCTGGAGAAACTGTCTCTGGCATGTCCGTGGAGCACTGCTCCCCGGCTTCTGCAGATTCTGGCTCCCCATTATTGCTCTCAGTTTGGTCTGGAGAGTGTTTCATGGGAACAAGATGCCGACGATTCCGCCTAATTGTCCCACGAGGTCCCTCCACGAGATATGATCGTGGTGTGGAGTGGCTTCCAATAACGGTGCCGCTGGCTCTCTGGTCTGTTATCCACACTTCTTGGCCTGGAGTGAGACTGTCGAGGCTGCGTGCGCGATGACGAAGGTTATATGACTGTGCCTCTTTAGTCCTCCTCTCCTTTTCCCTCCGGGTGACAACCACACTATCAGGAAGTGCGGCGTCTAGCAGAGATGGCAGTATTGGCACTGTGGTGCGAAGCCGTCTCCCCATCAAGAGTTGGGCTGGACTATAGCCATTCTGCAGTGGGGTGGCTCTGTAAGCGAGCAGAGCCAAGTGTGGATCAACAGCTTTCCGCAATAGATTCTTGACAGTCTTAACTGCTCGTTCGGCTTCGCCATTGCTTTGGGGATATTTCGGGCTGCTTGTAATGTGACAGAAGCCATACACTTTTGCAAATGTCTCAAAAGCTGCCCCTGAAAACTGTGGCCCATTATCTGTTACCAGCTGCTCGGGGATCCCATGTCGTGCAAAAATCCCTTTGAGATGATGGATCGCGTCCTCTGACCTTGAAGGTGTGAGAGGGGCAATCTCAACAAATCTTGAGGCATAATCCACGACAAGAAGGTAGGTTTTCCCTCTCAGCATAAACAGATCGGCTCCTAGCTTTTGCCACAGCCGCCCCGGATACTGTGATGGCATCAGCGGTTCTGTGTGGTTTTCTCTCACTTGGCAACATGTCCGACAGTTAAGGACAAGCTCATTTATCTGCTGGCTTAGCCCTGGCCACCAAACCGACTGTCGTGCTCGCTGTCTGCACTTAACCACTCCCTGGTGACCTTCGTGCAGTCTGGTGAGCACATCATTTCTCATAGTTGCAGGTATAACCAACCTGTCCCCTTTGATTAGCAGACCATCATGTACGGTGAGGAACGCCGGTTCTGCCCAGTACAGTCTTAGCTCTGGTTCGCTGTTGAAATGTGTGGGCCATCCTTCCTCACACAGCTGCATCACGCGAGCACATACGCTGTCCCTCTCCAGCTCTTCTCTCAGCTGCTCCAAGAAATTGTTGCTAGCTGGCAGATTGTCCATCAACATGTCCACGTAAATATTTGTGCTCTCCAACAACTCCTTGTCTTGAAGTGTTTCTTTTGCTTTCACTGGAGATTGTGAGAGCGTGTCAGCTGTCCACAGGTGTTTGCCTACATGCGAAATCGAGTAGGAATATCGCATGAGGCGCATCCTAAAGCGTTGAATTCTGGGAGGGAGCGCATCCAGAGTTTGTGCCCCCAGCAGACTTAGCAGCGGCTTATGGTCTGTCTCCATTTGAAAGTGTTTGCCAATAAGAAAGTTGCGGAACCGCTCACAAGCCCAGGTCAGACCTAAAGCCTCCTTTTCAACCTGAGCGTATCTCTGTTCCGTTGCAGTGAGGGAGCGTGACGTGTAGGCAACGGGTCTCCACTCCTCGTCCCATCTTTGAAGCAGCACACCCCCTAAGCCATACGATGATGCGTCCGCTGACACCTTGCAGTCACGGCTTGGGTCATACATGGCCAACACTGGCGGTGATGTGAGCGCATCTTTCAGGTTCTGAAATGCTCTAGCCTGGTCAATGTCCCATCTCCAGCAGTTTTTCTTAGACAGTAAGTCTCTTAGAGGTTTGTCCTTCTCTGCGAGCTGTGGGATAAACTTTCCAAGCTGGTTAACCATTCCCAGAAAGCTCCTTAACTCACTCACACTTTGTGGCTCCTTCATCTCCCTCACAGCCTGGGTCTTGCTTGGGTCAGGGCTGATACCGCTGGCTGAGAGAACATGCCCTAAAAACGTCACCTGCTGTTTCGCGATGTCGCACTTGTTAATGTTCAGGGTGATGCCAGCTTTTTGGATCCTGCCCAGCACAGCGTGTAGGCGAGAGTCATGCTCCTCCTGCGTTCTGCCCCAGACCAGCACGTCGTCCATGTGGCAAACCACCCCTTCCATACCATCTGTGACCTCTGTGACCATCCTGTTCTGGAAATGCTCCGGTGCTGAAGCAATCCCGAAGGGCAGTCTCTTGAAGTAATAGCGCCCAAACGGTGTGATGAAAGTGGTGTATTTGGCTGAGTTTTCCGTCAGAGGTATCTGCCAAAACCCCATGTTAGCGTCCAGCTTGCTGAATATGCTGGCACCAGCCAATCTGCCCAATGTTTCCTCCACCGATGGCAGTATGTACTTCTCTCGACACACAGACTCATTGAGGTGTGTAAGGTCGACACATATGCGTACATCTTCTGTCTTCTTCGGTACCACCACCATGCCTGAGCACCAATCAGTTGGCTCCTCAATCCTGCTGATCACCCCTAGTTCTTCCATACGGGCCAGCTCCTGCTTAACTTTGTCCATCAGAGGCAACGGGATTCTCCGTGGCGTCTTCAAGGAAAAAGGTTGAGCTCCAGGTTTCAGTTTGATGTCGTACGGCTGACGTACTTCACCGAGACCACTGCACAGCTTTGGGTAGCACTTTTTAAGCGTCTCTATAGTTATGCTCTCCAGACGAGCCACAAGCTCCAGCTTGCTAATAGCAGGTCTCCCCAGCAAAGCAGTGTGCAGGTGTCTGATGACAAAGACATCCTCAAGTATTTCTTTGTCTCCCTTCCTCAGTGCAAGCTCACTGACACCAACGACATCCAAGCGACTCCTCCCAGGACCCAGCAGAGCCTTGGTTGATTTGTGGAGACTGGGGAGGTGGTTGTGTCTGTAGAGCTCCTTAAACACCTTAAGGGGTAGGACTGTCACATCGGCTCCTGTATCAATTTTAAATGACACGTTTTTGTTGTTTATGCTTAAGTCGACAGTCCACGGCTCACCCTCACACTTAACACTGCCCAGGAACAAACCATGTTCATCCTCTTCAACCTCATGCACTGTTTTTGGTGCCCTGCATACACGCCTGTAATGTCCTTTTTTTCCACATGCATGGCATTTCACTTCATTCGCTGGACAATCCTGCTTTGAATGGGATGGAGCGCCACCACATTTCTGACAGGTTGGCCCTTTTCTGCCGTCTTCTCGGAATCCACGTGTTTTAGCTTGACGACTATCAGTCTGGAGCAGTTTGGTTCTAACAGGCTTACGACTGATTTTATGCACTCTATCTACTGACTTAGCATCGCTAGCCTCACCTCTAGAGTCACCTCGCAAGGAGGATTGTTGTCGCTTTACCTCTTCACTTTGCCTCGCCATGTTGATAGCCCTCTGCAAAGTCAAATCTGGGTCAAGCTGCATGCGTTCTGACAGTCGTTTGTCCGTGAGACCGACAACGAGCCTATCACGTATCAGCTCATCGTGTAGCACTCCATAGTTGCAATGTTCTGCTAGCGCATACAGTGCTGTCACAAAAGCATCCACTGTCTCATTGTCTCCCTGTCGGCGCATATTGAATTTGGCGCGCTCATAGATCACATTTTTCTTCACAATGAAAAAAGCCTGGAAACCATCTAGTACCCCCTCGTACGTTGTCCTTTGCTCCGCTGTTAAACTCTGACCGCGAAGCACATCGTCCGCCTCATCTCCCATGCAGTAAATCAACGTGTTGACTTGGTTTTCCTCCGAGCTGACGTTCAAATTACTGGCGAGACGGAATCTCTCGAACCTCCGTATCCATTTGGACCACTCCAAACCTGTGTCGAGCTCCGCCAGACACAGGTTCGTTCAGTCGAGGTTATATGGATCAGTACAGGACTTCTGACACCATGTCGTGTTATTCAATTATACGCGGGTCCACTGTACGATTCATAACCACACTTTATTTTCTTGTTCTTGCTCTGCCCCCACATAACATAACATTCTCTACAGAAACACACCGGTCTCGCCCTCTAGCTGCCATCAGCCTAACTACACTGACCGGCTGCATTAACATCTACTGTACAATGCAATTACACCACAAGTCCCACTGAATGTACACTGCTAGACCTCCACCTTTTCTAGAGCACTTCTGGAGTTCCCATTAACATCAGTGCCTGGCAGTTGTGTATTGTGTTTATTGGATTCATTATGCAGCTGCAGTGCAGAGTCTGGGACAAATGTCCAAATTAGATTTTATCCCAGCAGCTTCTGTACATTATGAACTCTTAACAGCAGTCACGCAGCGTGCTCCTGCTTGAGGGGAAAAGCATTTTCAAGAGTTCAAAGGTCAGAACGATCTTTAAACTCCATTTAAGGATTCCAGTGGTTTTGCCACAGTGAGAAACAGCTATTCCATGTCTGTCATTTTGTGGTACTTTGAGCTCAGCTTTGCATTTTGCAAAAACACTGAAAAGCAAATCAGATGCTCTAATGTGGTGATTAGCCAGTGCCGCTGAACACAGTACTCAGTTTGACCTGAATTTGGGTCCTGGTGGGTACTCCTGTGGGGAAATAAATGACTCCTCAGCTTTTTTCACTGATTTGTTACAGATCAAGGCAGAAAATAAGCTCATTGCTCAATCACAAACAATTCACAGGCAAAGCAAGGGTATCCTTTTAGTTAATATAAAATGATGAAGAACTTTTACACATGGCAGCCAAGATATCAACTTTTTCAAGTTCTGTGATTGTGGCCATTTTTGCTTATTTTCCCCCATGAAAAGTATCTAAAAATGTTTTTTACGAGGTGTCACGAGGTGTCACTACTCTCTTTCTGTTTGACCTTATACCATCAGTAAAACTTTTTATGTCAAATACCCTAATGGTTTTCAAGGGCAGTTCTACAGTGAGGTAAATTGTCGGTCCAAACAACAATAACTAACTTCCCGCTGTTTTCACAACACCAGCATTCACTGCCTTTTTCACATAGCATATACGTATATTTATATTAGTCGAATACTGTAAGTTACTATACATGCCTTACCCTCTCCACCAGCCTCTCCTCGCTTCACAGTGTGAAAACCTTTTCAGTTTGTTTTGATTGTTGCCTTCACATTCATGTTTAAGTGCCTGTGTGAAGGTGTAACATGCAAGACATCCCAGACGGCAGCTAGAGTTGTTTTTTTGTGTGTTTTTTCCTTTCGAATATCATACCTAGAGGTCTCCAGTTCAACCTTTGGTGATGAGTCTTTGATGAAAAATAGAGGAGTTAGCAGTCAATGATACAGCCTGCCTGCAGTTCTGAGGAAAACTCTGTCAGCTCATGAATACTTCAAACTAAATCATCCCTATAGACATTTTAAAGAACAACATTTGTAGAGCTGTCATTTCAGTGACTGCTTTATTACTGTTGTTTTTAAACGAACTACATTTTCATGTTTGTATACGTAATTTTGTTCAATACATTATAGTAATGCTGTTTACATTTTGTGTACTTCCACCCATTTATCGCCTATATGAGTATTTTTTTCTAGTTTATTTCATACTCGCTGTCTGCATGTATTTATATGGCCTGCTCTCGCCTTTGTATTCTATTTCTTCGCTCTGTCTTGTTACTGTTTGTGGCTCCATTGACCCCGTTCCAGGGCGATCATTAAAGTTTCATCTTATCTTACATCTAAAGGCCAAGAAGGATAGAAGAAAAAAGCCATCTGAACTGAGAAATGATGGTGGATATCAGAAGTGTTAATCACAGTCTACATCTCGTCCTGTTGTCCCTGTGTGCACCATCTGACACGGCAGGCGAGCTTAAGCCAGTCTCCATTTATATTGAAAACTTGATGGAACAGTGAAATCAGGGCACAGTGATGGAAATTCTGGCCTCTATGTGAGAGATGTCTTCTTCTGTCTATTTTAGTTGACCTATCAGTTAGGTAGAAGTTTTAAGAATTTGACCCTTTATTTCTCTGTCCTTAAACCTACAGTACAGAACAGAGAAAAAATCTGACCTTAGCCATCAGTAAAACTCTGCCTTCATGTTTTATTTCATATGAATTAATAGCTTTCGAGACCTGAAAACATCTGGTAAACTACTATGTTTTTCTTGTCCAAATACTTCTCACTCACCATTTGATCCTAGACGAAAAGGTTTGATCTTTTTTGTCTTATCAAACAAAAACGTGCACAATTCTTATTTATAAAGTTTTACTTCAAAGAATGCCCAATTTCCTCTTCTCCCTTGGTACATTTAAATATAGTACTTACAATGTCAGGTCACAGGACATTTTAGCACAAGTTGCACCTCTTAATAACGCTGAACTTAGCCAAACTAGGTTAAAAAAAAACTGCTTTATACAAATAAAATGAACTGAATGAAAAATAGAAACTACATTCTCTCTTTTTTAATCAGAATATTTTAAAGGTTATATTTGCAATATACCTGCAGTATGTATTTGTGTTTTGTTTTATGTCTGTCTAGTCTCAGATTGTATGTTTTCTGTTCACAAAGCAATCCCCATCTCAATGAGATTTCATTTTTAAATAAAGAATTTTAAATGTAATAATAATTTGCCAAAGGCCAATAAACTGAATGCCATTTCAGCCCCTTTTAACATGCACTCTTTTTCATTTCCCTATTAAAATATGAACTGAATATGACTATTTTAATAGAACAATCTCATGTCTTTGCCCCTTCAGTTGCTCACCTCACTAAAAGATATGACTGTTTTGGAAAATGTCCTAAACAGTGAAAACATAAGGGGGAAAAACTGCAAACGGTGAAGGAGAGGAAGCCTCTAAGACATTAAAATGGGATCCAAACACAGACTCACAGTTTATAAACTATATTTTGATAATTATGTGATATGATTAAAAAGTGGTGGGTGTGTCCCCATAGACCATAATTACCCAAATATTAAGGTAACTATCAAAAAATAGTCAACTGACTAACCTGCATTAGGTTCCATTCATTGTAGGGTCAAATCTCACACATAAAGTGGCCGATGTCTGAATCACTAACAAACTGGGGAAGCAGCATGTTTCACACTGCCCCTGCCAGTCTAATAGCAGCAGTAGCTCCTCCAAGTTTCATGAAATTAGGTGGTATTATCAATATTAGTTTAGTTTAATCATTTTTAAGACTTGATTGACTAATAGCATTTTTTTTTTTTTTTGGGGGGGGGGGGGGGGGTTCAAGAGATTTAAGAGATCCTTCATCTGATGTTTCACTTAGGACCTTTAATTTTACACGTTACCAACAAGTTTAATAAAATTCAGCTTGAAAGTTTTTATGCTATCCTGCTTGAGTCAGATAAAATGGAAAGATGACATTGAAATCTTACTAATGTCTCGGTTCTGACTTTCCCTGAACTGAAGCATTATGAGTTCTTCCTTTAAACATATGGCTTGTTTTGATCTTTTAAACATCATACATTTTTTCTTATCACATTCACAATTTCTGCTGTGTTGCTAGGCAACTTCTACCTAATTAAGAGCGGGTTTAAAAGGCGCAGCCATGAGTTTGAGCTTGGGCAAGTTTTTAAACTAAGAGAGACATTTTATTGACTGTTGTAGTGAAAATAAGGCGCTCTCGTTAAATTGTCTTTAGTCCTGTTATTCTTTGTAAACATAAACTTATTTTTGCTCGTGTTTTTTGGCTTTTTGGCTTTAAGACTTAAAGGTCTGTATCTGAGGCTTAGCTGTTGCTGCCTTGACCAACAGTAAAATAATACAACATACATATGACATTAAACAGCAAACATCGCATTTTCTCTCCCACGCTGCTTTGTACAAATCACATAGATTTGTTTAACATAAACATTTCATCTTTAGTTAAGAGTGGAAAATCCTGAAAAACAGGTAACAGTAAATGTAAAGATACATAATGAACTGAACAATGCTTTAATGCCGATTAATAACATCAAACGCAAACACTGGAAATAACAGCAGTGAACATTTTCAGTTAAAACATTACTTAGACAGCGCTGAGAAACTGGGAACCACAGAGAAACAAAATTATGCAGTTTTCATCAATGTGACATGCAGAGGTCTTAAGCACCACTGGGTGATCTGTGTCAGTCTTTTTCCTAATTGATATTTGAATATTTCACAGGTGAACCACATCCTGTACCATGGAGCCTGTACTATGAAGCAACATCAACTTACCCTGTGTCCTGTTATCTGTCTTCACTATACTTAATAAGAGCAATCACACTGAGTGGTGGCACAACGTTCTTTATCAACTCGGTAAGTCCTATTTTTTTTTTCTATGTATCCGTTAAGGGTTCCCGGGCTAGGCCAGAACTGCATGATGCCCAGCATCTAGACTAAGGATGAAAATTGTGGTCCAGCTGACAGGAGCCACCCAACCAAGAGCATTTGAGGAGACGCTTGCAGATGTGAATACTGCCCTATGCAATATCCCCACTGCCAGTTTCACTCACTGAAACCAATGAGCTCGTATATGCTACTGCAACAGAGGAAAACCCCCATGGGGAAGAATGCTGGAGGCTAACTCAGGTGCAGAAATACGTCATAAGAAACAGGAAAAGAGGTACAACGAGATGTCCATAACTGAGGCTCAAGAAACTGCTAAGCAAAGACTCAGAGCTCTGGCTACTGGGCTAAAGAGAAATATCAGAGAGGCAGAAGCCAAGGCAATAAATGTGTTCTCTGAAGAACCATCCATGGTTTACAAGTGAATAAAAGCAGAAGGAGATAGCTGAAACTGGGGAAAGCTGGAAAAACATCTAGGAGAGTGAGATGAAGAGCATGAACCAGTCAACATCACAAAGGCAGACATCTAACCAGTCTCTGGAATGAAGAGATGAACAGCACCATCACCAAACATGACCTACATCTACTGTACCTATTTTTGTCTTTTTTTGGATTTAACATGAACTGGTGTTTGCTCTAATCATAATTTCCCTAAGGGTACCTCCCCAAGGCATTAATAAAGTTTGATTCTATTCTTCTATTCTATTCCTAAAGGAATAACAATTGTAATCATGACGGATCTTTCCAACCGCAATTACCTCTCTCACCACAACATGGAAACTCCTCTTAGACATTACATCAACCACCTGAGCAGGAACATAAGACAATACAACATCAGAGGTCTGTGTAACAAGAGTGCAGTCCTAGGAACAGTTAAGATATTGTGCAGAACCCTCAGAGTCCACGGCCTCTAATCGAGGTTGAGTTTAAGGAGCACACATGCCACCTCCAGGGAGTGGGACTTTTTTGTATATATATGAGCAGTACAAATCCAAGTTTTAAAAATCCCCACCACTACATGGATGAATTGTACAATTTAAAAAGTATTTAAAAAGTATTGAAATATTGAAAAGTAGTATTAAAAAAGTATAACACTAATCCATTTATTTAATGAATTCTTTGGCTGTATTGTTAAGACAGTAGCGTTATTCTTGTGACTGCAAAACTCTTGTTCACAGTGGAGGAGATTAAAGAACAGGAAAACAGAATTTGAACTGAGGAGGCTCTGGTCAGCAAGGACATGGCTTTGCTGTTGTAGAATTACTATATGAAAGAAATGCGCCCTGCGACAGACTGGCGACCGGCTGCGACCGACAGCTGGGATAGCCAGAAGAGAATGGATGGATGGATGTCACTCATGCTCAGCTATATGCCCTCTTACTATCCACAAACTGGGATCTTTGATAGACTGTAACACTAATTTCCAGAGAAGTGTTTGATCAGTAATCAGTGGTTTCTTAGATCTTGAACATAATCTACCCTGAAGCAGAAAAAAAGCTACATTGATGTTGTTTCTGTGAACGGCCATAGTGATCAGTTACAGCAGTGGTGGTGGGTAACACTGTGTTCAGATATTCAACGTCACAAGGCACTGTAATTGTATCTACATTTCCCATATCTGTGTGGCTAATGTAGGCTTTCGACACATTACGACACTATTGCATGTATACAAATGTTGATTGCTGGAGTGTGTGATTGTGATGACCTGACTCTGTCCAGATACCAATTGAGGCTGAATTAAAAGACATCATCATGCGTTGTCTCAGAGGTACCATTCGATGCGTAGCCCGGGTCATCAAAATCTCCCTGTCTGTAAATTTCTCAATCCTTAGTATCAGCACTACAAGTCTTAATGAAACACCTGCTATCATGACATAATAACACCATCTGGGTATTATAGAAACAGTGAGAATTGGAGATGAAAAACAACAGATGATATTTAGGAAATTGAGAATACAGTGTAAAGAGAGACATATGAATGAGAAGCTTTGTAATTAAACAAGAGACTACAAATAATTCCTCAGCATGCACAACAGAAAATCTTTATTCATGCCATTCCCATTCCTGCCAAAATCTTTAGCCTTGGATATATGTGTGTATTTCTCAAACAGTGTGTGTGCTGGATTTATATCCACAGTTGCTCCCTCCACTGTGAGACCTGATCCTGTCCTTACGAGAAGCTATTGGACTGGTTGTACTGAGAGATATTGAGTGTCTGCTGCTCTTCTCACTTACTCATCAGAATGAACTGTGATTTCACTTCTATGTGACTGTGTAAAATGCAGAGGTATCTATATCTTGCATTATCTAATCCTAAATGTTTCTTATACGCTCTTATATAAATAATTTAAAAAATGCAGTGTCTTGTTACAGTTATAGATCTTTTTCTTGTCTGTTTGTCGTGCCCGCATGGCAGTAGGAAGATACATCACTGCAAGCTGCTTTCTCATATGTATCAGCAGATACATGGCTCATAAAATTCACAACACAGGGGATGATACAAATGTGCACTGTAGCTGTGTTGACTTTAAACAGATAGCAGATCCTTCACTCGTGGCTGTAAAAGCTGACAGTGAACTACATCTTCCTGTACTGAAGTATGAGTGATGTGAGTGACAAAAGTTCTCGCACTGCTGTCACGTGTCCAGTTTTCTGTTTCATAAGGAATGTCATGGTTACAGGTGTGTAAATATGTTTGTTTGTTCCCCGTCTCCCGCGTGGAGCCCGGGGGCTTGCTAGTAGAGATAAAACCAAAACAGGTTAACTGATAAAAAATGCCCCCAAAGGCATCAACAGCACAGATATAGCGGAAACTATCCACAGAGCAAAAAACTATTTCTGCTGTTGCGTTGTGGTAATTTGACATTTTAAATACTTTTTAAATCAGACAAAATTCAATCTTCACAATTCCAATTTTTTTGAATGAATTGAACTGAACTGAATAAAAGAAAAAAAACAAGCTGTGTGCAAGCACTTGGGTGACAGTGGGGAGGAAAAACTTCATTTTGTCAATGCGCTTCATTTTCTTTTTGGGTTTTTTCTTTTTCTTTGCTTCCCCACTTTTGCTTGTTTCTCTGCTATTGGCTCCTGTCCTGTCTTATTTTGGTCCTGAGGATTTTCTAATTCAGTAATGCTGGCCTCTGTTTCTTGTTTTTTCCTTGTCTCTTGCAGAGACTGCAAAGTCTCCCGCAGTACGATCTTTTCTACGTCTGTTTCTCTGTGATGTTTGCATTCTCCTATTTTTGCTTCTCTACGATTTCCAGGTAGGAAGCTTTGGTCTTTTCCAGCTCTTGTTTCAAGTTCTGTGTCTTCAAATCCTTTTTTCACGCAGGGCCTCAGTGGCGCAGAGTTTGGCTTTGAGCTCTGCGATCTCACAGCGGATGCTCTCTTCTTGTTCTTTGCGTTTTGCAGCTTCCTCTTCCTGATGTTTTTGAGTTTTGAGAATTGTTCGATCTCTTCATGCTGCTTCTTAGTTGTTTTCAGCTCTGTGGAGTCTGTGTGTGGAGCTTCTGCTGTTTGTGTTGAGGTCTCCAGACTCAGCTCTGCAGTGGTGTTAGCTGTCTTGCTGTATTCAACAGAAGCTTCAGTCACCTCAGGGGTGAAGTTCTCCTCAGTGTTAGACTCGGGTCTGCTCCTACGAGCCTCTCCCAGCTGTTCTTGAAGCTCTTGAATGGCTTTTTGTAAATTTCCTCTGCAGTACTTCAACTGCAGGTGAAGCCAGTGGTTCTGGGTCTTGTACTTTGTGGTTTGCAGATACCATTTTGCAGTGATTTTCATCACAGCAATCTCCTCTCTCATGTTATATGGAGGTCTGCTATCATTGGGTATAAAATGTGGATTTGGCTGATGTCTGAAAGATTCTTTGTCGTAATTATTTCCATCCTAATGAAAATAAGAGATTGTTTGAAAGTTTTAAGTTTAACACTTCCCAGTTGGGATATTTGGTTATTGTGTTGTATCAAACTGGAAGTCTGGACTGGGAAACGTTTTCATGGGCATCCACTCTGGACAAAAATGAGACTAGTCATTAAAAATTAGAAATTACTTAAAACATTTATTTACAACATCATGGATTTGTGTATTTCTGACATTGGTGTGTCTAGTTTTTGTTCTTTTTTTGTCTGTCTGGTTTCTCTGTTTCTCTGTCCTCATTCTGTCTTGCTAGTCTTGTCTCCCGTTCCCTGTATTCAGTCAGTCTGAGTCTGTGTGTTTTCCATGTTTTCCTGTGACTGGCCTCTGTTTGTTTCCTGCTTTATTCTGATAGTCATTTGTCCTGTGTGCGTCATGTTCAGTTTTGTTTTGCCTGTCTCATCAGGTGCATAATGTTCAGAGAGGGTGGTTAAATTCCCTCAGAAGAATGATGGTCTGTGATCTTTTAAAGGAATCTTATTTATGTTTTCGACTCCATATTTTTTCTTAGGCTCTATTAGAGTACCAAATTAACCCCAACTTCTTATACTGGGCCTTGGTGCAGCTTAGTTCATCCACTATCTAACACAAAATAGTAATGACCCCTTTAAATGGAAGGAACTTCCCTCCGTTTTAGGTAATTCAAGTGGTCTAAAGATGGGGCATTATAAATGAAAACTGATGTAAGCTGATGTTTTCTGATATACATCCAATTTTCAGTGAATGAATTTTTGCACAGACGTATTTTGACTGTGAAAGACTGCAAAAATGTGCCTTTGCAATAATGAACTATTCCTTTGATTTTTTTTTTCAGAAGTAGGTCTTTGTTTGTTTTATTTTAGTCTGGTCTAACTACATCAACAATATGAATTAAAATACCAGCTCTTCTTTTCATCAAGAGTCAGTCAAGCTTAAGTAACCAGCAGAAAGGTCTTCTTCACAACCATTATGATTCTCGCCATCTAATAGGTCACCCCTTGATTAAATGTAATTACAATGAGCAATGTTTCAAATAGCAATTAATTAGCCTAATTAAACCAATGGAAAGATGATCGCTACGCTCTTAAAACTGACTATGGGTGCTTTAATTGGTGATTTAATGCACGCTGCAATGCAGGCCTGGTCACTGAATGGTAAAAATTACATTTCCATATTATTGCGTATTGACTGCTATAATTCTTGTCAGAGTACAGTGCGGAGAAACAGTCTACTCTAAAATTTGTCACACTGTAACGTATTTCATAACCTTTTTTCATGTCAGCCTCAGCTAATTTAGTTTGTCTATGTACTTGTACAGTATATACTGAGTCTGTATAATCCCATATAACATTTTCTATGCTATAATGTATGTTGTATTACATAGTCCATAATTTCCGATTATGCACTGTGCCCCTGGCAGTAGAGAACTGTTCGCGTTTTGCATGTTAAGGCAAAAATAACTAATAATAATAATAATAATTCAATTCAATTCAATTTTATTTATATAGCGCCAAATCACAACATAAGTCGCCTCAAGGCGCTTCATAGATACAGAGAAAAACCCAACAATCATATGACCCCCTATGAGCAAGCACTTTGGCAAGAGTGGGAAGGAAAAACTCCCTTTTAACAGGAAGAAACCTCCGGCAGAACCAGGCTCAGGGAGGGGCGGGGCCATCTGCTGCGACCGGTTGGGGTGAGAGAAGGAAGACAGGATAAAAGACATGCTGTGGAAGAGAGATAGAGGTTAATAACAGATATGATTCAATGCAGAGAGGTCTGTTAATACATAGTGAGCGAGAAAGGTGACTGGAAAGGAAAAACTCAATGCATCATGGGAATCCCCCCGCAGCCTATGTCTATTGCAGCATAACTAAGGGAGGATTCAGGGTCACCTGGTCCAGCCCTAACTATATGCTTTAGCAAAAAGGAAAGTTTTAAGCCTAATCTTGAAAGTAGAGATAGTGTCTGTCTCCTGAATCCAAACTGGAAGCTGGTTCCACAGAAGAGGGGCCTGAAAACTGAAGGCTCTGCCTCCCATTCTACTTTTAAATACTCTAGGAACAACAAGTAGGCCTGCAGAGCGAGAGCGAAGTGCTCTAATAGGGTGATATGGTACTACAAGGTCATTAAGATAAGATGGGGCCTGATTATTTAAGACCTTGTATGTGAGAAGCAGGATTTTGAATTCAATTCTGGATTTAACAGGAAGCCAATGAAGGGAAGCCAAAACAGGAGAAATATGTTCTCTCTTTCTAGTCCCTGTCAGTACTCTTGCTGCAGCATTTTGGATTAGCTGAAGGCTTTTCAGTGAGTTTTTTGGACATCCTGATAATAATGAATTACAGTAGTCCAGCCTGGAAGTAATAAATGCATGAACTAGTTTTTCAGCGTCACTCTGAGACAGGATATTTCTAATTTTAGAGATGTTGCGCAAATGGAAGAATGCAGTCTTACATATTTGTTTAATATGTGCATTGAAGGACATGTCCTGGTCAAAAATGACTCCAAGGTTCCTCACAGCGTTACTGGAGGCCAAGGTAATGCCATCCAGAGTAAGAATCTGGTTAGATACCATATTTCTAGGCTTTTCAGGGCCGAGTACAATAACCTCAGTTTTATCTGAATTAAGAAGCAGAAAGTTAGCGGCCATCCAGGTCTTTATGTCTTTAAGACATTCCTGCAGTTTAACTAATTGGTGTCTGTTATCTGGCTTCATGGACAGATAGAGCTGGGTGTCATCTGCATAGCAGTGAAAATGTATGCTATGTCTTCTAATGATACTGCCTATATAATGTAAACAGAATTGGTCCTAGCACTGAACCCTGTGGAACTCCATAATTAACCTCAGTGTGTGAAGAGGACTCTCCATTTACATGAACAAATTGGAATCTATTAGATAGATATGATACAAACCACTGGAGTGCAGTACCTGTAATACCTACAGCATGTTCTAATCGCTCTAATAGGATATTATGGTCGACAGTATCGAATGCTGCACTAAGGTCTAGCAGGACAAGCACAGAGATGAGTCCACTGTCAGAGGCCATAAGAAGATCATTTGTAACCTTCACTAAAGCTGTTTCTGTGCTGTGATGAGCTCTGAAACCTGACTGAAACTCTTCAAATAAACCATTCCTCTGCAGATGATCTGTTAGCTGTTTGACAACTACTCTTTCAAGGATTTTTGATATGAAAGGAAGGTTGGAGATTGGCCTATAATTAGCTAAGACTGCTGGGTCTAGAGATGCTTTTTGAGTAAAAGTTTAACTACAGCCAGCTTGAAGGCCTGTGGTACATAGCCGATCATTAGAGATAGGTTGATCATATTTAAGATCGAAGAATTAATTAATAGCAGGACTTCTTTGAGCAGTTTTGTAGGAATGGGGTCTAAAAGACACGTTGATGGTTTGGAGGAAGTAATTATTGAAGTTAACTCAGAAAGATCAATTAGAGAAAAAGAGTCTAACTTAACATCAATGGTACTAAGAGTAGCTGTAGATAATATTACATCTGTGGGATGATTACTGGTAATTTTTTCTCTAATGATAAAAATTTTATTTGTGAAGAAGTTCATTAAGTCATTACTAGTTAACGTTAAAGGGATTGTTGGCTCAAAAGAGCTCTGACTTTTTGTCAGCCTGGCTACAGTGCTGAAGAGAAACCTGGGGTTGTTCTTATTTTCTTCAATCAGTGATGAATAGTAAGATGTTCTGGCTTTGCGGAGGGCTTTCTTATAAAGCAGCAAACTATTTCTCCAGGCTAAATGATGATCCTCTAAATTTGTAACACGCCATTTCCTCTCCAGATTACGAGTCATCTGCTTTAGGGTACGTATTTGAGAATTATACCACAGAGTCAGGTACTTCTAATTAGAGACCTTAGTTTTCACAGGAGCTACAGTATCCAGAATAATAATAACCATTATTGCCAGTCATTGTCCAAAGCCTGCAGCCAGAAATATTCAGGGGGTACGCCTAACTCAAACCTCTGATAAATGTGTGTGTGTGTGCGTGTTTGTGTGTGTATGTATGTACTCTAGTGCAGTCTGGCATTAGTCACATCATTGTGATCCTCTTAGGCTAAAGTTTGAGATTTTTGTACAGTACAGTACAAATTTCAATACTGATTTCAAATTAGTTTTGCAAAAGAATGTGCAAAATGTGATATCTAGATATCTATGAAACCAGAGGGAGACAGGGAGATTTTGTTTTTTAATGTGTAATTTTGTTTGCTTCCCCAAATCCCACCCAACAGTTTATTGCAAAAAAAGGCCAAGCACAAAAAAAAAAACAATCTGAGAGAATGGCTGGTTGTGGTTGTACCCATTTAGTTTACCATGCTTCTGCTGTTATATTCCAGCAGCTTTTATACACGCTCCTTTCAAGGACAGACAGAAAGCAGTATTAGAAGTGAGAGGCGGTGAACAACTCTGTTGTCTGTATTGTAGCCATTGCCACAACAGTCAATCCAACCATAGCAAATGAAAAAGTATACTTAGAAATCAATGAGAGGGTAACAACACAGTCAATTACAACTTAATTGACACATCCTAACAACTACACATTAAACTACTCATTTTCAGAGCATTGAGTGGGTGTAGAGTTTGTTGTTATTGTTTGTTGTTTTTTGAGTGAAAGGTGAAAAAGGACCTTCATTTAAAAGGATGTATGACCGTCAGCTCAGGAGGGAAGGGTAAACAAGCCTTTGTGCTCGCCGTTTGTGAACTTTGTTACTCTTGGCATCATCATCATGTGTTGTTCTGTCAGAATAAGATAAAAGTCCTGCAGAGAATACACCGACCCTACCAACGTTACACATACACAGAAAGCAGCCTTGAAAGAAATGTAGATTAAAATGGTTTACTTTGTCAAAATAAGTGTTACTTTGATAAATAGCACTCATTGCGAAATGAACATGCATGAAATACACACCATAAAAGAGTTCCTGAAACATATGCAATAGGAAAAATCCTTTCATTTGAAAGCAGGGCACATCATCAATCAATCTTCAGAAGTTTTCTGATGACTCTGCGGTGGTTGGATGCATCAGCAGGGATGATGAGACAGAGTACCGGGCTGTGGTCAACTCCTTTGTCACGTGGTGTGAGCAGAATCATCTGCAGCTCAACGTGGCAAAGACCAAGGAACTGATCGTGGACTTCAGGAAGACCAGGAAACACTTGACCCCTGTTTCAATCCAGGGGGTCAGTGTTGACATTGTGGAGGACTATAAATACCTTGGAGTACACATTGACAATAAACTGGACTGGACTAAAAACACCACAGCACTTCACAGGAAGGGCCAGAGTCGTCTGTATTTTTTGAGGCGACTGAGGTCCTTCAACATCTGCCAGAAAATGCTGAGGATTTTCTATGAGTCTGTTGTGGCCAGTGCGATCCTCTATGCTGTTGCATGCTGGGGGAGCAGGCTGAGGGTCGCAGATGCCAACAGACTTAATAAACTAATCCGTAAGGCCAGTAATGTTGTGGGGATGGAGCTGGACTCCCTCAAGGTGGTGTCGGAGAGGCGGATGCTGTCCAAGATAAAGACAATGTTGGATAACACCTCCCACCCACTCCATGACATGTTGGTCAGTCACAGGAGCTCGTTCAGTGAGAGACTGAGATTACCGAAAAGCACCACTGAACGACACAGGAAATCTTTCCTGCCTGTGGCCATCTCCCTGTACAACGCATCCACTTAACACACTGGTTAATGCTACAGCTACACATGTTTCTTTTCCAGCTATTTATTTATGAGTGACTTATGTATGTATGTATATATATGTATATATTGTACTATTCTTAGTTAGCGGATTGTCTGTCTTGTCTTAATGTTGGTTTATAATGGAGCACTGTAACAAAAAATAATTTCCCCCAGGGATCAATAAAGTATTCTGATTCTGATTCTGATCATATGAACATTTGACCACTTATATTTAGCCCTGTTTGGTAAGACTTACACAAATGCACAAAAGGCAGCAAAGATGTGGCAATGTGAGGGAAAAAAGTAAACCCAAGTGAACTACTGCTGATACAGATGACGTAGGTGGAATCAAAGCATTTGCAAAAAGCCAACAAGAGTCCTTGCTTACACTGAAAACTGTATAAAAACAGCTCTTTCAAGTGTTCTCATCCAGTTGTTTTAAACAACCAACGTGTGCTTGTAAGGTTGATATGAGTTGCTATGGACAAACTAAATGAAAAGTTGTCTATATGTAGCATAGTTAGTATATAAAATATCACGAATGGCCATCTATGTCCACTGTGAATCACCATTTTTTAAAAAGAGGGGGTGGCTTACGACACCAGGCGTCTGCCACCTACATTGCAATTTTGACCTCAATATGTCAACATGATAAGGGAGGCCTCACTCAAGATGTCACAATGGTTTTACCCGAAACCTCTGGCGATATTAATCCAGGTCTTTTTTCACACCTTGGCTCATGTGTTTACGTGCATAATTAATACTCTTACGGAACAATCCCACTGGGGTTTAAATACCTGGCACTCTTAGAACTGAAGAAGCATCTTGGATAAGAGGTGAAACTTCTTCACAAAACTTAAAGAAGCCCAGTAGCTTTCTGTCAAAGCTCCTTAAAAATTTAGAGGTTCTTTGTTTTGTCATTGAGCAGTTTTATTTTGATCAATGTTAAGAGGGTAGGTTTCACAGGGATAGCTCAGTAGGTAGAGTGGTGGCCCCGTGATCGGAAGGTCGGGGGTTCGATTCCCCTGAACAGCTACCCTGAGATACCCCTGAGCAAGATACCGTCCCTACACACTGCTGCCCACTGCTTCACTGAGTGAATGGGTTAAATGCAGAGAGCGATTTTCCCCACGGGGACCAATAAAGTACACCTTCTTCTTTCTTTCACTTTGCTGTATTCAATTCATGTTGTGACTTTACTGCTGTAAGTTTTTCCATTTGGGTGTTTCAAATAGATGATAATGCTTCAGAAAGGACTCATCTTAACCAAACCCTAATAACCAAACCTTATAATCTGGTGAATCTGGTGAAGGTTTGACTATATGGAAAAGTAGAACTACGGAAAAGAAAAGAGCAGCAGGTATAAGCTCAAATGTCAATAAATGTAGACAGATGAGAGAACTTCCTTAGTGGCTAAAATGTCCAATTTCAGGACTTCACTCTTGTAAGGCCTTCTTAGCTGATATCATTGACTTGAATCAGGCTCATGTTGCCATCTGCTTCAGAGATGTTTTTGTCATTCATTCAGTGAGACAGCCAGCATGAGACTGAGCAGGAGTCTGATAAAGAAACTGAGAACCATGCAGACATCACTCCCCATGTCGGTCAAAATCTGAAGAGCCAACCTTATTGCACAAAGGAATGGGGTAATGAGAAATACTGTGAGAAGAGGACCTGGTTTCAACTGTCAGGCTGCCCTGCAGCTGAGTGTCCATGAACCAGAGGTTGTTTTTGGTAGAGACTAAACCCTAGGGATTTCTACAAGGAGCTGACTGATCCTGCTTTGATGGAAGCTGTTTTACATGTGGTCAAGGACAGACGGGAGAAGATACTAGAGGACTAAAAAAAGGGGAAGGGAAAGTAAGAGAGAAAAGCAAGTTGAGGAGAGATAGTAAATTGAAGGCATGCACTTCCCTGAAACTGTACTTTTGTTGGCGAATTGCACATATTCGCACACATGCACAGCCATCGTTTTGTGGTGGGGTGGAATGGGAGTGGTGGTGGAGCCAAAAATTGATCCTTCCCAGAAGAAGCCAAGCAATCCAGCAGGTAATCTTACAGATAGATCTGCTGTCTAATAACCATCAAAAACAGTAAGACCGCTGCTGGATAACTTCCTGTCGTCACTGATACACTGCAACACAAAGATGCAGCACAGAGTGAAATAAAATTCACTGTGTGCTGTGGCTTCACTTCGTGATGTGGGAGACTGTCCCTCTTTAAAACAATCACTAAATCTATAACCATCAGCTGGAGGGTTGAGAAACAAGGAGTCACTGAAATGACAATGAGAATAAATACGAATAAGAAATATGATATCACATCAGTGTGCTTATTTTCGAAATCGACACAATCTAATCTATAGTCTTTTTCAGTGAATTAATGTTCTGATCTGTAAATATCATTAATTTTCCATTAAATATGCACTTGTGACTTTAGAGGAATGTCTCTTTAATAAACTTGCATTAATAATGGATGTTGTATTTTAATGGCACAAATCCCCGACAGTGTTGGAAGAAAGGGCATCTGGCATAAAAAAAACGATCTATCCACCGTGGGATCAGGAAGTGTATGTTTTGCTTAATAATTTCATTCTTACTAACTTAGTATCATTTGTGTAATTTATTTTAAAGCATCCTGACAGATACCGAGGTTTAATAATAATAATTATCCAATTATTTTGGAGTGAAGAAAATGAAAGATTTTCTTACATCTTACTTACTTTCTAACCATTATTACTTTAATCGGAACAGTTTTGAAAACATCAGCGTTCTCATGTAGATATCTGATATATATTGTACGATCTACTGTACAATATAAAGCGCCTTGAGGCGACTGCTGTTGTGATTTGGCGCTATATAAATAAAATTGAATTAAATTGAAAATTGAATATTTATTTATATATTTATACAAAGCAAATTCATTATTGTCAAATTTCATAGTGATAGAAATTCTAGAATTTTTGTTTGCATTTAATTAAATAAGATTTATGTCTTATAATTGTGTGAAGCTCTTAAATGATTTTACGCAAACTAGTGGTAGTTCCCTAAAACTAGGAAAATAAGCTGTTTTGGTCTGACAGTGGCAGTTTTTATGAAACAGAACTAGCCAATTCTGTGTTTTTCTTTTTGATTGTTGCCGACTTTTTACGGGTCTTCTTTGGAGTTTTAATGTTGCTGAGTGCACTTGGTGTGTTTACAGTGTTTCAGGGTCGATCAATACAAAACCTACTTGGTTACTCCAGCTTAACCTGCAGGAGATTGTGCTTGCAGTGTGCTTTGCTGCTACACAGGAGATAAATTCATGAAATGCAGGAATAAAATCAGCTATCATAGATGATGAGCTCAAAAGGCGGTGCTTTGATTATTGAGCATGGAGGCATTTGTGTTAGCCCTTTAAATCGCAAACGATTAAAGAAAGGTGTTGTACTGCTTCAGAACCTTGTTGATGTGACACAATCAGTTAAACTGCTCTACTTGTCACGGTCCTGGGTCTCCTGACCCAGCGTTTTTAGTTCTTTGTGATTTTCGTATTATTGTACTTGTGTGTGATTTTATTTTATGGCTTCTAGTTTTGATCCCTTGCCCTTCATGTCTCCCTGTGTGCCCCTCTGTGTATCTGTGAGCCCTCGTCTCTCCTTATGTTTTATTCCATGCTTCCCCTGCCCATTATGTCTAAGTTCTCCCCGTGCTCTCTCTTCCCCCTGTGTGCCCTCTATGTATTTATGAGCCCTCGTCCCCTTTCGTGTTTATTCCGTGTCTCCCCTGCCCGTTACGTTGGTGTTCTACTCGTGCTCTCTCTCCTCTGTACTTCCTGTTTCACCTCTCCCGTCAGTGTTCAGTTCACCCCGCCCTGTCTCGTTATGATTATCAGTGTCACCTGTGTTCCCCGTGTGTTCCCACTCCCCTCGTTAACCCTCTGTGTATTTCTGTCTGCGTCTCCCTCTGTTCAGCGTGACGTCGTCCCTCATGTTGTGTGGATCTCCCTGTGTCTCTCTGTGAGCTCTTAGTTTGTAGTTTTCCCAGTTTAGTTTTGTATTTCCTATGTTCTGCCATTCCAGCATTAAAGCTGTGATTTTGAGTTCATCCCCGTGTCTGTGAGTTTTGCGTTTGGGTCCTCCTCCTGCCTGCCACACAGCCGAGCCTTGACAGTACGACGTCACCACGAAATGGACCCAGCAGGCTCCGCCCGTGAGGGAGATATTCTCCGTGTACAGAGTCTGGTGCAACGAATAACCCACGCCTCGGACTCACGGACAATTTCCGTCGGACTTAACGCCATAAAGGCAATAATCGAGGGAAACCCTTTCCTTCAGCAGCTCACCTGCTATGAAGGCTTTATCGACGAATTGAGCCGAGCTAAGGAGGCATTACAAGCCCGTGAGCTGGCAGACAATGTCCGTTCCCGGGATTCCACGCCACAGCGACTGCAGACAGAGATCTCCGCCCATCAGCCGCCGCAGCAGCAGCAAACTAAGCTCGCCGCGACGGTACCGCAGCAGCAGACGGGGCTCTCGGTGTCGCAACAGCAGCTGCTAAAACGAGAGGGTTTTTTGGCGCCGCTGCCGCAGAGCCCTTCTCCATCCCCTCTCAGCTCTGACCGTCGCTCTCCCGCTGCTCTCCTAGCAGCGATGTGGTCGGATGATGAAGAGGAGACCGTCACCCCCGCATCATCACCGGTTTTCCCCGTCACCTCCGTTCCCTCATTAAGGAGGAGACGCCGTCGCCGGTCCTCTCCTCAGTCGGATTCCGGGACTACTGGGCAGCCGGCTGGGGTGAGTGACAAAGACACTTTCTCTGTTCACTCTGAGGCTAGTTCTCACTACTCTGAATGCAGGAATGCAAACTCTGTGACTCTTGCCGTAGACGCTAAAGGCTCACGGTCTGTAAACGTTGAATCTGAACCCGAACTTCTTATGAACCATTGTACTGCCCGGAGGGTCAACTCAGAGACAGTTTCTCCTACGTTTGGACTCATATTCGAGAAAGATCATCCTTCGCTAGTGTTTCCTAGGTCTAAAAACTCGAAGTCAGCATTTCCTGAGTTAGAGACACCTGTCTCTGTGCCCTTTACCTGTGTGTCTGCTGAGGATGATTGTTTTGCAGTTAAGCTCACCCCTGGGGCTTTACTACCTGCCCCCTTAGATGGTAAAACAGTAAAATCCAAGACCGTAAATGTTCCTGTGATAGCTCGACCCCAGCTCGTTGCTTCTGAGCCATCACCCCCGGGGATTGTCCATTCTGACGTGAGGGGGGCTGGCGCCCAGCTGGTCCCTGTTCCGGTTTCCGGGTCAACTGAGGCTCTGCTGGTCCCTGCACCCGTATCGGCTCCTCGGGTGGGGACGGCAGCCGCCCAGTCCCTGCCGAAATCTGTGCCAACCGCTGAGGTGGGGCCCGCCAGGACCCAGCCAGTCTCTGCACCTGTACCTACTCCTCAGGTGGGAGCGACTGGTGTCCAGCAGGTGCCTGCACCTTTCAACTGCGTTGTAGGCCCAGGGGAACTGACACTGCCACCTGTCCTACATCCGCTCCCACACCCATCATTGCACTCAGCTGCACAGGATGCCCCTCAGTCAGTCATTCGACCCATAACCCTGCCATTAATACACTCTGTAGCTGAGCCGTTAGCCGCCCGACCCGCAGCCACTTCAGCCACTCCTCCACCCGTCACACCTCCACTACAACCATCACTGCAGTCTCTAGCGCAGTCACCTGCAGCTCTGCTTTCCCCAGTGCAGCCTCCAGTGTCCCCAGTGCAGCCTCCAGTGTCCCCAGTGCAGCCTCCAGTGTCCCCAGTGCAGCCTCCAGTGTCCCCAGTGCAGCCTCCAGTGTCCCCAGTGCAGTCTCCTGCAGCCCTGCTGTCCCCAGTGCAGCCTCCTTTAGCACAGTCACCCGCTCAACCACCAGCACCACAACCGTCACTACCTCTAGTTCATTCCCCTATGAAGTCATTAACTCCACCACCTACTCCACTCTCACCACCACCGTTACTACAGACATCAGTTCAGTCCCCTGTGCAGTCATTTACTTCTCCACCGTTAGCAGCTCAGGTCCCCGTGTGTCCAGCAGCTCAGGTCCCCGTGTGTCCAGCAGCTCAGGTCCCCGTGTGTCCAGCAGCTCAGGTCCCCGTGTGTCCAGCAGCTCAGCTCGCACCTGAACCATTGGCCCAGTCCCCGATGGCAATACGGTCTTCTGTTCGGCTTAACATTCAGCCAGGGGTCCCAAGCCTCTCTGGCTCTACATCAGCTCCTGCTGGAAGCTCGGATGAGCTCATCCAGGACTCCGTGGCTCCCACGCCGCCGTCTGCCTCATCCGCTGGGGGTTCCAGTGAGCCCGGCCAGCACCTCCTCGTCTCCGCTGGAGGGTCCGAGAGGCCCGTTCAGCCTCCTGTCTCCGCTGGAGGGTCCGAGGGGCCCGTTCAGCCTCCTGTCTCCGCTGGAGGGTCCGAGGGGCCCGTTCAGCCTCCTGTCTCCGCTGGAGGGTCCGAGGGGCCCGTTCAGCCTCCTGTCTCCGCTGGAGGGTCCGAGGGGCCCGTTCAGCCTCACGCCGCATCAGCTGGAGGGCCCGAGGAGCCTGTCCAGCCGCCATCTGCGACCGCTTCGTCATCGCCTGGGCCAGCCTCTGCCTGTGCTTCTGCTACGCCTGGTCCGGCCTCAGCCTCTGCAGCTCCGCCTGGCCCGGCCTCAGCCTCTGCAGCTCCGCCTGGCCCGGCCTCAGAGTCTTCGTCTGCTGCAGCCTCCTCAGAGTCTTCGTCTGCTGCAGCCTCCTCAGAGTCTTCGTCTGCTGCAGCCTCCTCAGCCTGTGCTTCGCCTGGTCCCGTCTCGACTGGTCCTGTGCCCTCCGGGCCTCGGCCGGTGCGCCTGACACTGGAGAGCCGCCGCCGCTGCCTTCCGCGCGGCCGGCCCCCTGAACTGCACCGTCATCGCCTGAGTGGCCGCCGTCGCCTTCCGCACGGCCGGCCCCCGGACCAGCGCTGTCATCGTCGCCGCCGCCTCCCGCGCGGTCGGCCTCCTGAACTGCTCCGTCGTCTCCTTCACCGCCGCCGTTGCCTTGCGCACGGCCGGCCTCCTGAACTGTTTTCACGTCTCCGCCGTTGCCTTGCGCACGGCCGGCCTCCTGAACTGTTTTCACGTCTCCGCCGTTGCCTTGCGCACGGTCGGCCCCCTGAACTGCTCTGTGTTTTGGGTTGTTTTCTTGGGCTCCGGTGTTTTCTGTGCTCTTTGTTTTCTGTTCCGAGCCCTCCGTCCTGGGCCCCCGCCGCCCGCCCTGGGTTGTTTTCTGTTTGGTTTTGTTTTTCTGTGTTTGGGCTGTCTGGAGCCAGCCCTTGAGGGGGGGGTGCTGTCACGGTCCTGGGTCTCCTGACCCAGCGTTTTTAGTTCTTTGTGATTTTCGTATTATTGTACTTGTGTGTGATTTTATTTTATGGCTTCTAGTTTTGATCCCTTGCCCTTCATGTCTCCCTGTGTGCCCCTCTGTGTATCTGTGAGCCCTCGTCTCTCCTTATGTTTTATTCCATGCTTCCCCTGCCCATTATGTCTAAGTTCTCCCCGTGCTCTCTCTTCCCCCTGTGTGCCCTCTATGTATTTATGAGCCCTCGTCCCCTTTCGTGTTTATTCCGTGTCTCCCCTGCCCGTTACGTTGGTGTTCTACTCGTGCTCTCTCTCCTCTGTACTTCCTGTTTCACCTCTCCCGTCAGTGTTCAGTTCACCCCGCCCTGTCTCGTTATGATTATCAGTGTCACCTGTGTTCCCCGTGTGTTCCCACTCCCCTCGTTAACCCTCTGTGTATTTCTGTCTGCGTCTCCCTCTGTTCAGCGTGACGTCGTCCCTCATGTTGTGTGGATCTCCCTGTGTCTCTCTGTGAGCTCTTAGTTTGTAGTTTTCCCAGTTTAGTTTTGTATTTCCTATGGTCTGCCATTCCAGCATTAAAGCTGTGATTTTGAGTTCATCCCCGTGTCTGTGAGTTTTGCGTTTGGGTCCTCCTCCTGCCTGCCACACAGCCGAGCCTTGACACTACTTACTTGGTCTGTTGAGTAATGGAAACGGCAGAAGTCTTGATTGCAAACTGAGGTTTCCTGGTGTGTCTGAGTCCATTTCATAGGAACTCTGGGAGATGAAATTAGGTTAGTGCATGATTGCTCAGTTCAAAACCACCTTTATAAAACTAATAAAATGCATCTGCATAATTCTGTCCTCATGTGCACAGTAAGGCAGCACCCTAACATTGGAAGCCGCAAAGCTTCAGTCAAACATTCCAGTGTTTTGGTCAGCTGATGCAAGAAACCTAAATCCGAGGTCGTCAAAGATGGACAAGCGCTTATTGATTGAGTTGTTGCCAAAGTCTTTGCCGGGTGGCAATGTTGTTCTGGGGGAGTCTGCCAGGCGACTTCTCTTGAAAGAAGTTGTTCTTGGCCAGTAAAGAGGCCCATCCGAGAGGGCTTCATTCAGAAGCGCTCACGTATGTACTGTCAGTATATATGGCCCAAATGTTGATGACCCCTCATTCTTCAACACTTTTTACTGCACTGCCTGAACACCTAGACTGCTCACCTGTTCTTGGGGGCAACCTCAACTTTGGACTAAATGAAGTACAGCTGGAACTCAGTGCAATAAGCGATCCACAAATATAGTTAAACACTGGACTTTGCGACGCATGATGTTTTCTTCACCCTAACCATAGGGAATATACTTTCTTCTCACATGTCCATCAGTCTTTCTCACGTCTGGATTATTTCCTAGTCAGCAGCTCACTGTTGAGTGACATTTCAGACACTGAGATACAGCCTATAGCTGTCAGCGATCATGCTCCTGTGGCTTTAACTGTAGTAAATAAGGAGGTCATTCCTTATTTTATCAAGTTTTATCAAGTAAAAACTGGAGATTTAAAACATTATTGCTTAAAAATGAAAATGACCTGCCTGGAACATCAGCATCTGCTCAGAGATTCAGGAATTAGAGGGAACCATTAAATCCTTAGAAGAAGCCTACATGACCACGCTGGATCAGCAAATGTTGAGCAAAAGCAAAACTAGAATTACATGAAATTATTGATAAAAGGAAATCAATTCTTAGTAGTACAAAGACTTTTTGAACCTAGTAACAAATCAGGTAGATTTCTACCTAACCAGTTAAAGATTAATAAAGAAAAAACAACTATATGTTCTGTTAAAGTCTTAACTGGAAATACAGTATATGATCCTGATAGAATAAACAACTCTTTCAGGGACTCTTACAATACTTTATATTCACCTCAGATAAACCCAAAGACAAAATTGATCAATTCTTTGATAACTTAACCCTTCTCAAATTATCAGACAGTCAAGCAAGCAAGCACTGGATTTACTGCTGACATCAGTTGAACTCCAGGAAGCCCTAAAAAATATGCCCAATTAAAAGGTTTCAGGCCCAGATGGATTTCCAGTAGATTTCTGTCAGTCAGCTTTGACCACAACTTCTGCTCCCAGATATGTTTAAAAACCTTTAAAATAACTAGAAACCCCAATCTACAATTACTACAAAAACAAAATCCTGCATAGAGTGCACTATACAGGTCAAGAGATGTTCAGGATGGGTTTCCCTTTGCTCTTCTAGGAATGGGGGCCGCGGTTCTCCTTGTGATGGTCCTCCTGGCGCTCTCATGCTCTGGGAGGCCTCTGCATGTCTGGGGCCCAGGTCTTACCCATTCCACTCCCCCAGGACGATCACCACACCCACTATTAGACACATATGTGTACACACAAGTGTCCACACAGGTGTAATGCCGTAATGCTCCACTTGTGAAAGTAAATCTGTTTGACGTTTTGCCTTCAAACAACAATTCTGATTGGTACACAGCTGAACAGAACAGGGAAAAAAAGTATTTTTATTTAAGTAACTGTAATACACCATATCATGTTTATTTTAAGTTATTTTTAGAATAACAGTGGTAGGAATGCCATGTACTATGAGTTCACTGGAAATATAAAATCCTGCTCCATAAGTTATTTCAGTGACATTTCTCAAATCCTCCTCACCACGCAGAGTTTGTCCAAACAATAAAGAGCTATATTATCCTTCAATTCAGTTCAATTCAATTCAATTCAATTTTATTTATACAGCGCCAAATTACAACAAGAGTCGCCTCAAGGCGCTTTATATTGTAAGGTAGACCCTACAATAACACATACAGAGAAAAAACTCAACAATCATATGACCCCTTATGAGCAAGCACTCTGGCGACAGTGGGAAGGAAAAACTCCCTTTTAACAGGAAGAAACCTCCAGCAGAACCAGGCTCAGGGAGGGGCGGGGCCATCTGCTGCGACCGGTTGGGGTGAGAGAAGGAAGACGGGAAGAAAGACAATCCTTCAACAACAAAGAGTAGGACAAAGTGAAATAGTTTATAACACTTCTCTGTGACCACAGTCAAGGCACAAAGGACACAAAGAGATTTTCTGGTGCACGTTTATTAACAGTGATAGCTTTTCAGCTGCCCTCACATACACAGCCAGCACAGCTCCAGCTTTGTTGCACAGCTGCAGCCCCGTCTGTCCTCCTCTCCTCACCAGGTCTCAGCACGCTACTGAAAAAGGGGAGGGACAGTTGTATAACCATCATCAGCTGTGTCCACCAGCCTTCCCATGGCACTGCCCCTCAACCCGCTGCACCACCCTTTCCCTGCAGCTGAGCCAGAGACCACACCCCACCACATAGCTATATTGCATAAATGAGAGGCATTGATTATTTAATAATAATTAGAAGGAAAATGCATAAATTCAATTTTATGACTTCATATGTTTAGGTTTTTGCATTTATATGTTTAAGGTGATGTAAAGTTAGGCCAAAGTACTTTAATTTGAACTGAAATATATATGTACTAAATTGTTAACAAAAATGTATTGTCAAACTATCACAACAAACTGCTTTTTAACTGCTTAAAAATTAGGATTCTTGAGAAGCCCTAGTGCACAGAATGTGTTTTCAGGAAGAAAAAGTGTTCTATCAGAGCAGTTATCCTGTTCTATTGTCCACATTGCTTTTTTCACCATACTGACTGGAATCCACCAAAAACAAATTGAGCATTTTCAGACACATGGCCTGCACTGCCCTCTGAACACCCAACCTGTCAGAGCTTTGCAAAAGAGCAGCTAAACTCCAGTCACAGACCACAGCTCATGACACTGAATAAACACTGGTCTAAACTTTACAGCCTTAAAAAATAGCCTGAGATAGAGCTAAGTTAGTGTATAAATGAAGAGAGAGGGATGGGTATTTGTCTGTGTTACAGAGATGACATTTGATAATTATATTCCTGGTAAATATTTCTGCTATGAAAACTACTTCCATAGGAATCAATAAGATAAGTAGCAGCCAGGTGCTGTTAATGAAATGCACTTGATTAATTGATCATCAGCAAATGTTACCACCTCTACAAAACCAGAATTTTAGGCAATTTGCACATGTGGAACAATCAGGTGTTTGTTAAGGCAGTACCATAATCTGCGTAACCACTGCGAAGCAAACACATCCTGATGAATGGGGGAGGCTGAAGCTCAGATAGTAGAGCAGGTCATCTGCTAATTGCAAGGTTGGTGGTTCGATCCCTCCAGTCTGCATGCTAAATATGCTTGCAGGATACTAACCCCCATTCTAACATGAATGTGTGTGAATGTTAGATAAATAGACAGCACTTACATAGAAAGAGCATAAATAAATGGGTGAATAAGGCAAGTTGTATAAAGTGCTTTGAGTGCTCAGAGGGAAAAAAAAAAGTGCTATCTAAGAACCAGTCCATTTACCAATCCTCAGAGACTTTGGGAAAAAAAACCCAGCTGTATCTCAGATTCTACAGTTCAAGTTCAAGACAGGAGAGTTAGAAGGCTTGTTTGGTTGAGTTGCCAGCAGGAAGTTGCTTCTCTAAAAACGGAGGAGGCTCAGGTTAACAAAGTTCCCACAAAAAATGGGTGTTTGTGTTCCAATGTTGTACCTCCACCAACGCTGTGGTGGGACCTTAAGAGACCCATGCATAAATTAATGACCACAATCTTCAATTAACTCAGACCTTCCCAAAGTGTGGGGCCCGCACCCTAGGGGGGGGGCCCGCTGTACGAAAAGGAAAAAAAAAAACGCTTGGACACTGCTTGCATAATGGACAGGTTTTTGACGGGGCTCCCACACAAATGCAAAGCAGGAGATGAAGCATTGCTGAATATGTTTCTAAACCAGCTTCATTCTAAGCCAAAGACTAGAAAATATGGTGAAGCATATCTGACGTTACGTGACCAACTCTGTATTCATTGTCCACACCTAAACGCAAAAAAGGAGTTTTAAAAAATCTCAGTTTTCGGTGATTCGAAACGCCATTTACATGTGGACGAAAGGTCCAAACACATAGAAACAGCTGCGTTTTCAAAAATACCCGTGTAGGTGTGGACGTAGCATAAAAGAGTTAGTTTATTTTCTTTCTTACTACCTGTCATTTATTGCAGATTACTTGTATTTAGTTAATTGTTTGAGGTGTTTGAGGTGTGAAATGTTCATTCACATAAGTGCTTGCTACCTAACATTCACACACACGTTCATACTCCGATGGATGTATCGGAGAGCAACATGTGGGATATTTGGCACACAGACTGGAGCAGACTGGTATCGAACCAACCTTCCGGTTAGTAGGTGACCTGCTCTACCACCTGAGCTACAGCCACTCCACATTGTAAAGAGAAGTGGGCAAAACGTTCAGCGTTGTGCTCTCCCTGTCTCGTCAGTGTAATCAGCGTCAGCCGTGTCTCCCAGCTGTTTCCTCTTCGCTCCGTTCACCTCTTGTATTTAGTGTCTGTGTCTTCCCCTACTCGGTGTCGCGTTGTTAACGTCTGTTCACCCTCGCTTCCTCTGTGTGTTCCGTTTGCCAGCCAGCCTACCTGCCTAGTTATTCTGTTCTTCCAGTTTAGTTAGTGTTTTTCTGTTCTGCTTCTTACCAGCAATAAAGCTGTGTGTTTTGAGTTACTTTCGCCTCAGTGAGTCCTGCATTTTGGGTCCTCTCTTCCTGCCTGCCTACACACAGACATGACATTAACACAAGTTTAATATTAAATTCAGAAATGTAAAATGCAAGATAATACATATTTGACAGCAATCTTTGAGCTTGCTTCATTAAACTTAATTTTGTTTAATGTTTTTAGATGAATAAAGACATTTCCGCCAGTTGTTAATAAAAAATTCACCAGAACCCAGAAAAATGTGTCCAGCAGTATAATTTGCTGTGAGCACTTTGTGTCTGAAATAACAGTTTATTTGTTTTAGAGATGCTGCTTATAATATACGTTGTCAGGGTAAATTCATTTTGTAAATGATTAAGATATTAATCATTTGCAGCTGTGACATCAGGTCACAATATAATCTGAAATCTGCCTTCTATTCATTTAAATTATTCAAACTTTGGGAAATATTAACAACATAGAAGATCCCACCACCCAGGCTTTAGTGGAGGCTATTGAAATCCTCTAAAGCCTCCAACAGACTACATTAACTCTCCCAAATGCTTAACTTTAAATGTAGCCTCTTTACGTCTCCTTAATCCTAATTAGAGAAATTCTTTAAAGGGGTGTTAAGTCATCTAATGGGTGTTTTATTTACAAGGCTTGAAACTTGAAGCCACAGAGGGTGGCAGAATAGTCTATGAGTCACTGGTATTGATCAACAATCCCATTAAAGCCGCTGCAGATATTTTATGGCTTCTACCGATTTCTTTTTCACTGTCCTCCCTTTACCTTTACTGCCCTCCCTCTGTGTAACAAAGGCTAATCTGTCAAAGTCTGGCCCAGAGGTGGAAGCGTTTGAAAAGCTCTCATTAAAGTGGCATTCAAAGATCCAGACACGCAGCTGGAGGTACATTGAGCCAGTATCCATACCAGTTAACCCTGTTTACCTCTTCACAAAGGAACCTAATCTTTCAGCAGGCCTCTTGCTGGTATCATTTACAATCAGTGTCCCTTTTTCTTTCAGAAGTGCACAGATGCTTTCAAAATTATATCCATCCCTCCCTGCTCACTGCCCCAAAATGTCACTGGGTTCATTTTAACATCATGGCTCTTCATTCATATTGTTAAAATAAATAAATAAATAAATCCACAAATAAGTACACGCTCCACACAGCCATTCACACTCAAAACACTGTACATAATCCCTCTGATCTCATAGCATTTCCTTCGGGCTGCTCTGACACAAACAAAAGCACAGGTTAATATAATTTTCTGAATACACCTTCAGCCAGCACCGATGCGTTATGAGGTTAGAAGTTTAGAGGGCTGCACAGTGTGAGTGTGCACATCTCTGTATGCTGATATATGTGAGGTTTTTAAAGCCAAATTGTGTCTGACAGGTTGACAGAACAATGGAAAGTAGCCTGTGTACTTCTGTCAGGATTTATGTCAAACTCCAGTAAAAGTATCCACACTCTGCCTTCTGTTGCTCATCATGCTCTTCTTTCTCTCACACACACACACACACATACACATAAGCCCAAATAAATAAAATTAACTCAAAGACATGCTTTCACCCTTGTGAAGCTGAATTTAGCAGCTGTGACAGGTGAAATCATTTATTTACTGGGGTGCATACTGAACAGCATGGCCTCTCACCAGCTCTCTTGTTGGCTAGAGATGGCAGCCTCACCTCGGAGAGCCTGTGACAGCTGTGGGCAGCTGGTCAAAAGGTTATTGTGCCTTCTGCATACACACACAGAGGGAGGCACACAACATCATAGTGGTTCGAGCACCTGCTGTTTTTTTGTTGTTGTTCAATTCAGTTCAGTTTTATTTATAGAGCACCAATTCACAATAACAGTTGCCTTATGGTAAATACCCTGCAATATTAGAAAGAACGCCAAACCATAATGCCCTGTATAAGAAAGCACTTGGTGACAATGGGGAGAAAAAAAGTCCCTTTTAACCCTTTAAGACCTACCATAGAACCAAGTCCGCCAGACCTTATATTATATTTTTACATGCTGTAGTGCCATTTTTGGGAGAATTTCAAGTTGCTATACAATAATACAACCCTTATAACCCAAATTTTAATAATATGTATGCATTAAGTGCATAGTAACTACATAAATTGCAAAAAAGTGCAATAAACTACAAAAAAATTAAAAATAGTTTTTGTTTTTTTAACATAAATTTCTCTAACTAGAAATATAAGAGGCTTATCCCTCAAAACTGTAAATACAAAGAAGTTGCACAAAATAGTTTCCCACCACAGGATCTTTATTTTGAGTGTCTTCATAGTTTTATTTTTGAAATACATAAATTTTTATATACTGCAGGAAAAACGAAAATAAATATTGTAATGGAAATTTGCAAAAAAAACAGCATGTGCATCAAAATAAACTATTTCCAGCAGTGTAATTTGAGTTCTAAGCATGCCAGCAATGATACAGAAAGTCATAAAGTCAAAGATAACTTTTAAAAACACCAGTATAGGTTTATGAGGCCCTGAAGTTGAAAAAAAAAAAACTACATTTACGTGAAAATGACGTCACTTCCGGTCTCGGGCAGCTAATGAGATGATGATGAGATAACCTTTATTTGTCAGTTGCAGGTCTTTTGCCCACAACCGAGATGACAGACCTTGCCGACTGTACATACAATACACAAACATCACATTGGGGAGACAGGTCAGGCTAGGTAGCGAGGAAAAAAACATCGAAATGTGTAAGGATAATACAGGAATGCACAGATATCAACACACCATAGGAACATGGGAAACATGGGAAAGAGTTACAGTGTGTACATCTGATCTGGGACCGCTGCAATCTTTCGACTGCGCCTCCACTGACCCGGTGTCCACATCAGAGGGGAGGTAAGCGTTGGAGGTAGCGTTGGATCCGGGGTAGGGAGGGTGATGCATCAGTGAGTGCTTATCAGTATCAGTATATGTATGTGTGTGCGTGTCCATACACTGAAAAAAAGGGACTGGCCATCTCTTGGATTTATGTAAGCATCTTGCATGTATTTAACACAATTGCCTCATGTTTTAAAGATAAATGTAACTATATAGTGTAAAAACTACATGATATGCAGAAAGGGTGTATTAAATTGTTTATATCATGTTCAGGTGAAGTAAGTCAATAAGATAGCAACGTTAAATCTCGTGAAACCACGCGTGATTTCATCTCGCGGGCTTTGGATCGTGGTTTAAAAAATGCATCCATCTCAGTCAAGTCGAGCAGCCAACTCTACGTTTTTTGGTATGTCTTGATTTTTTGAATTAATATTTACCATATTTCAGCCAAATGTAGTTAAACGTCTAAAGTGCCGCCATGTAACATGCTAAAAAAGAGCCGTTAGCTTATTTGCTGTTTTATCTGTTATCAAAGAATTGGCGCTTTTTCATTTGAATTTGTCTTTGGCACAAGAGCCGTAATATCACATTAAACCTAATTACGAGGCACTCATAACATAATTTGGTTTTCTGTGTGAATAGATTTGTCAACTGACTCTTCAGTTACATTGTGTATTTACTGCACCGTGGTGTTAGTGAGATTTTGGACATTGAACAGCTTTAGCTAATATCATCAGCGGTATTATGCTAGCTTACATCCCTACCCCTCCTGCCCTCACCTGCTGTCCTTTTGTTTTTGTTTTTGTTTTTTTTGCTGCACATTGAGAGACGACCTCTATTCTGCATTTCACCAGGAGTCAGCTGATGGATTGTGGGTTCAAGGTGTTATGGTAAGAAAGTATATTCTATTTTCGCTTAAGGTTTCTGTAACTTAATTATAATAGGTTTTTTATAATTATTAGGTGCATGCATACTCAAATAGACCACCCTATTAATACAACTGAGAAATCCAAAATCTGCCATAGGTTTGACTTATACCTGTATGTATTGTCAGAAAGGTGATTACTGGACTCACATTAATGCACACTTGAACTAAAATGAGGTTGTAACTTGTGGGTTCTTGGGTTGCAAATCAGAAATAAACATCTTTGGATTTTTTTAATCCCATAAGATCTGGAAACACAGTTTTTATTCAACAAAGCATTACTGATTATTAACCAAGCACAGTGCCTGCTGTTATTTCAAAATAATTTTATGTCATTTCAGATGAAATGCAGCATTCCAGTGCATCCCAACCATGCCTTTACAGGTTTCTGACGGAGCTGAGTTTCTCTCTGACAGTCTGCTGAAAGTGTTTGCAAAGTGATCGGGGGAACAGGGCACAAAGCTAAAGGATGTAGCTGCCATGATGACAGTAAGAACTTTAAAATTCTTTAACTACAAAGTGTATATGTATTGCATTAGGTCAGTAAAAGATTTTTATGCTGCATCCATTGAAACAGTCAACTATTACCTGTGAGTACTGATTCCACCGAAAGGATGCCATAATTTTCGTCATGCATTTACTGGCCCACTGAGAAAAATTGATCTTTTTAAAAAAATAAATGTTCTGGAAACTATATATCCATAAAGTTGATGTCAAACAGGAACTTTTGATATTGCTTTGTAGATGCTGGTGTTGCATGTTGACTGGTTTAAGTTTTTGTCTGGGATCATTTTCTTCTGTGCTACTGAAAAGTTCACAAATCTCTGTTTTCTTTGTTATAATACTTTAGGATGACATTAATGCTCAAAGGGAGTCTCATCAAAGTGCTCCACATCTGTGTGAAAGACAATTGCAACATCTTGGTGCAGGAGTTCATGGTGAGTGTTTTATGAGTAGATTGTGGCTTTGCAACATTTTAAAATGCATTTAGTTATCCACTTGATCCTCATTGGACCAGTTAGGACCAGTAGTCCTCTTTAATAATTTGAAGTTCACATGAGGCCTGGTAGTGAACTCGGCCGCCGGCCCTTGAGGCCCCACCCCTGTATTAGGGGTCACATCAGTGTGAAAAAACTTTAAATTTGTCATTCTAGTGAACAAAGGAAAATCCCACCAATATTTAGCTTTTGTTTGAAAAAAAAAAAAAGACCAACAGCTAACCAAATTGTGGGGCTGAAAGTCTAAATTCTAACATCTTCTGAGTGACAAAACCTGGATTTCTGATGGGCCGGTGTCTTTCTAAGAAAAACTAATGTAAAGCATTTGAAATTATGTTTTTCACCCTCTCTTAGAAACTCTGTTAGACCATGAATGGCAGCATGGCAGGCCACTCTTTGGCTATAGCTATTTACTATGTTGCTTGCATTGGTTTAAATTACTCTAACATTAGAACTGGTAGATTCAAAAGAGATGAGTTTAAAAAGGAATCTTAAAGAAATGTTTTGTGTTTAACCAGGACTTGACTGAGGCCACTGCACAGATTGAGAAAACCACAATGAACATCTGTCTCCAGAGGATGCACCAGGCAATGACTTTTCTGACGTTGGCATCATCATCGAGGGTATAGTAGTTCTTCAAGATCTGGATAACGTGACCTTTGCAGTAGCCATGCTGTTTGGACCTTTTTTATTCCTTCAATATGAGTTACCCATCACAACTCTGCTACACTTTTGAGGTGATTCAAAGGGTGGTAATGGAGTTGGAAGCAACTCAGCTCTCAAGAAAAGCTCACAACTAAGACAAAACTGCTCCTGCAACGAAGCTCACTGTTATGCATGTGAGGTGACCAGCTCTAGGTGAGAAGACATTTAAATCTCACACTTGTTCTGCTGCATTTTTGAAGCTCAATTCCAGGAACAGATCGCAGGGTTCATTTTTATATACACTGCAACTGCCATGAAGACGAGCCGTTTTTTTGTTGTTGTTGTTGTTGTTTGTTTTTCCTTTTGCTCTGTACAAGTTCTCTGTCTGTTTGGCAGCATTTTTAAATTTCTCTTTGTATTTTTTCTTTCTTTTACTAGTGAAGAGATGTAGCGTGAACAGTTATACAGTCTAAATATCCCATATGGGCCGTGTGAAATGGTATTTTCAGTTTCATTCAGTTGAAGTAAAGAACGTTGAATATTTCTAAGTGTGCTGTTTTGAACCAAGATGTCACAGTATGATCAGTGCCGTAATTTTTGACAGTCACTGTATCAATGTTATTTTTGCATCTCTTGAATAAAGGTTTTGACCTGCAAGTGCTAATTTCTTTAGTTATTGGGGTAACATGGGTAATGTTAATAGGAAGGTGTTTGCCAATTCAGTAACCTAATTTAATGTTAATGGAAACTAACATTACCTCAAATTGTTTAGTTATAATTGTTGTTTAACTGAATCTTGACGTCAGAGGCCTTAAATAGAATGTTTTGTATTGTTCTTTCCCAACATTTTTCAAAAGAAAGAGTCTAATTTCTTTGCTGTGATTGATTCCAGAGAACACGGAAGAACTGACATTATTTAACTGTTGGTTTATATAGATTCAGTAGTGGAGTAATGTCAGTTTAATTCTTTACCTACTGTCAATGCAGTGAAATTAGACATTTTGTTTTGAAAGGTTACTGGTGGATGCCAGCAACCATCTTGGAAGAGAACAATACAATCTGTTATAAGGCCTCCATTTGAAAATTGTGTATTTGATACTAGAATATAATAGCAAAATGTAATTTGAAGATAACATGTAGTATTTAAGTGACCAAGTAGTATTGGGTAAAAGTTATTGAATGGTGTTGGGATAAAGTGAGAAAATTGTGAAGGATTAAAATAGTTCAAGAGCTCAAATTACTTCATCAAAACATGTTTAAGTCACATTTTATCAACACAAATTGCACAGGTTTATTGAACATGAATAAATTGTGTTAATTTAACTCAATTGTTTAAGTTGCTGCCAAAGCAAAACATCTGTGTGCAACAAATGTCCACCATTGAATTAAGTAAATCCAACAACATATTTTTTTCAGTGTAGTTCAGCTGAGACAGTGACCTTCGCCCTGCCAGGCTAAGTAAACAGTCTTCCAGCCAACCCAGGTGGCCTTGCATGGAATGGGAAGGAACAGACTCAACACAGTCGTTATTAGGGAGTTTTTGTTCCAGCCTTGAGCTCCGGCCTTGAGCCCACAGCTGGCACCGAAGGGGTAGCCGGATTATGATGGTAATTTTTCTTTGCGACAACTCATGAGAATTTCAAAGCTGTTCTTTAACACTCCGACACTGGTCTCTCAATCTCCTGTTGGAGAACCGCGAGCTTCCCGATGATGGTATCAAACTTGCTGGTGTTTTCATTCTTTTGCCCAAACAGCCGATTCTGAGAACTCACAACTGCAGTGAGCTGTTCCGCGATGCAATCCAACTAATGGCAGACATGCGATAGTTCACGCTGACGTCTATTCCAATGTAGGAAGTGTTACGAACAGCTGATCGGATCGGCAAAGCCTGTTTCTGGAATATTATGTTTTTGTTTCTGCAAGCGCTTTTCATGCAATTTTTGCAAAGCTATATGTGGAAGGAAACCATGACCGAGGACAAGCTGATGGCATAAGATGTAAGTACAACTCCTACGGTTTCATATGCAAAAAAAATTATTGCGCTAGCTTACGTGGTTCCAGTTCTACAGGTATTTAAAAATAGTTATGCAAAACAGAGCGTGCCTGCTCTGACCGGCTTTAAAGGGTTAAGAGGATGAAATCTTTTTGGAGTTTTTTGGGCTCAGTAACATGTTTTGGATCCTATTGAATAAAAAACGAAGTCTGTTTTATAATTTTTGACTATAACGAATTGGAGTTCATTAGCATATTTTTCGGACCATAAGGCACACTGGATTATAAGGCTGTGATGCCACAGTGTTCGTATTACTTTGGGACCTGAAGTGGACGGAGTTTTGGAGCCAGATTACTCTGCGAGGCTTCTGACTACGGTAGCAATCCAACCAGCAGTGCGGCTTCATACTTACCAAAGTTGTACTAAAACATTTTTGACAGATTTGAGCATCGTGTACCACATAAAATTGGTTCGAGATAAGTAAGCACAACCAGAATTCATACATAAGGCGCACCAGATTATAAAGTGCACTGTCTATTTTTGAGAAAACTGAAGGATTTTAAGTGTGCCTTATAGTGCGGAAAATATGGTATCTTTTAGCTTCATAGTGGGCTCGTTTGTGAAAAAGGCTGTTTAAAGGTCTCTTATGTTTTCTTCTTTTGGCACGATAAGTAAAAATATATTTACTACCAACACTGAATTCTTTAACTTCATGTCTTCAAGTCTGTTCAAAAAAATCTAAATACCACATATGTGTGTAAGGAGTAATCTTAGAAATTAAGTTTCTAATCATTCAGAATCTGAGTGTACATCACAGACCTGTAGCAATGGCACAATTGACCTAAATTTTACTAACTTAAACAAGAATTCATACAGACTAACTATGTAGGCCACAGTAAGTCCAGTGTTTTGAACTTTTACTCAAATTTTTCTACATTTTTTGGAGAAAGAACATTTTATTTCAGAAAACATATAGATGAGAATATTCTTTTAGGCTGGTACTGGTGAACTAGGCAAACTATTATCTTTACTCAATGTAATATAATCTATTAAAAGGAAAAGGAAAAAACACCCCTTTATGGTAATGTAAAATATTTAATGTGAGCCTGCAAATGTTGTCTGAGCAACATTACTATGGAAAAGCCTGTTCAGTTTTGTGTCATGCATAAGGGGGAAGAAAGCACCAAATTGACACATCCAATGCACTATACAAAAAAAAACAAAAAACAGTTGGTATCACCTACATTTAAGAAGACACTCAATTAAAGTTTCAGGAAGTCATATTCATATTTTAAACTTGGAAGCTTTATAGACTTTATAATTGTAAACCAGCAGAAGCAAGGTACTTAGTAGGTGCAGAGTTAATGTAAGCACTGCAACAGTGTAGTCAGATACCTGTATGTTTAATTAACATTTAATTTTCAGCTTGTAGTTGCAGGTGTCAACATTAATTAGACTGCCCTTTCCAGCTGTGGCCTTCACAGCCAATATAAGCGGATTATTATATTTAAGCTCAAGTGAATCATTTTGAGTTGTAGGTGAGTGCAGTTTATATTAAATGTTTTTTTATTCCATAGTGGATTTTTCTTTACCAAGCTCTTTATCAGGAACACCATGCTAATAATAATAATGGATTGCATTTACAATTCCACTATTCAGTCACTCTTACATTCATACACTGGTGGAGGCAAGCTATAGTTGTAGCCACAGCCGCCCTAGGGCAGACTGACAGAAGCGAGGCTGCCATATCGCGCCATCGGCCCCTCTGGCCATCACCAGTAGGTGAAGTGTCTTGCCCAAGGACACAATGACCAAGACTGTCAGAGCCGGGGCTCGAACCGGCAACCTTCCGGTTACAAGACAAACTGTCAACTCTTTGAGCCACGATTGCCCATGTACCATGTGATAGGACCTGTATTTACAGTCCTATCATTCTTGGTTTCCAAAACATTTTGAAGTTCTTCTTTGGGTTGCTGTTCTACCACATCGCAAAGATGGTTTGCTGGGTTCAAGTGAGTTACTCGGGGGTCCCACTGAACAAACTGTCATATTGTGCTGGATGATGACATTAAAATTAAATATCAAACTGTGCACACACAGGTAAACATGGGCATCAAGAAGCATTTAAACCCCACCCACCACCCTTGAAATTGGATTTGTTTGGTACTTATTCCCAATGAAGCTTTTAAATGACTGTTTGGTCATTTCCTGCAAAGAAGGATGTCTTTGGACACTCCTTACACACATGATTATTGAAAAGTAACAATATCTAATAGACAAATAACAGGAAAGTTAGTTAATGTAAAGTGGAAAATAGTGGCCTTGGCCCATTTTTATTTGATTTTTTTTTTTGAGTTGGACAGGGTTTTGTGTTGGTGCCATTACATTTAAAATGAGTCAGTTTAAACATTTGAATATTGGTTTATAAGATTTGCAAATCATTGCTTTCTGTTTTTATTTGCAATTTACACGCAGTAGAAATTTTGTGGAGTTGGGTTTATAGGTGTACTTGGAGACAGCCACTGATCTAACTAGTAAACTTGTCTCACTAAGAAATTAACCAAAATGCCTTGTACAAATAACAGTCTAAAATACCAATATTAGGTAGCGTACAGATACTCTGTTTTATGTCTGTTATATGTACATGTTACAGTATCAATTTTGGCATTTAAGTTTTTATTGATTTTGCAAGTTTTTTGAAAACATATACTTAAACCTGTATAAGAGGGGGGAAAAATACACAAAAAACACAAGAAAACTGCTGGTGTGCACCCCCCCTATAAAAGTCTAAGAAAAGGAAAGAGAAACTAACAGTGGGTTCCAAGAGAAGAAACACAGAAACGAGCAAATTAAATTGAGAGTAAAGTAACATTTGGACCGGTGGTCACAGTTAATAATCCTTCAGATTATGATATTATGGTCATGATTTCCTGTTTGCTTCAGATAGCTCCAAGAGTAGTCCCAATGTTTATCTTTTTCTTCTGCATCATTTTTAAGTTTATTCAGCATGGACTCATAGGAAGCAGTCTCTGCCATTACTCTGATCCAGTCTTTCAGCTCAGGACGTACTATGGTCTTCCAGTGCCAAAGGATAATCCTCGATGCAATTACCAGTCCACCCATAACAACCGTAAAAATATTATTATGAATTCTTGGAATATGAGACTGGTCTCCTAACAAACACAATTCAGGAGTTAAGGGCACTTCTAATCCTCACCAACCTTTTAAAACTGTGACGACTTTTAATAGTATCAATTTAATAGTTTAGTAATATCAGTATAAATTTTTATTAAACGTTTTACATAAATACCCGTCTGTTACAGCTCAGAGATTAACAGAATGAATGTAATGAATATGAATGCAGACAAAATAGAAAAATATGTATGTTTTTCTCTGTGTGAAAGAAAAATAAAACAATAATTTTCTTTATCATCTTTTTTTATTTTACTCATGATAGGAAAGGAAGTTTGTTATAATTGCACACTATCAGCAGTAATATAATGAGCATTACTATCTTTATTTTGCTCTCTCTCTACTTATATACGATGATATATTATGATGAAATATTATGATGATATGCCACATCATTTATCTTCTCTGTTGTACTAATATATATAGCAAAGTAGTCTTAATGACCTTATAGTACCATATCACCCCATCAGAGCACTTCGCTCTCACACTGCAGGCTTACTTGTTGTATTTAAAAGTAGAATGGGAGCCAGAGCCTTCACTTTTCAGGCCCCCCTTATGTGGAACCAGCTTCCAGTTTGGATTGAGAAGACAGACACTATCTCTACTTTTAAGATTAGGTTTAAAACTTTCCTTTTTGCTAAAGCATATAGTTAGGGCTGGACCAGGTAACGCTGAATCCTCACTTAGTTATGCTGCAATAGACGTAGGCTGCCGGGGGATTCCCATAATGCATTGAGTATTTCTTCGTCAGTCACCTTTTTCACTCACTATGTGTTAACAGACCTCTCTGCACTGAATCATACTTGTTATTAATCTCTGGCTCTCTTCCACAGCATTTCTTTTATCCTGTCTTCCTTCTCTCACCCCAACCGGTCACAGCAGATAGCCCCGCCCCTCCCTGAGCCTGGTTCTGCCGGAGGTTTCTTCCTGTTAAAAGGGAGTTTTTCCTTCCCACTGTCGCCAAAGTGCTTGCTCATAGGGGCTCATATGATTTTTGTTTTTTTCTCTGTATGTATTATTGTAGGGTCTACCTTATAATACAAAGCGCCTTGAGGCAACTGTTGTTGTGATTTGGTGCTATATAAATTAAATTAAATTGAATTGAATTGAATAGTACTAAAATCTCTGTGTTTTCCATCGGGCCTATCACAGCAGTCACAGGGCAAGAGGCAGGGTACGCCCTGGACAGGTCAGTGATCTGTCGCAGGGTTAAGAGCGGTCTCTACGAAGCAACTGTTGGATTTATACACTGTTGGAAGATAATTTAGACTTCATCTCTGGAGAGAGTACCCGTGTATGTGCGCGTGTGTGTGCACGTGGTGTTCTTAGTGCCCCTCAGTAGGAGTAGTGTTATTTAGCGGAAGGAGTGCTGAAGTTGCATGTCCTCAGCCTGTGCTGCCATCAGCAGTGGCACGGACGTTTTTGTGTGCAACCGTGTGTGTGTGTGTGTGTGTGTGTGTGTGTGTGTGTGTGTGTGTGTGTGTGTGTGTGTGTGTGTGTGTGTGTGTGTGTGTGTGCGTGTGGTAGACAGGCTGCGAGACAAGGTAATTACCACAGGACCCTTCATCTGGCTTCCACTCACCCCTCAAGTTCAACAGAGCAACAAAGAGGAGCTCTGTCAGCTGAACTTGCAGTGGAGATGTGTGAGTAGGCACCAGTGTGTGCACAAGAGCTTAAAAAAATGAAGCCCATAGCCTTTTTTTTACATGAAGAGAAACAGGAAGGCATCTGTGCATAGGCACAAGTTCAATAAAAAAAAAGAAAAGATAAAAACAACCCCACTAGTATATTTGTCTGCATTTATCAGCCTTGTGTGTGTGTGTGTGTGTGTGTGTGTGTGTGTGTGTGTGTGTGTGTGTGTGTGTGTGTGTGTGTGTGTGTGTGTGTGTGTTCTCCCCCGGCATCACTGGAGTGTTACCTAGGCAGGTGCGGTTGTCTGCACCCTGCTGTATAATGGGATGTGTTCAGTCTGTTCCATGCTGTACTTGTCTGCTAGGTCTGAGATGGTGTTCCCGATAATTCTCAACCCCCCTGATAGAGGCTGTGACTCTGCAGCTGGGTGAAACACAGTGAAAGACAGCAGTGGACAGCAGCATTGCATTCATGTTCTTATCTATGTCCACATTAGCGTTTCCCACATGTTTAAATAGGTAAGTTAGTTAATATGAAGAAGAAATGTGGTTATTCTGACACCTAGACATTAATTAGCTGCATGAAATTAAACATGGCAGCTTTTCGACCAAAAACTGGAGTCTTTTTGTCTGTGTGATGATTTGTGTCAGTAGTATTTGATGCCCATAAAGTCCCTCTGGTAAACAAATGGACTTTTAATGTTAGAGTCACACTACTGAGGCAAACGCACGTTTTAGTGTGGTAATGTGTCTATATTCAACATTTAGTGTGGTTGGTTTAATTAAACACTCTTATTATAGAATATAATAATAATAATATAACAATTAGTTATTGATCGAAAACCATTTAATTTTTTTATTTGATGCATATGTATTCCAATAAACCATGGGTGCCTGGCTGCTTCTTTCATTTCTCTGTGGTTCAAAAACCATTTCTCCCCCCGCTACACACTCTGCAGATCTGCTGCAAGCTCTCAGAAAACAAAGAGTTACAGTCAAGAACAAATTACAGTCAAGGTGGAGTTGGAGTCTATTCAGTTGGGAGACAGGAGGCTTTCAAAGGAGGGTGAGGGTTATTGAGGACTGTCACAATAATGACATTCAGCCTGCCAGTTGGAAAGTAGAAGACAGGAAGGCTACCAGTATTTAAACTAGAAATTGGAGCAAGGGAGCTGTTCCATAGAATGAATTCTCCCTGATGAATAAACAAATAAAATTTGATTAGCACTGGTCTGCTTAAGGTTATATAAAGGTTCACTCAGTGAAGCAGTGGGCAGCCACCAACACAGCACCTGGGGAGCAGTGTGTAGAGACGATACTTTGCTCAGGGGTACCTCAGGGTAGTACTTCAGTGGATTTAACCCCAGACCTTCCAGTCATGGGGTGAACACTCTACCTACTGAGCTGTCTCTACGGATGAGATGCAAAAAAGAGCCGGCAGGTACTCGAAAAAAACCTTAGACTCAAATGTCGGAACAGTTTTTTCCCTCAGCATGGCAAAGAAAATGGCGGCCGTTACAACTTATATCCAAAAAGATATAGTTTCATGCATCTGTCAAAATACTCGCCTCGGGTCTCTCCTCCTTCTGCCTCACCTTTCCCTCAACCACCACTTGCTAATGTTACTGAATCTGTGGAAGTGCCGCCATAGCCACCACCAAACAATTGAGTTATTTTTACACATCTGCCAGCATCTGGCCAATCCACCACCTTTCATTGTTTTATACTGTAACGGGAAAAAAAGAGTCCAGCTATGGCTGCATATGTCTTTAGTAGTAATTTCTTTTTGTAGAGGGCTAGCAAAACAAACCTTTTCGCGGGCATTGCCGTATTGGAATCCCGACTTCTCTGACGAGGCTAACCAGAACTCCGTTTACTCAAGTGTGACATTATTCCCAGGTCCGTGTTCCGATTTCCGAGGTAAGCAAACACAACACGCGAAGTAACGAAAAATTACCCAATCTAAATCCCAGTAACGATTAACGTGTTCCTGATTTTGGCATAATAACTAGTTACCGTGCTCGTTACCACAATAATAACGTAGTTACTGTTACGCGTTACTTAATAACGTTAGTCCCTACACTGGTCATGATTAATTGAAAGTTTGCAGCAGCTCTGCAGGAACAAGAAACTACATGCATTCATACAAAGACATATTGGCTTTGTTACCAAAATATTTCCTCTCCTACCCTTTACACCATCAAGAAATACTTACTAAATTATGATCCTCAATTCATTTGAAAGGAAAAGACATTTTTCCCTGCTCTGCAAAGCACTTAAAAACTCATCTAGAAAAATCTCTCAGTCCACAGACCTTCCTGTCATTTGTTTCAGTTTAGTGAAAATCTGGTCAGTATCGAAAATACTCATAGATATGCTCATAGAAAAACAAAAAAAGCGCTAAAGGATGCTTCCACTTCACTTTGGCTGATTTAATGCTTACCTCTAATCACCATTCATTGTAGAAGAGATGTAGCAGAAAAGATTGTGAACTTAAAAGCAAAGTAATTTCATCACCTAAGTGCTAAATTGCCGATTTGTGTGCACAATGGAATATTATTTAAATTAATATGTGCACTGCCCATCGTGTGCTCAAGTGGCACTTTTTTAAATTGATAGGTGCTCATTTTTGGAGTGAATGCTTCATCTGAGTAATGTAATTCATATACCGAATCTTTGATCTTTTTGCACTCAAAGCTGCCATGTGGTCAGAGGAGCATGGTAGAACAAATGTGATCAATGGTACAATGGTAATTTTAGTGGTGATTTCAGTTATAAATGCAATACTGTGCACAAGTCTTAGTGCCCCCAATTTCTTTTGCCATATTGAAATGGCAACTCAATTTATTGAAATGTGCCCAAATATAGGGCTGCCATGATTAGTCAACTAGTCACGATTACGTCGACTATCAAAATCATCGACGACTAATTTAATAGTCGACCGTCGTTTGAAGCTTTGTAAGATCCCAAAAGATGTGGGAATAAGTAGTAGGATTTAAGAGTGTAATAACGGACTGAAACAGAAGATGGCAGCACTGCATGTACAAGGATTTCAGCTGCCGTTAAACCCCGAAGAAGCAGTAGCAGTGTCCAGTATTGTAGCTGTGTCCAAATTCAGGGGCCGCATCCTCCTATGCCTGCATTTGTAAGGCCGATTACGTTACAGCGTCACGACGAAGACTGCGCCCTTCATTTCCCCAGATTTGAAGGATGGGTCCGGTGTATACTTTGTGGCCCAACCTACCCCAGAATTCAAAGTGCGGCCCTGCTCAGTTTCCAACAATGGCGGCAGCTAGTTTTAATATTACTCTTATTATTCTTTCTGGGTCATAAAATAAACGTTTAACATATTTTCAGACAAGATTGTAGCTGTGTAAACCTCAAATATCTGCTCAGTTTATCAAGACACCACATATTTTCAAAAGTGCTCCGACATTTTCGGAGACGTCTGTTACCCACCAGCTCTAGCTAGCCGGGGTTCAAGGCTCACTAGAGCCGGTGAGAACACCGGACTCCCGGCAAATCATTTTCAAACCCACCGCCGTCTTTCGCTACTCAGGTTAAACATGATATATAAGTCACTTAGATAACTTAAAAATATAATTTTTCAGTATTTTCTTTGTTCCTGAGTAAATCGGTTTGGCTGAGATTAAAGTTATAGTTTTTACACAGCTGAATAAACGTCAAGCAGACAACTGATTATCAGAAGTGTGAGATGCTCGAAAATATACTCCGGTGTCCTGTTATAATTTAGATAGCAAGAAGCAGACGGCTGAGTTTATTAAACTCCACCGAAACAATCTGCAAATTTCATAGAAATTTAATAAACTATCATCTTGTCTTTATTTTTAGTTAGCACATACCTTAAACACTTAAAGCTATAAGCTAATGATAGTTATATAAGAGCAGATGCATGCTGGTGCAATAAGCTGTATGTTTTACGTACAATGGATGTATGATCTGATTAGTCGACTAATCGCAAAAATAATCGGTGACTAGTCGACTATCAAAATAATCGTTTGTGGCAGCCCTACACAAATATGATATATGAGACAAAAACAGAGTCTAATGAGCTTGAAAATAAATATTTTGTATGACCACATTTATTTTTCTTTATTTTAACTCAGCGGTTCCCAAACTTTTTTTGCTAGGCCCCCCTTTGTTTTACAAGGAAAATGTTCGCGACCCCCCCCCCCCCCACGCACGCACAAACACATCCTCCAACCACACACACCCATATTTTGCTCCATTGGGGATTATTTCACACCTCAAACTTTTAGTAAACAATTAAGCAAATACAAGTACTCTAACTCGTAACTCTTTTACGCTATGTCCACACCTACACGAGTATTTTTAAAAAAGCAGGTGTTTCTATGTGTTTGGACCTTTAGTCCACACGTAAACAGATTTTTTACAACTCCTTTTTTGCGTTTACGTGTGGACGAGGACTAGAGCTCGTCACACAACGTCAAAGGTATATGCCTTTTTTCACGTCATGCTGTGTGCCACGTTATTTTTTACATGAGATGCATTGCAGAATGGCAGTTACTGTCCCTCCATTTGGAAAGGCAGAGGTGTCACGGTGTAATTATTTTGCGTGTAGTTGTTTTTTTCCTGTGTAATAGTATTCAACATTGCTATTAATACATTTTTCAAAAAATGCCTCTCTGTGCAAAATGGGTTCAAAAACATAAACAACTGTAGGATAATGTTTGTCCGTGATTTGAACCGGGGGAACAAATCGTGGCAGGATCAGCCTGATATTATTTGTATCCCACTGTAACTTTACTGTATAAAGAGCTAACATCTCCAAAATGTCAGGAGTAGTTAGTCATTACAACAAGTGTTTGTGAACTAAAAATCAAGAATGTGGAAAACTGTTTGTCCGTGATTTGGAGAGCCCAGCGCTGCTCCCGAGGAAGGGAAAACCAATTATGTAGGGCAGACCTACCTCGGCACTTGTGCAGGTGAAACCAAAGGTAAGATATGCTTCACCATATTTTCTAGTCTTTGGCTTGGAAGGAAGTTGGTTTGGAAACATATTCTGTGATGCTTCATCTCCTGCTTTGCGTTTGTGTGGGAGCCCCGTGCTAGCAGCGTCGAAGCATTTTTTATTTTTTTTCCCTTTCATACCCCCCTGCAATGGCTCTGCGCCCCCCCTAGGGGGGCAGGCCCCACACTTTGGGAAGCTCTGATTTTAACTTAAGGCTGAATGCTAGCTTTCTTTCCTTCTTCAGAATAATTCTACAGGCTTCCTGAAAGAAAGAAGATGCTCTTCTTTGGATGCTGCTGCTTTTTATTCCATTCTCTGTGTCCCATCATGAAGAACGGCTTCCTTCCATCGAGACCATTTCTGATGAGGCTTTAGCAAACAGTGAATGAATCAACAGAAAGGCCAAATCCATGTCTCAAGTGCTGTGTCAGGTCTTTGCTGGAAGTATTCCTATTACTCTTGCTTGCGTTCTGATATTGTTCTTCTAGTGTATATATTTTTTTCTTGATCTGCTTCTCCTTTGGATTTCCATTCTCCTGGTTCCTCAAGTATTTTTTAGGGCACACTGCACAGCCTGTTGACATATACCAGTTTTTGGCTAATAGCTCTTTGGGAATCTTGTTGGTGCAAAAGTACTCATTTATGTCTGTCAGGCTGTGTTATCTTATAATTTTACACAGTAGTATGGATTTGGTGCTTTTAATAGAAGTTTCCATTCCAAGATACTGTACTTACACAATATTATATTAACAATATTATATAATATTAAGTCTGATTAATTGCCTGGCTGATGGATGTAACTGAGGGAAAATAAAATTATAGCCAATCACTCCAACAGACCCTGCAGAACTGGATCAATAGCAGAGAATTTACAAGTTCATCAGAGACTCACCACTGCTGCTTCTGCTTGTAGACACTCACAGGTTTAAGGTCATTGTTTGAATGAAAGGGGGAGGGAGATTGCATAGAAAGAAGAGGTGTTTAAACGACAGCCAAAGAAATGGCTATGTGAGGATGATGATACCAGGTGTGTCTTTACGTCCACTACTTGTTGCGGTAGTATCGATTCCTTCTTTCACAGAGGTTTCTCTTCATTTGTTGGATTGATGAATTACATTGACCTTGCCAAGGCATTGCAGAAGTTGTCTTATTTATTGTATTTTTTTACCGACTAATACTTTCTTATGTTGCTCTAGGTGATAAAGTATACACTTTATTGCTCATCGAACATGGTGTCAGTGGTGTGATGTGTGGTCAACAGCTCTGCGGCACTTTCACATCAATAAACAAAGATTCAAATATAACTTGCCCCTGAATCTGGCACTTCCACTTCACTGCAGATGCCAGGTGCCTGTAGGTGGAAAATTGTGCTTGCACTGTGGGTATAGAGATGTGAGGCAGGCCACTGCTGAAGTGCAGAGAGTATGTGCACCCGGATAAAGGCCTTGCCACTGGGCTCTCTAGTGACTACAGCTGAAATATTCCATCAATACTATAAAAATCTGTCATCTTCAGGAGATCTCTGAAGGTTATTCCCATCTTACTATCCAATGTCAGTCCTACACCAGTTTCACCTTTGCTCCCCTGCAGCATGGTGATACATGGTGAAAAAGTATTTGCCCCTTTTCTGATGTCATGCTTACATGTTTGAGATCATCAGTCCACGAGCAGCATGGCCCAGTGGTTTGGTCTTATAGCAAGAGGGCCCTAGATTCACAGTCACCATCTCTCTGGTCCTTTTTGATAGATTTTTTCCCCCTCCATAAATTTAAAAGCTGAGTTTTAAAAGCTAATTTTAAAATTCCTCTATGTAAGTATGAAAAATATGCAAAAAACCCCCAAAACAAAAACACTAAAGAATCAGGAAGGGGGCAGCACTGTGTCTAGCCTTGTCCTTGCTAGTCAAGCATTTGTCCTCACCAGCTGGTGTCGTAATGTTTAATTTTTGTTGCTGAGTATGCCTCAGTGGTATTACCATAATTCCAACGTCCTCCCTCCGCATCGTCCCAGATCTTCAATAATGTATAACCGCAATGTCACCCAGTCGGACAGTAAAATGTATTACCTGCATGAATCAAGTTGTCATTTACAATTTATGAGAGAGCTTAGCATTCAGAGCACAGGTCTGGCTGGTGTGGGGAGCACAGTGAATCTATTTGGAGTAAAAGCCTCCTCCAATACCCAGCACTGCAAAATAATAATAATAAAAAAAAAAAAAACAACTCACCTTGTCTACTGTAGTAGCTATTTTTTTTCTCAACACTGTCATGATTAAGATGCAGCTGTGTTTTGGAACCAGACTCCATGTTTTTTCTTGCCTTGTCATCCAGCAGAAACGCCACTTTAGCAAATAAGTCCCCAAGATGGGTGGGAGTCAGAGTTCACCGCGCACCACAAAAGATTATCTGCTACATTTCAGGCAGTTTGGGAAACTAAGTGTTAGAACGTCCTCTGAGGCAGACATTAATTCTCCAGGTACCTTAAAACAAATGCTGAGAATTTTCTGCAAACACTGCTTGTCTATAAACTGATATGCCCCAGCACAGTTTGGGCTCAAGTCAGCACTGAAGTGGAGCATCAGGCTTCTGAACAGCGGCCAAATCTGTTGGCCGCTATTGATATCCCATTTCCTCTGGCACTACTAAGCTACTTTGCATTCAGAGGCTTTCCACTAAGCCCACAATGTCCAGCCTGTGGACTGTAATACTGACTATATGTCTGGTTGTGCTGCTCCTCAACAATCATTGACTCCTTTATTATCCAGGAAACAAAAGCGGAGCTGGTGCCACACTGGGAGTCTTCCAGCCCTGACATTTTAATTGCGTCTCTTTCATATTAGGTGGGATGCAAACCAATTTGGCCATTGCTGTTAAATTCTTCCCACATTAATTCCTCTTTTGAATGTTTGAAGCTGACATAATGGATTTTAGACTTGGCAGAAGATTGGAGGAAAAGAGGATCAAACATTAAACAGAAGATAGCTTTTCTTTTTTTGTGACTGACAATTATAAACCTCCTGTTGAGCTTATCACATAGTGAACAGCAGGAGCGTGAGATAAGGTGTTGAGTTATGTGCTGTGGACAGCCCATTTCAGCATCAGTGAGAGAAATGTGTATGTGCATTTGAGATCGTTTAAATTTGCAGATTAAAGCCACGATTATAACGTCTGCCCAAGTCCCTGAAATTTACTGCACAAACAGAACAGCACAGCCACTTGAGGATGGCTCCAAAAGTGAGTCAATCCCTATAGACTCCCATGTTAAAATGCTGACTTTACAGCATTAGAAGCATGTTTACAGCTCCTGTAGCAAAATATATACAACGGAGGAATATTTTTATCTAATCTGTCTGGATCTGAGGTTGAGGGGCATAGGTTTGTTTGTGTGCGTTTGGTGTCTTTTGGAGCATTTTTGATGGAATTTTCTGAGAAATCCAAGAAATTCCTACTTCTGTTTTGGGTAGTGAAAGCACTAATTAACTCATTAACCAATTAGCAGATATGCGTATCTGTTCATTGCACCCCTAAACCTGCAGCTTGTCCAAACCCACCAAGTGACATCGCCATGACTACATTCATCTTTTAAACACAGTCTGTGGTTTTAATATCCACTTCATACTTATTCACTCATCCATCTGGCTTGCTCCTTCTTGCTATGTCTTTTTCTATCATGAGATGAACAGGAGACACATTCACACATTCAGCAGGAATAATATTAAATCATTAAATATTAAAAAGCAGTACCACCATAATGCAAAACCAGCCTGTACTGCTTAAACCAGCCTTGGTTTAAGCAATGCAGAGTGGCAAGTGTGTTTTCCACTTCATTGTTCATTCGCGTTGAGCTATATTTACAGGTCATGCCTCGCTTTCAAATGGTATTTCCACATCATAATGCTACGATGTAAAGAAGTAAATGTTTTGACAGCATTGCTTAAATCAGCAGTCATGAAAGCAGCCAGTGGTAGAAGCTGCTTGCTGTTTTTCCCTCTGTCAGTCATTAAATCTGTAATATGGGAGCAGGCAGCAGGAGTGTAAGATGTCAGCCCAGCGCTGGGAATATGATTTATTTACCTTCAGATGTGTCTGCCCTCTGAGCTCATCTCTTACACCTCCAATACAATGAAGACACACATTACAGTCTATTAAATCACTCGTGTGCTGCCTTTGTTTTTCTGTCTTCCTGCAAAGTCACCCCAACCCCCCCAACCCCATTCTTTCCCGTAAGCAAGGTCACTCTACGCAGCACTAATGATTGCAATCAATTACCTGGTGCAACATTGAACGAGACTGAAACTCCCACATCTACATAGCCTTCAAGCTTTTTTGCTCCGGCGTATAGAGGTCACTTGATTAAAAAGACAACAGAGCTGATGATTCATGCCAAACCAAAATAGTTCCAAACGCCACATCTGAATTAGACGCCATGCCTTGCCATGTTGCAAGGAGAGCTTAACTTCTGTCTGGCTAGCTTGCCCTGCGCTCAGTGAATCTGCGTTTGATTACTCCGCCTAGGCTGCACTGTCAAGCGCAGATCCACTGAGCGCTCAACACACACAGCATCGTCAGAAGGAAAGTTGATAAAATAAATTAAAAATGTTGTATTTTTCGATACATATGCGTACCGAACCGAAAGCACTGTATCGAACGGCTCAATATCGATACGAGTATCGTTGCACCCCTAATATATATATATATATATTAGGGGTGCAACGATACACAAAATTCACGGTTCGGTTCGGTTCGATACTTTGGTGTCACGGTTCGATATTTTTTCGATACAAAAAAAAAATGTTCATGCCTTTTTAATTTGTCATTTATTAAAATTATAAATATATATTTTAACTCAAAAGTACAGTTTTTAAATTTAACCTTAAGCCTTGTGTGTGTTTTTTATTTTGACAGCGAATGCGCACCTGCGGACCACTTATGTGCAGCCCTGGTTATTTAGCTCGTCATATTGCAGCCACAGAAATTATTTTGTCCATGAAACCATAAAGCTGCACTTTCTTTTTGCCTTATAGTCTGATTTGTCATAACTTCTCCGTTTTGTGGTAAGCTTTTCTTTGGCTGTCACTTCTTCACCCTGACCTGTCTTATTTGGCTCAGCAGAACTAAAATATATATCCTGCTGCTTTTACACACGCACTCACATAAGCTCAGCGATTCTCTGCGCGATCAACCTCTCACATGTTTAAGCTTGCTGCGGGAGATTTCACTTGTCATGTTTGCATAGTAAGCTAACGATTAATAAGACAATGTCAGAGGAATTGGTGCACAAATTATCATCACTCACAGATCAGTGCTGTCGCTCTCTATACACAGTTTCCACGATTGCAAAGTGAAAGCAACAAAACAAGCGCAAATTCAAACGCGATTTCAATATGTCACATATTGACAGTGGCTCACCGATGCCAATGACATAATTACCCAGCTACATTTCTGAAAGAATGCAAAAGCATTGACATATATTTTTCCTTCCTACAATAGCCCGACGGGCAGGGAAGAGATAGATTTTGGTAGCCCGACTGGAAAAATCGCTAGCCCCAGGACGTCGGGCTAGCGATTTTGCGAGCCCTGTATCTGATTGAGGAATCACTCATCTTTGGAAAAGAGAGTTTATTACAGAGAAATGGCTCTTTCCAAAATAAAAGCTATACTATACGCTTCTTCTGGGCTATATTCTCAGCAGCATATTAAACATATCAGGTCCCCATGAGGAGAATCCTGTGCTAACAGCTGTCTAAATGACTCGGCTAAAGTTAGTAGCATGCTTGCTTGTTTTTGTCTGCTTCCACTTGTCTTTGCACTAGGATGATGTCGGCGTAAATGTGCAGTCATATTCGTTGTGTTCCCACTAGTGCTTTCAGGTTAATCTCGTTGAAATGACCTTAACGCCACAACACGGCAAATCTCCGTTAACGAGCTACCGCCGATCGCCCCGTGCATGGGGCTAGACGGCCGACACGTTAACGAGCTAACTGCGCTAACACACTAGCTCCCACCCATGTAATTGAGCATTGCATGGCACATCCAACATACTGTTTTACTTTAGTCCATGACGCGCTTACCTTCAGGGTCATATGTCACATGAAAACCAAAATAATTCCAAACGCCAGATCTGAATGAGGGTGGGGGAGGTTCAATTTGCCATGTTGCAAGGAGAGCTTAACTTCTGTCTCGCTAGCTTGCCCTGCACTCTTCCTTCTGACTATGCTGTCTGTGTTGAGCGCTCAGTGGATCTGCGCTCGACAGTGCAGCCTAGGCGGAGTAGTCGAACGCAGATTCACTGAGCGCTCAACACAGACAGCATCGTCAGACGGAAAGTTGATAAAATAAATTACAAATGTTGTATTGTTCGATACATATGCGTATCGAACCGAAAGCACTGTATCGAACGGTTCAATATCGATACGAATATCGTTGCACCCCTAATATATATATATATAATTCTCTTGATGGTTTTCTGTTATGTTATATTCATAGTTCTTGCCGTTGCTTTCGGTCACCTTGCCTTTCTTTTTTTCATAATTTCCATCTAGTCAGTCGCGCCTCAGTGTCGAGTCTGCGCCTCAGTGTCTGTCTTGTATTTCCTGTTTTACGTTGACAGTCTTGTGTCTTCTGTGAGTGTATCTAGTTTTGCGTTCTTCCTTTCTTCTCTTGTCAGATTTGGTTTAGCTGTGTCCCCTTTTGGTTACTCCCTTCCTCGTTACCATCTGGATATATAGTGAGTGTTTTCCTTTGTTCCCTGTTGGATCGTCTGTGTATCCTCCCCGGTGTATTTCCCCCGTGTCTCCAGGTTTTCAGGTTTCTTGTTCCAAGTTTTCAGGTTTCATGTAGTGTTTAGTCTTCCCAGTTTAGGTTTTGTTAGCTTTGTGTAGTCGTTCTTTGCTTTTGTTTATTGTTCAGTTTCACCATAATAAAGGCTTGCGTTCTGTTCAACATCCATCTTTGTCTTCGGTGTCTGCATTTGCATCTGCCAGCTCAGACCGTGACACAGACCAAACTTCACTGTGAATGTTACCTAGGAGTATGCATTGCTAGGCTACATAGATAATAGTCTTCTCTGCCTTGCTCATTTGTCACCCCTGATTTGCAGCAACTATGGAGGACCAGAGATAAAGAAAAGGCAGTTTCACCAACATTGAAATAGAAAATGAATACAGCTGCTTAGTCAGCACAAGAATAAATTGACTGCCAAGTAGTCCAGGTTGATAATAAATGAGAAGCAGTCCAGTAAAATAAATAGCTGAGCCCATAAGTAAGTAAACCACCTCAGTTCATTTCTTTTTGCTTGTTTTGTAGCAGTGGAACCCATCAGTCTCAGCCAATCACTATTGGCAGCTACAGTGGGGCAAAAAAGTATTTAGTCAGCCACTGATTGTGCAAGTTCCCCCACCTAAAATGATGACAGAGGTCAGTAATTTGCACCAGAGGTACACTTCAACTGTGAGAGACAGAATGTGAAAAAATCCATGAATTCACATGGTAGGATTTGTAAAGAATTTATTCATAAATCAGGGTGGAAAATAAGTATTTGGTCAATAACAAAAATACAACTCAATACTTTGTAACATAACCTTTGTTAGCAATAACAGAGGTCAAACGTTTACTATAGGTCTTTACCAGGTTTGCACACACAGTAGCTGGTATTTTGGCCCATTCCTCCATGCAGATCTTCTCGAGAGCAGTGATGTTTTGGGGCTGTCGCCGAGCAACACGGACTTTCAACTCCCGCCACAGATTTTCTATGGGGTTGAGGTCTGGAGACTGGCTAGGCCACTCCAGGACTTTCAAATGCTTCTTACGGAGCCACTCCTTTGTTGCCCGGGCGGTGTGTTTTGGATCATTGTCATGTTGGAAGACCCAGCCTCGTTTCATCTTCAAAGTTCTCACTGATGGAAGGAGGTTTTGGCTCAAAATCTCACGATACATGGCCCCATTCATTCTGTCCTTAACACGGATCAGTCGTCCTGTCCCCTTGGCAGAAAAACAGCCCCATAGCATGATGTTTCCACCCCCATGCTTCACAGTAGGTATGGTGTTCTTGGGATGCAACTCAGTATTCTTCTTCCTCCAAACATGACGAGTTGAGTTTATACCAAAAAGTTCTACTTTGGTTTCATCTGACCACATGACATTCTCCCAATCCTCTGCTGTATCATCCATGTGCTCTCTGGCAAACTTCAGACGGGCCTGGACATGCACTGGCTTCAGCAGCGGAACACGTCTGGCACTGCGGGATTTGATTCCCTGCCGTTGTAGTGTGTTACTGATGGTGACCTTTGTTACTTTGGTCCCAGCTCTCTGCAGGTCATTCACCAGGTCCCCCCGTGTGGTTCTGGGATCTTTGCTCACCGTTCTCATGATCATTTTGACCCCACGGGATGAGATCTTGCGTGGAGCCCCAGATCGAGGGAGATTATCAGTGGTCTTGTATGTCTTCCATTTTCTGATGATTGCTCCCACAGTTGATTTTTTCACACCAAGCTGCTTGCCTATTGTAGATTCACTCTTCCCAGTCTGGTGCAGGTCTACAATACTTTTCCTGATGTCCTTCGAAAGCTCTTTGGTCTTGGCCATGGCGGAGTTTGGAGTCTGACTGTTTGAGGCTGTGGACAGGTGTCTTTTATACAGATGATGAGTTCAAACAGGTGCCATTCATACAGGTAACGAGTGGGGGACAGAAAAGCTTCTTACAGAAGACGTTACAGGTCTGTGAGGGCAAGAGACTTTCCTTGTTTGAGGTGACCAAATACTTATTTTCCACCCTAATTTACGAATAAATTCTTTACAAATCCTACCATGTGGATTCATGGATTTTTTTTTCACATTCTGTCTCTCACAGTTGAAGTGTACCTCTGGTGCAAATTACTGACCTCTGTCATCATTTTAAGTGGGGGAACTTGCACAATCGGTGGCTGACTAAATACTTTTTTGCCCCACTGTATCTGTAAGAGTCATATATTTGTGCAAATGATTAGGTATCCATGGTAATATATTTTCCTCGATATTTCCTAATAGAGTATTTTCAGGGAGATTTCTTAGTGTAAAACTATATTTAAAGAATGACTGCTTTGGACTGATTCAAGGAATAAAAGCAGAATGATCTCTGAATAAACAAACAATAAATGAAAAGGATTTTGATGGAATAAGAAGTGAAGAAGAAGAAGAAGAAGAAGAGAGAATAAAAAGATGATTGAGCTTTTTGCCAAAGCTTCATTACTCATAAAATAAGCACCCATGTGCTCTCATCAATATTTAAAAAAGCAAACAAACTTGTATGTGCTGATGCCTTATACTCTATCCTTTCATGATTACCTTTTCAACATTTTTTACTAATAAAAGTCAGTGTTACTAGAACTATAGGGCAACAGCCTTCCATTTGCCATTTCTATTTCCCAAGTAAATGAAATTGCAAGTCCAAAATAATTCTTTTGGCCAATTTTCAGAATGCTTTTCTTTCTCAAAACACCATACATTCATTTTTCATTGCCTCTAAAGTTGAGGTTTAGAGGAAATTACAGTATGTCTCTAACTATTTAGGATATATAATCGGTTGAGTTTCCAAAATGCTTTGGTTTGTCCCTGTACTCCACTAATAAAAACTACAAAGCCCAAATTCAATTTTATTTTATTTATACAGCACCAAATCACAACAACAATCACCTCAAGGCGCTTCATATTGTAAGGTAGACCCTACAATAATACATACAGAGAAAAACCCAACAATCATATGATCCCCTATGAGCAAGCACTTTGGCGACAGTGGGAAGGAAAAACTCCCTTTTAACAGGAAGAAATCTCCGGCAGAACCAGGCTCAGGGAGGGGTGGGGCCATCTGCTGTGACCGGTTGGGGTGAGAGAAGAAAGACATGATAAAGACATGCTGTGGAAGAGAGACAGAGATTAATAACAAGTATGATTCAGTGCAGAGAGGTCTATTAACACATGCTGAGTAAGAAAGGTGACTGAAGAAGAAATACTCAATGCATCATGGGAATCCCCCAGCTGCCTACACCTATTGCAGCATAACTAAGGGAGGATTCAGAGTCACCTGATCCAGCCCTAACTATATGCTTTAGCAAAAAGGCAAGTTTTAAGCCTAATCTTAAAAGTAGAGATCAGAGATGAGCAGTAACGCGTTACAAGTAACGCGTTACTGTAATCTGATTACTTTTTTCAAGTAACAAGTAAAGTAAGGGATTACTATTGCAAAAACGGTAATTAGATTACTGTTACTTTCCCGTAGGAACGCTGCGTTACTGTGTTACTAAAACCGTGATTTTTTGCGAGAATGTCTCACAACAGTGACGTAAGCGAGTGCGCCGTTAGTGACAACAGCTGTGTGCAGATCAACAATGGATCACATATCGATTGTGGGAGAGAGTATGAGCGTGCAGCGTTTAAGCGTGGAAGTACTGACCTTACTTTGAGTTTGATTCCATAAAAAGTGACAAAAACATTAGCGTCCATCGTGCGTGGGAAGAAAACTTCTTTTTACAGCGAAAAAAACCCCTAAACTTCCAAGCAAGCACCGAGTGCGCAACGACGTAATGGGAAACTCACAGAGAAAGTCGCGGATTCTTCAACTGACCGCGGCACACCTGCACCAGGGTAAACCTCCGCCTACCGCAGTCCTGCTTTACAGGTGAAAATAGAGCAACAGGACCGCTGAGTCTTTGACTTTATTTATTTTCTGCTGTGTTTTACTTGCATCTATTTGAAAGAGTGAGTGTAAACACAAAAAAATATTTTATTTTATGTGCTGGAATGTGCAGAAGATAGGTTTAAATGTTAAACTAATTTATTCAAGTCAGAGAATGTTGCATATAATTAAATTTTTTGCTTGATGCATAAAGTTAAAAGATTAAAACTGATAAAACAAGTTAAAAAAGAGACTTTTCCATTTGATTACATTTTGTATGATGGATTATGTAGAAAAAGTAGAATTGGGCTGAAAGATCTATCGCTTTATCACCTATTCAGGTTGTAAATCGTGTTTTTAAAAAGTAACTAAGTAACTAAGTAATTAATTACTTTTGAAAATAAGTAATCAGTAAAGTAACGGGATTACTTTTTTGGGGAAGTAATCAGTAATTAGTTACTGATTACTTTTTTCAAGTAACTTGACCAACACTGGTAGAGATAGTGTTTGTCTCCTGAATTCAAACTAGAAGCTGGTTCCACAGAAGAGAGGCCTGAAAACTGAAGGCTCTGCCTCCCGTTCTACTTTTAAAAATACTCTAGAAATAACAACTAATCCTACAGTGTGAGAGCGAAGTGCTCTGATGGGGTGATATGGTACTATAAGGTCATTAAGATAAGATGGGGCCTGATTATTTAAAACCTTGTCTTATTTAAGAATTTGTCTCCCTATTTATCTCTGCACTGCGTCCAGCTCCTGTTTCCTTTGGATTACTCTCTTTAACACCTGTTCATGTTGGATTTTTCTATTATATAAAAAGCGCTCTGTTCAACTTGAATTACATTTTGGTGAAGATAGAAGTGAACATAGAAGTGATCTTCACCATGTTTTGGGACATGGTCCCAAAACTACCATGTCATCCTTGGTCAGTTCAGGTTGTTTCACTGAATCTTTTTGCTCACAAGGCTCAAGACATTTCAATGATGCTTGTTGCTAGCAACAGGAGATGCAGTAGTCCTCCGTATTCATTATTACATCTGTTTTGTGATATGTACTAGAACCCATGGCAACAAAACAGATCCAGAGCATAATGTTACAACCACCACGCTGGTCAGCTGGGACATTTTTCTTAGCTCTGAAGGCCTCACCTTTGCTCCTCCAAATACTCTTGCTCTTGTTGTTGTGGCCAGATAGCTTAATCTTTGTATCATGTGAACATAAAATTTTTCTCCAAAAGGCATTTGGCTTTTTCATGTTGGCGGCTGCAAATTTCAGTCAAGCTTGAAGGTTTTGGAGCAGGGGCTACTTTCTTGCTCGGCACACTCACAGTCCGTGATTATGTCAGACTTGTGTCACTGTGAACAGTGAAGCTGGTGTTCCAGCAGTATCCAGCTCATGGAAGGCTTGAGCCTTGGTGGTTCCTGGGTTGTTTTTAACCAATTTCTTCTCATCAGAAGTTGACCATTTGGTTTTTCTTTCAGACCTCGGCAAAGTTGTGACAAATCAAGATAACTTGTACTTAATGTAGAGTTGTTTGAAGTGATGACTGCAGTTGTTTAGAAATAGTTCCAAACTACACTATATTGCTAAAAGTATTTGCTTGTCTGCCTTCACATCCATATGAACTTGAGTGACATCCCAGCTATAACACCTTCAACTCTACTGGGAAGGTTTTCCACAAGGTTTAGGAATGTGTTTCTGGGAATTTTGGGCCATTCTTCCAAAAGTGCATCTGTGAGGTCAGAAAGGTATTGAATGAGAAAGCCTGGCATACAGTCTTCACTCTAATTCATGCCATTGGTGTTCTTTTTCTAGGCAAGTTCTCGCACACCAAACTCATTCATCCATGTTTTTATGGATCTTGCTTTGTGCACTGGTGGGCGATCATGTTGTAGCTAGTGGGGTGAGTTGCTTTACACCACAGCATCCGATGCTTTGCATTGTGCTTGGTGATGCAAGGCTTGGGTGCAATTGCTAGGCCATGGAAACCCATTCCATGAAGCTTTTTACACACGGTACTTGAGCTAATCTGAAAAAAAAATTGTAGAACCTTCAGCACCACATAAAAAGACTTAAATAACTGCATGTATAGTCAAAGAAATTATTAAAAGTCTAAAATGACCATAATGAGTGTAAGCAAGCTTTTAACCACAACTGTATGCATGACTGTTGGATTGGATAGTTTTAAGTAGGTGTATTTGATTAACATCAGCACCTGAGAGTATATAATTCATGTGAGAAGGATAAATAGAAGTACAAAACAAAGTAATCCACATGTCCAAATAAAGTTTTTATGTTTTGTGACTGCTACTATTATCATCCAACATTCTTTGTCTGGAAATAAGTTGGTTGTATCAGTAAACTGCGTGAGCTGTTTTTGCCATTCAATATTACCTTTTGCTAACCACAAATTAACACTGACACTGGTGTTAATGATCATCACAGTTAATAACTGTGATCCCAAGCACCCAATACTGCTTTAGAAGGGTAAGATAATTTGGGAAAGAGTGTATTCAGATGCTAATGTAATTTTATGTCGCATAGCATCATGAAACGATACAGCCATCCTTCAGTTTACTCTGAGAGGAAGTTAAGTGTCAGGATTTCGTGAGATGAATCGCTAAAGTGGGATATCTGTTATTGTGAGCATAAAGTCGTTCTGGAGGATTATGAAACCGACAGAGCTTCCTCAAGGTGAAAAGAAACCGACGTGGATGGGAGAGGGAGGAGAGGGAAGAAGGGTGAGCGAGGTCGTGGCAAGGGGATGAATATGATGATGTAGTGACTTTGTCTGGGTGGGAGGGAGGAGGCTGTGGAACTTGAGGTAGACCGATTGCAGTAGAAGCTGCCAATTAGGTGGAGTTGAGCTCTGATGTGATAAATATTGCACCGCACCAAAAATAATGATATGCAGAGAAGGTAAAGGTTCATGGTTGATGTGAGGAAAGAAACAAGATGGTGTGGGAAACGTGAAACCAGACCAAAAAAATAATAAAAAAGGCGAGAGCGGGAGGCAGTGAGACATATAAAGATGGATCAAGTGCCCACTGAAGTAGAGGAAAGAGTGATTGAGTGGATGGAGAGTGTGGAGGTGTGGAAAAGCAGTCATGATGAGATGGATTCTACTGGACCGTGAGATTGATGGCTCTGCTTAAGAAAGAGAGAAAAGAGATAGGGGAGGGTGGAGAGGGTGAGGGGAAATAAGAAAAAAGTCCCGATGAAAAGAACCATCAGGCCCCACAAGACATTCCAAAATCTTGGCTTGATAAAAGAATAAGCTGCTCTTATCGTAGGACTTCCATCTTAAAACAGAGCGCAAGAAGCATCTCTAATAGGATCTGTAGCACTTTCTCTGGTTCGTCATGAGTTATGCACAACACAAAAATGTGTTTCCTCAGAATAAAAACAGAAGAAGGCTGTTTCGATATCGTAAGAGATTACACCTGGATCAAATAAGTCTGTTTGTGAAGGATTATGTTTTTATCTGGTTTTCTTTGAATGAATTCTGGCATCCAAATAAATATTCCATGTTATATTCATCCTTATAGCCCATGTCAGCGTGCCCAATTACAGCGTGTATTCTTAAAAGAGTTCCACAACATCCAACTAACGAAGCTCATTACAGGGCAAAATTAAGCTGCTAAGTTGGTGGTGACATTAAGGTGTGGAAAGGGTAGCTGGGGAGGGAATGGTGAATACAACCATGGCAATGAGGTTACATTTTTACCGTGAGCTCATTACACCTTCTCTGCCTTAATATCACCGTCTCCTCCTGCTCCGCCGTGACTGCTCTGATTCGTCAGTCTGTGTCTAGTTCACTGGGATGAGAGGGAGATAAACTGTTTGCAAACAGAAGATAGTCAAAGTCGAGGCAAAGTAGGGTAGTGTTTCGTGGGATATTCACTTTCTTCAGCTCACGGCGCCTCTCGTCAGAGGCAGCAATGGAATGATGTGCTGTGGCACGTTTCTGCTTGCACAGTCGCTGAGTTGATGTTATAGGCTATAATGAATAGAGAATAAAAAATTGCTGCTAAATAAGTCACACATCTGGCCTTTTCAAAAATGTAAGACACAGGATGCTAGATGTCTCACCTTGTCTCACTCCTGCTGCTGTTTCATTATGTGGTTCTGATTTATGTCTGTTTTTCTCATCTTTTTTTAGATGCTGTCAGAAAGAGTTGAAAGTTGTCCTGTGAGCTGCGATGGAACACAGTAAGGGCATGGACATGATGAGAAATCTCTGCCATTCTGCTTTTCAATCACAATAGCAGCACTAGACTACAGAGAAGTCTTGAAATTAATGTCAGCTGTGTTGCGGAGGCAGCCTCCCGCTGCGCTGCAAGCTCTAACAACCCATGGAGGCGTGGCTTCAACATTTCCAACCCTGTTCCCACTGGTAATACCAGCCAAGTGAACAGAGATGCCTTCTAAGGTTTCCTGCTTATACTTGCTGACAGTGGTATGCTGGGCCAGCGCTTTGTGGTACCTGAGTGTTTCCCGCCCCTCTACTTCCTACGTGGGCCAGGTGAACATCCCAATACGCAATACACTCAAGGTGAACAAGAACTCCACATTCAGCAACATCCGCACGCGCTCTGTCAACCCACACGACTTCGGCTACCTCATCAACGAGGACAAGAAGTGTGAGTCAGAGCCCCCGTTCCTTGTCATCCTCATCAGCACCACTCACAAGGAATTCGATGCCCGTCAAGCCATCAGAGAGACATGGGGGGATGAGAGCACGTTTCAGGATGTGCGCGTGGTCACGCTCTTCCTGTTAGGCCGAAGCACTGATGTTGTCCTCAACCAGATGGTGGAGCAGGAGAGTCAGATCTTTCATGACATTATAGTGGAGGATTTTATTGACTCATACCACAACCTGACGCTCAAGACTCTTATGGGCATGCGCTGGGTGGCCACCTTCTGCTCTAAAGCTCAATATGTCCTCAAGACAGACAGTGACATCTTTGTCAACATGGAGAACCTCATCTTTAGCCTCCTGAAGCCTACCACAAAGCCCCGAAGGAGGTACTTCACTGGTTATGTCATCAACGGTGGGCCAATCAGAGACATGCGCAGCAAGTGGTACATGCCCAGGGATCTGTACCCAGAGAGCAAGTACCCCCCGTTCTGCTCTGGCACCGGCTACGTTTTTTCAGCAGACGTGGCTGAACTCATCTACAAAACCTCCTTACACACCAGGCTGCTGCACTTGGAGGACGTGTACGTTGGTGTGTGCCTCCGGAGGTTAGGAATTCACCCTTTCCAGAACAGTGGTTTCAACCACTGGAAGATGGCCTACAGCCTCTGTCGCTACCGCAGGGTGGTCACCGTCCACCAGATCTCCCCTGAGGAGATGCACCGCATCTGGAACGACATGACCAGCAAGAAACACCTGAAATGTTAGCAGGACTGTTGGCACCAGTACAGAGTCAGCGTGGCGTTGAATCTCCTCTTACCACTTGTTTCTCTGTTACTGGTTGTATTGGCTAATACTGAATATCAACAATGAAGCTGTCAGTTCTTTAACCATGAAGCTCTACAGTGCGAGGCCAAAGCAAACCCCTCTGTATTATCCTGCCTGCTGTCACTCCAAGTTGTTTGAGTGCTCATACATTAGGCACAAACTTGGGAAAATGCTTTCCAGAAATGTGTGAAACAATCAGGTGGTTGGCTGTGATTGTCAGAGTGATTTTTATAAGACATTGCAAATCAGGAAGCTGAGGGGTTTGTGTTAAACTCCTCATTTACATGAGACTCAAACTGTCCCAAAATTGCCAACTGCAGATGGAATAAATGCCGACATGCTTGTCTGGACCCGGACGCTCTCTTCTTGGGTTCATCACAGGCTCTAATTATGAATGTTCCTCTTGTATTTTCAGCTGTTGTGCACTTCTGAATAAGGTGTTAACATTTGGATGTACTGTCTGGCACTGCAGCAGCCACGTCATCGTGAGGACCTCGATGAGTTTACAGTGTGATGACTCATTTAGATCATATTGCTCTCCCTCTAGCAAAGCAGATTAGGGGAATTAATGATCAGAGCGTGTAGTGCTCTTTACAGAATTAGACATATTTTCTTACAAGAGACCAACAGATCTTATTGTACAATGAGGAAAGATAAAGCAACTATACAGAGAGAAGATATGGGCTGCTTGCATTCCCAAGTGAATGTAACTTCTGTTGATGTGTAATGTGCAGTTATTTGTCTCTGGCAGTACTGGCAGGAGGCTGCAGATCATTCTATTTTCTATTACTTGAACATGAAGGAGAGCAGATGTACTATAGGAGCAGCAGAAGTGTATATTGAGAACAAATATTGCATTTTTGATTGCTTTCTTCTTTTCCATTACTTGAGATTAAATAAAGGCTTTTATAAGACTCCATGTTGCATTTATTAAGGCAAATAATATGAAAGTTTATATTCTTCAGATTTATACACATAACCTGGTAGTTAATATGCCTGTGAGCTTGTAAGGGATCTTCTTTGGTCTCTGAAGGAAAACACTGTGGAAGCTGCAGAAGTGAAAGCCTTTCATTAGTTGTGCAGCAGCTGTGCTCCAGTCGAAGCAGATCCCAGCTCCCAACTGATGGGCGCAAGCTGAAATCTCGGCATGGTTCTGGAAACGACCTGCTGTTCTTTTCCATGCAGGTGAGTAGGCAGGCAGACCCTTGCAACTTGTAATTAAATAAGATGTCTAATTAGCAACTGACTGGTTTTTTTTTTTGTTTGTTTTTTTGTCTGAATCAGAGGAATTACTGCGGTAGATTTATGTGTCCAAATGAACTGATCCGAAAACACTTTCTTAGTTTTCACTGTCTCTCGTTTATTCACACTGGGGAACTTAAATGTTTTTATCTTGGGGTGTGTGATCAAGTAAGCAGGTGAAACCACGCACTGCAAATTCAGTTTAATTGTAAATTCTGTTTTGTTAAAGACAGTGAAAGAAAAAAAAATTCAGGTGAATAGACAAATGTTTATTAGTTTTCCTGGCATGTTTTACTTTGACTTATTGCACACTCACATTATAAAGGCTTAAAGTGCAAACTCACTGACTAAATGTGAAGGAAAGTTTATGCAACTCCCTCCCTCTGAATGAATCTTGGCTGTTAGATAACATGGGGGGAGGTGACCTCCTTCCTCTGAAGAAATTTACAAATGCACACAAACAGTAGCTTTGACTCCAAAGATATTGAAAATTTACGCATATGAAAAACAATCTTTCAATTATGAGGCTGTGGGCTGGCAAAGAGACCAAAAAGGATGAGGTTCAGGGGAAAAGAAAATGTAGCATGAGGTGAACCAGCAGAATCCTGGGCAAATGTCTCAGTAAAGTGGGAAATTGGGGTTCAGCAAGGGTTGAAAATTAAAAGTTGCTTTAAAATTGGTAACTGTCAGCAAGTGGTCACAGATCAGATCCCTGTTTTTGAAGCAACCATTTAAAAGGCAACAAGGCAGTGAACAGTAATTTTGGTTGTGCCATGGTCTCAAACCAATATTCCCTATTTTGACTGTAGCATAAATTACATACTGTCCTTCAGATCAGTGTTTCCCAACCTTTTGGAGCCACGGCACATATTTCACATTAGAAAAATCACACAGCACACCACCAAACAAAAATGTCATAAAAAGCATATTGATCATTTTTCCCCACGCACCAGGCGCAGCGGAATTGGCTGCGCCTGTTTTTGTATGTTTTTGGCTCCAAAAGACCAGTATATCTTTTTTGCTTTCTTCTGACCACTACTCATGCTAGGGACTTCATCTGGGTTAGAGTTTTTTCCATGACCCGGGTCAGATTGACTATTTTTTCATTTCAAATATTTATTTATTGCTATTAAGCGCTGCGTTGTCTCACTATTATGTCATTTCTTCTTAGTCTTCTGTTTTTCTGGCAGTTGGCACCTTTTTATTTAGAGCAGGTAGTTGTAGTGCCCTCTTGTGCAAGAGAATGTAATTGTTCTCCCCGTCACTCACGCCAGTCGCTTACAGCACTAATCAGGTGGAACCAGATAATCTTCCATGGCTCACCTGATCATTTTTCACGGCACACACGCCGCAGCACAATGGTTGGGAAACACTGGTTTAGACAATATGTAATTTATGCTACAATAAATACTGTAAAGTAATAATACTGTAAAGTTACGTCTTACATAATCACATATGTCAAAATCAGTTTTTAACTGATGCTAAAACATTAAAGAAACGATATTAAAAATCAGTGCAGGAGGGCGAGCTGCTATCAGTCGTATCGCAACGTCTGACGTAAATCAACATATCTTTACATTGTTTGGAGAGAGTGAGTGAGACATGATCCTGATACACTTTGCTTAATAGGTACTATGTGGGAAACGCTACAGACAAGTCACCAAGTGATTCTGACTCCAGAGTTAAACTATTAGCAAACCAAAGCTACCAATTATGTTTGATGACTTTATGCCAATGCCATAAGATTAAAACAGTAGGATTATAGTACATGTTATGTTTTATTAATTTCACCTATCAATGAGGATTGCATCCACCAACAAAAAATGTTTTCAAGAGTTTTGCTTTAAATGTATATGTATTTGAATTTCAGCTTTTATGTTTCACAAAACATAAAAAATCACAAATTAGCTTTAAAAATAGTCGTTTCCAGATATTTTGAAGGAAAGCACAGGTCAGACGTTTGGAGATCAGTCTAACCTTGACACAAAAACAATCCTGGAGAGCGAGTTTACACAATTTTGTGCCCTTTTTTTTTCTGTGCAGTGCAACAGTTGCTAGCAGGATACTGCTTAGCAAAGGCAGTTGAAAACAAACAGTCAGCATTTCCCTCCTGCTACACCAAAAACCTTTCTCTGTATTTTTGCAAAAGTTTTTAACTCAACGGCAAAACACGACAGAAGGCATCGTCAATCCTTTGACTTCTCCGTCTCTCTCCCTCACTTATTTGATTTCATTCTCATGATATGGGCAGTGTTACCAGCTCTCAGGCTTCTGGCCTATGACACATGACTCACACCCAAAATAAATCTCACACCAGATAATGGGAAGAATCAATGGCACTGCTTTATTTCAATTTCTTTAGTCTTACCATCAGCTTTGGTGTATCTGCTGGTACGCAAACACTAGAGAACTGAAAACAGTGTTTGATTTGCCTGAGGCGCACAACCTCTCAGTGAGAGACGATTAATGAGTTTCTCTGCTGAGCCTTGTCCCCATTTGACCAAACATTAACAGGGACTGAACCTGTTTTTGTTGTTTCCAGCTGTTTGAGTTTATTAAATCCCTGAAGCTTGTTAGGATCCATAGAGTATGTCTCCAAAGCAAGAAAATTGCAAACATCTTTACATATATTTACACTTTCACCTCAAGACTTTGTAAAGTAAAAAAAAACAAACCTGACTCCACACGAAAGCTTGCAACCCTGATATAAGGTAGAAATTAGAAGGACTTGGGAACCTTTCATTACACCTACAGTAACATGAAGATTCATGCCTATAGTGATTGCTATAAGTGCATCATTTTGCCTAGAGTTGAAACATGTTGAATTCTAAAAAAATGAGCTATGTCTATGGTCTCAACACCTTTAATCAAAAGCAAGATGAAAATGTCCAAAAATATACATTTGGGGTAGCCGAAGGGACATATTCATTCTGAACTATGTGAAATCCATGTTAGCTTTTGATTTAGGCCACAAAATGCTGAAACTTCAACGCAGTGGGCCATGGCTCCTCTCTGGGATTAGCAGGTTATTGTAACAGTCACAGTGATTGTGGTATCTGGTGGATGTAATTGCACTTGTGTTTTGTGACGTGTGGACATACTTATTTGACTGTTTAAAGCGTTAATGTTAAGAGACACTGGAGACCTTCATAAGTTACATGCAGCCTATTGTCCTCCAACATGGAATTATTAGGTTACAAGGTATTTATTTCATATTATAGAGAAGTAAAGCCTTAATTATACTGCTTGCATGGGCGAAAAGCTATGCTTTGTGCATGTCTAAAGCTGACATTTATCTTATTTATCTGGGCAGCCTGCACACTCAGATCAATTCGAATCTCACTAACAACATCAAGGCCATGGTAAGACGCGTGGGGGTACTCTTTGATTCTGGATTCAGTCTTCACATCAGTAAACTCTCCTCTTTTCACCATCTAAAAATACCAAGATTTAACCAGATTTGTGTTGCTTCTCAATTCTCTGTCTCATCACGACTGGATTACAACACAGGACTTTTATTAGTCAGAAATTACTCAGCGGGCTTCAGCTAATTGTTGGAGCAGGGAATCACATTACAGCACCAGTACACTGCTTACAAATTTGTTTTAGGACTGATTTTATGGATTACATTTAAGGCTTTTTGTGGCCAGACTCCAAACTATATTTCAGAGGTGCTCTGCCCTGTCAGCCAGTCACAGCCTGACAGACGGGAACTGCTGTCTCTTCATGGGCCCTTACAGTTATTATATTTGACATTACTATTATAAATTTTTTTACTGTATGTTTTTGTTTGTTTGCTTTTCCCATTTGCATAACCCTAATTTAAAAATGAACATCATTAAGGTATTATTAATAACCCATAGAGAGAGGCTCCTTTTTTAGCTCCTATTCCAAGATTGGTTCTGGCACAAGACGAAGCCAGTGAAAACTGAGTACAAATGTGAGGAATGCAGCAACAGCAATACAAGACAGTAAAGGACCATGCTGATTGCATGTGCTTCACACAATACAGTTTTTCAATTCAGTTCAATTCAATTTTATTTATATAGCGCCAAATCACAACAAGAGCTGGTAGATTTATATTGTAAAGCAGATACAGAGAAAATCCCAACAATCATATGATCCCCTATGAGCAAGCACTTTGGCGACAGTGGGAAGGAAAAACTCCCTTTTAACAGGAAGAAACCTCTGGCAGAACCAGGCTCAGGGAGGGGCAGGGCCATCTGCTGCAACTGGTTGGGGTGGGAGATGGAAAACAGGATAAAGACATGCTGTGGAAGAGAGACAGAGATTAATAACAGATGTGATTCAATGCAGAGAGGTGTGTTAATACATAGTGAGTGAGAAAGGTGACTGGAAAGTAAAAACTCAATGCATCATGGGAATCCCCGGCAGCCTACGTCTATTGCAGCATAACTAAGGGAGGATTCAGAGTCACCTGGTCCAGCCCGAACTATATGCTTATAGGTCTGATTATTTAAGACCTTGTATGTGAGGAGCAGGATTTTGAATTCAACAAGAAGCCAATACAGGAGAAATATGCTCTCTCTTTCTAGTCCCTGTCAGGACTCTTGCTGCAGCATTTTGGATTAGCTGAAGGCTTTTCAGCGAGTTTTTTGGACTTCCTGATAATAACGAATTGCAGTAGTCCAGCCTGGAAGTAATAAATGCATGAACTAGTTTTTCAGCATCACTCTGAGACAGGATATTTCTAACTTTAGAGATGTTGCGCAAATGAAAGAAAACAGTCTTACATATTTGTTTAATATGTGCATTGAAGGACATATCCTGGTCAAAAATGACTCCAAGGTTCCTCACAGGGTTACTGGAGGCCAAGGTAATGCCATCCAGAGTAGGTATCTGGTTAGATACCATATTTCTAAGATTTCCAGGGCCAAGTACAATAACCTCAGTTTTATCTGAATTAAGAAGCAGAAAGTTAGCGGCCATCCAGGTCTTTATGTCTTTAAGACATTCCTGCAGTTTAACTAATTGGTGTCTGTTATCTGGCTTCATGGACAGATAGAGCTGGGTGTCATCTGCATAGCAGTGAAAATGTATGCTATGTCTTCTATTGATACTGCCTAAGGGAAGCATGTATAATGTAAACAGAATTGGTCCTAGCACTGAACTAAAGTTTTGTTGGTATAGAAGATTTATGTGGCAAGTGAGCCAGTTGCCCGCTGGTTATCAAGCCTGAACCCTTCAGTTGAATGATGTCACCATCTTAGGTCATTAAAACCAGCCATTATGACAGAAGGACACTCTACATTGAATAGCAGTTTGCCACTTAAAAGGTAAGCCAACCCTGTGGAACAGCCATTGATAGAAAAGGATAAACATAGGAACAGAGATGTCACCCACTTGTTTGTAAAGTCATGCTTCGGAGCCTTGAGATTAACTTTTGTACCAATCATGGTGTCTTGAAACTGGATGTGATGAGAGGAACTATGAAACCTCATTCAATCGTCAATTACAAGTCCGTAGCCAATAAGCCAAGTATGAAAAATGTCCACTTGTATAGGACCAGAAGTCGTTTTGCAACTACATATATTGCCCCCTAGTGGCCATGGAAAAAAATCCAGGTTTGAAGGACGTACACCATAGTTGATAATAGTCACATAATAGTCACACCCAGCTTTATCATCCGTCTGGACATGAATCAGTTCAAAATAAAGTTTATGTTGTATTTGATAAGAATGCATGTCAGTGACTGAGCCTGTAAATTCACCAGGAAGTGTTTACTGAGGTCACAGACTGGGCCTTACTTTGGTAATGGCTTCACTTGCCAGACCTGGAGCTTTACTGTACGTTCAGTGCCTGTGCCACATGTAGCATAGTCTGAACGTTAGAGGATGATGTAACAACCAAGTTTTTTCTTCCGCATCTTCTGCAATTTGATGTTTTGTCCTTTGTCTGTAGTCATTAATTTTATTTGCTCCTTCATGCACTATTAACCCAAAGGTTAGACATTCTAATAATGCCTATATGTTGCTGATGATGCCTCTACAGGCCCACACTTTTCAGCCGTGATAAGGTAATGATCTTAAAAAATCAATCAGAAATAAGACTTTTTAAATTTTTCCTTTCAGTTATGATAATCAAGCAGTTAAACAACATTTTCCATTTGCCTGACCAATAAATAAATAAATAAAAAGCTGAAATATTGATCTGTTCATTCATTTTCTTCGCTTGCAGCTTCAGCACAGAGCATTTTTGCAGTGTGTGTGTGCGTCAGTAACACACACACAGTCGGTGTCAGTGAGTGAGGATAAATCAGCATCAGGCAGCATCACTGTAATTAGATGCCTACAGGTGTGGGTGACTATTGGGTTTATGAACTCCTTGTTTCAGGCATTCTCATCATCATCCGAGGGAAGTGCAGTGCTCCTGTGGGATTCAGTGCCAGAGAAATGAAAAATGTCTTCTGTTCTGCACTTGCAAAGTCAAACATGAAAATGTGGGAAGCACTAGTGGTGTGGCTCTTTCCTCAGACAGTTTCACTGGTGATCCTTGTGGGAGCTTGTAGGCAGAAAACACACCAATGCTGTTATCATTTCTTCATAATAAAAGTATTCCCGGTTGGTGTCTTTGCATCAAATGCTTCTTTTGATCACTTTCTAGAACAGTTTTCCAAACTAAAACATAATTGGAGCAGTTTTCTTATGCTTGATTAGCTTATGATGCTTTTTGGAAAAATGTGAGTTCATCCTCCAGCAGCCACAGCGTGTTATCACTTAGTGACTTTATTTTCTTCTAAAATGTACACACACATTATGCCCAGTAGTACATGTTAAATAATTGTTATTCACAGCTTCTTATCCTCGGTGCTGTGTTGTGCATTTCTCTGATCACCCCTTATGGTATATGCAGTTTGATCTAATATGCTGAGTAATATAAAGGCTGCTCTGTAATTGGCCAAACAACCCAGTGTTAGAGAATTTAAAAGGCTAAAGCTTGGGGAAAATGAAAAGCCAGTGATTATTCTAGGGCTTGTGGTAAATGAAGCTCATAACGAGCAAGGCAGAGTGCTAGACAACTGGGAACGCTCAGCGTTCCAAACAAAGCATTGGAATTCAGCCCTCTAGAGCCTGGAGGAGAAATGAAGTACTGTTAGGGCACAGAGTAGACCTTGGTTTGGCATTATGCTCTACATTATGCAAAAACTGGAGAACATTTCTTAATGCAGCGTAATCTCTAGCTCATGAAGAAGCTGCTTCTTTTAATCGTTCTATATAATGGATGCATTTATGAATTTTCTGTCACCCTAAAGCCTTTCAGCTGATGTGACCTCATCATGACCTGCCCTTCGAGACACACAGGATGTGCGTTTACGAGAAAATAGCCTTGGAAAAATGGGCAGTGAGCAATCTGCCACCTGTGCACTCACAATTCCACCAAGGTAAAAGGAAAAGGGCTTGCTGAGAGCTGCTGGGGAGACACTGTGCAGCCCATTGGGCGGTTAACAATTTTGGTGTATTTTAATTGTCAAATTTAAAAACTTTGTGTTTGGCTGAATGTCGGTTGCAAAGAAAAAGGAATTCTGTATGGCAGCATAGGATTGCTAGTCTGTAGCATGACTCACCCCCATTCTCTGCGACCTGCTGGAGCAGGGGGGCTAGGAGGAGGAGTTGGCCGTCCGACTGCGGTCTGGAGTGTGGAGCCTTCCTGCTGCTGCGGAGTCGGGGCGGTCTGCCTCCCCCCACCGCAGGGAAAAGGGAAACACCACCTGGGTCTGGGTGCAGTTCCCCCCTCCAGGGGCAAGGGCACCTAGACCCGGTTTGTAGAGTACGCTTGGGGAGTGTGATCGTGTGTACGTCTCTTTATGTCTGTCTCCACGTTAGTTGAGTGTGGAGTAAGTGCATATGAGAGCATGAGGGTGGGAATGGATGTTTGTATCTGTGTGTGCCTGTATGTCTGTGTCTATATGTCAGGTTGGGTGTCAGGCGCCACCTCTCTGGGGACATCTCAGGCCCTCCAAGGTTTGGAGGCCTATCTCCCCCTACCACCACTTCCGCTGCCAGTGGCGGACCCCCTCAGACATCGGTGCGTTGGTGGTTCTTTGTGTCCAGGGATGGGCGTCCAGGTACACACCGGCTCACTCCTTGGCGGCCGCTTATCGGGGCCTGGAGCCTGGGGCTCGCTCGGGCCACTTCGGAGGTGGGGTGCCCCCGGCCTCTCGGCCTGGGGCTCGGTCACTCAGGCGCAGCTGGCTGCCGGCGGAGCTCACGGGCGCGTCACTGCAACTCCCCCTGGCTTCTGCTCCGTGGCTGCTGAGTGAGCCCTCATCTGGGACTCTCCTCAGCTCAGCAGACAGTGGCGCAGCTGCCCCTCTGTTGGTCTTCCTTGGTCTCTTGTGTTCTGGGGGCCTCTGGATGTCTGGAGTTTTGATCTCCTCCACACCTGCTTCATGCCCTGGAGGACGGGGCTGTGGCCCCCCCCACACCCTCTAGCAGATTATTACATGAAGGAACCTTTTAAAAAACAAAAAACAAGCGCGTCCATGCTCACAGGTGTACACACGGGTGATCACACCCACAAACTACACCCTTTTTGGCTCCTACCTCAAAGCACACTGTGTTCTGTTGATCTTATGTGCTGCACAATAATGTTTAATATTTAGTATTTACTGTCATATTCCCATATATCATTGTGATGTTGTTTATTCTATTACTCTTGTTCTCTTCTGCTTGCTTTCTTTTTTCTTTCTCAGCAGGTGACCCAGGTGATTGATATATGCATTTTTTTTCTCTGCCCGTTCTGTTGGTTTTTGTCTTTTGCCCTTCTCCCCCGTCCCTCTTCTCAGCTGTTTCTCTTTCCCTCTTTCTTTCTCCCCTTCTTTCCCCCAGTCAAGTCTGTCCCGTATTCAGTAAGTGAAAATAAAAACAATAAAAGGTGAATCAAATGGACCATTACGGCAAGGCTGGGATGGTCAGTTTGGTAAAGTAAATCCGTTGGGCATCTTTCTTTGCCTTTAGACAACAATTCTGATGGCAAAAGAACCAAACGGGACAGGCAAAAGAAAAGAAAAAAAAGCCTTGGTGTATATGGACAATAGCAAACACTGAAATACATTTTTTGCATGCAGCAATGAATTTTGTTCACTCAAATTTAGCTTTTCTTTGCTCAAAATAAATTTCTCCTTAAAATGCAAAAAAAAAAAAAAAAAAAAAAAAAGTCTGTAGCATGACTTTGGAAACAATAAGAGGAAGCGAGTGAAGACAGAGGCCAGGATTAAATGATGAAGAAAAGCAATTGTAGATGGACTGCCACTTATATAACACTTTTATACTCAATTTGAGTAAGTGCTTTTATTGAACACACAAACAGTGATAGGTCGGGGGGTAATTTGGGGTTCAGTATCTTGCCCAGAGATAAGTTGAGGAGCTGGGGATCAATCCACTGACCTTCCATTTGCTAGGCTACCTGTTCTACCACCTGAGCCAAAGCTGCCTAAAAAGGCAAATGTATAAAGTACATGGGAAAGACAGAAGTGGTAATGGCAAAAGTAAGGCTTATACTGAGCTGTATGTGAGACTGGATACTAAGGAGCGAGAAAAGGAATTGTATTGATTGGCTGGGCAGAGAGATCGAGCAGGAAAGGATGTGGAGTGGGTTAGAGTGATTAAAGACAAAGATGGAAAAGTACTAATGAGTGAAGAGTTTGGTGAGAAATAGAAAGAGCACTTTGATGAGCTGATGAATGTAGAAAATGAGAGACAAAGGAGGAGGGATGGTTCATATATCATGAAGTGCAGAGGATTAGAAAAGAGTGAGGGCAGCTGTGAGGATGAAGAGTAGAAAGTAGTTTCCAGATGTGGAGGTGTCTAGGAGAGAGGGCCGTGGAATTTTTTTAAACACAGTCTTGGGAGAGTGAGAGCATAGCTGAGGAATGGAGAAGTGTGCTGGTGCTGATCTTCAAGAACAAGAAGGATGTGCAGAGCTGTAGCATCAACAGAGTGATCAAAGATATGAGAATGAGCTGCTAAAGCTAAGTTAACCCTTTAAAGCCAAGTGTGCCATATTTGATCACATGACTTTTTGAGACGTTTACATCATCAGTGTAATTTTACCCATCGAACCAGACTAAATGTTTACTCTTTGGTTTGGGGAAATGCTTTTCACGCAGCAAAATAAAACTTTTGTGCAATTCTGACAAAATTCTGAATTTCACTCAGGATTCTAAACTGTTCTGTAACGTTCAAAAATATTCTTTTTTTTTATTCATTCATGCTGGTGGGTATTGACAATTAAACTGTTATTCACTTAGAAATGGGGGAAAAATTCAATTAAAAATGAAAATCCATTTTCTGACTATGCCTGTCTCTGCCTATCAAACAGAACTGAGGTTCCATGAAGCCACAGCACAACAGGATATTACAAATAGATACATCATACAGCTGAGACTTCATTCATCTAAGCTGAAGGTCACATCACTGAGGGAGATTATTAATTAATTATGCTATTTTTTATTACATTTGCATGTGGACAGAGATATTATTGCTGTACATCAGGCTAGAACCCTACCAATCCACCATAAAAGAGCTTCTATAGCACTGTTATATTCCCCAGGAGTGGTTGACCAACAAAGAACAGTCTAAGAGCGTGGCATGTAATACTGTGCAGGGTCTCCAGTGTATAATGTAAACAACTGAACTCATCGATAACAATGAGAACAATGAACAACAGCAGTGTGCATACCAGGGCTGCAAGGACAAGGCTGCTGCTCTCCAAAAGCAACACTGGCCACAGTTTCCTAAAGAAACCAGATGCCAGTTTGAATGATGTCTTATGGATGAATGAGACCAATATAGAGCTTTTTTGAAGAGAAAAGAAAATATGCATTCCCCACACAAGGATGGCTTACCATTATTTATGGAACAATTTATCCTGAATTAACACAGTGATTTCTAAGAGAAAATATCAGGAAACATGTCTATGAATAGAACCAAAGTAAAAAATGGCTCATGCAGCACGACCCAGTCTTGCTGTCTTTGATTTTTCAGGCAGAACTCAAAAGAGAATTCGATTAGCAAAGCCGAATTCAATCATCTGACTGCACACTCTTGTGGTCACAGTCTAGTGGGAACATTACTGGAAACCATGATCAGCAACTATGTAATTGCAGGAATAAATAAAAAGAAGCCCAAGTTGTGGTCTAACATCAGCTTCTGAAAAGTTGTGGAAATCACTATGGCAGGAAAAATAACAAAGAAACGAGTGATATGAAAAACAAAGCTGGCAAAAAAGTTAGTTAAACATCAAATATTTTACAGCATAAATATCAGCAAGAAAAAATAAAACAAAGGACAGAAAAGACAAAATAAAATTACCAAAGCACAATACAGTGAATTAATAGGATGTTCTACTGCCATTTAAAGCAATAACACAGAATCAGGCCGAAACACTAAAAACCAAAGTGACTGGTATGTGACCACATGGCAACTACTGATTGCAAGAGAAAAATGTATGTTGCAAGTGGTTCCAGCAAAGTAAAAGGTGCACCTATGGTGGACTGCAGCAATTTGCCAGCAACCTAAGCAACCACTATTGGGTTTTAGCTGCAACACCCTTTTTTTGTGAGCAAATTCACCAAGAGATGGCAGTTAGTAACAATCATTTGCAACAGGAAAAGCCAATTGGGAACCTATTGCCAACTAGTCTTTAGGTCTGTCTGACTGAGATGCAGGAGTTCTCAATAATGACACAATATTCCATCCATTTGAAATGTAGAATTATCAGCTGACTCCTGTCATGAGAGTGCCACAGTATGATTGGACAAAAATGTTTACATTTGTATTTTTTCTTCTTTTTTTTGGGGGGGGGGGTTACGTTGCACAAAGCTCCTCCTAAGTTGGTTCTATAACATGCCTGTGACAATGTAACATCTGCTCTAAAGAAATAGGAAATTGGAGATAATGAGAAAAAATGTGCATACACGTAAAATGTGTCCCTGGCCTGCATGTAGACATTAGCTGTTGCATACAGAGGAAGCAAGGCAGGAAAATTCCCTTCTTCAAAAATCAAACCTTGATGCAGTTCATCTATGAAAAGCACATAAGCTATTACTCTTTGTTCTATATGCCAAGTTTTAAAAATTTGATAAATATGCATCAAACCAAAGTCGATTTTGGCCGCCACCGGGACTGAACATTCAGATCTGTTTTGAAATAACTTTACTCTGCAAAACAAATCAATGGCAGAAGAACAGAATGAGCTCCAGACTTCCCATTGTGTTTACGTTTGCATCACTCCATTAATGATGGATTTGTCAATGTGTGTTTTAAAGGCAGCCACATTCGCCAAGCTATTCATGCATGTCCATAAGCAAAAAAGTTAACCCCTGCTGCAGAGCGACTCAGATGTGTAAAACAAGCCTAAATATTGATATGTGGCATTAATATTGATACGTTTCAGGAGAAACTGTCCTTGTCGATGACAGCATCTCGGCAGCATGAATTATTTTCTGTCACCCACAGCAAATAGATGGAATTTAAATAGGAGGCATGCATCAGGACGTGAGGCGGGGCACCGCAAGCATTTGACAGAGATAAGTGTGACAGCCGGGCTGAATTTGAATTGCGTGAGCGATAAATTAACTCTTAATGCCCTGGGATGGAAGCTGATCTCATGGAACTGATAGAAGCACAGAGCTCAGCCTCACCTTCTCCTGAAAGCAGCAGTCTCATATTTATGACCAGCTGCAAGCTTCAGAGGAATAGGAGCATAGTTGCATGAGTACATGAGTGTGCAGTCTCATAAATAGCTGATGGGCTAGAAATATGAAGATCATTTGATTCAGAGAGCAGGCAAAGGAACAAGGTGTCCAAGACTTCTTGAGAATTTGATATGAGTGTTTGTTATAATTTCATAAACTTGAAACAGATATGACACTTACTTTTACATGAGCTACACAGTATGCAGAGGATTTATGAATCTGTCTATGTGACGTGTACAAAGGGAATTATTACTCTGCTTCACGCATAAACAGCAGCTCTTACTGTCAGGGTGCTGAGTCGTTGATCCAGGATTTTGAGCTTATTTTTTATTCATGAGTCCTTTTGCTACACTTGGAAGATGTTTAAGTTCAAGTTTTTACAGTTAGTAATTAGATTAGTCCTTTTTATGTTACTGGGTTTATTTGTAATTCGCGGTTTATGCTCTCTTGTCTTTTAGTTCCTTTTGTGCCTTTGTCTTCGTCTATGTGTCCCTCCCTCTCTCGCCCTCTCTATCTCCTCAGCCTGCCTTCATCCATCTCTGTTTCTTCCCCGACCTTAGTGTCAAGCCTGTGTGTCTTAGTATGCATCTCAGTGTGTTCCCTGTTTTATTTTGACAGTCTCGTTACTGTGTTCGGCGCGTTCAATTTCCCTTCCCCCTGTGTCGTCACGTCTGATTCCTTCCTGCTGTGTTCCACACGTGTTTCCATTCCCTCATCACCCTTCTGTGTATATATTGTGTCTGCTTTCCCTTTGTCCCTCGTCAGGCCGTCTGTTTATCTCCTGTCAAGTTTCACATTCTCACGTTCAGGTTTTTTCCATGTTCAAGGTTTTATGTTCTTTGCCTCTAGTGTTTAGTGTTTTAGTTCCCCAGTTTAGTGTTAACAGTTTTGTCTTAGTTTTCTTCTGCCTTTTATTTTGTTATATTTCACCAGCCATAAACAGTGTTGGGGAGTAACGAATACATGTACCGCCGTTACGTATTTAAAATACAAAATATGAGTAACTGTATTCCATTACAGTTACTGTTTAAAAAGGTGGTATTTAGAATACAGTTACTTTGTTGAAATAAAGGGATTACACGGCGGTCTTTTCCTGTTTCATATGTTCGGCTATGCCCTCTCTTTTTTTAGTTTCAAACAAAACACGCATTAAGAGGCTCAAATGCCTGTGTCTGAATCTCGCATCTCATAATAAGAAGAAATATTTTTTAAAATGATTTAATATGAAGGCAATAGCAGAGTGTTACAGGCATAGCCCTAAAGAATGTAGCCTCATGGGCAGTGTAGTCCGTGCTGCAGGGAGAATGGACTACCATACCTGTTATGTGTCTGTGAGCGAGGGAGGGAGAAAAAGGAGAGTGGAAACGTACGAGCTGTCACCGAGCAGAAACAGAAGCTGGAAGCATGTAAATATAATAATAACCACTGCAGCCAAGAAGAGTGCCTGATGAGCCCAGTTGTAAGTAAGCTATTAAGACTCAACTGTACACCGTGTTCGTGTTTTCCTCCGAAACAATAAGTTCTGTTGGAGCAGCCCTTCAACACCTCTCTCTGTCTCTCGCTAGCAAAGTTGACCCAGACAACAAAGTAAAGCTAGTTTTCAGCTACGAGCCGACACGGAACCCGACTTATTAGCCAGAGGTCCCTTTACTACGGTTTGGAGCCGCGGACCTGTTTTATATAAGTGTGGAATAGTTTTTTATACGAGATCGCTGCAAAAAGTGCAGCCTTGCCTAATGTCCACCCTACTGTTACTCATTTTATATTAAGATTTTAAAATCTAGTTGCTATTGGTATGGCGAGTAGCCTTCAGTAATAGTAATAAATCACACAGCAATAGTACATTCATTAGTTGTAAAAAACATGATAATATATTGAGTAATCCAAAGTATTCAGAATACGTTACTATCATTGAGTAACGTAATGGAATACGTTACAAAATACATTTTGGGGCATGTATTCTGTAATCTGTAGTGGAATACATTTTAAAAGTAACCTTCCCAACACTGGCCATAAATAAAAGGCTCTCTCTTGGTTAAGATATAGTTTTGCTTCCATGTAAATTGCCCACATTATTGTTCCACCTAATCATGTTTTGTGTATGGGGTCAGAGACCAGCCACATAGATAGTGCACCTTAGAAGTCACTTTTAATTTGAAGATCACTAATAGCTCGTTCAAACTCTATATGATGATTTAACATTGATACATGTATATTTTCAAAATCTCTTTCTCATTATGTCTTTCTGCTCCTTCATTCTCTCCTCATCATCATCTTCTTCCTCTTCGCCTCAAAGTCTCATCTTCTGAACTTAGGTCATGACTGCAGAACAGAAAAAAGTGCGTAAACATGCATTTTTTATTGTTAGTACTGTTGCAATTACTTATTCTCAGTAGATTAGACATAAACAGGCAGACAACAATAGCTGGATATAAGCTAACATTATGCCAGGTGGTGTTAGCCTAAAAATCACACTTTCCTCTTATAAACAGTTTAAATACATTTTCACACCATGAAATGTGAGAGTTTATTCACCAAGTCCTCATATCAGACTCCTTTTCCAAATATTTAAAGAGGTCGCCTGAGCAACAACCATGGACAGGGCTAAGAGCCAGTCTTTTAAATGAACTAAAACTCAGTCCAGGTCTTTGGTTAACTGACAAGCTAGAGTGAAAGATTGCTGTCACTCCTCCTCTTTGGCCTGTGTTGAGGATTTTGAAAGTTAATATGACTCGGGGCATGTTGAGTCATTTACATTACATTGTTACATTCATCCTACTCTAACCATGTTTCACTAATAAAAAGAGAGAATGAGACCTAATGTTTAATAGTCCACACCTAATTGATTTACCCTGCACTCTGTCCATTCCTGTAAAACACTACAGACTAGCTGAAAAAGAAAAGAATCAAGGGTGTTGAAATGGTTCAGTAAAAGTCCAGACCCAATTAAAATGCTGTGACAGGACCTTTAAGTGCTGTGCACAGTGTTGGGAAGGTTACTTTTAAAATGTATTCCATTACAGATTACAGAATACATGCCCCAAAATGTATTCTGTAACGTATTCCGTTACGTTACTAAATGAGAGTAACGTATTCTGAATACTTTGGATTACTTAATATATTATCATGCTTTTTACAACTACATGAATGTACTATTGCTGTCATTTATTACTGTTACTGAAGGTCCGCGGCTCCGAACGGGACCTCTGACTAATACGCAGTGTTGGGGAGTAACATACATACAGGACTGTTTAGGTTTTGTTTGACAGCTATGTTCTGTTGTTCCAGGTGGCAGCGTTACGGTTGCCATGGTTACAGGGTGACGCTCTCTCTCTCCGTGTTTCCTGGGTGAGAGAGCGCCTTTTTGTTGTTGTGCTAAGCTAATAGGCAGAATGCTACAGGTATAGCTCTAAAGAATGTAGCATCATGGGCAGTGTAGTCCGTGCTGCAGGGAGAATGGACTGCCATACACGTTATGGGTCTGTGAGCGCGAGAAGGGAGAAAAAGGCGAGTGGAAAAGTACAAGCTGTCATCGAGCAAAAACGGGAGCTGGAAGCATGTAAATATAATAATAACCACTGCAGCCAAGAAGAGTGCCTGACGAGCCCAGTTGTAAGTAAGCTATTAAGACTCGACTGTACGCTGTGTTCATGTTTTCCTCCGAAACAATAAGTTCCGTTGGAGCAGCCTTTCAACGCCTCTCTTTGTCTCTCGCACGCAAAGTTGACCCACACAACAAAGTAAAGCTATTTGACACGGAACCCGCCGTTTTAGCAGTGTTGGGAAGGGTTAGGGTTAACCCTGTAGCATTCTGCCTATTAGCTTAGCATAACAACAAAAAGGCCTCTCTCACCCAGGAAACACGGAGAGAGAGAGAGTGTGTGTGTCACCCTGTAACCATGGCAACCGTAACGCTGCCACCTGGAACAACAGAGCATAGCTGTCAAGCAAAACCCAAACAGTCCTGACCCGCGACAATATAAAACCGGAAAGTACGGCCGTGTAATCCATTTATTTCAACAAAGTAACTGTATTCTAAATACCACCTTTTTAAACAGTAACTGTAATGGAATACAGTTACTCATATTTTGTATTTTAAATACGTAACGGCGGTACATGTATTCTGTTACTCCCCAACACTGGCTGTGCACAAAGAAATGCTGGCATATCTCATAGAACTGAAACAATGAGAAACAGATAAAGTCATACAGAAAATTATTAAGCTGACAAGCTGACAAGTGACTGAATTATGGGGTTTACTGAAGAAATTCCCCTGGAGTGTTTGAGAGCCTGCTGGTGAATCACTTGCATAGTCAGTCTCAGTGTATTCTTTCATGTTGTCCTTTTAAATCGTGAATGCTAACTGACTGTTGTATGGTTGAGTACACTGAGACTTGGGAGTTCCATTACTGAAATTGCGATCCACCATATTTGCAACATTTCAAAGGGGAACATATATATTAGTCACATAACTTATTTAAAAAAAACAAAAGCAGTAAATGCACCCCTTTCAACAGTTTGGCCACTTAAAATTCTTCTTCCGGCTAATGTGATAGGAGGATACTAAATCCTTGTTGTCTTAATTAGAGCTTAGTGAAATGACGCTGCTGAGGCCTGAAGGTGTTTTCCACAATACTTTGGGGGAAATGGTTAATTAGTTATTGCATGTACTCAAAGAACTGAATCAGCCTCTCTTTAAACAGTTTCCACTTGGAATTCCAAACCTCATTACATGAGGGTGCTCTTTTATTAAGACTGTAATTTCTTAGTGTGTTTGCCAATACTTTTATACGGGCGACTGTGGCTCAGAGGGTTGGGAAGCGCATCTGTAAGAGAGCGGAAGGTCGCCAGTTCGATCCCCGGGTTCTCTGTCCTCATCGCTGTGTCCTTGGACAAGACCCTTTACCCCACCGCCAGCCACTGGCCAGAGGGGCTGATGGTGCGATATGGCAGCCTTGCTTCTGTCAGTCTGCCCCAGGGCAGCTGTGGCTACAACTGTAGCTTGCCTCCACCAGTGTAAGAATAGTGGCATTGTAAAGTGCTTTGGGTGCCTTTAAAAGCACTATATAAATCCAATCCATTATTATTATTACTTTTATGTTTTTTTTATTTATTTGTTACTGTATGTCAAAGTCATAAAATATAGTTGTGAAAATAAATGAAACTCTCTTTAAGTTTTGTTTTATTGTTTAATTTGCAAAATCTAAAGCCAAAGTACAGAAGTGTGTGTGTGAAAACTAAGTGCACACCACACACAACCCTACAACCAGTAGTGTGTAGGGTCGTGTTTAACAGCAATAACTTCAAGTCATGTTTTCTGTGTGACTTTATCAGTCTGTGGCACTATTATAGAGGAACTTTGGCTGACTTTCTTTACAGCTTTGTGTCAGGTCATTAAGGCTTGTTGACATTTTGTTTTGCACAGCTCTCTTAAGGTCTCACCACAGCACTTAAGCCGGTTTGATGTTGGGACTTTGAATGAGCAGCTACCTTTTCTTTTTGAGTCGCTGTGTTGCAGAACCTAATTTGCTTGTACTTGCACTCATGGGAAGGAGTGGATGTCCTAGTTGCAGTTAGAGTGATTGTTCTTGTGGATATTTTCCACATCAAGGCCGGTTGTTTTTCTGTCTGTTTTCATGCTTATCAGCTTTGGTCACTTTTCTCACAGGGTCTATGTAACTATTATACGATTCTCGCAGAATAGATTTTTTCTGTCAATAACCACTGTGCACTGTAATGATCCAAATCATCATTTGACATGTGATTAAGCTCCATTAAAACCAGTTCCCACCTTGCACGTCAGTGAACAAACCACTGGCAACAAACCAAGAGAGATGATAATGAAAAGAGTGCAACAGCACACAGAAAACTGTATCAAATCTTTATAACTACATGTCAGCTTTTTGTATCTTTTTCTATTTATTTATTTTTGTCTACACATTGTGGCCCAGTTTCTCTGTTTCCCACAGCCTCTTCCATCTCTCTCTGTCTCTGAAAATCTAAGCCAGTCTTAAGCCTCCATCTACTCTATCTGCATTTCACATTTGCCTCCTCTCTGATTCCATGCTTACTCCAAGGCCTGGGAAATCCTCAGCAGATGCCTGAGAGAGTGTTCGGCTGGTTCCACGCTGTTGACAGACAACACAGCTTCGAATGTGAAAACAAGGCTATTTCAAGCTGGCTTTGCAGTGATGGAATGTATGAATTTATAGACAGAGTGTAGAGGGTAGAAGAAACTCAGATGTTCTCTCTGCACTTGTTTGACATTTTTCTCCGAACTTGTCAACACGAAATGCTTTGTAAGAACAGCATGGAGAAAAATGCAAACATTTTGTGCCTGTCACTCTGAGGGCTTTCATCTTGAGATACTGCACATGGATGTGCATCACAAATATGTTTCCATTTATCAGAATTTCACAGCTGGCATCTTACATTAAATAGCTGGCAAGTATGGAAGGCTGAAAACAACCACAAGTCCACTGAATATTCATGATACTGCTAATTTAATTATTTAGAGAAAATAGGACTCTGTTAGCTGAAAATAATGGGCACAATGGGTATGTCTGGACCTCACAAATTACATCTGTTCCAAGTGTTTGGTGCTTGTTCAGGGTTGAGGAAGCCTTGTGTTTTTACTGAAGTGCAAAGAAAGTAAAGGTGTTAAAGAATCAAAGCTCTAAAATTAGCTTTTGTCTTTTTATTAACCATAATTACAAGGTTTCCCTGACCATAATCATTAACCTTAGGAGCCTAACCTTGTTCCTTTAATTCCACTCTTTTGAATCTTTTTTAGTAGATCCTTTGTTTCCAGGATATTTGTCATTATGCAGCCACATTGCTCCCCAATGTAACCTGCTCAGTGTGTGTAATTTACCATAAATTACATTTTTACATTTTCACATCTGCCCTTTTTGCAAGTTCACACTAATGTGTGTTATATCTTTAAAGAAAGCATTGTCAAGTGAAAGAATGAACTGCTTAGTTAGAAATATACTGCAAGATAATATATATAATAAGGTCAAATTATTCATGTTCAGTTATTTACACATCAGCACCTATTATCCATTACCTCTTCCTAATGTCTGTGAAATCAAAGTAAACGTGTCATCCTACCCTCATTTGATTTTTTTGAGCATTAAAGAATGCTCAAAAAGAACAAAGAAAACAAAATGGATATACAAAAAATTCAGCACTATTCCCTTAAACATAAAAACTGACCCAGTGTGTAACCTGTCTTAGCAGAGATTCGAACTCTGCTTCTTGTAAGATAAGATAAGATGACCTTTATTAGTCCCACAGGTGGGAAATTTGTTTTGTTACAGCAAAAGTGCAAAGTTATGTAGCAGAAATTAGAAAACACTGGAATGCAATAAAATACAATAGAATAAAATAAAATACTATATACAATAGAATAAAATAGAATAGAACAATATATACAATAGAATAAAATAGAAATACAAATACTATATACAACTGAGTAGGAAAATACAAAAATACAACTTTGTCAGAAGAAGAGTTGCACAAAAATTGCACATAGTCAGTTATCGCAAATCCTTCACACAAAGAGAGCAGCCCTGTCAAGTCAAGCTTCGACATCTTTTTCCTCCTCTTATATATATATATATATATATATATCCATCCATCCATCCATCCACTTCCGCTTATCCTTTTCAGGGTCGCAGGGGCACTGGAGCCTATCCCAGCTGTCATAGGGCGAGAGGCAGGGTACACCCTGGACAGGTCGCCAGTCTGTCGCAGGGCTAACACACAGGGACAGACAACCATTCGCACTCACGTTCACTCACACATTCACACCTAGTGGCAATTTGGATTATCCAATTAACCTATCCCCACAAGCTGCATGTCTTTGGACGGTGGGAGGAAGCCAGAGTACCCGGAGGGAACCCACGCAAACACGGGGAGAACATGCAAACTCCACACAGAAAGACCCCGGCCTGATGTTGGAATTGAACTCAGGGCCTTCTTGCTGTGCGGCAACACTGCTAACCACTGTGCTAACCACTGTGCTGCCTATTTTATATATATATATATATATATATATATATATATATATATATATATATATATATATATATATATATATATATATATATATATATATATATATATATTTATTAGAGATGGCACGATACCACTTTTTTATGTCCGATACCGATATCATAAATTTGGATATCTGCCAATACCGATATGAATCCGATATAGTGTTTTTTAATCAACAAAACTGTTTTTTAAAATATCTTGCTGCATTTTGTATAAGTTCATACTCAAGTTTAAAACAACAACTACACTAAAGCTATTCTGTTATACCTGTATGCAAAAAAAAATATTTCATAGTTCAGCAATACTGATCAATCTAATAAACTTAAACCTACACCATCCTCCCTATTCTGGTATTTTAAAGAGTACTTAGCAGAAATATTAAGCAACCTAACTAATAGGGTTCCAACTCCCAGCAACAACAAAAATAAATAAATAAAAAATAGGGAACCACCCCTCACGCTCCACCTCATGATGCTTAATCGACGTAATCAACCTTAATTTGATGCAGTGTGAAAAAAAAAATACACAGAAATCAATTATTTTTCAAGAAATATTAAATAGATTCAACATCTTTCTTCAACAAAATTGCAGACTGCACAGATGGTACCTTCCCAAAGGAAAAAGTACTATAGCTTACTAGGGTATATATATTAGACTTAATAGTTACTATATACAGTAATGGACTTCTATTCATTTTACATCAAATTAAAACTTTGGGTGTCAGATAATTATTTATTAAAAGCTAGACATTTTAAATGAGAATAAGAAAGAAAAGTATGTCTTTGTGCCCCCTTTTCCCTGTTAATGCCCTATCGGCCCCCCTGGCTAAACTTTGCTAGATCCGCCCCTGCACAGTTACCAGCGTCAGCTACGTAAAAAAAGATCCTCGAGTAGAAAGTAATATTAAATAAATTCTAACAACAGCTGATCAAGCTTAAACGTGCTGCTGTTGTTTATCCACTGGTTTCCTCTTTCTGGTGCAAAGTGGGCCAAAAAAAAACCAGAGAGACGGACTCGCGACAGAAAAGCTGATCAGCTGATCATTAAGCAGTTTCATGATTGAAGTAGCAGCAAGAAGAGGCAGTCGCTTGTTAAGCTTAACGCAGGAATGCTTTACAAACATTCAGAGATGGACTTACACACTTGCTTTACTTCTCTCGGGGATAACTTTGTCAGAGATGAAATGCCGGGTTGCTAGCGAAGCTCCAAATGCTATCCAGACCACCGACAGGTCCCGCATGCCACAGCCGCTCTATCACGTGATGCATACTGCTCCGACGTGCTAACTTCTGAGGCGAGTTACGGCGTGTTGCAAGTTTTGTGAGGTGCTTTCGTGATATTTAATGGATCGGATTACATTTTTTATTTTTCTCCGATATCCGATCCAGTAATTTAGGTCAGTATCGGACCGATACCGATACATAAAATGATGACAGAGGTCAGTAATTTGCAACAGAGGTACACTTCAACTGTGAGAGACAGAATGTGAAAAAAAAATCCATGAATCCACATGGTAGGATTTGTAAAGAATTTATTCGTAAATCAGGGTGGAAAATAAGTATTTGGTCAATAACAAAAATACAACTCAATACTTTGTAACATAACCTTTGTTGGCAATAACAGAGATCAAACGTTTACTATAGGTCTTTACCAGGTTTGCACACACAGTAGCTGGTATTTTGGCCCATTCTTCCATGCAGATCTTCTCGAGAGCAGTGATGTTTTGGGGCTGTCGCCGAGCAACACGGACTTTCAACTCCCGCCACAGATTTTCTATGGGGTTGAGGTCTGGAGACCGGCTAGGCCACTCCAGGACTTTCAAATGCTTCTTACGGAGCCACTCCTTTGTTGCCCGGGCGGTGTGTTTTGGATCATTGTCATGTTGGAAGACCCAGCCTCGTTTCATCTTCAAAGTTCTCACTGATGGAAGGAGGTTTTGGCTCAAAATCTCACGATAAATGGCCCCATTCATTCTGTCCTTAACACGGATCAGTCGTCCTGTCCCCTTGGCAGAAAAACAGCCCCATAGCATGATGTTTCCACCCCCATGCTTCACAGTAGGTATGGTGTTCTTGGGATGCAACTCAGTATTCTTCTTCCTCCAAACATGACGAGTTGAGTTTATACCAAAAAGTTCTTCTTTGGTTTCATCTGACCACATGACATTCTCCCAATCCTCTGCTGTATCATCCATGTGCTCTCTGGCAAACTTCAGACGGGCCTGGACATGCACTGGCTTCAGCAGCGGAACACGTCTGGCACTGCGGGATTTGATTCCCTGCCGTTGTAGTGTGTTACTGATGGTGACCTTTGTTACTTTGGTCCCAGCTCTCTGCAGGTCATTCACCAGGTCCCCCCGTGTGGTTCTGGGATCTTTGCTCACCGTTCTCATGATCATTTTGACCCCACGGGATGAGATCTTGCGTGGAGCCCCAGATCGAGGGAGATTATCAGTGGTCTTGTATGTCTTCCATTTTCTGATGATTGCTCCCACAGTTGATTTGTTCACACCAAGCTGCTTGCCTATTGTAGATTCACTCTTCCCAGTCTGGTGCAGGTCTACAATACTTTTCAATACTTTTCCTGGTGTCCTTCGAAAGCTCTTTGGTCTTGGCCATGGCGGAGTTTGGAGTCTGACTGTTTGAGGCTGTGGACAGGTGTCTTTTATACAGATGATGAGTTCAAACAGGTGCCATTCATACAGGTAACGAGTGGGGGACAGAAAAGCTTCTTACAGAGGACGTTACAGGTCTGTGAGAGCCAGAGATTTTCCTTCTTTGAGATGACCAAATACTTATTTTCCACCCTAATTTACGAATAAATTCTTTACAAATCCTACCATGTGGATTCATGGATTTTTTTTTCACATTCTGTCTCTCACAGTTGAAGTGTACCTCTGGTGCAAATTACTGACCTCTGTCATCATTTTAAGTGGGGGAACTTGCACAATCGGTGGCTGACTAAATACTTTTTTGCCCCACTGTGTGTGTGTATGTATATGTATATATATATATATATATATATATATATATATATATATATATATATATATATTATTACTGTGAAAAATAGGTCAGCTTATGCAGATGTTGTACATGGAAATCCAAATGGGACACAGTGAGTGCATGCAGCAGTTTGATACATCAGTCTATATCAGCTATTTGAAATTAGATTTAGATTGAGAGCAATAAAATTGCTTGGTTAGGTTTAGGAAAAGAACAACCCCGTGCCGACTGCTCTCTCTTCCTTGACGAAGCTGATTGGCAACAGGTAAGTGTGATTACTCCAGGTGTGGCTGGCTCCAAGGCGGGAAGACTCCCCAGGTCTGGTGTGGCAGCAAAGCACGAACACCTCAGCACACACACACACCCCAACGTGTACACAGGGAAACGGGGACAATCCTGAGAATCTGATAGAATATTCATTAAACCCAAGAGAACATATGAGCCCATGACAAATATGTGAATGAGTTTAGCATTGAGCTGTGCTCCAGTATGTCGGCAATATCTTTGCCGGCTGGCGATGTTGTGCCAGACAACGATGGCGACTCAGATTTGGCCGGGGAAGATGCACTCTGAGCCTTCTTCATTACGAGATCCTGGAAGCACTGATCAATGTAATCTTGGAGAGCCTCTAAACTCTTCCCGTTGTTCTCCAGGGTGTTGGAGATGATGTAGACAAATATTGTTAGTTATAAGACAATTGATAAGTGTATTTGGTAATACTGAAGCTTAAAGGAATTTGTTCAATTTCAAACTACCATTCGCTTTAATTTTCCGCCAAAATCTCTGGCGTCTGACGTCAGTTACAACTAGAGATGGACCGATCCGATATTACGTATCGGTATCGGTCCGATACTGACGTCAATTACTGGATCGGATATCAGAGAAAAATAAAAAAGTGTAATCCGATCCATTATATATAGAAAAAACACCTCACAAAACTTGCGACATGGCGTAACTCGGCTCATAACCGTAGCACATCGCAGCAGAACGGGTCACGTGATAGAGCGGCTCTGTGTATTTGCAGCCTAGCAATCCGGCATTTCATCTCCGAGGAAGTTATCCCCGAGAGAAGTAAAGCAAGTGTGTAAGTTCATCTCTGAATGTTTGTAAAGCATTCCAGCGTTAAGCTTAACAACCAATATATGGAGCGACTGCCTCTTCTCTCTCTCTCTCTCCTGCTGCTACTTCAATCGAAACTGATCAATGATCAGCTGATTGGCTTTTCTGTCGCGAGTCCGTCTCTCTTGTTTGTTTATTGTTCACTTCGCGCCAGAAAGAGGAAACCAGCGGCTGAACAACAGCAGCACGTTTTAGCTTGATAAGCTGTTGTTAGAATTTATTTAATATTACTTTCTACACCAGGATTTTTTTCTACGTAGCTGACGGCTGGTAACTGTGCAGGGGCGGATCTAGCAAAGTTTAGCCAGGGGGGCCGATAGGGCAGGAACAGGGAAAAGGGGCACAAAGACATACTTTTCTTTCTTATTCTCATTTAAAATGTCGAGCTTTTAATAAATAATTATCCGAATCTTACACCCAAAGTTTTAATCTGATGTAAAATGTATAGAAGTCTATTACTGTATATAGTAACTGTTAAGTCTAATATACCCTAGTAAGCTATAGTACTTTTTCCTTTGGAAAGATACCATTTGTTCAATCTGCAATTCTGTTGAAGAAAGATGTTGAATCTATTTAATATTTCTTGAAAAATAATTGATTTCTGTGTATTTTTTTTTTCCACACTGCATCAAATTAAGGTTGATTACGTCAATTAAGCATCATGAGGTGGAGGGTGGTTCCCCTTTTTTTTTTTTTTTTTTGCTGGGAGTTTGCAACCCTATTAGTTGGTTAATATTGCTTAATATTTCTGCTAAGTACTCTTTAAAATACCAGAATAGGGAGGATGGTGTAGGTTTAAGTTTATTAGATTGATCAGTATTGCTGAACTATGAAATATTTTTTTTTGCATACAGGTATAACAGAATAGCTTTAGTGTAGTTGTTGTTTTAAACTTGAGTATGAACTTATACAAAATGCAGCAAGATATTTTAAAAAACAGTTTTGTTGATTAAAACACACTATATCGGATTCATATCGGTATCGGCAGATATTCAAATTTATGATATCGGTATCGGACATAAAAAAGTGGTATCGTGCCATCTCTAGTTACAACATGAGTCGCTTACCTTGTCCGTCCTCAACAGTGTCATTTTTCTGTTGAGTTTGGACTTTTTCAGTCATGCTGCTGTATTTGAAGCTTTTAGTAATTAGATAATGTTGGAGCCCATTTTGATACTAGGTCCAAAATGTCAGCACTAGTGATTTAATTTCCACTTGATGTGATTTAGTTTTTCCATTAATCCATTTTTTTCTTTTCTCAGCCCGATGCTGTGTCACTCTCACTCTGCCTGACCTCCTGTAATCATCTCATCTCCATTGTCAATTTCTCTCTACTATCCCTGGACCGATAAGCTTTGCTCTGCTTGCAGTTCTTCCCATTTATCACACAAATTTCAATAAATGAAAACAGCTATATGGGGGAAAAACCCTGAACAGATGAGAAATCTTGTGCAGTGTGCAGTGTCAAGACTAGCTTTAGGGAAAATTCAATCAAACCTCAAGTGTCTGGGAGATTAATAGCTGTCATTATTCATTCTCAACTCAAGGTGCTACATGCATGCGGTTCATGTGAGTGCATGAAATGTGATAGAAATAGATTATATTTCCTCTGCAGAGCCTGAGCTGCTGATAATAATTTTTAAAAGACAATAAAAGCCCAAAATCTGTTCTGTAAACTGCTTTAAATGAACCTGGGGAGAAAAACTCTTTTAAATAACCCAGCAGGCTTGGGTCAGGCACAAGTTGAGCTTCTTCCTCACTGCTTTCTCTTCCAGTTTACCTAACACAGGCTTTTCTCCTCCGTGTCCTAGAACATAACTGACAACGAAATTAAGTGGCGGTGGGCTAGTGTCAGCGGCGAATTATGGAGGATGTGACAGCTCTGCGTTGATGGCAGATAATCGCACAGCATAATAATCTCTGCCAAGAGAATTGCTCCAGGCTTCTTTATGGTCATAGTAACTGAATCCTTGTCTGGCGCTGTAGGTAAGTCAGATAACACAGGCACCGTTTTGTAGCTCGTGGGCACACGCTCTTGCAAACGCATAAACTCACTATCATCCGTCTTGCTTTTGTAAAACACAGGAAGCCCACATGTGACTTATGCCACTGTCAGCTCAGCAGCACCTCCAGGAACAATATCAACTCCAACACCCACACTCCACATGCACACCCACACCCATACACACAGAATGAGTGTACATTTACCCAGTCATGACAAATCAGCCTTTCCACTGGCTGCTCCACCTTAGGGGGTTGTAACAATAGTGTCAGCTCAGATGAGGAAAGAGGCATCTCTCCCACACAGAACCACTGATTCTTGTGAGTGCTTTTACTTTCATGTTATTGGTCTGCTTTATTTCATTACACTCTAGAGTTTTATCGGGGTGACTGTAGCTGAATGAAGTTTCCCCAGAAATGACTTTAATCTGGCTTGTTTTCATCTCACAGTTGATCTGTTTTCTTTTGACTCAATGGGCAAGGCAGCTGTGCCGAGTGAGCAGTTTGATGCAGTTTAATCACACAATTTGTGACGTTAAATTTGAATATTTTGACATGTTTTTCACCTCCACCCCCGCGCATGTTCATCGTGAATTACATTCACTTTACAGCATTTTCCTCCTTTTGTTGGGATTCAGCTGGCTGACTAAACACAGGAAAAGACCAGTGTCTGTCAGTGATAATTACTTATGCAAATAAGCCCAGCACAGTAATTACAACTTACCAACACACATAAACACACACTGTGTGGCTACAGTGGCGTTCATCCTTGAAAACAAAGCTATCATAATTATTTAAACTGTCATTTACACAATGAAAAGACCATTTAAGACCACAGATCAATTTTTCACATAAGTCATGAATAAATGAAAAGTAGTTATGGTCCAGCTGGTTCACCTGCAGCAAGCAGAAAGGCATTTTAGCATGTGGAGGTTTGAGGTGGAGTTTGTTGCTCCACCACAGTCTCATGAAAATTGCTGTTGCAATGCATGGGGGGAAAGCCAAAACTCTCATTTCACTTGTCACTGGGAAATACAGACTGCAGACTGGGTGCAGTGAGTTTTACAGAAAGGCAAGCAGAGAGAATTATAGCCCCCACCATCAGCATTAATTGGATTGATGATATTGCAGCATATGTTTAAAGTCAAGATCATTTTAAATAGTTTATATTCTGTATAATGGCCAGCATCATTTTCCTGTGAACTCATAGTGGGTCATCTGATTGTTTGGGGTTCGCTAGTTTCTCTCTATTACTGAAGGGTTGATACTTTACAGTATAAAAGGAGGCTTAATATTATTTCAGAATTATATTTATTGGTACTATTTGATCATCCGAGTTCTTCCCAAATGATCTAAAACATAACTGAATATCAATAGTAAGAGTTTTTAAAGGGATTGCAGTAGCACTCTGATTATACGGAAACATAAAATTACATATTTGGTGAGTCTCAAATATGTTTAAAGTGAATATATCAGTAATATGTTCACTCACAACATTTTTTCTTACCAAATTCTACAATATTTATTTGCTGACTGCAGAGTTATTGAACTTTTTTATGGTTGTGGCCAGGCACTGGAAACACGTTACCTCAGGATAGGAAAAAAACACAAAACTTATTTCCCAAACCTAAATCTAGGCAGGGCTTCCAGTGCTTAAAGTCAAGTGTAAAAAGTTCTTTATTTACAAACAATTATACATTTTATGGAGACAGTGTTATAATCATTTCTATAATTTTTATTATATAATAATTTAAGCAGTCAGATTCGCTTCTTTCTGGACCTTTTCTCTAACTTGATCTTAGTTTGAGCTTGAAGGTTTCTTTCTCTTGCGTTCTTCAAAGTTACCTGCAAAGTTGCAGGTAATTTGGTTTTGTAATTTCGACGCTAATGCTAGGTTGGCCATGAAAGAACTTTCTGCAGCCATTAACAAACACCAGAATAAACACCCTGAGGCTGCTTTTATTGTTGCTGGCGACTTCAACCACACCAACTTAAAGACAGATTCCACCAACATGTCTCCTGCCACACCACAGGAGACAAGACTTTAGACCATGTGTATACCAACCTGGCTGGAGCCTACAAAGCCACATCCCTCCCCCACATTGGACAATCGGACCATCTCTCCCTGTTCCTCACACCTAGGTATTCACCACTCATCCAACGTGTGAAACCTGCTGTGAGGACAATTAAAGTGTGGCCAGAGGGGACAGACGCAGTGCTCCAGGACAGATTTAAAAACACAGACTGGAATATGTTCACCCACACAGACCTGGACCAATACGCCTCATCTGTACTGGAGTATATCTCCGAAACCACAGACAGTGTCACCACCCAGAAACGGATCACCATGTACCCCAACCAGAAGCCTTGGATGAACCGGGATGTTCGTCTCCTCCTGAAGGCCCGCAACACCGCCTTTAGGTCAGGAGATGCACACGCCTACAGTACAGCCAGGGCTAATCTAAAGAAGGGCATCAAAAAAGCCAAACACCATTACAAAAAGAAGGTAGAAGAACACTTCTCCAACTCCAACCCCCGACGCATGTGGCAAGGACTCCAGACCATCAAAGACTACAGGACCACCAAACCCTCCCCCACATCCTCTGATGTTTCCTTCCTCAACGAGCTCAACAACTTTTATGCTCGTTTTGAGCGAGGGAACCCCACAACCACAACCAAAGCAGACGTGACGCCAGACCACCAACCTCTGACTCTCTCCCCCACCGATGTAGGAGCGGTGCTGAGCAGGATCAATTTCCACAAGGCTGCAGGTCCCGATGGCATCCCCGGGCGTGTTCTCAGAGCATGTTCTGGGGAGCTTGCAGGAGTGCTCACAGACATATTCAATCTGTCCTTGGCCCACGCTGTGGTACCGGCCTGCTTCAAATCCACCTCCATCGTCCCGATACCCAAAAACTCCAACCCATCTTGCCTCAATGACTACCGCCCAGTAGCACTCACCCCCATCATCACTAAGTGCTTAGAGCAGCTGGTCCTAGCACACTTCAAATCCTGTCTCCCCCCACCCTGGACCCCCACCAATTCGCATACCGCCAGAACAGGAGCACAGAGGATGCAGTCTCCATCGCACTGCACTCTGTCCTCTCACACCTGGACAACAACAACACCTACGCCAGAATGCTGTTTATAGACTTCAGTTCAGCATTCAATACAATCCACCCCTCACAACTCATCAGGAAACTGACAGACCTGGGCATCAGTTCCCTCATCTGCAAATGGTTACTGGACTTCCTGACCAACCGCCCCCAACATGTCCGGCTGGATAACCACTGCTCATCTACCATCACAATGAACACCGGTGTACCACAAGGCTGTGTGATGAGCCCTTTCCTCTACTCCCTTTTCACCCACGACTGCAGACCTGTTGATGGTTCCAACACCATCATTAAGTTTGCAGATGACACCACGGTGATTGGCCTCATCAGTGACAACGATGAGGCCGCCTACAGGGAGGAGGTGGATCGTCTGGCTGAGTGGTGCGACAGAAACAACCTGCTGCTTAACACCGAGAAGACCAAGGAGCTCATCGTGGACTACAGGAGGAATGCTGACCCACATCCACCCATCCACATTAAGGGGACGGCTGTGGAGCGTGTGAGCAGCTTCAAGTTCCTGGGAGTCCACATCTCCGAGGATCTCACTTGGACGACCAACTGCTCCAAGCTGGTCAAGAAGGCTCACCAGCGCCTCTTCTTCTTGAGGACTCTGAGGAAGAACCACTTGTCCTCAGACATCCTGGTGAACTTCTATCGTTGCACCATCGAGAGCATCCTGACCAACTGTATAACAGTCTGGTACGGGAACTGCTCTACCTCAGACCGGAAGGCATTGCAGAGGGTCGTGAAAACTGCCCAGCGCATCGCCGGAGCACCACTTCCTGCCATAAAAGACATCTACAGGAAGCTGTGTCTGAAAAGGGCTGGGAAAATCATCAGAGACCCCAGTCACCCATCACATGGACTCTTCACCCTCCTGCCCTCTGGGAGGTGCTACCAGAACAGCTTCTTCCCCACAGCTGTCAGACTCCTGAACTCTGCCTCCTGACATCTGACCCACGTTAACACATGGACTGAACATACACACACCCACAATGGACAACTGTACCCTCAAACACACAATAATAACATGGACTGAACCACCACTCACAACCACTAGCACTTTATATAGCCTCTGTAGAAATTATCCACATATCTCACTTATCTTAACTGCACTACTGTATACCTCTGTAAATAATCATTCTGTAAATACGATAATTTTTAACCCTACAACTGTTTACAACTTGCATAGTTCCCATTTCTGTATAACTGTATATCTCAGATTTCTGTAAAGTTATTTATTTCATATTCTGTATAGTTTTTCATATTTATATCCTGTTCATATCCTGTACATAGCTTGTACTCACTACAGCCTGTACATACCTATAGTTATAGAATATTCACAACATACTTCATACCATGTACATTATAACATACCATAATAGACCCATTTCTGTAATATACTTACATATCTATATTATTGCTAATATATATTGTAATATATCTATATCACTAAAGCACTTCTGGATGGATGCAAACTGCATTTTGTTGCCCTGTACCTGTGCATGTGCAATGACAATAAAGTTGAATTCTATTCTATTCTAAAAAACAGGCAGGGAAGAACTTCTTGCAGCATAATCAGTGATGTTACCATTCTCCTCTTTTTTAAAGGTAGGAAGAGTTGATTTTCTGCAGCTCCTGCTCCAAGCTCAGGGCCTTCAAATAATTTGTTTTCCCATAAAAGTCCTCACTGTTGCAGTGCTTGGCTTTAAAATTCTAAATTTCACAATGGAATCTCTGTTGGTGTCCCTGCACCCCTTTGTTTAGCAGGCTTCTACTCTCAGTGTCTTTGAGCTTTCAGGAACTGCTCAGTCTGTTCCTGCTGTTTCCTGGACTGCAGTCTGAGTAGGAAGCCTCAGTGGTTTAGGTTGAAGAATCTACAAGCAGCTCTGCAGTTGGGTGGATGCTCTGTTCATGCAGATTCCTGATGGTCCAGTTTTTAAGTGAATGTAACAATGATTAGCAGCGTTCTATTCTATTCAATCGTCACTCAGTTCAGATTTGAGAATGTCCTCTTTTTTCAAAGTTCTCTATTTGTTCTGCAGTGTTTTAGCACACAAAACTGATCCAACTGAGTCTAATAGTCTAAAGTTCTGTTATTTGCAATTGCCAGTCTGGCAAGAGACAGGTGCTGTCTGTGCTGGGAGTCATAGAGTTAGTATCTGAGAACAGCGATCTCCTCCCTCACATGTCATAATGCCATAATTAACCAAGAATTGGACTCAAGAGGCAGGAATCAGAAGCTGACTGCAGTTTCACAGATTTTATTGCATGGGTAAAAGGTGTAATTTATGAGTAGGTAAGTAATACTGGCGAGACGAAAGAAGCGGTTAGCAGTGGCCAAGGTGAGGTTAAGGTGATCTTGCAGACTTGTGCATTCACCCACTTTCTCTTTTCAAGGAGGAGCAACCCTGAGGCCTGCCAGGACCATGACTGCCTCACCTGATCTGAAATTCAGATTAACCTGATGATGCCAAGTCCCTGTGTTGAGTTTCTTCTTCTTCTTCTAGAGTTTAAGTTTAGGTTTTCTTGCATCAGGTATGACCACTAACTTTGTAGATTCATAATGCTTGACTGAGTGTTTGAACTGAATGCCACCACTTCTTTTAATGACTTGCTTTCCTTATGTGTCATGGCAGTACAGAAGTGCTTCGCAGAGATTTTACTTCTGTTTCTGGTAAAAAAGAAAAACAAAAGAATAAATATCATAAAAACTAAAAAACCATCAAGAAAAAAGTCCAAATAAGCCTAAAGAACATAAAGATGGATGAACTGTTTGTCTCATCTTACCTGTAGCTGCAAACGTACTGGGCAGTATTTCCTCAGTATTTGTTCTGAAAGAGCTTGATTTGGCTTCTTGAAGCCTGGCAAAATAAAGCTACCCTTGATTAAAATCTTAAGGCTTTCCTTTCAGGGTAAGATGTAAGCAGGTGCTACAAAAGTAATCCAACCAACCTGTTATGTGGAAATTCTGAGTAAGCATGCTTACTCAGAATTTCTTCTCCATGGAGAAGGGATTTCTGCTGAGTTCATGTTTTGTTATCAAAGTCTGTGAAACAGACGTCTCAGTTTAGTCATACTTGCAAATCAGTCCTGCACTCAACGGCATGTCACAACTGCATACTGCATCAAGGCTGATCTCACAGGTTGTTCAGCCCAGTGTCACTGCAAGGTCAATTATTTCCTCATTTACTGAAAAGCTATTTGCTAATCTCACTATTGGGCCTCTTCTGAGGCCATATCTGATTGAGAATTTGCTCTCAGACAGCATACTCTTTAGACCAAGGATCATTAATGTTATCTTGGGTTATTTCAAAGGGAGTGAACAGGATCTCTTGGGAAGGTGAGCTGAAAGGAGAAATCAACCGGGTTGGAGGTGCAGTTAATCACATGAGGTTATGGGAAGGTGGTTGCTATGGAGCACCAGCCAAATCAACAATGGCAGTCCACACTCTGTTTTTAGTCACGGGGATATTTTCCTAGCACTGGGGTCAGCACAGCCAAAATCCCCAAGGCCTCATAACCCAGTCCTTCTGGTTTGATGATAAAGTCTCATAACTGACTATCAGTTTGCTTTCTAATGAGTCAGAAGATCAGAAGCAAGACTTGATACAAGCAGAACATGTGCTCTAATATTGAGCAACAGAGAACAGAACATGACTCTAGTTAAGAATGAAAATCAAACGTGTCCTGAATATTTACATCCTACTGGACTTTCTTCCCCAGTTTCATGCTGAGATTGTTTCAACTGACTCGCGTATTTAAACAGACAGCTGAAAATGATGCAATCTTTTCTTCTCTGCACTAAAGTGAGTACAAATAGCAGGAAAACCATTATAGAAAACAATCTCCTTGGTTCTAATAATGTTTTCTCTGTTATTTAGTGTGACACGGGTCTATGCTTAATGCAAGCTGAGCCACAACTTGCCAGCAGAAACTTAAATTAGCACTTGAATACCTCGGAAATTCACCTCAGCTCAGCTGCTGTGCTTGGAACTTAACAATTCCCACTGGTAATGATTTGTGGCTTGCTTTGATAATTGTGATTTTTATCAGGTGTATTCAGAAAGAATGTGACTGCCAAGATAAGGAAGAAATTGAATTGAGTTTTAATAGAAGTGTAGCGTATTCATTCATGACTACAATATGCACACTTATGGATGCTCTCACTCACAAATCACAGATGAATATGTGCTTTTCTTTGATGTTGGCATGCTGCTGGTCTATGCTGGTGACAGTCCCCCACAGAATGTTGACTTGTAGTGTCACTAAAAAGAAGGGACCACTGTGTGTGTGTGTGCGTGTGTGTGTATGTATATATGTACGTACACACACTTCTTTTTTTTTTTATAGCGCATTGTGTTCTGCATGCTGACTGGCTGCAGACCACTGTCAGTCTGTCTCGTTCCGTGTCTCCTGTACAGTGTTGGGTAAGTTACTTTAAATTAGTAACTTAGTTACATTACTAGTTACTTCTATCAAAAGTAACTCAGTTACTTCAAGTTACTCATTACTTTCAGAGTAACTAGTTACTAGGGAAAGTAACTTTGGTTTTACTCAGAATTCTCTTGTTAATGTGTTGCTTCCGTAACTGGATACCCAGCAAGATTGCCAGTCTTCTAGCTTGCTTACTTGCCACAAGTGCACTGTGCCACCTACCAATAGAAAGGAAAAAATAATGTGCACATTTCCACGAGAGAAATCCCACGCCTGATTCTATCCTAGCCTGCTTTTTACATCCAACACAAAAACTGCAGTCGTGGTGCTTTCGATTGTACTCAGAACTCGGAAATTCTGCCTTCTTAATAGGAAGATGTAGGTAACACCAGACTGAAGATGAGCTGCATACAGAGCTGGACTGGGACAAAAAAATCATCCCGGGCATTTTGACTAGAGACCGGCCCACCATTATAGGAAAAATCATAAAGCCTTTGAATGAAAATAAACGCTGTTGTGACAGTGATGTACACTGTTCTGATGGGATATATGTATCAATCTATCAATTGTTTGTTGCAAGACTCAGATAATTATTTTTTTAAAAGTGAGACATTTTAAATGAGAATAAGAAAGTATTTCCTTGTGCCCCCCTTTCCCTTTTAATGCCCTACATGGACCCCTGGCAACATTTTGCTAGACCCGCCCCTGCACAGTTAACAGCTGTCAGCTACTTAGAAAAGGATCCTGGTGTTATTTGTCTCTCGGAAACAATTCATAACTTCCCTTCAACTCATTCATGTTAACTAAAAGGTAAACCTGTTTCTCCATCACAGCTCTGATGGACATCTCCTGGTTTCATCTTCATGTTTCCCTCTCATCACATAACCAAACCGATATCATGACCAGCAGGTTTACAGCTGTGGCTCCAGCCAACATCAGCTGATACTAGAAATTAATATTAAATAAATTCTAACAACAGCTGATCAAGCTTAAAAGTGCTGTTGTTGTTTATCCACTGGCATAATAACTAGTTACCGTGCTCGTTACCACAATAATAACGTAGTTACTGTAACGCGTTACTTAATAACGCGTTAGTCCCAACACTGCTCCTGTACAGTACTGAATGCATTCAGCTTGTCAAATTTACATAAATCTTCGATCGCCAGCAGTGCTGTATGTTTGTAAGTTTTCTCCCCAACAAACACAGCAATGTCAATGAAACGTTTTGCACTGTCGAGGGCAACCGCGTGTGCCTTTGGTTTCATTCTATAATACTGGACTTATTTTTCTACGAAGGTTTGAACTTTGAGAGTGTTTAAACAAGAGAGAAAAGTGTGAAAGTGTTCATGCCTGTCTGAGAAAAGTGTATAAAGTGTGTAGTGAGGGGTTTTACAGCCTTAAAACATCTATAATAACTGTAAAAAATAAAGCTGACTACTATCGCAGGTTATTTTTAGGTCAATGTCTCATTGTACTGTGAAATGAAAGCATAGAAGAAACAACCAAGCAAAACAAAAATAAATCAGGAATCTTTTTATAAACCAAAGTGTTTTACAAATTTTTGACTCATCAAAGTCACCTTTTCCACACAATGGAAACCAAATATTCTTAAGAAAGTTCTTCACTTGTAGGTTGCTTTGCTTTCACTCTTCTACCTTTTTCCCCATGGTAGTTCTGGCATAGTTTGAACTTGTGTGATTTTTCATCTGTTTTGGTTCATGGTGCCTCTCACTTTGTACGAGTCACCAAATCCTGGATCCCGCAAAACAGCCCCAGGCCATCACTCTTCCTCCTCCATGTTTGACAGTTGATATCACACACTGTGAAAGAATCCTTTCGCCTACTCGACAGCGTGCAAAAATCCTGCAAGATTCCAAATTTCAGTAGTCTGACTGTGTTTCAAGTTCCAGGCAAGCCTCTTTTTCCTATTGTGGCGTCTCACTAATGGCCTCCTTGCTGCAACTCAAAGTTTTCTCTTTACATTTCACACTAAAACCTGTTTGCAACAACCACTATAAAAGCTGTGGTCTTTTAGGTACTATGATACTCTGTCCCTCTTCTATTGTTAATTGCCTTTTTCTTGCCATTTTTATAACAACACAGTACTTTTTGCAATACAGCACTGTTCAAATAATGCTCACGAAGGTATGGTGCCACATTGTGTTCCAACACTGCTTTATGCAGACAGAGGGGGTTTTAAATAATACAGAAAAGTTGGGACACCTGTAGGAATTGATAGCACCACCTTTCAAGGCTTGATCAACCTCTATTGCTGCAGAACCGCTTTAAGTTGTTAACCTTTCCTGTTCCATAGAAAAGGCCTTTTTATATATATAACCTTTATATATATATATATATATATATATATATATATATATATATATATATATATATATATATATATACTTGAACTGTACATTTACATGTACATTTCAAGCTTTTCATTGGACATGAACTGCTTCAATTTCTACCTGTCGCCATCCAAGCAGGCCCATGCATCTGACAAGACTGCCTCCTGGACAACTTGCAGATGAAGCATGTCTGGCCTAGAAAACTTGACTGACAACATGCTAGAGAGGTTATGCCTCTCAGGTGGCTGGGGAATGTTTCCGTGTCCTCCTAGAAGAGCTGGAGGAGGGGACTGAGGAGAGGGAGGTCTGTGCATCTCTGCATAGACTACTGCATCTGGAAACTAGAACTGGATAAGCATTGGAAAAAGAATGAATGGAGAATTGCTGTACTTTAGCTAGCAGGTGATTATTATTCATTATCACCAGAAAACAAAAGGTTGTTTATCACATGGGCACATACAATGCCAACTGCATGTGAAATACAGAGCAGCCAGGGGCAGCTTGGCTCCTCCTAATAAGACACGTCTGAAAACACAATTTGTAAAGTTTAATTTGCTGCACCTTTTTTTCTGTATCTTTATTGTTATACATATATAAAATTAGGCTCTTATAGTTGTGTGATTCATTCAGAAGGATAGCTATTATCATTTCACTTTAAGTGAGGTGTTGGCATGCTATTTGTTTCAGTGCTCAATTACAAAAACAGGAAATAAAATATTAACAATCACGAATGTCTTTCAGCAATATTTTTTACTTGTTTTGCCTCTATTATAATTTAGATTGATATTTTACTCTCTTCCTTTGTCATTTTTCAGGTCTCTATGAAAGATGCAGAGACTGTTAATCTTGCTAGATACAAATAACTGTATGCATAATTGTAAGAATTAGAATAAAGTGAAGCTTAAATGTTTATAAATATTCTAGTTTTTGTTTTTTACTTAAAAAAGTGAAATTAAAAGATAAGATCTTTGTGTGTTCGCATGCACTCATGACATCATATCATCTGTAGTAACAGAATTATTGTAAAAATGTAAAGAAATAAATATTAGGTATTGAGAGCTTGAAAATGAAGGCAACAGGACTACTTTAAGTTTGTGAAGACTTATGAGCTAAGGTGTGGGTTAAGGGCCATCATGAGAACTACTGAGGTCACCAAGTATACTACTTGAGGTGGTCTTGTCGTGGCACTGGAACTTGCACGGTAGACATTTTATAGTGAAGTCTCTCCTCACTGATGTCCAACAGGACATAGATGGGAAGGTGCGAAAGGAAATGGTCTTTGGACAAAGTGAGACGTTCTCATTGTTAGTCTCCTTAAAGTATAACATACTGAGATTGATTTCCAGGTCACCGGCAGGATTAGAGAGGACAGAGGAGACAAAGAGGCATAAATTAGAGAAATAAGAAACACGTGTGTGCCATTGCTCTCTCCCCTTAAGGCCCACCCTTTGTCTCCTGTGGAGACAGTGTGCTGGAGACTCTGCTCAGCAGTCACAAAGTGTAAAAACGATGGTAAGAAGATTTGGTCAGTGGGTCAGTTGTCTGGTGCTGAAAGCTTCTGGTGAGTGGTTGTGTTCTCCTGTTTAGCTTTAGAAAGTCATTTTGCTGCGATGATTTTGCTCTTGTAGGAAAAGCTGTTTCTCCCTATTTTAACCGCTTTGTTTTCCTGAATCAGTCTTCCTCGATTATTTTTCTAGCTTTATGACATCCCCCTGTGACCCTGAATTCAATAACAAAATAGATAACGTTACTTCCCTGGATCATTTTATGGTAGTGCAAGTTGATCAGATTTTAGAAAACCAGCGGCTAATGCTTAAATTTGGAGTGGCTGTAGCCCAGGAGGTAGTGCAGGTTCTATTAATCAGAAGGTTGGTGGTTCAGTCGCTGGCTGCTCCAGTCTGCATGGAAAAGAATCCTTGGGCAAGATACTGTCAGTGCGCTACAATGTAGCTTGCCATCACCAGTGTGTGAATGTGTGTGTGAATAGGTGAATGACTGAATGTAGTGTAAAGCGCTTTGGGGTCCTTAGGGACTAAGTAAAGCGCTATACAAATACAGGCCATTTACAATTTACCATACTGAACTTTAAGTTGCTCCCGAGTGTGACTGTTAGATAGAAAGCATTTGAGCACAGAAAAAAGTGCTTGTGTAAATGAGGCTTGTAGTATAACGTAGAGTAGAAAGGCTATAAGAACCAGTCCATTTACATTTCACAGTGTGATGGACCGAGCAGTGAAGGAAACTTAGGCACAGGTTAAAGTCCAAAAAATGATTTTTTTATTTAACCCAAAAAACATAATTGGTTAACTCATGCAAAAAGAATCAAAATCTTGGGCCCATAAAAGAGGTCAAACTAACAAAACTCTACTCAAAGTTAACAACACAACTGATAACTCAAACAAACTGACCTAACTTAATGAGACAAAGGGGAAACTTAAATAGTGGCTGATCAGCCCACAAAAACAGGAAAAGGGGTAAAACACACAAAACCTAACTAAACCAAACATAATGAACTCCAATTCCCCCCCATGGTCCTGAGTTATGGCGTGAACCAATTTGTAGCCTTCCTTTAAAGCTCGCTCCGCCCCTTTTCCACCTCTTGGCTCCTTAATCAAGGGACTGGAACAGCTGCAACTAAGGTAACTCAGAAAACAAAAGATTAATCATACATAACAGTGTAAACTAAAATGTGCGCACTTATTTTAGAATGCAGCGTTATGTGGATATGTGAATTAACTAAACCAAAACCAGTTATTTATTGTCCTGTAAATAAATTCCTATATTTAAAGAAAGAAATGTGAATGCAATGTTACTTATAAGCCTCTACACTAACATGGTGGGTATTACCACTGTGTGGCTGTAAGTGCAGCCATCACACACAGCTATATTTGTTTGGACATGAGGACCATTAGACAGCAACCCTCTGCAGTAAATTAACATGTATAACAAGTATTTAGATGTAGATGTAGCGAAGGTGACCAAACACTAGAATTCGTCAGTGCAATCTAATTCAATGTAAAATAAATAATTGAATTAATAAATACAAATAAAAGTTTAAGAGCTCTGTTTTGTGCTTTCCACAAAATTAAGTACACAATAAAATATCTGCAAGTTCTGAGTGTAGTAATTTTAATAAGATGTATGTTTTACGCTGAAATTGGCAGCTCTCCCAGTTCCTCCGCACCTTCAGTCAAATACATAATGAGTTTATGCCCATGACATTTCTAAGGAAATAAAAGCTCTTCTTTTTATGATTGCACATATAATAGATATGAGTAAAGTTCTACCTTTCACTGGGTTTCGCACTGACATAAACTATAATTTCTGTTTTCTGTTGCACTTGTACATTAAACTACAGGAGACGCATGCTAATGATTTCCAGAACAGGGCTTTCAATGTTCATAATTTGTTGTGCATTAAAAAATGGATGTTGTAAATGTGAATCTCCTGCTGTGTTGCTGGAGGCAAACAGCAGGAGATTCACATATGCCAACTGTGTCTATGAATCCCTTTATCCCACAAACTTTGATGCACTGATTGACTTTCTCTGCAATTTGAGCTAAAGTAGCTCGTCTGTTGGACTGGACCACACGGGCCAGCCTTCACTCCTCACCTGCATCAGTGAGGGTTGGCCACCCATGATCCCATTGCTGGTTCACCGTCATTTCTTCCATGGACAACTTTTGCTAGATACACCACAGAAGAGCCGCAGTTTTTGTTATGTGCGGTAGTGATGTGACGTTCTGTATCGAGGCTTCGAAGCTTGTGTCGAGTAATTGAGGGGGCGTTTCCGCAATGCGCGTCTCGAGGCTTGCTTCATTTATGGGAGGACCTGAAAATGATGACGTCCGAAGCCTCGCTGCCCGGCTGTACCACGTGACTGGTTCATGAAGGGGTTCGAACTTTGCCGCGAGCTATGACAGATATAAACCCCCCAGACTTCATTCAAAAATGTGGGTGTTTGATGGAGAGTTGCGGTTAGTGAGAGTTTGGAGACAGTTTGGAGACAGTTTGGAGGTTTATGAGAGTGAGGAGAGAAGGTCAGGAGAGAATGGAGCCAGCTAAGAAGAGGAGGATGTCCTCCCCTGTGTGGGAACATTTTGATTTTATTCCTCCCAACAAGGTATGTAAATTTCTACAGAAGATGTATTTTCATAATACTGATGGTGCAATACAATTTATGTTAAGCGGCTTTACTTTTGTACAAGGTGAAGTCTTTGCTATGTGCCAGGGAGCTGGGATATAACAACAACACCTCATCCATGCTTAGGCACTACAGAGCTTTGCATGAGAATAAGGGGAACACCGATTGTGGAGCAAGACCAGGTGAGCCATCAAATGCCATGATAATATAGCATGCAGTAATGTTACTAAATGATATAACAATATTATACAGCTGTTATAAGTTATGTGTGTGATATTTATATTTGTGCTTTGTCTTTGTTCTCCTGAGGAAAGACAATAATCTCAAATAGATGAAGACCTGGTTAGCATGGTGATCGAGGACTCCCAGCCATTTAGCATTGTGGAAGACAAAGGATTTAAAAGATTTGCTAAATCATTAAATCCTAGCTATGTTTTCCCCACTAAAAAGGTCATAAAAGCAGTGAAAATGTAGTTTTTACAGAATAAAATGTGAACAGGCAGGACTGAGACTCGGTGTGTAGCTGTCCATACCTCAACGTTACAAAAGCACAACCACTGTCCACACCCCAACCACACCTCACCTCACAGTAAATGATCATTTCCATTTTAAGCATTTCCAAATAATCATTTTCCATACTGCCAGTATAAATATACACAGTATACTGCCACCACTACAATATACATGTTTTACACACTCCTTTTGTTGTTGACATTTACAGGCTGTGTGCAAAAGTCCACACTCTTCAAATTCATGCCAACTAATATTTTTACGTCCAGTGGGTGTCCTACTAGAGCAAATGAAGCTTCAAGAAGCTTTGCGCTGGAGTGAACCAATTGGATGAAAAGCTTCAGTGCTTCATGAAGCTTCATCTGCCCATCACTAATGTGCGGGCTGTGTGCAGGCAGGAGTGGTAGTAGGAGGACCCAATGTGCAGACACTCAGAGGCAGAACGTGAACTCAAAACAGCTTTAATGCTGAACTCAAAGGGCAACAAAACTAGGACTATAAAATGCACTTACGCAGACAGAACACACAGCTAGATTGGGGTAGATCACGACACCAACAAGCTGAAACACAAGGCTTAAATACACAGAGGGAGCAATCAGGGAATGAGTAACAGGGGGGAAACACAGCTGGGGCAAATCAGGCCTAACGAAATAGGGGAAGCAAAACCAGATACATTAACATCAGACATGGGCCTTCAAAATAAAACAGGAAACAACACAGATTGAACTAAAGACACAGACTCACACGCAGGCACTGCAACAGAAGGAACCGAGACGTAAACCATAAGACAGAACACAGACAAAGAAACCAAAGACTAGAAATGATAAATGATATAATAAACTCAAACCTCTGGGTCAAAGACCCAGGCATCCTAACAGTTTTGGAGACGCTATGACCCAGTTGTGTAGCCATTTCAATTTGGCCCTTGTCAGACTTACTCAAATCAATTCATCCACTTGCCCATTTGTTCTTGTTTGCAGAGACGGGTCTTCCAGCAGAATCTGCATGAATATGAAGATACTTATTAAGTTTCATGTCTTATTCCATGTTTGTTTAACAATGCCTGGTAACTCTTTGCCATGAACTCTGTGCCGTTGTCTGACCTGATACACTTTACCTTCCCGTGTGGGGCTGTATCGGCCAAAAAGATTTCAGTTGCTTGCATTGTTTCACTTTTGTTGTAAACAATAATGCATATCTGTGTCCATCTCATGATTCTGGATCTATCGGCCCTGCTAGATCCGTATGTACCAGCTCGAGAGGTTTCTCGGCTCTTCTGTCAGGGTTTCTATTCCTAGACTGGACAAATTTTCCCTGGATACACACCTCACAGTTCAAACTTTGGTTGTCTGTTTTCCCCTTGATTTTCATACCTTCAACCACATTTTGTAACTTCAGAATGTCACTATGATTGCAATGTCCCAAAATTTCGTGCCATGTCTGCACATTAAGACAATTATTACACTTCTCATCATACTCACTTACAGTTTCAAGGTAATAAAGTCTGTTGTGCTCATGGATGTAGAACTATGTACCGTCTCTGTGTTGAAGGACGTTCCTTCCTTTCTTAAAGATGATAGTAGCTCCATTCACGGTGGCTGCTCTCACAGAGAAGATATTCTGTGGAAATGAGGGAATGTATAGAGCGTCTTTCAGTGTTGTTTTACACTGTCTCCCTCGGCTGTCAATCAAGCACACCTCTGCTTCTCCTCTGCCTTCAGCTACTCCTTTACACCTGGTGCCATCAGCTAATTCCACACAGTGTGTTCCCGGTTGGAAGTCGTCATTAAATTTCTTGAACGCTGTTTTATCATTCAGGATGTGTGATGTTGCGGCAGTATCCACCATCAGGCCTTTGGTCCTGATGTCCTGTTGCTGTTGAGGTTCCGCGTAGTCATTGCTCATCCGGAAGACATAGGTGTCGTCGCTCTCTGCGTTGCCGCCCTCCTCCGAGGCTGTGCGCGCTTCATCATTCCGTTGTCGTCTCCTGCAAGTCGACTCTCGATGAGTATTGCTTCTACAGTAACCGCACCTCTGTTTATAGCAGCATGCTCTGGCTAAGCCTCACCGAACACGCTGTACTTTGCGACTTTTCTGGTGGTAAACTTTCTCCTCTTCAGCCGCACTCGCCCCAACACTCCACACACTGCCCCACTTGGACAGGTCCGGTGATTCGGTCCAGAATCTACAGACAGAAGGTCAAGGTTAGTTCCACAACATAAAACACGTGTAAGCGATTCTTCTTTGAATATGCCGCGAGCACGAACTCAGGTGGTTCGACGTTCCAGCGGTGAGCTGCTCTGTGCTCTGTGCCTTAAATAGCAGCTGGGGAAATCAGCCAGATCAGCCGCAGGTGGACACCATCCACAGGGGTGCGTGGGCCAAGAGTGAGAGCCCGTAATGAGCTCCACCCAGGCAGAGAGGAGGAGGAGAGACAAAAAACTAAAACTAACAACAACAAAACCTGTAGCCAGCGTGGGCCAACCAGAGAGACACGGGGACCGTGACACTTTCCCCTGGCGTAGCTTCAATATTTTCCTGGGCCCATAACCTGTTAGCAGAGATGGGTCTTCCAGCAGAATCTGCATGAATTTTGAAGATACTTATTATCTAGACGGAGGAATAATCACACGTGGAGCATCGGCTTTTACCGGAACATTCACACCAAAAGGTGACTTTGTTTACTGAACTCTGTGTATACTCTGCAGCATAACAGGAAGCATCCTTTCAAAATAAAATCACAACAGATGAAAATAACTAGCTCAACAGTTCTACTTTTAACACACCAACTGAGAGATAAGAGATAATCACTTGGTGCATTCTCGGTAGGTACATTTCCAAGTAAAGTTAAGAAAATTATGTTAGTCAGGAAAGCTATTGGAATTTTTGTGGGGCCTCAGAATGAGAGTGACTGACAGTAATTTTGTCTTCCATTTGTGAACAGTTGTACTATAACAGCTGTCATTTTCTCAACCAGCTGCTTGCTGATGTTCTTGCAGCCCATTCCAACCTTTTGAAAGTCACCAATCTTTTCCCTGGCATCCTTAGACAGCTCTTTGGTCTTTCTGTGGTGGTGATGTTAATGATGTAGACATGTTAGGAGTGTAATTAAATACCCTTCAACAAAGTGGTGCAATTAACTGTGAAAGCTGGCTTGGTAACTGTTTATCCGTAAGTTGCTAGATTGTTTGCTTAAGCCAAATTCTTGCTAGTTTGTAATGGATCAAATAATGATTTTCCATACTAAGATGGACATTGATGTGTTATTGGTCCAGAATGTTTTTGTTTGCTTGATAGATTTATTAAATAAACATAGAAATTGGAAACTGATATTCATTATAAACAAAGTGTAACTCAACATCAACTTTAAATATGAACTATACTAAATATGTAAAAAAATAAATAAAAAAAAGTTTTGGAGCCCAGCCCACTCAGTTTTTTAAATCTCCAGGCATTTTTTTTTGGGCATTGGCACTTCTCCACACCTGCCTCTCTGCTCTGTGCGTCATCAATTTTTACCTGTGACTGGACCAAATTTTCATGCCTTTTGATGTGTTGTGCTTCTCACACTCTTATTAATGGCTAACAAATTTAGGTCATTACATCCTGTCTGCTCTATTTCAGGCCCTTTGCCGTCCCTGTAGCCACAGTCACTCTGTTATTGCTGCTGTAATAATGATTATGATAATGAAAAGCTTTAACAGTAATGACTGCCATCATTAAAAGATTAAATTAGGCACATGTAATAGTGTAACTCCTTTTCACTTCCCCTTGGGTTAATGATACATTTTCAAGTAAGAATTTATTTTACAGTGACTGCTGTAATTTCACTTTTATGGCTCTCCCAGTGCTTGATCAAGACAGAGAAAAAAAAGGTGTGTAACCTAAGCAGTTTTTTATATGATCCTGTCCCATTACAGTTTTTTCAAGACACAAAGTACAGAGTCACTGTACAACTCTTCAGAAAACTAAAGTAATCACCAAACAAATGTCATGTAGCTCAGTTTTCACCAGCTGCCTTTTGCCTTTTAAAGGTCAGGCTTGTATGTTTAAAATTGATTTAATAATTCAAGTGAAGATGATACTTCAACAGATCTGTTGAAAGCATAACAAACTTTTAGTAAGAGTGAGTGTTTGAGTGAAGACACCCCGTGAGCTCATAATGAGAATATAACCTCCAACTGCGACCTCGGAGCCGGCATCTTTATGCTCTCTCTAACCTGAAGCCAAGTCTAATTTAACTTTCTTCTTTCTTTTTCCCCTGACTTGTGAACAAATTTAAATTCTGACTGAAGACATCACTGCCTTAAGGCCCTATTGACAAGGTGAAAAACAAGGGTCTCCTCCAGCTTATTTACTGCTCCTGAGAGCCAACCAATTTGCTGGCTATCCTCTCAGTGAGCTGTAATGGCTTCTTGGCTGTCAGCGTTTTAAATCCTTCAGAGACCCACAGTCTGGCAGTAGATGAGGCCAAGGTAGGAGGACAGTAAAACAAACTGTCCTCATCAGAGGTGTAGTCTTTCCACAGTCACAGCGATGTTCCGCCACTGTTTTTTCTCCAGGAGAGGAAATAAAAATATTTAGTTAGCTCAAAGTTAAAAACAAAATGAGTAATCAAAGCTGTTGTCATGACGTCTAGAGCCAGATTCAGATTCGTGGGCTGCACCAGTGCAAAACCCTCTTTTGACATCAAAAAGCTATTGATTAGGTTTATCACAGAGGCCTGGTGTCAGTTTTATGACTGAAAGCCACCAGGCAAATTAATTTGATGTATTGCAAAAATGCACCCATGGGGATGAAAAGTTAAAGTTAATTTATATACAAAGATGCAATCAGTTCATTTCATCAATTACCTGCCAAGAGCAATACAAACTGGAGGCTTGGAAAGGAGCACAACTCATGAGAGGGATATGCAGTGTGAGGGAGCAGCTGTATGAAAATAATGCAGTGTAAGTGCAGGTTTTACGCCTGATTCTTTCTGGAAACAGAACGGCAGTTAAGATAAATCAGAAGAAGCTGAAGAAAATTCATCGTGGTTTCCTATAATGGTGAAGTCTTCTGTTAGAAATTGCTGGGAACTGTTTCAGATTCAGATGGAGTGCACAATTTATCCAGAGGCTAGCTGCGTCATTACAAACGACTCGATCTTAAACCTGAAATCTAACAGCTGGCGCGTGTGTGTGTAGAAAAAGACCAAACATTATTTACAGTGAGCTCCTGAGCCATTCCCGAAGATACTGTCTCTGCATGAATCTACTTTTTTTTTTATTTGTTTGCTTTTTAAAGCAGTAAAAACTTGTCTTGTTAAATCTAAAATGTCTTTAATTAATTACTTAATTATTTCGGTTCATTCCTTTTTGTGGTATGAATGGTATGAATCAGATAGTCTAAGATGCTGATTACCTTGGGGAGATCATTTGTTATGAACCAGGATTATGTGCCTGTTGTTTTGTTGGTGCTTGGGACATGGATATTCAAAGTTATCACAGAGTTTCTGAGCGTCAAGAACTGGAGTTAGAAGTATCATCAAAAAAATTCAAAGAGAGTCACACAGTACAGAACAAGCCTGGAAAAGCTAGGAAGCAAAACACTGAAAAAGAAAACTAAAGAGAGATGTGCCTAAAGACCCCAGGACAACTGCCAAGATACTAATGAATGACTTAGCCAACTGAGCAATTGTGGCCTCAAAGCAAATAACCGTGAGGTTAAAGAAAATCTCGACTTTTGCAGAAGAGACATCCTCAGCTCAGACTGAAGTAAGCTAAGAACAACTGGAGAAAGATTATTCAAACTGGAATGAGGTGCTTTGGTCAAATGAAACAAAACTAAAGCTATTTGTTCATAAAAATGTTGTTTATGTTTGGAGAAACAAGGGACAGGTGTATAAAAGAACCCTTTCCCCACGTTGAAACATGGTGGTGGGAGAATTATGCCCTGGGGTTCTTTCAGTACATCTGGACTCGGTAAAAGGAATCATGAAGAAAGAAGGACATGTTAAGGTTTTGAAAGTAAACCTTAAGAAGTTGGCAGCAAAACTGGGTCTCGGTCATCACTTTGTCTTCCAACAAGACAACCCAAAACATGCATTGCTTCTGATGAAGAACTACCTCCAGAAGACCAAAGTGAATGTTACTGAATGTAATGTGCAAAGCCCTGACTTTGATCCCATTGAAAATATAAAGAGTAAAGACCAAGGTCCATACCAGAAGACCATCAAATCTAGAGGAGCTTGCCAAAGAAGAATGGGCTGAGATTGCTCACGAGATGTGTGATATTAATCTCTGGCTCTCTTCCACAGCATGTCCTTTATCCTGTCTTCCTTCTCTCACCCCAACCAGTCACAGCAGATGGTCCCGCCCCTCCCTGAGCCTGGTTCTGCTGGAGATTTCTTCCTGTTAAAAGGGAGTTTTTCCTTCCCACTGTCACCAAAGTGCTTGCTCATAGGGGGTCATATGATTATGGGGCGCCGTTTGTAAACTGAAACATGCCGAAATTAACAGCAACATTTTTCCACATTTAGCTCTAAATCTTACAAAAACATGTTTTTTCGAGGCATTTTTTACAACATTTAGTAAAATATTTGTAACTTTTCATATTTAAAACAGGATTTTAAATGTTAAATCTAAATGCTAAATGTTAAATCTAAATGTTAAATGTTAAATCTAAATGCTAAATGTTAAATGTAAATATTATATTTAAATGTAAATGTTAAATGTAAATATTATATATAAATCTAAATGTTAAATGTTAAATCTAAATGTTATATATAAATCTAAATGTTAAATGTTAAATCTAAATGCTAAATGTTAATGGTTCCAACACCATCATTAAGTTTGCAGATGACACCACGGTGATTGGCCTCATCAGTGACAACGATGAGGCCGCCTACAGGGAGGAGGTGGATCGTCTGGCTGAGTGGTGCGACAGAAACAACCTGCTGCTTAACACCGAGAAGACCAAGGAGCTCATCGTGGACTACAGGAGGAATGCTGACCCACATCCACCCATCCACATTAAGGGGACGGCTGTGGAGCGTGTGAGCAGCTTCAAGTTCCTGGGAGTCCACATCTCCGAGGATCTCACCTGGGCGACCAACTGCTCCAAGCTGGTCAAGAAGGCTCACCAGCGCCTCTTCTTCTTGAGGACTCTGAGGAAGAACCACCTGTCCTCAGACATCCTGGTGAACTTCTATCGCTGCACCATCGAGAGCATCCTGACCAACTGTATAACAGTCTGGTACGGGAACTGCTCTGCCTCGGACCGGAAGGCGTTGCAGAGGGTCGTGAAAACTGCCCAGCGCATCGCCGGAGCACCACTTCCTGCCATAAAAGACATCTACAGGAAGCGGTGTCTGAAAAGGGCTGGGAAAATCATCAAAGACCCCAGTCACCCATCACATGGACTCTTCACCCTCCTGCCCTCTGGGAGGCGCCACAGGAGCCTCCGGACTAAGACCACCAGGTACCGGAACAGCTTCTTCCCCACAGCTGTCAGACTCCTGAACTCTGCCTCCTGACATCTGACCCACGTTAAACTCATGGACTGAACATACACACACCCACAATGGACAACTGTACCCTCAAACACAATAATAACATGGACTGAACCACCACTCACAACCACTAGCACTTTATATAGCCTCTGTAGAAACTATCTACACCCTCACTTATCTTAACTGCACTACTGTATAGCTCTGTGTAAATAATCATTCTGTACATTCGATAATTTTTAATCCTACAACTGTTTACAACTTGCATAGTTCCCATTTCTGTATAACTGTATATCCCAGATTCTGTAAAGTTATTTATTTCATATTCTGTATAGTTTTTCATATTTATATCCTGTTCATATCCTGTACATAGCTTGTACTCACTACAGCCTGTACATACTTATAGTTATAGAATATTCACAACATACTTCATACCGTGTACATTATAACATACCATAATAGACCCATTTCTGTAATATACTCACATATCTATATTATTGCTAATATATATTGTAATATATCTATATCACTAAAGCACTTCTGGATGGATGCAAACTGCATTTCGTTGCCCTGTACCTGTGCATGTGCAATGACAATAAAGTTGAATTCTATTCTATTCTAATTCTATTCTAAATGTAAATATTATATTTAAATGTAAATGTTAAATGTAAATATTATATTTAAATGTAAATGTTAAATGTTAAATGTAAATATTATATATAAATCTAAATGTTAAATGTTAAATCTAAATGTTATATATAAATCTAAATGTTAAATGTTAAATCTAAATGTTATATATAAATCTAAATGTTAAATGTTAAATCTAAATGTTATATATAAATCTAAATGTTAAATGTTAAATCTAAATGTTACGGGAAACTAAATATTTAGCTAATATGCAAATTTATTGTACGGGTCAACGGTAATACCAAAATAAAAGCTTCAAGAAAACCTCCCGCGCTAAAGTGTGCTGGTCGCGGTCAGGTTCTGTGTTTGTGCTCCTCTTACGGTCACTTTTGACTGCCATGAGCTGCTTCGACTATTCCCTACCAGCATGTCCAGCGATTTAGCTGAAAACATTGGAAGAGCCGTTTTGTCGGCCATCCAACGATTCAGCGGTAATGCACCCTCGACCTCACAAACGCCGCAGCACTTGGTAAGTTTATTTTATAGCATTTTGGACGGGTTGATAGCAGTGTTAGCAAAACTAGCAAAGCTAAATTACTTAGCTAGTCCTCAATTATTTCATTTGGTAGGCAGCAGACAGAGATCGAACATCATACAACTCTATTTATTTATTTGGTAGGTAGGTAACAGTCGTTCTTGATGTAAATGTTTCCTTAGGAATCCAGCAATGCACCTGGACCAAGTAGACCTGCCGTCTCCACTGGGATACCATACTGCTCGGTAGGCCTTCTTACACATATCATTTAATTCATTTATCATGAAATTTCCCCTTGTGGGACTAATAAAGGTATGTTATCTTATCTTAGCTGACTGGTTTTGATATACAGTCAGGTTCATAAGTAGTTGGATACAGACACATTTTCTAATTAAAAATGAAACTACTCCAATGCAGTTGAAGTGCAGACTTTAAGTTTTAATTCAGTGGGTTGGACTAAATGAATGCATAAAAATGTGAGAGGGAAAAATTAATTTGTAAACACAATCCTATCATTTCAGAGGCTCTAAAGTAATTACACAAATTAAATAACTGAAAATAAAATGATAATTTCTATTACTTTATTCAAAACCCTTTGTTGGCAATGACAGCCTGAAGTCTTGAAGTCATGGACACCACCAGGTGCTGGCATTCCTCCTTACTAAGGCTCTGCCAGGCCTTTACTGCATTGGCTTTCAGTTGCTGTTTGTTTGTGGGCCTTTCTGTCCTAAATTTAGTCTTCAACAACTGAAATGTGTGCTCAATTGGGTTAAAATCCAGTGACTGACTTGGCCATTCAAGAATATTCTATTTCTTTACTTTATTAAAGTCATGGGGTGCTTGGACTGTATGTTTTGGGTCAACTTCCATCTTTATTATTAAATGCTGCCCAATCAATGTGACTACTTTTAGCTGGACTTAAGCAGACAAGTATGTCTCTGAACACATTCAGCTGCTTCAGTCCTGTGTCACATATTCAGTAAACACTACCAGTGCCACTGGCAGCCATGCACGCCCAAACCATCACACTGCCTCTGCCATGTTTTACAGATGATGTGGTATGCTTTGGATCATGAGTCGTTCCACCCTTCTCCATACTTTTTTCTTGCCATCATTCTGGTAGAGGTTGATCTTGGTTTTATCTGTCCAAAGAATGTTTTTCCAAAATTTAGCTGGCTTTTACTAGATGGTTTTTTTTTTTTTTTTTTGTTAAGTCCATTCTAGCCTTTCTATTCTTGAGGCTTATGAGTGGCTTGCACCTTGCAGTGAACCCTCTGTATTAGGGCTGTTCGATATGACAATATGAAAACATCTATCATTTCATATTATACGCTATCATTTGTTCTGTGGTGTCGCAAAATAAATTTTACGTCAATATTTTTCATCGTTTTGATGGTCACTGTAGTGGCTGTATTAATTTCTTAATTTTCTTTTTTCTGTTATGTTCTCTTTGACCGCATGTTGTCTGTTCACAGTAAAATTTTCAAAATGCGTCTCAAATCAATTCCAGGCCTTTTATCTGCTTAATTGGTAATGACATCATCATTTTAATATGGATACCCTAAATTAAAGCTGAGTCTGCACATCATGTCCATGATATAATTTTGATTGGAATATGTTTCAGTAAACGGGCAACAAAATAAAACTTGTTAGGGTCCAAATACACACTGACCTAATTGCAGGCCTTTGCTACTCTAATTGAGTGCTCAAAGCACTTTATACAACAGATCTCATTTACCCATTCACATGCACAGATTAATACAAGCACTTTTTCTGTCCAACATTCGCACACAGTCATAGTCGGATAAACTCATTGGGAGCTCTAGATTAGAGCACCTGGGAACTGAATCACCAACTTGACCAACAATCACCAAATGCTAATCTACAAGATACAAAAGGTTCAGTTTTCTGTGTAATGGGTAGACAATAGTAAGATGGTCTGAGTCTACAGTTTGTTTGTTTGTTTTTAATGAACAGATAACAGAAACCTTACGGATGTATTGTAATGCATAGGTATCTATCTGTATCTGTGTTTGAATTCATTTCAGGTTCCTCTTCCATCAGTTCCTCAAGCTCATGCTACGCGCTCACATTTTGTGAGAAAAAACAAGACCTACAAACACTATACAAAAGATGTTGTGTGCTTGCCCTTGTCTTCAGCATCAACGTTTCTCATACCAAGAGGAGATTCACGAGCAAAACTAGCACAAGATGGCCTTATTGGGAAGATCTCCTTTACATCTGACTGGTCTGAAGCACAACTTAGAGAAGAAATAACAGCAATCTTCAGAAGAACATTTGCACTGTCAACTGGCCAGACATTCCCTTTTGAGTATTTGAGTACAATTAGAGGATGTAAACGACTAATGAAACCAAATGTTTCTAGCAAGAAAGAAGTTGGCTCGATTTGTTCCACCACCTGCCTCTATATAATGGCAGGGATACAAAAACCTGCACAGGTAAACATTTTATATTGCAGTGCAGAAATATTTATTGTCTAAAAAGTGAGTCTGTTCCCTTAATATAATTTTATTAATTGTATTAATTAATATTGCAGTTTCAGCAGGTGTAAACAGTTTTTAGTGCAGCCATGTGCCTCTGTGTTACCAGTGATTTGGTGCAACTGTATTTGATTTTATGTAGAACATGCTTTCTTTTCCCTCAGGAGGAACCAGAAGAGCTGTCTGATAGTGACTTTGAAAGTCCAGTCTGCCGGAGAAGACGAGGTATGTGACGTGAATGAAAACCTAGTGAGGTTCTAAGCTCGATGACCAGCTAGATTTTGTTACTGCAGTGCGTAATAATTCCTGGGGGGTTTGTTTGATGAGAGCATCGTTAATTTGTCCGATTGGGGCGATCGTGGCTCAAGAGTTGGGAGTTTGCCTTGTAATCGGAAGGTTGCCGGTTCGAGCCCCGGCTCGGACAGTCTCGGTCGTTGTGTCCTTGGGCAAGACACTTCACCTACCGCCTACTGGTGTTGGCCAGAAGGGCCGATGGCGCGATATGGCAGCCTCGCCTCTGTCAGTCTGCCCCAGGGCAGCTGTGGCTACAACTGTAGCTTGCCTTCACCAGTGTGTGAATGGGTGGATGACTGGGTGTGTAAAGCGCTTTGGGGTCCTTAGGGGGGACTAGTAAAAGCGCTATACAAATACAGGCCATTTACCATTTTAATGTTTACGAATTATCACAGGTGATTACAGCCAAGGAGGAATATGTGCCCAACTTTCACTTAAACTAATATAAGGATATATAAAGGCTGTTAACATTATGAAGCAAGTCATGCTGACCTTCTTTCCTTTGTTCAGTGCATCATGCGTTGTCTACAACACCAGGTGAAAGTGAGGCCAAGCATCAGGAAACAGAGAGCTGCATTCAAGAGAGTGAAAATGAGGGACAGGCAGAGGGACAGCAGATGTTTCCATATAATGTGGCAGAATTTGTGTAAGCTGTTGTCTAGGGGTTAAAGAAATCCTTCATTTTAGATGTTGTTTAGGATATTGTTTTGATGCAAGTTTCCAATTTGCATGTTTGGGGTTTTTTTGCTGAATGACTGCAACTTTAGGATTTACATTTAATTATTTTTATTTTTTTTAATGATGTAGTGTGAGAAATTCTTCAAGGCTGACATGTTTTATGATTTCTAATATCTCTTATCTACTTAGCCCTATTTTTCTGGAGGAAGATGAAGCTCTTGAAGAGGCAATTCAGCGTAGCCTCCTAGAAGAGTCTGATAGACTTACCATATTTCAAGGTAAGATTTGAAAGTAACCTTTGATAATTGAATATTTTATTTGCATCTTTACTTGCATCATTTTTTTGCAGTTACACAATTACAAAGGTAATTGCTCATGTCTGACTAATTTAATATGGACTATCACAACATAATTATATGTTGTAACTCTGTGCACTTGAGTCAAATGTACAGCAAATTTCCATTTTTCCCCAAGATCTGTTTGTCATTGTCCCTTTTTTATATAGGTCTTTTAAGAAGCTCAGCAAAGAAGAAATTGAAGGTCTTCTTAGAGCTCATAGTGAGAAAGTCATTACACCAGGAACAAGACAACTCCATATCAGTCGAGCCAATGTGTGGTCGACTGCTTTGCGTCAGTTCAAGAGACCCAAGTTTGCAGAAAGCTGTGAGATGCTTTATGTCACATTTGCAAGCGATGAACATGATACAGAGGAAGATGCTGCTGACCTTGGGGGGCCAAGGCGGGAGTTTTTCCGTTTACTGGTGAAGGCCATCTTTCAGGACAGTGGTGCTTTTGAAGGTAATAGGATTTCGCAGTCAAACTAACTAACTTACTTACTCAAGGCCTAAAGGCTTGTTGACGACACTCGTTTTTATAATGTTACAAACGCAACAACCACCTGATCTGAACATTGTTTGACAGAACATTAACAAGTTAATAAATGACTACAGATAATAAATCTGTTATGTTCTGTGTGTCTGAAACAGTAAAAAAAAAAAAGTAATACATTTTTGTCTGTCAATCTCAAGATATCAGTTTGGGGTCTGTACAGAATATACTTTTTTGTGTGTTATTTTTCAGCTACACCAAATGGATGCACACTGAAATTTAACATCCTACACTTGCAAAATGGAGTATATCGAACCATTAGCAGGATGTTGTCCACGATAATAGTGCAAGGTGGAGAAGCACCTGCCTTTCTCTCTCCACATGTAGTAGACTACATTGTGTCAGGAGACATTCTTCAAGTACACCTAACACCGGATGATATAGGTGACCCTGAGTTAAGAGAGAATCTGAAAAAGGTGAATTGCAATATTATAACAAGAATATTGTAATATTTCCTATATTCACAAGTCTTCTGGTCTTCTTTTATAATATATAATAAATACACTTTTGGTTATTAGAGGCAATTCCATGTATTATATTTTCAATTTGTTTCCTTTTTGTTAAAAAAAAAAATATTGGTGAAATACAGCCAAATAAACCAAAACAAAAACGTTTCGAGTCCAATTAAAATGAACCATCTGCAGTATTTGTGTACACTGGTAAAAAACAAACATTTAAAGTGTTTTTCTTAAATATTTAGGTTGTAAATGCAACAACTCAACATGATTTGGAGGAAGCAGTCAGCTGCTGCAACTCATGGCGATATCAAGTTGAAGGTCTTCCACTCACAGTCACCATGGCCAATAAAGATCTGTTTGTGAAAAATGCAGCTCTATACCTTGCAGTTCTGCAACGGCAAAGCTGTTTCGATCAACTAACTGATGGCTTGTCCTACTATGGAGTGAGAGTTATATTTTTTCTGTATCAATTGGTCATTATTTTATAATCATTTAGAGTGAGCTACTTTTTATATTTAAAACTGGAATTTAACCATTATTTAAACTTTTCTGTCTAGATTTTATCACTCCTGAGAGAGAACCCCAGTTTGCGTGTTCTGCTTGACCTATCGGGGGAGGACAAAGATCTGACAGCCAGTTTAATTGCTGGGGTTCTCAGGCCAAGCTATTCTGTCCTTGGGAGCAACAGAATAGTTAGAGAGGAGCTGATGGTGGTCAAATTTCGGGAATTTCTCCAGTGTGTCGAAAGTAAGCAGAAATTCACATAATGTAGTCTGGCCATGAAACAATTCGGGACACTAAAGTAAAACTTTGTCTTTTTATGTCACATGCGCACACACAAAACAGGAATAAAGATGTATGATAGCTTACAACTGACAAGCAAGGCAAAGACAGAACCTCTGTATTTTTTATAAAAACATTAGCCATCATTTAGTTGTTAGCTCAAGCTTTAACTATTTTAGTGTCCCCAGGTTAACGGTAGTTTTTCTTTGTTTTTAGATGAAGAGCTGAGAGACTCACTTGGAGAAAGGACTCTTACCAAGGATGAAGAGGCATTTGTGAAGGCTTTGAGGCCTGGTCACATCTTGGCTTTTGCCACCGGGAGCAGCAAGGTTCCAGCCATAGGTTTTCAACCAGCTCCTAAAATAACATTCATTCACGATGAAAGCAAACATCTCCCGATTGCACACACATGTGCAAATAAGCTTCAGCTTTTTGTGAATGAAACAACAATGGCTGATGATGATGCTTTTCATTACTGCTTCTTAGTAGCACTCATGAATGGAGCTTTATTCAGCACCATCTAAACATGTTCCAAAAAAGTGAAATTAAAATGGTGGGTTTGTTAACTCTAATCCTGTTCATTAATTGTAGTTTCAAGTAACTTTGCTTCATACAAGATAGTTGAAATAAATTCTGACTGCATTTAATGTTGAAATGTAATAATTTTCAAAGCTTCAATAGATTTATAAAAATGCTAACTCTGTATTTTCAACGACAAATCAATAAAGTCACTGGTGTAATACAATAATTTTATTAAGCTTTTCTTTTTTAAACAAGGACACTTCAAAACAGTTTATGCACAGAGTATACTAAACATGCTTTGTAGAACAAGCCAGGATTACTTAGACATCTAACAGCAACATTTATTAAGACTATTGCAACTTTACAATGATTAAAACAATACTGTAGATAATCTTGTGAATTGATTTAAAGACTGACTGTTCCATGTTGATAATTTTCACTGTTATACTGTATTACAGTGTGAATTTGATCTTTACTTCAATCTGAATAACTGGTTTTACCCATAAACTAAAGTGGTTGTAGCCTTCTGAATAGCCTATGAGTCACTGTCAGTCATTAATTCTGAGTCCTTATGTGGCAGGAGGCATCACTGCTAGAGGGGAGGGGCTTCTGCAGTAGTACAAAAACTGCATTTGCTGTACAGCATTTAAGAATATGAAGTGTCATCACTCTTTAGAACATCACTGGTATCCTGTGGTTGAGGTCACACATTTACAAGTTTGTTAAAAATATACTGCTGTGTTCGTTGAAACAATGTTTTACCATTATTGTTGTCTTCTTCAAAAGGGTGAATGCTTGTATATAGCTCTTGTAAATCGCTGTCATTTAATGGGACAAACCTACTTTCAGAGTTTGACAAGGAGGGTATGGAGACCTCTGCTGTAGAAAGTTCTGGGTTGTGACGATGAGACACATGAGTTCCGCAGGCAAAAAGCTGGATGGGAGTTCTATTACCTTCAGTGGAAACAGAGTGATTGTTATATCCAGCTTTGAATTCCTTCAAAGTGCGGTTGATTCGTGGTAGAAACACATAATGAAGGCAAAATAGGTCTGTTGCATTTTCTAAGTCTAGGATACCAAGTGATTCCAATTCATAAAATATAGGTGCATAAATGCGGCTACAGTTGTTGTTTAAGTCTCGGTTGAAACGCTCAATCCTCTGGTTGTGCACAGAACTTCCCATTAAGACAGAGCTTTCACCCCTGCTTGCTCGCATGTCCTCCCAAATCTGAGCATTCTCTCCTCCGTGATCAGTCCTGATATGCAGGGGTCTGCCAAATTGTCCAACAGCTGCAGTAAAGAGGGCTTTCACAGTCTCAGCTCGATTATTGCTGGAGCACTGAAGAAACATCAACATCCTGCTGTATCCATCTATTGCACCATGAACAACAAACTTCCAACGAATCAGTTTGTGATTTCCATCTATGTGCCATATGAAATTTGGATGAGGCACAGAATATACTCGCCGAGCAACTGCAGTTCTTCTCCTGGATAGAACACCAGCCGAGTCCACCCTCCGCAGTGACTTTCTTACGCGCCATCTTTGAACCACTATGTTTTTGGAACGCAGATGACCCATCAGCATCACTTCTCCAACATTTGGATGTTCAGTTTTTATCTGGGACACTATCTGATCTAACTCATGGTCACTGATTACATTGAATTTTGACTCTGAGATATTATAGTCTTGCAGTAACTTATACAGAATGGGCCTGGAGATGGAAAGGATAGATGCAGCTTCAGTAAAAGATGTTTTCAGGGAAAGAACATTTTCCAATTCCTCTTTGGAAATCTGAAGCCTTCCTTGGTAACCATCCTAGAACACGGCACAGAAAATCTCAATGAGCACAATTCTATAACAAAAGATGGGTAATTTGAGGCAATTGTACTGTGACAGATTAGCTAGAGTAATATTTTATCAATAGTTTTAAAATATGAAAGTGAGCAATCAAAAGACACTCACAGCAAAAACAGTAATAAAATATGACGTAAAACTTGTGAATGTTGTTGGTGGTGATGTGACACTGCTAGTAATGGACCCCTAAGAAGATGAAATGTATGTAGAATCAGAATCATTACTTTGACAGGATTTAATTTAAGGTGACATATTACACCAAAGAAAAAACAAAAATTAGTCAGCTAAATGATATGTGTAAGAAGGCCTACCGAGCAGTATGGTATCCCAGTGGAGACGGCAGGTCTACTTGGTCCAGGTGCATTGCTGGATTCCTAAGGAAACATTTACATCAAGAACGACTGTTACCTACCTACCAAATAAATAAATAAATAGAGTTGTATGATGTTCGATCTCTGTCTGCTGCCTACCAAATGAAATAATTGAGGACTAGCTAAGTAATTTAGCTTTGCTAGTTTTGCTAACACTGCTATCAACCCGTCCAAAATGCTATACAATAAACTTACCAAGTGCTGCGGCGTTTGTGAGGTCGAGGGTGCATTACCACTGAATCGTTGGATGGCCGACAAAACGGCTCTTCCAATGTTTTCAGCTAAATCGCTGGACATGCTGGTAGGGAATAGTCGAAGCAGCTCATGGCAGTCAAAAGTGACCGTAAGAGGAGCGCAAACACAGAACCTGACCGCGACCGGCACACTTTAGCGCGGGAGGTTTTCTTGAAGCTTTTATTTTGGTATTACCGTTGACCCGTACAATAAATTTGCATATTAGCTAAATATTTAGTTTCCCGTAACATTTAGATTTAACATTTAACATTTAGATTTATATATAACATTTAGATTTAACATTTAACATTTAGATTTATATATAACATTTAGATTTAACATTTAGATTTATATATAACATTTAGATTTAACATTTAACATTTAGATTTATATATAATATTTACATTTAACATTTACATTTAAATATAATATTTACATTTAACATTTAGCATTTAGATTTAACATTTAGATTTAACATTTAGCATTTAGATTTAACATTTAAAATCCTGTTTTAAATATGAAAAGTTACAAATATTTTACTAAATGTTGTAAAAAAATGACTCGAAAAAACATGTTTTTGTAAGATTTAGAGCTAAATGTGGAAAAATGTTGCTGTTAATTTCGGCATGTTTCAGTTTACAAACGGCGCCCCATATATGATTGTTGGGTTTTTCTCTGTATGCATGGTAGGGTTTACCTTCCAATATAAAGCGCCTTGAGATGACTATTGTTGTGATTTGGCGCCGTATAAATAAAATTGAATTGAGTTTATACTTATTAAAAAGTACAATAAACAACTTAAACTGTTATCCAGCCAAAGTATACACAAATGGCTATTAGCATCAGGGAGGCTAATAATTTTAACCCTGGTAGTTTTTGTATTTTGTAAAATTAGTTTGTTTCTCTGCAAAATTATGCTCTTCTGACAAAGATCTGCAATCCTCAAACCTTCCTTTATATTACCATCCATGCCTGACCAACTGCTGTAGGTATAATGTGTAGGGGACCCAACTTGTCCATATACTGTATGTAAGCACCTTAAACTTAACTGCTTCCTGCTTTTGTTTTAAAAAGATCTATTGTATCTGGATAGTTTGTTCTTTTTTAAAGGCCCATAAATCAAGACATACATATGCAATTTTGGTTTATTTCCATCAAACCAGCCTTAACCATATGATTGGGGTTATATGTTTGTTGGGTTTTTCTCTGTATGTCTCATTGTAGGATCTACCTTACAATATGAAGCACCTTGAAGCGACTGTTATTGTGATTTGGTGCTGTATAAATAAAACTAAATAGAACTGAATTAACCCAAATTGTGAAAAAAATTGCTTGTCAATGGAAATGTTCCAAAAATAAACAAGCCCTTTACACCCTCACCAATATCCCAATATCAAACCACAAAAGCACAAAATATAACTGTGCAGCTGTGTTGTTATGTTATTTGAAACTGAAAAAGCTGTGACACCAGTCATCATGTTCTTACATTTGCTTTTCTACAGGTATTTGACTCATACAAACCCAAGTGCAGATGATTTAAAAACCTGTTTGAAGTCCAAACACTCACAGTGTGTGGATGAACATGTGTGTACCATCAAGTCATGGTAGATGCATCACACTAAAGCAGAACGCACGGAGGCAGAGTTGTGGTGAAGACAGTTTATTTACAGTGAGGGGGAGGTATTTACAAGGATAAAATATATACAGTGTATGAATGGGGACTCGGAGCCAGGACATGCAGGTGACGAAAACACACACAGGTAGTGCACTCGATTTGGTACTGTTTGATGCCAAAACCTCCAGACGGAAAACAAACCAGTCGAGGCAAAATCCTAGGGAGGAAACAAAACTCCTTACAGTCACCAAAATAATCCAAGGGCTCCAGCAGGCAGGGGCAGAATTTCAGACGCTCCAAAAAAACGCCAATACTCCAACACTAGTCTTCTGTCAGGTAGCTCCTAAAGACCACTTCTGAGGAAAGCATCTGATGAGTAACAGGTGTGCCAGGTTCAGTGACTCACTGCCCCGCCTACCTATACAAAAAGGGAGGCACCAAAAAACACATACAGACAAAAACACCACATAACCAGAACCCAACTCCTAACAATATTAGTCTCTGAAGGTGGTTATAGGTTTCACTTGGACATCCACACAACTTTATCTGCATATAATGGTGCTTAAGCTGTTTTATTTTATAAATCAGACACTTGTCATGTTAATAAGGGCTAATTAATGCTGAGACAGAAAATGTCAGGGGTGAGGGCTGCTGAGCTAATCGTCATCGGTTTCATGCTGCTTCATGACAAGACAAGAGAACATTTTGCTTACATTACTCACATTTTACAGAAAAGACAGCAAAGGGGATCTCTGAAAGGCTACAAATAAATTAAATTTCTATTAAAAGGTCAGTGTTAAGTAAATGGACTGGTTCTTATATAGTGCTTTTCTACTGTTCTGAGCACTCAAAGCGCTTTACACAACTTGTGCATTCACCCATTCGCACCAGCACATTTTTCTAAGTGCTTTCTAAGTAACATTCACACACACTCATACTCCGATGGATGCATCGGAGAGCAACTTGGGGTTAGTATCTTGCCCAAGGATATTTGGCACGCAGACTAGGGGAAGCCAGGAATCGAACCACCAACCTTCCGATCAGTAGATGACCTGCTCTACCGCCTGAGCTAAGATAAACAGACCGAACTCTGGATGCTGTGCAGATGATTTAAAAACCTGTTTTAAAACCAAACACTCACAGTGTGTGGATGAACATGTGTGTCATGGTAGATGCATCACACTGCAAAGTCAATATTAGTCTCTGCAGGTGGTTTACAGATTTCACTTGGACATCCGCACAATGGCTAAGCTTTTTTAATCTATAATATCAGACACTTGTCATGTTAATAAGGGCTAATTAATGCTGAGACAGAAGATGTCAGGGGTGAGGGCTGCTGAGCTACTCATCATCAGCTTCATGCTGCTTCATGGTAAGACAAGAGAATGTTTTACTTACATTCAGTTTCATGCTGCAAGGACAACAAAGTCTTTGAAAGACGGTCGCCTTAATAAGTATCACCTTAACTTTTATGTATGCAAATTAACATATATTATCTGTTGTACTTTGATAGAGTTACAATAGTGAAATTGCTAAACAGTAAATACTGCTTCATAACTTTTATTTCCTTTTCCAAAAAAGAAGGTTCACCAAGAACATTATGTTATACAGAATCAGTTTTATTCATCCTAATGTGTGGCACCAGCAGATCCTGGTTTTTTTTTTTCATAATGTCTCAGTACACACCAAAAGAATAAGTCAGCAGACTTGTGATCTCAAGATTTTAACTGTTGTGATCATATTCATTCTCTACTGTCTATGCAGGAGTAAAATACCAATAAAAATAAAAGAACTGGCCTATTTTCATTAGCAGGAAGTTAAGATAATTATGTTTTCTTTACTCTTTATTTTCTAGATCTCAGACTTTGTGGTTTCTTTTAACTGCACCAGTCCAACTCCTGTCGCCCTATTCGAAGAGCTTGACAAAGATTTGTTCTCTAAAAAAACTGATTCGTCCTGTCAAAAGCTTTTCAAATCCACTTAACATAAGCATCAGTATCACCGTGGTGGGAATTTTAGGAGTGGTAAGTCTACACAGTTCACACACTAGATATTAAAAGTCATCATTTTGGTAATCTTAATGTTTATGATTCTAATATACTAATTCATATGTCTCGTCTTTAGGATGAAAAAGCCCAAACCCTGTCTTATGTCTTATGTCCTGGTATGTTTTGAAAAGATCTTACAAAATCACTAAATTATACTTATTCAAGAACATTGTACGTGTATGTACATGTATTCAAATTGTTATCTATTTAAATGGCTCTAGCCTATTGTTCTAACTATGTGCTCTCTGTATGTTGACAATAGAAACCACGTATAGATTCTAAGTTATAAGGCTTTTAAAAAAAATTTCAACCAGTAAATCATAAAGTTGACTTTGTAGACCCCACTCCGGGTCGGGGATGAGTTCCTGCCCCAAGTGGAGGAGTTCAAGTATCTCGGGGTCTTGTTCGCGAGTGATGGGAGAAGGGAGCCGGAGATCGACAGACGGATTGGGGCTGCAGCTGCAGTAATGCGGACGCTGCACCGGTCCGTCGTGGTGAAGAGGGAGCTGAGTGTAAAAGCGAAGCTCTCAATTTACTGGTCGATCTACGTCCCTACCCTCACCTATGGCCACGAGCTGTGGGTAGTGACCGAAAGAACGAGATCGCGGATACAAGCGGCAGAAATGAGCTTCCTCCGAAGGGTGGCTGGCCTCTCCCTTAGAGATAGGGTGAGAAGTTCGGCCATCCGGGAGGGGCTCAGAGTAGAGCAGCTGCTGCTCCACATCGAAAGGAGCCAGTTGAGGTGGTTCGGGCATCTGACAAGGATGCCCCCTGGGCGCCTCCTGGGTGAGGTGTTCCAGGCATGTCCCACCGGGAGGAGGCCCCGGGGCAGACCCAGGACACGCTGCAGAGATTATATCTCTCGGCTGGCCTGGGAACGCCTTGGTATTCCCCCGGATAAGCTGGAGGAGGTGGCTGGGGAGAGGGAGGTCTGGGCCTCTTTGCTTAGGCTGCTGCCCCCGCGACCCAGCCCCGGACAAAGCGGATGAAGATGGATGGATGGACTTTGTAGACTATGGGACTCCGTTTGTAAACGGAAACATGCTGAAATTAACAGCAACATTTTCCCGCCCTATAGTAAACTTTGCCAGACCTAAGACAAATGTTAATGGGTTGCTAACATGACCCTGCTCTACACAAAATGTATAGTAGTAGATGTTGTATTTCCCTCTATTTCAGCAGTTAAACTGGCATTTGCAGGCTGTATACCAGTTTTACTTTTCTTCTGCTTAATGTAGGAGTGGGATATTGAGGGACTGAACTGGGATGAGAAGGATTGTGGCGCTGAACGAGTCTCTGTCCCTCGGGAAAAACTTTATGTCCCAGATGTTCAAATAGCAGAGTTGTAAGTTTTCCACATTTTGATTGGCTACAAGCTGGACAGTTTTGAAGTTATAGTGGTGGAGGTCATTGAACAGACTGTTAATTAACATGGGTAACCCTAATCACGGCTTACTGGAGAGACAGCAATATGTAATTTCAGCCCTGCTCTCTTAAAAGACTTGTCATTTCATATTTTTGCTACTAAAAGTTTTTTTTTTTTTTTTAAATAAATTGCTATTATTAATTATTAAAAATGTTTTGTTATCCTTTTCTATTCTATTCCAGCCTGGATGAAGTCAGCTCCACCAAAACTCCTTATGTCTACTTGTACAACACAGGTCATGTGTATGATGATAAGCCCATCAGAGTGGTCAGTTCTATGCTTTCCCCTTTGATATCCAGAACTGCTCATTGACGTTTGGAGCAGATATACACTTTGATAAGGCTTTCTGAAACTTAAAAAACTAAAAATAAATTATTGAAAGTGTGAACTTCACACTCGACAAATTTGAAATCCATATCTGAACACAAAGCTGTTTGCTAATATTTCCAAATAAAACCATGCTCTTAAATATCAACCTAGCTACTGATATTAGGATGATTCAAGGCACAACTTCCAAACAGGTCCTGAATGAGTCCAGAGACATGATGGTGACCAATGGAGAGTGGGAGCTCACGATATCAGTATAGCTGATTCCACCCTGGAATTAGTTGTGGGAAGCTACTCAGAGATCACGTACTATGTAAGCTTTATTTTTTTTTACATGCTTTTATTTAATTATGTATTTTTGAACTGTTAAAGCTGCTCACAACAGTGCTTTTTCATGCACTGAAAAACTTCCTTTGTGTTAGTTCTTAATCACTGAGGAATGACAACAAACTTATGGACAGCTTTGGGCTTCCCTATAGTAACACTTTCTGGTGGTGCAGCACTGCCCTTTTGGAAATACTTCAGTTTCACCACATTCTTAAATTAGGTTTATACAATCTCAAATGAACAAGACTGCATGGCATCTTCATTATCTTCCTGTCATTATTTATTATACTGTCATGGTCCTGGGTCATTTTGACCCAGCGTTTTGTGTTTTGTGATTATTTTCCTCTGTTCTAGCTATTCTGTGTCCTCCCCCCTTGTGTCCGGTTCGGGTCTAGATTTCCTGTCTTGTTCTGAAAGTCTGTGTCTGTTGTCATTGTGTTCAGCTTGTCTCCTCCGGTCCTCATGTGTATTAGGTTCAGCTGTTCTTCCCTCTTGTGTGTGATTACCTGATTACCTTGTGTGTGTATATTTAGTGGGTGTCGGTCTGTGTTCTTTGTCGGCTCGTCTGCGTTCTATGGTGTTCCTGTCTCTGCGTCTCTCTGCCCCGCACCCCTTTTGTATGGTCCCAGGTTTGTCACTTAGTTTCTCCCAGTTTAGGTTTCCGTTTGTAATTACTCATGCTTCATTGCCTGTTTTTGCCACTACCACCCTGTAAATAAACGTCACTCGTATCATCAGTTTGCTGCATTTTGGGTCCTCCTTTTCCTCCACTCCACACGGCTCTCCGCCAGCCGTGACATATACAAAAATTTGTTTTCAGTAGTTAGAACCACCTTTAGCCACTAATCTGTGTGAATGTATCAATGTCTCACATCACTGTGGAGGAGAAAACCTTTAAAATCTCAAAGGTTTGTACCTGCGTCTCGTCCCAAGATCGTGCTAAGACGGAGACCGGTTCTCTATGTGGTGAACCTGCTGATCCCCAGCTGTTTCCTCATCACAGTGGACCTCTTCAGCTTCAACAAGGTCATGCTTAACTTTTCAATTTATCATAGCATTTCACTGGCTGTTTATTTTTGACAGCACTATCAATGAACACCAGTGCCACAAACCTCTCGGACAATCAGAGCATCTACAGTGTTACACTTCCAGTAAAACCAGTGCCAGCTTCCGAGATGGTTCTGGATGAACTGAGGAGATTAAGCAGAGATCTCACAGCCATCCGACTTCAGATGGACTAATGCTTTCAAGGGACCAAAGCTGCACAGGAGTGGGAGATGATTGGAACAGTGATCGATCGGCTGCTGTTTGGCTTGTACATCGTCTTTATCGTCATGAGCTTCATTACAATAATGAGCATCTGGATATGAAATAATTTGTTTGCAACATAATTAGGTGACAGAAAGATGAAAAAACAACATAACTGGCGTACTGTCGTGGTAATTGGCATGGATCACAAATAAATACAGTGCTATGGAAATGTATTTGACCCCTTCCAGATTTTTTATTTTTTGCGTTACCTGCCCCTCCCTCCCATGTCCACCCACACCACACTATTCAGTTCAATTCAGTTTTATTTATACAGCGCCAAATCACAACAACAGTCGCCTCAAGGTAGACCCTACAATAATACATACAGAGAAAAAACCAACAATCATATGACCCCTATGAGCAAGCACTTTGGCGACAGTGGGAAGGAAAAACTCCCTTTTAACAGGAAGAAACCTCCAACAGAAACAGGCTCAGGGAGGGGCGGGGCCATCTGCTGCATCCGGCTGGGGTGAGAGATAGAAGATGGGACAAAAGACATGCTGTGGAAGAGAGCCAGAGATTAATAACAAGTATGACCCCCACCCCTACCTGATCTTCATCAGTACCAGCTTCCTCCTTTTGCCAGTGCTTTAGCTTTGTTTATCAAGTATCATAGGCTGTGTTGGAGTTGCAGTCAATACTGTTTTTGGTCCTGGTTGCTATTAGTTTTGTTTTTCTGGATTACGTTAGGGGAGATGCCGGAATTATGTGGCTGGGTCATGGTTTTCTTCATATTTTGTTTGTTTTAGCTGGGGCTCCCATCTCTTTTTGTTTCTGTCTGTCCTTTTGTGAGTTACTACATTCCCTTTATTGAAAGCTTGATGAATGGCAGCAGCGTTGTGTCATCCCATATTTTGAGCACCTTTGAGCCACAGATTCAGGGACCGTAGCAGCATGTGTAAAAATCACTGCACATTTAAATATTAACATTTTCTTACATACATTAAGTGTATTATTAAGATGAGGAATTGTTATGTACATTTCAGATCAGAGCTGCTTCAATTGCTTATTCTTAATTCTTGCTTTTCGGTGTGAATATTTACTAGGATCATACAAACCACACAGAGGACCTTGCTTATCACTCTCACACCCAACCGAGACACATCTCTCAGCCTCCCACGGCTGTTTTCATCAATCAGAATTGCACTGACATTACATGGCACAAAGTCAAACAGTGTCCTCTCTCTGGATGAATTGGCAGGAGAAGCTGCTAGATTAGATTGCATCTGAGGAATGCTAATTTTGCAGGAGTCTGGGTCTGGGGATGTCATGATTAAAGACTCAATTTCCCAGAGGTCAGTGTGGTGTGATCACATATTACCGCTAACTGATGGAGTGTCTCTCATGGTATGCCTGTCACAAGTGGCAGCATCAGCACCGGTGGAGGAGAGAGCAGGGTGTTTCTGTGGTGTTCAATATTCCTCTCACAGCTTGGAATTATATTCAGTCACAGATTTCTTAAGTAGCTGTGTTATTCTATCCATCTGCATATTTATTTATTTTTATTTATTTTGCCATAGTTTACCTAAAGTTCTAAAAGACGCTCTCTGCTTATCTCAGCATTGAAATACTGACTTTCAGCTTATCTTCTTATACCATGAAGCCCTGTCGTGCATTATCCCTACATGTGTCTCAGTGGAATGCATTTTAGAGCAGCAGGTTTTAATGCATTCATGCTGTGCATTGTTACTGAGTAATAGTGATGACACTAATGCAAACATATCGCGTTCGGACAAATTACAGACAGCTAGAAACAGAAATTTCAATTTCAGTATTTTAGTGTATTAAATACAAATGCTCCAAGCATATCTTCCTACAGCACCGACTGGGCAGCATGTGACTTTATTAGTTTCAGCTGGGTGCTGAGTCTGAACCTCACTTTATATGTAATCCATCATACTGACCATTTTCCTGCCCTTGTTTCTTGTCAGTTATTTTGCAATTATTATTTTGTAATACAGCTGAAAGCAGAAGCTATTTGCTTTCATTTAGTGGTGCAGTTTATGAAGCTTATGCATTCATGGTAAAAAGAAAACAGAGTGTCATGCTTATTTAACAAAAACTAAGTACAGCCTTAATGCTTCACTAGGAATTAAGGGGGTAATTATTAATTTAATGCAATATTGAGTTTTTTTTTAATGTTATTGTTATTGTCAATATTGCCAATTTGCAACACTCTTAAACAGATTCATATTTGAGTAAAGGACCACAGATATCTGACTGAAAAGAGCGTGTATTAAAGCAGACATACTGGCAGAATTTGATCTCATTCTCATGATAGGTTTTTGTAATTACTGTCCCATAAAACGTATTCCATAACTGCATTATTAAATATTTCACAAATATAAAACTCGTTAATGGGTTGAAAACAATGTGTTATCAATCTATTAAAGAAACAATTTCATTGAGGAGCACTACAACTGGAAATAAAACTGCATCTTATAAAACAATTATATGGGAGTCTAAATATGGATCTAAAGGCACCAGGTGATTAGCTTAACCTAGCAATGACAATTTTAGGTAAACCCCCCAAAACAACAAGAAGATAAATATAAAAATTAAATTGTAAGCTTTACAGAAGCTGGTAGTCTAATTCATCCTTGGAAAGAGCTTCTCTGGTAACACTATATTGCCTATAAAACTAAATCCTCTTCATTTTTTTACTCAAGTACAAAAGTATTACTGGATTAATATACCAAAATAGCATTTTTAATGTGCCCATTGGTGATGTAGCATATTTTTAGTTGCATTGGTCCTCTTAAATTGTTTGGGGGAATTTAAAACAAATAATCTGATGTTGTCTTTTGTTTGAAATTTTAATTTGCAAAATTACAAGTCAGTAATAAACATATAATAACTATGGTGAAACTTGAACAAGTAAAAGAAAAAAAATACAATTTCAAAATGATAACACAGAAGTAAACAAGTCTATGCTGTTATCAATGTGTTCAGTTGCTCAACATCACTGGTTGAATATAAAACCAGCTTACAAGCCATTTTCCATTAAAAACTGTATTGCAATGGTCAGCTGTGGACTTTTTTCAGTTTTTCTGATGTATAAAAAGAATATTTGGCTGCTAAGAGTGAAGGTGTAGGCAATGAGACAAAGCCAGTATCAACGAGATTAAAAAACAGAGTAAATAAAAGAAAGACACTGATTGGCTAGCTTAAAATACCACCATACAAGATGTGTGAATCACATACAGTATTTGCCTCCTTACTGATTTCTTAGTTTTCTGCATATTTGTCACCGTTAAATGTTTCAGATCATTAAAGAAATGTTATAATTAGACAAAGAAAAATCAAGTAAAGCAGTTTTTCAATGATGATTTAATTTAGGGGGAAAAAGGTTATCCAATCCTACCTGTCCCTGTGTGGAACTGCAATAACTGGCAATGTGTCTTTGGAGGCTTTACAAGCATGAACAGCCTGTTTAAGGTTAAAGTCTATTCTATTTATCTATTTGAATGTATTTAATAAGTCCTGTTGAATATCTTGTTTCAACAGACCTGGCCTGGGTGGGGTTCGTGATAATGAACTCAGTTGTACAAAAAAATGAGGTTAATCTCATTTAGGCCCAGTTGGGTTTGCATTGCCTTTTTTTTCTCTTTATAAATAAAATGATTTAAAAACTGAATTTTGTATTTACTCTGATTACACTGATTAGTCTGACCTTTGTCTAATAATAACATTTGTTTAAATTGGAAAAAAAAACCAAACTGTGACAAATAAGAAATCCGGGCAAATACTTTTTTACCTCTTAAAAGACTCCTTTCACAAAAATAAATACTGTAGAAGTAAACAGCTAAGTCAACCACTTCTTAGGTCTTTTCTACATACTTTATTATTTAAAGTATGGCATCAAGTCCTCACTTGACATTATAGCAGTAACAATGTTTCCCTGAGCGGTTAGCTGATCGGTGCTCCTGTTGTAACCAGCTTGTAATAGGCTCCCTTCAGGGCCATGAGCTGGTCGTGTGCTCCTTTCTCGATCACAATGCCTCTGGACATGACGGCAATGATGTCAGAGTTCTGGATGGTAGAGAGGCGATGGGCAATGACGATGCAGGTCCGTCCCTGTCTGGCTTTGTCCAGGGCTTCTTGCACAGTCTGTCACGGGACACATGAATTAGTGCTCACAAAGACACACACACATACATAGTCAGGAGCCATGATCAATTCTCTCACGTAGCAGACACACAAGCCTCACAATTATAGCAATTTCACAATCATGGGCTGATTACTATCATTAGAATGTTCCAGAGGCTCAGTACACTGCAGAGGCCTCTGCTCCTCAGCGTGGTTCAGCTATTGGAGCTGTAAAAGCTACAGCACAGACCAAACTGACTGTATTCATCTTAAAAAGGCTGTACTGGAGGGTTGGTATGAACTGTAAGCTGTTGGTGATAATAATAGGGATGATGAATGGTAGTGATGTTAATGATAATAATAATTAAGTGCCTGCTCTCTTTGCTCTGTGTGCCCGGAGAATATCAAGCAGCTGCACTACGCTGTGATGTTGAGTTTGTGGACTCAGCAAATGGAAGCTGTTCAGAGTTCAGCGAAGCATACCTTCTCGCTCTCGGTGTCCAGGGCGGAGGTAGCCTCGTCAAGGAGCAGGATCTTAGGGTCACGTATGATTGCCCTGGCGATGGCAATGCGCTGCTTCTGGCCACGAGATAACTGAGACCCCTGAGAGCCCACGTTGGTGTCGTATTTCTGAAGCACGGGGAGAGAACAAAATTTGTGTCTATAGGCAATTTTTCAATACAGTACTTAAAAAATAAGTAGACACTGAAAACGACATAAACAAACAATGAGAGTAAGCAGAAAACATCAGTAGTTAGTGATGCTTTTTTTTAAATTCTCCAAACATAGCTCAGCTGTTATGTCATGTACGTAACACTTGATTGCAAACTTCCATCTTCCATAAAAATGATTTTTGTGCAATCGCAGAAACAGCTACTGCTGATAACACAATATGAGCTCTTTCCAAGAGTTCTATTAGTGAAAGATCCCCGAACCCAGAGTGCTGTTAAAGCTGAGTGTATGTGGAACTCAGCCAGGAAGCCACATTTTCCATTTCAACAACTAACAAAAACACTGATGAGTAGTCAGGCTTTTGTAGCATTGTAGCCACCATTTCTACCTGTACCTGTTTCAATAGTGTGTCTTCATTAAAACTGGGATTTGTGAGGGTGTGTGGGCATTTAGCAAAGCAATTGTCATTGTTAACTTGAAGTTGTGTCAGTTACGTCCAGAAACGTAAAGGACATTGGCATCACATTGGAACATCCCAGACTTGACTATTAACAGCTTCCTGTTAAATTGAGAGTGGAACTTACAATACTTCTCCTCACATACAAAATCTTGAGTAATCAGGCTCCATAGTACCTTATTATCCTTACAGAGCACTTTCATTCCTTTCATGCCTCTCTACTGTGGGACCAGCTCCCAGTCTGGATTTGGAAGACAGGCACTACTTTTAAGATTAGGCTACTGTAGTTCGGGCTGGATCAGGTAACTCTGAACCATCCCTTAGTCATCGTGCAATGACCTTAGACTGCCGGGGGGCTTTCCTCATCTCTTTTCACTCTCTGTGTGTCTATACGCTACTTTATTAAATTATTGGCAATTATAGTTTGCTTTTTGCCCCGTATCTCTGTGCTCTCTTCTCTTTAACATCAACCTCAAGCAGTCATGGTGGATGGCCACATCGCCCTGAACCTGGTTCCGCTGGAGGGTTTTTCACTCCACTGTCTCCAAGTGCTTGCTCACAGGGAGTCATTTGATTTTTGGGATTCTTTCTAATATTATTTACCTTATAATATAAATGACACGACTATTGTTGTGAATTGGCACTATATAAATAAAGCTGAATTGAACTGTGATTTACATATTTGCTTAAGAAATGAAAGATTGTTGGTTCAGTTCAAGCTGGAAGGGCGTCTGTTATAAACATCCAAAATCAAAGTTGATGTTATCAAATGTGTTGACTATCTGTAACAAGGGAGCAGCTGCATGTTGGATTTTTAATACGAATTGTTTACTTTACTGTTGTTGGTAAATCCCACAAAATACCCAAAGAGTCCTTAATCGCCAGAAATAATGAAGTTAGGTGGCTGTGTTCATAATGTCTGGGGGTTTTTTTTCATGTTGCCTTATAATAAAACATCTCCCTCTGCTGGTCCTGCAGCTTAATGCAACTTACTGCAACTTTTGCATGCATGTCCATTTCACATGGTGTGCTGACGTGTCTATTACTCACTTTGCCTTGATACGGGTTGGATTCTGAGCTCATGAACAACTGTTTGTTTTCAGAGATAAGGTGGTCCACACAGGACAGTCACTACAAACATATGATTTATACCTGTCTCTGTTTGCCTTTCTATAAAAGTCAGCAATTAATGGTGAAGCTTCTTCGTCTAGTCTTGGAAGAATGGGGTATAAATGACACATTAATGGCTTACAGAATAAATTATTGAACCTAAGCCTTATAATGTGAAAACTAATGGATTTTACAAAGAACTTTGACATTTGGCATCTAAAGAGTAGGCAAAAGTTAGGGATGCATAATGGTAAAATTCAGGGCTGAGAAGGTATTTAAAACGATCATTTAGATAAGTAATAGCTGATGACTGACTGACTGTAATCAAACCCAAGCTGCCCATTGTTCATCTCTACTAAAAGCACAAGTGAATGTCCATATTAATGTGGACTAATCACATTTCAACATGCCTAATCAACATGTTAGAACAAGTATTATAATGAAGAAGAAAATAGGAGGACACTGCAACCTGTGCACTTGATCGTCACTCAGTGCATAGAGTCCTTTTTCCCTGTTGTTTACCTTTCCTGATTGACTACATGTTGCCAGCCTGTTTACTGCTCAAACAGTAAACTTTATTTAATTTTGTCTCTTTTTGAATCCCAGCCACAAGCATCATATACAAACTATTTATCATACCTCAGGAAGGGCCATGACAAAGTCATGAAGCTGGGCCTTCTTTGCGGCAGAGATGACCTCATTCATGCTGATTTCTCGCAAGTTGTCGCCATACTTAATGTTCTCTGCGATGCTGCAGTCAAACAGGATGGGCTCCTGGGACACGATGCCAATCTTGGAACGCAGGAAAGACACGTTGACGCGAGTGGTGTCATGGCCATCAATCAGCTGCAGGAAGTAATTGATTTTTCCATTAGTACAAAGCAATGTAAGAATCAAAAGACTAGAAATACAATCCAGTTAATGAGCCATCAGACTACTATCTGGACTGTAATTTCTCTCATAACTATGCAGAGGTGATCGTGTCCTTTTTAAATCTCAGACAGAGAATCAGGACTATGTGTTTCCAAACCACTTCCAGCTCAATTAGGGCCATTTGAATCCTGGCATGAATATCTTCCTGGCATAAAATCAAAATGATCATCCTGGGTAGAGTGCTCCATTTTATAAAATACAGCACAGAGTCAGCAAGAATGTCTGACTGAAAGATGAAGTGACATGAAATACTTCCACCACCGTGCTCACTGAATGTCCAGCAATTATTCTTTGACTGAGACAAATTACACGTTTCACTTTCATAGTGACATCAAAGTATAAATGAGCCTCATGAGAAAAAAAGATGAAAGCAGAGACTATACACACAGTGTGACTCATTCATTCCAAAATGAGATATCTGACATTTCCAAAAAGGTCAGCAACTGCTGTGACAGTATAATATTGGCAGTTTTAAGTCAGAACTCTCCATTTTGTGCAGAGTCAGATTTTTTTTTAAGGCTACAGTACACGTTTTTTTTAATCTTGTATTGAACATACAGTTATTTTCAAATGAAGAGCAGTACTTGTACGCATGAAAAACTGAATTTCAATTTCAATTCAATTCAATTGTTCCATTTTGTAGATTGTTGGTTACTTTAATTAGATAAAGTTACACTTTAAAACTTAAGTACATGGTTTTATATCAAATGAAAATTTAAAAAGTAACTTGTAACAGCACATATTTTTTAAGTTAAAGTAGCATAGAGTGGACTAGTGTCACTTTTTAAAGGATTGCTACTCTACAATGAAACTACATATGGTAATAATTCATCAAAAAGAAAGAGTTGTGGTAAAATGCAAAGCAAAACAACAAAAAGAAAAATGCTGCAAAAACACTGTAATACTGTAACCTTTACAACAGAAAGTCAAATGAAAATTCTATACTTTAGCATATGGTTTATTATACTTTAGTAAATAATTTTCTGCATCCTTAAAAAGACAGGAACTAATTCAGTTCATGAAAAAGAAGCAGGTAAAGCAGACTTTCACTAAAGGTAGCTAGCTTAGCAGATCTCAGTAGATGCAAATTTTAAGAGAATTTCTACCTTAGTGCTTTCTATCTACTGTATCTTTCACTAGCATTTGTCTGCAGCAAACATTTACACTTCGATGAACGCATCAGAGAGCAACTTGGGGTTCAGTATCTTGCCCAGTCAAGCAGACTGGAGCAGCCAGGTATCAAACCACCATCCTTCCAATTAGTAGATGACCTACTCTACATGCTGAGCTACAGCCACCTCAATAATAAAATAAAAGCTCTAAGATACTATTGGTATCTCCATTTTTTACAATATGAGCCATTCATAACATACTCATTTGGTTTACATATTGAGCCTGTTGCGTATTAAGCCTGTTGTATTTTGTCTCTCTTACCACTTTGCCGTGGTTGGGATCATAAAACCTCTCCAGCAGCTGTACACTAGTGCTCTTCCCGCAGCCACTGCTGCCCACAAAGGCCAGTGTCTGGCCAGGTTTCACTGAAACATTCAGCCCATTCAGGACTTGGATGTCTGGCCTAGAGGGGTAGGTGAACTTGCAGTCAATGAAGTCAATGTTCCCTTGGAAGTTATCCTGAAAACAAAGCAGAGTGAGGGTCAGAGAGGATAAAAACACATAAATAAAAAAGACATTCACCCACATTTCTTACACCTTCAAAGTGCATGGTACTTCACACATAACTTATGCACCACCTTACCCATTTTTCTCCCTTGTCATTGTAGACACTGATCTGAGGCACGCGGTCTAGTAGCTGGAAAAAACGTGCTGCTGAGATCTTGGCTTTGGCATAGTCAGGTGTGTAAGAGGAGGCTCTGCCGAGGGCTGTGCCACTGGTGACAATGGCTGAAATTACCCTGTAAGAGATAACAAAAGCACAAATAGACCCCAGCAACAATGAAAGCCCACTGTACTGCACCATGATTTGGGAACGTGGAAATACCACCTACACACATATGCACACGATACACATTGGTCAAGTGTGGTCAGACTTTTTCACTCATCGTGGGCAGTAACATTATGGTAACTTTGGACTTAAATTAACCCTTTGAATTGTTCTTCCTCCAAGATGCATTTTTCATGACTTTAACGAAACAATCTTTTTTGCTGTTTTTTTTAACAACTCAATTGTTGTTCACAATTATATACAAGTTTGAAATTATACATACAGGCTCAAATGTATACTTACACTCCCACTAATTGTAGGCTAAATGTACATTAGCAAGTTTCACTTTGACCAAATGCTTTTGGGAGCCATCAACAAGTTTATGCACAATTTACAAGAAGAAAAATCTACAAAGTTGTCTCGAGTATGTGTTTTGGGGGACCTTTAAAAAAAGATGTCCTTATTACAAATAATTTTTAACCCTTTACTGAAGTTATCTTTTTAGGATGATGCAGACTAGTATTAGACATATACATCATATACATTGACTTGACTCTCACCTGAACACCAAACTGAAATGGAGCCCCTCCTTTTGCACCAAATAACCTCCAAACCTGTAGGAGCCTGAGTTTGTCAAGAAAATTATGCACTGGGAAAAACCATAGCAAGCTCCATATACATTCGCCTTCTTCAGGGCTGCTTGATATGGCGCGTCCAGCTGGGCCTCATACATCTCCACAAAGGTCTTCTCCTTCCCCAAGCCAGCGATGGTGCGAATGTTGTTCAGAGCTTCACCAGAAATCTGGGCATAAAGGACTAGAGTAAAGTCTAAAGCAAGCCTAGTTGTTGTGTGCTTTAATGTGCAAAGGAGAAAAGGATGTAGATAACGTAGCTGCTCTTTCTTATCTATGTCCTGTTTTTTGCAGCTACAGTTATCTAGTTTCCGCCCTTAGGTATTATTAAATTTACATCTAATCCACTTTACTTAAATGGGTTGGGCTTACTGCATTAGGATAATTCACATAGCATAAAGAAAGTTTGTAGTCCACTTTTTACTGTGAACTTTTCAGCCCACTGTATTCTCCTAAAATTTTATCAGTAGCATCCTGACTGCATTTTGAACATGGCTGGCCCCTACACCATTGGAGCCTGATAGTATTAACTGAATACTTCACTCCCCAAATTACAGGAACAAAAAAATTATTAAATTGAACCCTGGACCCCGATAAATGTTCAGCTGCAGGTTTTTGCAGGGATGAAACCTGCAGCCTAAAACTGTAGTTCAGGACTGTAATGATGCATTTTACTTGTCATTCTATATCTGAATAATGCACTTGTACTATTTTCAGACTGGAGGATGACGTAAACTGATATGAAATGCAAGTAAAATAGGAATCATATCTGACCTGTCCAGCCGCTTCCATGGCCTCCTTGTCCTGTTTGGCGAAACCTGTGAGCATTGAAGCCTGGAAGCCACTTGACAGAGCAATGAACGGCAGAAAGCAAAGGATCAGCAGTGTGAGCTTCCAGCTGAAGTAGAAGGAAATGATAAGTGCAACGCCAATGTTTGCCAGAGAGTTGACGATCATGCCGATCTGTGAGCCCGTAGCCTTGGAGGAAGAGAGCAATGATGTCACTTGACTCAGACTTCTGGTGATTGTCCACATGGACTGAACAAAATTTTAATACATATAAGATTCTATAAACAACAAACAAGCTATTACACAATTATTTCAGTTGTTTATTCTCAAACTTGCTAGAATTAAGAAACATGTGCAATTTAGGCTAAAATTGTGATTTAAAAAGAAAAGACATAAACTACATAAATGATAGAAATTACATTCTAAGCTGAATATGACTTTTTAGAATTTATTGAAACGTGTAAAAAGAAACAGAAAGCTCAGCAGCTTAAGCAAGAGTTCCAGTGATACCAGTGATATCAAGGAATGGCTAGCTGATAGCCCAGGTTAGGCTAAACTAAAGCTAAAACTATAAATAATCTTATCAGAAACAATGTGTGACATCACAGCATATCCATTTTTTATACTGTGTTTAGTTTCAGCATCCAAGTAGCTGATTTAATTATAAGCATAACTTTATAGCCCAATATACATGAAGATGTACTTTATTTTTTTGTTTTGTGTTTTTTCATTAAAGCTATAACTCACTCCTTGCACTTGTGAGGCATCAGTGGCCAGACGTGTGGTCAGAGCTCCTGGACTGTTCCTGTGATCATCAAACCATCCAACCTCTTGGCCCAGCATGGCTTGGAAGCCAAGCCGACGTAACCTGCGGGTCAGCAGTTCTCCAGACTTAGAGAAGGCGTAACCCTGGAGACACACGCACACCCAAAATATTAAATCCAAAACACTTCCACAGTGATTTCATACCAAATGTGATCTACTGAATGAGTAACCTAAAAAAAAAAAGGTTTCCCACTCATAAATTGAGTATAAAGCCTTTGCTTTGCAGGATGTAAGGAAATGTTTTCCTTCAGCAGAAGGCATTTATTTACCAAAATAAACAGGTCTCTTATGACCTTCCTTCAACCTTGACCACCAGCAGGTGTTAAGGCTGCAAAGAAGCACTAAAGAAATCAGTATTGCAAGTGAACTACTCTACCTGCAGCAACTGGGTGAAGAAAGAGACAATGCCAACCACAACAAAGAACAGGCAGATGCTGTTGATCTCCTTCCTCTGAGCCACAGGATCTTGTACTGAGAAAGTCTAAAACACATATAGGCATTTAAAAAGTGCTTTCAAATAAATGAAGAATTTCATTGACTTATTTGATTTTATTTTATTTCAGCTCACAGTGTCACTGTACTTAAAAGAATCTGATGATGGTTTAACAGGACCTCAAGGGTGGGATAGCACGAAACATTTACACTGGAAAATATTTAGTGGGTATTAAAATTCATTTTAATAAGTCAGCAAACTAACGGCAAACCAAACTGACAGGGCTAGAGTTTTTAAAACTGTCATGTGATTAAACTCAGAGTCATAGAATAAAGGGCTGTTTGAATATTGGGGTTTGAGTGATTAGTAAGACTAGGAAAATGCTATATAAAAGCCATTCCATTATACTAGCCAGCTAACATATCATTTACACAGATAATGTATTGGTCACTGCTGCTAATTAGAAGGAAATTTGCAAAATGAATATCACAGTTCACTGTCAAACTAAACCAGTCGTTTGTCAAAGTCTTCTGATTTGAAGTAAGAGCTTGAGTCTCATGTACAGTTTTACATGACTTTATAGCCATATTTCATGTGCATATGTCAGTGTCATAAAAAAGATAAGAGACACACAAATCTAAAAGTGCTTAACACACTAACTCACACATGTCCAGCTGTCATTTACAGCTGGACATGTGTGGATATGTGTGAGTTAGTGTAAACTCTGGGCTGTAATTGGTCCAGCCCAGAGTCGATCATGACCAACTGGCCAATCCACCACCGTTCATTTATACCGTTAAAAAAGGACAAGAAATAAAACCCCATCGGCCCATAAAAACGAAAAATCACGAGCAGCACCAGGCAAATGCCCGGTATGCCCAATGGCCGGTCTAGCCCTGCCCCGAATAAACAGTGGTTTCCTGGGGACTTCTGGGTATTTTACAGGAAAAGAGAAACACATTATATAGGAAGGAATTTTAACTATATTATAGGATTTAAAAAAAGGGCAACTGAATAATTTAAAAAAATTATCATTCACATCAACATAATGAATATTAAATAACAATTTTTAAAAATTGTTATTTAACAATTAAAATTTTAAAAAAATGTTGTTTATTCTATTGTACCTAACGTTAATTATTTGTATGTAAATATAATTACATTGGGTTTTTTTTAATGCACTGAAGTCTATGCACTTAGTTGTTTCGTGCATGGGAGCATACATTCCTTTCCAGCAGCACTAGTGCACCTCCAAACCATAAGAGATGAAGAACACAGTTTGGCAATAATAGATTTAACTGAATTACATCTAACTGCTAGCTTGGTGATTGTGCAACCATTTTGCCACTTCTGTTCTGTTCTTCCTGTGGAAAATGTCAGTACTAGAAATTCACAATATTGTTGAGTGAATTATATGAGGTTGACATAAATGCTTTCCTGACATAAACTGTATGCTGAACAATATGAAGGGAACACTGCATTTTCAGCTTCTGGTGCGACTATATGTTGACTGCTGCTTTTGCCCCTCGTTTGATTTGTACATCTGGTTTGGTCCAAAACTTAATGCCTACATTCTACAAGCTTTTAGATTCAGATTCAAAACATGAGACTTGAACCTCACCGCCAGGATTTGACTGAACAGCAGAGAGTAGACGGGGTTGACCCCTCCATTTATTGCAGCCCCAATGGATCCAAAAAGCATATATGGCCACTCAGGTGTGTTGTACTTTAGGATCCTGGCAGCTGAAGCAGGTTCCACAAGTTCATCGTCCTCTTCTAGGAATGCATTCTGAGCATAAATATATAAAGTTATATTACGCAGGAGCATTATAATAATATAATGTTTAAGCATGGATTAAAAAAAACGACAAATACAAACAAGTAGTTTTATACTCCACTGGTTTGTAACTTTTGTTGGCTGTTTGTTGGCAAACGTTTCATACATAAAAGAAACACAAACCCACTCACACCCACACATACACACCTTGTCGTTATCTGGTCGAGATATAGAAATGTCTCCAGTTGGAACGGAGGCTTCTGGGATCAGGTTTGACAACTGGGACCTGGACCGCCTGCGGATGGAGGCTCTGCAAAGAATTAATCAGTTAATTACAGAAAAAAAAGAGTAATGCACATTATAGGTTACTGAATATTGTAGGTACTCGAGTTTGTGAGTGGTGCTGCTATTGTGGCACTGATTACTGGATGCTTGTATTGGGGTGACAGAGTACCTCTAGCCTCCTCTACTGTCGTACCTGTTGTATAGTGGCTCTGGATGATAGTGTCAGCTAAATGTTCCAAATGTCAGATTAAATGCAAAAGGGTGATTAAGAAAATTGCACTGACAAAAGTCAATTTCAGCTACAAAATGACTACTATAATAATCCTATTTAGATGCACAGTCAGGCCCAAGAAAATGGATAAAAACTCAACCAAGAAAATGAGCAAATGTGATGAAGAGAAGGAGTGATTGGGCACGAGTTTGTGTAATACCTCAAACTGTCACGGTAACTGCCTGCTCTAGATAGCTTTAGTCTCTCGGGCTCGTCTTCATGGTCGGCCACTAAGAAATAAGAAAATCAATAGAAGGAGATGGTCACATTCACTAGATTCTTGTAATATCTACATGCATAAGTCTTTCAAAACATTTAGATTGAAGCAGAGTGGATTTCGTCATTCCCAAAGGGCTGGACCTACTTTGCCGAGCCTTTTCATTCAGAGCCTTGTCTCCTTGGCTCTGCAGGGTGACAAGAGTGAAGTAGACACCCTTCCTCTCCAGAAGTTCATTGTGTTTTCCCCTCTCTACGGCCTGGCCGTGCTCAAAGCCCACAATCACATCAGCGTTCTTTATGGTGGACAGACGATGAGCAATAGAGATAGTTGTGCGGCCCATTCGTACCTGTGAGGAAGTTTAAAATACTTAAATACTTACTTATATTTGATCATTTCTTCTTCATTCCCAAAACAGAGGCTGAAAATTTTAGTTTTGTCAGTATTTGGCCCTTGTAGTGACGGTGGCAGCCATTTTTTTAAGAAGTCTTACAAATTTTGAACCTTTCGTCATTAAATATCTAATTTAGTCGTAGATGAGCCAGACATACTTTATCCAAAGCTGCTTGAACTACAGCTTCACTCTCGTTATCAAGAGCTGAGGTAGCCATGTCCAGCAGCAGGATACGAGGGTTCCTGACCAGCGCTCGTGCTATAGCAATCCTCTGTTTCTGCCCGCCGCTCATCTGGCCTCCACCCTCCCCGACCAAGGTGTCAAATTTCTATCAAGAAAGGAAAAAAGTTGTCAGCCAGTGCTTAAACGTTGTGATCACCTATAAAGCTTAAAAGCCTATTGCTCATCTGCACCTGTGGCAGGTCCATGATGAAGTTGTACGCGTTGGCCTCCTTTGCAGCAGTGATGATGTCCTTGTCAGAGACACCAGGGCGACCGTAGCGTATGTTCTCTGCAATGGTCGTGGCAAACAGCACAGGCTCCTGCTCCACTATACCGATCAGAGAACGCAGCCACTGGATGTTCAGCCCTCTGATGTCATGACCATCCAGGGTCACCTGAGATGGAGGCCACAGAGAGCAGGTGCTTGTGCTAAAATTGATGGATGATGCTATTACAGCACTTTGCTGCTATAATGCATTTCCTTGTTTCTTTCTGTCTTTGCAACAATCCTAGTTTCAAATCATAGGGTTGTTAGTCTTATGGATGCCCTTCATCGGGCAATAACAGGCTATTTTCTACTCAAGAAGCTTAAAGAAATAAGACAGTGTGGGGTGTATGGGCCTGTAATTCCAGTAAAAGTGAAAAATGAGGCTGTTAGGATCCATTTGCTGAATAATGAAACGGATTATCGTGTACTTCCATCAGCTTTAGGGGATGGTTATTTTAAAAATAGCTAGAATAAAGCTTCAAAGGATGGAGGTGTGTATCCAGGTAATCATCACACTCTGATGAAAGAGTCTGATGAATGATGAACGTGACCATTTGGAGCTTCACACCTACCATCCCCTCTTTAGGGTCATAAAAACGCTGGATGAGTTGAATGGCGGTGCTCTTCCCAGCTCCGCTTGACCCCACAAAGGCTGTGGTCTCCCCCGACTTCACTACAACATTGAGCTGGTCCAGGATCTTAGCAAAGACAGGACACTTTGTGACAAGATCCTGAAACCAGAACCATCTCAACTATGCATATGTGTGTAGATGTCTGTAAGTACCTTTACTTCAGGTCTGGATGGGTAGTGGAAGGTGACATTGTGAAATTCAATGTCCCCTTTGACCCTGTCGAGCTTATATCCAGCTTCAGATAAGCAGTCAATCTCTGGCTCCTGGTATCATTTTAAAAGGTGCAATGTTAAAAAAAGGTCAATGGTTTTCTGTGGAAAGGCTTAAAAGATATCAAGTCAAGTCTTCTCACTCTGTCTATAGTCTCAAAGATTATAGTCGCAGCTCCACGACCTGACGCAAAAGCCTCCAGACACGGAGAGGCTTGCCCCAAATTCATGGCTGCTATCAGAACCCCAAAGAACACCTGAAATAACATATAAAAGTCAGTATATTATACTCTTCAGTGTAACAAATCTGGATTTTATCAAGAGCGATGAAAGGTTATTTTAAAGTGCCACTTTGTTGTTTTATCTTGCACTAATAAACACGTATAAAGCAAAATAAATAGGGCAGAAAAGTCAAAAAGTTACAAATTTAGATAAGCAGGATTTACCCGTTATTATAGGCTGCAATTCATATTTTGGCATAATATATGTGATACCTGCAGCAGTGTTCCTGGTGTGTATTCTTTAGTGTCCACAACCAGTGAGGAGCCATACCAGAAGGCCAGACCATAACAAAGGAAGATAACCAGCCACATAAAGCCAGTGAAAAACCCCACAATCAAACCCTTTCTAATGCCCCAGCGCTGAGCGGAGACCAGGTTCCTGTCGTACCTTTAGAAGAAAAGAAGAGTTCATTTGAGCTACCCTTAGAAGTACAAAGAAAATAGTAAACATGCTGTACCTTTCTTGTATACCTCACCTTTGCACTTCCTTTTTCTCTCCTCCAAAAGCAGCCACAGTTCTGATAGAGGACAGGACCTCATCAGCTACAGACCCAGCTTTAGCATAGGCCTGCAGCTCCATCCCGGTTAGCTTAGACACAAACTAGTTACAACAAAGTGATGCCAAGTTAATGGAGAGGAGAAGTGAAGCTGAAATGTAAAGTTAAATCAAGTCTTGACAAGTCAAGAGAGGTTTGTTCAACAAAACAGGAGAAATGAATTTGACGATTTACCCCCTGAGGTCAAAGTAATCAACCCCAACAAGAATAGTCAAAAAGCTGTTTTGTCATAAAATCAAGCTGGAATCTTAATATCAAACAAGTCTCACCAGAGCCATAAGACCTGCTCCGACACCAATCAGCGGACTTGCTGCGATTATGACAAGTGTTAACTTCCATCCTTTGACAAAGCCAACGCAAAAACCACACACAAAGGTGGTGAAACGCTGCACAAATATGGAAACTTGATCCGCAATGGCATCATTGATCTTGTTTATGTCACTAGAATAGAGATATAACAATTGTAATACAGATAAACCATAGTAGTCCATATCATCACGTTCTACTCACTCTGACATGCGAGTGTTGAGCTCCCCGACAGAGGTGCAGTCGAACCAGCCGATCTCCATCCTCATCACTTTGCTGAAGTACAATTTCCTGATGAGCTGAATCTGCTTGGCAGCAGCAGTCACCCACAGGGAGATCTGTCAGTTGTTGAAGAGAGGTTATGTTCACTTTTGTTAATTAGCAAATATAAAAGCAAGCAGGGCAGCAGGGTGTCATCAGGACCTGCACTCTTCCTCCTGACCTTGTTTTTGATTTATAAAAAGACAAATTACACCTGTGGAACAGCTAAAGGGGCACTTAACACATGAAAGGTTAACACTAAGCATTTGAAGATATATGCACATTCCACATAGTCTTCTGATGCTCAGGAAGAGCATTGCTGAGAAAATAATCCAGATGGTTATTTTGCAATGTTGTGCAAAATTTATTTTTATTTTTTACTAGCCAACAGAGTCATGTGATATTTCCTGAGCAGAAACTAAGGGCATATTTGGGATTTAAAAAGGACTGGAATATTTACATTTGCTCTCATTTGGTTGGTGTGTCAGAAGTGTTACCCTGTCAGCAGTGACATTTATGAAAAAATAAATAAATAAAGTAAGGAAATAAAGAAGGCATTAGTAGAACAGTGACTAATGATTTTCAAGCCATCTTATTTCTTAATTGCTGGAGGAAATCAAAGATGACCTGGAATCTTTTACTAGAAGAAGCTGCTCAAGTCCTGCACCAGACCTATTTGAAATCCTTCACTTTTTATCCTGTGCAGCTTTTCAAAAGGTAGAATGAGGCTTTTAGTAAACTCTCAATTTACCCAGGGTTTTTAGGTTCTATCATCACTTACAGCGATCTTCAGATTCAGTTTAGCCTGATCATGATAAATAACCTAGAAACCATAGACTGTTGCTCAAATTTCAGTGCTACGTAGCCTCCCAATACAACTTCTCTTTAGGTCATGCCATTTTTTATTTACTTTTCTTCCACGAATTCACATTTCCCTAGTATTGTTCCAAATGTCCTTTTGGCAGTGAGGTTAGACATCCCTCCACTAACACCTACACTTCTAAAACAGAAAATGCCACAAGTCCAGGTTGTTACTTGCGGTTAACTGGACATAAAATAGCAGTAATAGAATAGCCTCTTACTGTCATTGTACATGTACAATGAAAAAGCATAAGAATAAAGAAACAGCAGCACAGAGCAAGGAGAGATAGTGGAAAGCCACGTTAATAGATTAGACCTAGGCTCATCAGGTTTTCCTGATTGTGACTCTAGGGCAGGGGTGTCCAACTCCTGGCCTCAAGGGCTCTTGTCCTGCAGGTTTTGGATGTGTCCAGCACAGCTGATTTAAATGGCTAAATGACCTCCTCAACATGTCTTGAAGTTCTCCAGAGGCCTGGTAATGAATTAATCATTTGATTCAAGTGTGTTGACCCAGAGTGATATCTAAAACCTGCAGGACACCGGCCCTGGAGGCCTGGATTTCCCCCCCCCCTGCTTTGGAAGATTGCATTGTTCGCTTTCAACTTACATCTTCACTTCTTTGTGGTTAGAATTATCACAACCTGTGCTGCAAATTACAATCAATCATTACCTGTGTGTTGTGGTAAAAAAACTAAACAAAAAAAAAACTGGAAATGAAAAGAACAATACAAATAAATAACTACTGTGGCATTTATAAAAAAAAAAGTGTTTTACTCTTTTTCAGCTTTTTGTAAAATAGTAAAATACAGGGATCATAATTTAGCATTAAAAATATCAATTTCATTAAAAGAAAAATTTTTCGAGCTGATGATGGATGAGCTGATCTGAGTCACAGTGCAGTTGATGGGTGTTTTTAATGAGTAAAGGATGACTTATAACACAAGTTTGTTTATATTAAAATATTCCGTGACTAACCTGAAGGTATCCTAGCAAAAACACAGCTGCTCCAATCCCAGCGTAATAGAAGGCAAACATCATCATTTCATATTCAATGTCAAGAAGCCTGTAAGTTAAGTCACACATATTATTCAAAAGTCACAGTTCCGCTTTGCCACGTGCAAAGACATACTATAGGACTATAAAACACATAGAGATTACAATACAGAAGCCACAGCTTGAACTATATTTCGTTTTGACAAATGAAATATTGTATTTCTCACAACCCACTTACCCACATGTTCTGTTCTCCAGTGGTACGAACATCTCGAGAGTTGAATTGAGAAGGCCGATATCTGACTGGTTTATGGGCGCTGACAGGTTGTACGCTGCAGTGTAGTTCTTTTTCCACTGGATGGTGTTGTTCACGCACTCCTTGCGGTCGTCACTCAGTTCTTGTAGCTCAATGTCGTACTCGATGAAGGCATCAGTGAGCAGGCCGAACACCAGCAGCATGAGAGGCTGGGCTGAGCCATGCAGCAATGCGCACAAGCAACCCACCACCATCATCAGTATGTCTTTGCACGTGGCAAAGCGGAACTGGGCAGGTGCATCAACACAAAGCACACACTAGATTAGGTGGATCCAAATTGATAAAGGAGGGGACGTTGCAAACAGTGTAAGGCATTTTTACCAGCTCAAAGAAGCCGACTCTAATGGCTGGTTGCTCTTCATTTTTCTGAGCTCTATTTGACATAAAAGTCCAATGAGTTGATTATTTACTCAAATGTGACAAAGTATTCAGAGCCTGCTCCTTGCTACTTACTTTTCATCCTTCTTGGAATGTGTAATTGTTCTGCATGAAAAACAGGACAGTGAGTAATTAGACAAACAGATACTTGAGAAACACATTCATGCAGGGCATATGACGAATTCATGAGTCTAATGTATTTATCAAGAAATGAACAAGTCATATCTTTATACCTAATGGGTCATCAATTGATGATTGCTTATCAACTCTCTCTATATTTATTGTACAATCTACTGTACAATATAAAGCGCCTTGAGGCGACTGTTGTTGTGATTTGGTGCTGTATAAATAAAATTGAATTGAATTGAATATTTAAGCTTAACATTTAAAGTAAATTTGATATTAAATGATCTATTAAATATTCAGGAAGATCAAGACTTCATAAGAAGTGTCATTTAAGGAAAAATCAGATTAGATTATTATGTAAAACAGAGTACTTTTCTATCCTTTCAAACTTGTATTAACAAGGTTGCGATATACCAAACTATCAAGTGATTGAGTTGAATCTAAAGACAGTGATGTGTTGAGCAAAAAGAACAGAAACTACTGACACAGTCTTTTTAAAATGCATTAAATTATTAGTTGATCCAGAAAAAAATAATAAGACTGATAATGACATTTTACTTAGAAAATTCAGATATTCTAAAATTTCTCATGATCAATAAATAAAACATTAAACTTACATATATGAGCCAGTTGGTTCTGTAAGACAACAGATACATTATTTATATCTGTCATTGAAACTAATTTTTATAAAATGAAGTTTAACATAATTTTCATTGTTGATTATATCTCAGTTTTCTTAATAAGTTCTCTACATTAAAAAATAGCACGTTACCTTCATCTGAAACCTCATAGCTGTGGTTTTCCTGTCCTAGTTGTTTTATGCTTTGCAGTTTCACAGATCCTGTTGGCATGTTGAGTCATCTAGGAAAAGAAAAGGAAAACAAAATTGAAATCCCACTAGTACCAGAGTGCTTTTTTTGTTTGTTTTTTGCACAAAGAATATCTTACAAATCTGTTATCCTATTTATCCTTGATTGAGGTGTATCATAAATCCAAGTCAGATTAAATTGGCAGTCCAGTATCCTAACATGAAGCTGTTTAATCCCTGGTGATTGTCACAGCTTGCCACTTGCGAAGAAGTTGAAACACTGAATACCTTGGCAGCTCTTTGCGTGCTGTTATTGAACAGATTATGCATTTGTTGGAACAGGGGGTTGGATTGTTTTGTTAGAAGGTAAGTGACCTGAAACGGCCAGTGACCTGAAATGGTCAATGACCTTGCAAAAGCAAACCTTTTACTTGTAAAGGCCAACCACCGTTTATCCTAGTCTAATGTCAAGCTGAATATTAGAATCCATAGCTTTTTAAACTGTGTACAGCTGTAGTAGGTTATGGTTCTATCTCCATAAACTATCATAATCCTCTACCAATTATAATCATACTGTAATAAGTAGAAAATTATGGTAGGCCAATTTTAGCATTTTAATAAATGCAATACATATAAATACATATTAATGTGAGCCACCCCTCATTTCTTTATATGTTGCTTTCATGGAGCCAGACAACACTAAGAAAATGCTATGGGGCAGTTGTCGTATTTGAATATAAGAAACTTGTATATCCAACATGACTGTTGTGAGATTATTCTGTTATCATATGTTATCTTATATCTGTAGTTAAAGTAGTTGAATTATGTTAACTGCTGTAGGTCATATAATTTCCTTTAGTCTAGATTGTGTGCTGTGTATGTAGCTTAGTTTCCATTATATTTTTGGGTTAAAAGAATGTGACCATTTTTGGATTTGTTAGACAGGTGTGCATTACCCTGTACCCTTGATCTGCTGTGAATGTGTTACACTGTTTCTTGACATTTCATACTGCTGAATCATGAAGAGAATGTTGTGTGCAGAGGACCTTGTGCCGATAATAGAAGAGACAGACCACATTCCATACCCCCACCTTTACAGAGAGCAGAAAGACAGGGAGCCGAGGCCATAACTTAGGCGCCGTAACAGAGAAATAATGTGAATGTTTAGGCTTTTACGACTAGGTGGGGGGCCACTAAAGGCTATAAGAGCTTGAGTAACCCTCCACCAGTTTGAGATTTGTTGTGACCCTCTTCATGCATGTCTCCCCATCATGATGGCTTATGCTCATAAGTGTTGAATTGTATGGAAATAAAAGAATTGTTGATTGAGCATTTATACACCGAGTATTGTCCTTCCTTCAGCCCAAAGATTAAAAGAATTGGGAGATTTTAACACTGTCAAAGGAAAATTGTGTATATGTGATCAGCTACATGAAATGTATTCCTTTATTTATCACTAAGCAAATGTCTACGTGACTTTTGACATGAAACTCTTGTGTGATAAACAACTAACAGCTCCCTCTTTCTGTAAGAACATACAGATCTAGAAAAAGGGGAACCTCAGCTCAGAGTTCTTAGAATAACTCTGTTTTATTTGTACATACACACACACACACACACAGACACACAGAAAAGTATAAATAAAGCATGCAGACAGTGATGAGACGCAGGTCGTGCGTCCATGACTGCCCTTGCGAGTGAAAGACAACTGCAGTGTTTGTGTTTTCTAACTCAGGTGTCTCAAGCTGAAGAATTGCGGGGTGGTTCTTAGAAATCCCCTGATAAAAGGTTAAATCATCACGCAACCTCCAATGTTGCTGTCATCTTTCTGCTCCTGTAAAAGGAAACACACATAGATTCATCTGCACCTTTGTCAGGTGGGGGTTAACTTCGCACAGTCGTGTTACATCAGTAAAGTCTCGTCAGCTTTTGTCAGCTTTTACCAGTCAGACAGTTTTTTTTTCTCTTTCACTCATTTATTCATACATTCATTCTTTATTTCTTTGCTGATAGTGGAATCGATTGTCGCATTTTAATGTGGAGAAACTCACTTGTAACAATTTTCTCGACGACGTGTCGTACAGCGCTTTCTGTTCTAATCGTGCAGATCTGCTCAAACGACAGAGATTATCAAACAAAACTTTCAGTGCACTGTGAAAGTATCAAAATAAAAAGGCCTTGTTAAGTCATGACACAAGCTCCTCATCTCAGGAGGGTAAATCATACCATTAGCATGATTTATCATACCATCATACTAATTGGCAGGCTCAACTTCACAACAAAAGAAAAATCATCAGCTAGATTCACTCCAAACCAACCATCAGCTGCACAACACACAACACAAGCCTAATGTCTTATTAGCTATGAGTTTAATCCCCAGGTCTGTGCTCTTCACTCATTTAGGCCACAGATTTTATTCAGTTTTCCTTTTTCCCCGTCATCACAAAACATGTGACATGTTGTCATGCACTTCACAAAAGAAGTTTGTTCTGACGTATTCAGAGTTGTGTATCTAGGTACAGGATTCACTCGCACATCAAAACAGGAAACTCAGTGTTTTAGTCTCCACTCTAACAAACTCCAACACATCCCATTCACTTGTGCTAGAATTCAATCATAATCTAAGAACGATCAGCTAATTTGCATATCAGCTATTAACCCACTAAGATGACAGGACAACAGAAATGCATGTTGAAAATGTTATCACTAAAAGAGAATTTCCCTCATACAGTAAATTACTTGTGCTGCATCAATCAAGCAAGAAGCATCTCCCAATTTACTATATCACCGACTAAATTTATTGTCTGATCACTAGTTGGTCAAACCAGAATCTTTTTTCCCACAAAGTTAAACTGTTGTCCTGCAACCTAGAGAGTTAATTGTCAGCATTGGATAAATTCAGTATTTGATAACAAGTGTCTGCTAAATTGACACTATTTTAACACTGATGAGAGATAACAAGCTGATCTTCATTGCATGTGTGTTTGTGTCATTAGGCAGGTTTAATGCATATCTGTGGAGCTGCATCTCCAGCAGGGCATGTTCTTAAAGCTGCCTTTCCTACACATTTCTCTGCTATTATTTGATCATTTCTTAAGTAATGTGCTATGAGTCCACTGGTCTTTGCATCACACTAAGTGACTTGGAAAAGATGATAAACAGACTCACATGCTTAAGATGTTGTCTAATCTTCATGAGCTCTCTTGTGTTTGTGTTAGTAGGGTTAATGCATGTTCTGCTTGTGTGTGTGATTTTGTATATGTTTCTATTTTCGCAGTGTTTCAGACCCCTTCTCAATTTTCCAATTTAAACAGTCAGTTTTCTTTTCCCCTGGTTTGCTAACCCAAATTTTGATTTCCCACATTAAATAACAAAATTCCTATGTGTTCTCACCACTCCTCTCACTCTGTTGTCCTCTCACTCTGTTGTCCTCTCCCACTTCAACAGTCCAAAAGCAGGCAGTTCTCCTTCAGCTTCGTCCTGTGTTCCACTGTCTCTTCTTGCCATTTTACTCCAAAGGTGGCAAATGTCAAACTCCAACAGTCTCCTCAGTTCTCCTCCTGTTTGTCCACACCGCTGCTGCTTGCTGGGACTCTTTGCTCAGGACTTTGCTGCTGTCTCTTTATCTGCCATGTTATTGCTCTTTGGAGCTGCATTCCTTGTCTTCAGGGAGGAGTGAGAGCTGCTTGTGAGTTTGAGAGACACATGGTGCTGTAAATAAGTTAGCCAGGAACTTGACTTTCTTCCGACCGCTGCATGTGGAAAATTGATTCAGGTCTGCTTTTCACCTGAAAGTGACAAACTAAGACATGTTCATTATTATTATAACTGCTTAATCAACACATCTCTCTCTGTTTTTGAGCACAGTCCTTTCTTAAAAGCAGAAAATGAGATTGTAGTTGTTCTTGGCTGATCAACACAAAACCTTTTTCCTATGATTATTTTTCATCTACAATGTAAATTTTGTCTCTTTCTCACTCTTTTTTTTCTCTTTACAATAGCTGGTGACCTGCAGAACCACCACTCTCACAATTGGAGGCAATTACTTTTACACAGCGCACAAAAACACTGTGACGTCAGACACATTCACACTCACTTTTTCATCTGCATAAATAAATCATATGGCTGGTGATATGTGCCATGGTGATCCATAGGTATGATCACAAGTTTATTTATTTTTCAACCCAACAAAACAAATAAACAAAAACATGATGCTGATGCTATGAACACTCTACACACATGAGTCAAGATGCAGGAAAACTGCTCACGGAAACGCTGCACACTCCAGTTATCACAGTTATCATAGTTCTGTTTCCCTCTCTTTGAGGAGTTCTCAGCCAGCTCTCGATCTGATAATGTGTAGCTTGCTCATCAGCTCAGAAGAGACCACAACGCAACCTCACACAGTGGTTGCTTTGCCACACAGTGGCAAAGACTTGCACTTTCATATTCAATTCAGCTTCTCCATCATGTACTTTTAGATGTTTCATACAGGATTCAGCATATTAGTTGTTTTCACAGGTGTGCTCTATATCTCAACCATGGCTCATAATAAGATGACAGTCTTTCAAACCGGTCAAGTGCCTCTATGCACATCATTAGTTAAAATATTTACCTATATCACTTCACCTCATATGTCATTGTACTGAATTTGAGAAACCCTAAGCTTAATGCAGATTACTTTTAACAATTATCCACCTCAATTAAATCTATGGTCTGGCACACAGGCTGTTGTCGAACAGGGCAAGCTAAAGAATAAACATTTTGTGTCAGCAAGGGGTGGGGGAAAGCCATTCACCAGAGCATATCTCAAGTGCTGCTGATGTGGACTGGCCTTCTCCGCACGCTCTTCAAGGCTGGTGTGTTTTCTAAAAACTTCTAACATTTGAATCTCTTCCATTTATAAACCTGCGATTAACCGCACGGCTCAGGTCCGCGTGAACCCGCGCAGCTAAGGAGCTGTCGCTCTCTTTTATTTAAAGTCCAGCATAAACGTCTGTCACCCTCTGACACACTCTTGGTTGCTTAGGAACCCATGATAACAACAACAGCGGGTGTCACAGACCACGTGTTCTGCTCCACACCCACTCACACAAACACACTCAAACACAACAACAACAACACAAAATAGGCCTATTGTCCAGCACAATCTGGACCCCGCTGAACTTCTCAATTCCCCACAAAGCGGCGGATCCCACAAAGCGGTCTACATTTCTCCCCACTAAGACGGCGAACCAAAAAAGTTCGAACTGCGCAACTCTGCGACTTAATGCTTCTGTACAAAAAAAACCCCACTGAGCGGCTTTGTACATCGCCCCACTAAGACGGCGAATTTTAGCCCCACTAAGCGGCCACGGACAACTCCCCACTGAGCGGCGAAGACGTACAGTTATAGAGTTGGACTCTAAACTTACTCGGTGTTGCTTAGCGTGTAGTATAGCCTCGGATCCCGCCGATCGTCATTCATCAAGGAGAGAAAACAGACAGCTAATCCACTGGCCCGATGACAAATTCTCACGTCTCGGGACTTTACTACAGGAACTTCCTGGCTGACGTCAGTCTTTCAGCGTGTCTCTTCTCCCCTTGGTGAATGTCGACTGCAGGGCTCCGGCTCTCGAAGGACCAATTAATGATAGGTTTGTAGCTTGAACCTATTCGCTGGAACGTTGAAGACAATATATTTACACAGCAAGCAAGACACGAAGTAGGCAAAGTTCTTCATGCTTCTCGTGCACGGGAGAGAACTGGACAAACGCCGTTCCTTCGCTTGACCCCAGTTACTCTCATCTGCTCCCCCATAACACTGCTCTTTTATTGAGGTTATATGAATATGCATAGAGGTTCATTAACATATGACGTCTACATACAAACAAAAAGTACCTTGCCTGTGTGTGTGTGTGTGTGTGGGGGGGGGGGGGGGGGGGTGTCAGAGTGTGACCCCATAAATGACTTCCCTAAACCTGCTGGTCTGGAAGTCCAACAGTTCATCTAAACAAAAGGCACTTAGCCTAAAACAGATATAGCCACGTTTATCCTACCATAAAACAATAAAACAAGGTACGACCTCTTCCCATGCTCCCAGGATGTAGGTGTGCATTCCTGCTAAAGATCACACATCCTATCACTACACAATTGATTATACACCTCTAAGCATATGGTTAAATATTTCTAAGCATAAATGACAATCAACAATACAAAACCTAACATCCCCTGTCAATGACTAATTTAAATTTCTCATCTAAACTTAGTTTAGTCTTGCAATTTTCATATATTGTTTAAGGGCTTTCAGTCTCTTACAATGAATTATGCTCAAATCAAACAAAGTGGTCATGTTTTCCCCGGAAGTTATGCCCCTTGGAAAGGAGTTCCGCAGGAAAAAGCGGCTGCACTGTTGCTTTGAAAACTTTACTGCGGTCTTGAGTTCTATACTTTGAAAAGCTAAAATACCAGTATGAAAAAGTGTAAATCCTTTACATTTTGATAGGTAACATTTTGTTACACTATTTGGGATAGTTACAGAGCAACATGAAAGGAAAATGTAGGCTCCAGTTAGCTAACATTAACCAATATCAAATGATGATGTGATAATCAAACACAAGGTGAGTTGTGAGCCATAGCTGTGTCTACTAGAAGGCCTTCTTCTAAGAACTGTCTGTTAGTATTATTATCAGTGTGGCTGCTCTGTCAGAAGTGCATCAGCAGTTACATTACCAGCAAAGGATGACATAGTTTCTGCAGTCAGTAGCTATGGGAATGTACACAGACCGAAGATTCAGTGTAACAGTTATCCAAATGATGTAGATCCTCTTTACGAGCCCCTAAAATCAAATAACATTAAATTAAATCAAGGACTTGAGTTTCCAGCTAATCTAAGCTCCATGCAACCTCTGTGGTCACTGTAGTAATGACCTGGCCATCCATTTATTTTGTGGGACAGTAAACAACATGCACAGCATTTAGAAAGCTGAATACTTCTTGCTGTACATCTTCCACATGTTACACACAGTGGCAGTGGTCGACCAGTAATAACAAAAATGAGTTCATTATAATAATAATTGTGCTAGTGAAAGCTTTTTTGTTTAGTAGCAGTTTGTTTGTTTAGTATGACTTGGTATTTTGTATCTTTTCTAACGTCCCCAATACAAAGAACATTTAATTTTGTTGCTGTATAGATACCTCGTATTGATCCTGCCACGCCATGTTTCTCCAGAGTGATCGCTGCTGTGATTAGGTGCTGTACTGTTGTGATTTGTCAGATTGTTTAGCGGGGTTAACTTACGTATTTCATTGCCTATTTCTAAAAGAAATCAAAGATAGTTTTGAGGGAAATCTCAATTATAAATAATATCATATGGTCCAATACAAAATTAACACTATGCATAGATGTGCATGTCTGTGGAGATTTTTCTGCTCAGAGCTTATAAAGACTTGTGTGAAACACAGGTTCATGCCACAGCACTGAAACTGTCCAAAATTTTGAAAGTTTTGAATGATTGGTCACTGCACGTAATAAACTAACTCCCTGCCCTACTGCCATTCCCTCGTGTCTAAAATGTCCTGTCCCTCCCTCACTTCCAAGGAAGCATCTAAATCCTACTTCACCTGGGCCCAGGTGAAGATCCCAAACAAACGTAGAATACTTAAAAATAAATCTTTGCAGGTTGAGTAGGATGACAGACTGGTACAGGGAGAACTCAGTCCTCAAAATAAAAGATCCCATGCTGATTAGTAACAGGAAAAGACCTGGGGCCTGGATCTCCTCCATACCTGCTTCATGCCCTGGGGAACAGGGCTATGGCTCCCCACACTCCCTAGCAGATCGTTATATGGAGAAACCTTTGGAATACAAGCATGCTGATCCACACAGGTATGCACACAGGTGTACACACGGGTGTTCACAGACGCGGACTACACCTTTCTTGGCTGCTGCCTCAAAGCACATTGTGTGCTGTCTATCTTGCGTGCTGCACAATATCGTTTAATATTTAGTATCTACTGTTATCTACTGCTAGCTAGTTTATCGGGGTGGTGCTGTATTTATTATGTTGCTCTTTTTTTGTTTGCTTTCTCTTCTGTTTTTTTTTTCTCCATACAGGTGATCCAGGTGTTTTGTTTGTTTTTCTTTCTTTCTTCCACCCTTTCTCACCGTCTCTTCTCCCCTCTGGTTTTCTTTCTCTCCCTCTCTTTCTTTCATTCTCTCTCCCTGTCCTATCCCCCTGTCATGTCTGTCCCGTTTGTAGCAACCAAAAATAAAATAATTACATAATTATAATAAAGGTCAATCAAATGGACCAATAAGGCAAGGCCATGATGATCCACTTGGTAAAATAAATCCGCTTGGCATCTTTCTTGGCCTTAAGACAACAATTCTGATGGCTAAAGATCCAAACAGGACAAAAAAAAAAAAGTAACAGGAAAAGACCTAAGAAGGTACATAACACTTGCAACACTTTTAATTTAGTTGTCAGGTAAATCATTGTTAATTAATGATTTTATTATCATACATTAACTTAATTTCATGTTTTTAATGGAGACTTGGCTAGATAAAGATACAATTACAATCATTCTTACTGAATCAGTCACTCCTGACTTCAGTTTTGTTCACGAGAGAGAGGGAAAGAAAGGAGGGCCTATTGACCAATCTAGTCAATAATTCCATCCAGTGCAAACATATGTACTACAGAGAATATACTTCCTTTCAATATGTTGCAATCAGGGTTACTATATTCAGTTTTTCTAAATTTTATAAGCCACCTAAATACAATATTCTTTGATGAATTTGCTGAATTATTGTCCATAATTTGTACTTAATCTGATTATCTGGTAATCACTGGTGATTATAACATCCATGTTGACATTTCCCATGTGTAATATTCTGGTTAATTATAAGTTGATCCAACATGTTACAGTGCCAACGCACAGGGCGTAGACTGGATGTAATATTAAAACCAGGGGTTTTAATATTTCTAAGATCACAGGAAGTGATGTGGCTCTCCGTGACCATAACTGTGTGTTTTTTTCATGTAAATGCTCCAGTGCACAAAGACGCAAAATTGAGGTAATCAGTAAGTAATATATTAATGAAATGACAAGGGAATTATTCTCCCACACTATCTCCTCTTTGCCTCCACTTTGTGGACTTTGTCCACTTAACAGTTAACAAGCTTGTAGATGAGTTCAGTTTCAAAATTACAGATGTTTTGGAGTGCATTCATCCAACAACAGTAAAGACTCAAGTGAGTTTCTCCATGGAGAAACAAATCTTGATATCCGCTATCAAGACATTCGACCTTATCCTTCTGGGTGTCTTGTGGGAGGTGCTTCAGGAGTATGTGGTGTCTGGCCTATTGCTACAGGCCATTCAATCCTTATAAAATCATTGCAAGAGCTTGGTCCCCATAGCTGGCAATAATTCAGACTTGTTTCCAGTGGGTGTTGGACACTGCCACGGCTGCCCTTTGTCACCTATTCTGTTCATAATTTTTCTGGACAGAATTTCTAGGCATAGCCAACTGGCTAAAGGCTTCCATTTGGATGGTCTCAGAATCTCATCTCTGCTTTTTGCAGATAATGTGATTCTGTTGGCCTCATCAAGTGACCGCCTCCAGCTCACACTGGAGCAGTTCACAGACAAGTGTGAAGCGGTGGGAATGAAATACAGCATTTCCAATTCTGATCCCACGGTCCTCAGCTGGAAAAGGGTGGCGTGCTCACTCCGAGTCAGGGACGAGTTCCTGCCCCAAGTGGAGTAGTTTAAGCATCTCGGCCACCTTCTCCCCTCACTCGGGTACTTGTTCGCGAGTGAGGGGAAAAGGGAGCGGGAGTTCAACAGATGGATTGGTGCTGCGGCTGCAGTGATGTGGACGTTGTACCAATATGTCATGGTGAAGTGAGGGCTGAGTGTAAAAGTGAAGCTCTCAATTTACTGGTCGATCTGCGTCCCTACCCTCACTTATGGTCACAAGCTTTGGGTAGTGACCGAAAGAACAAGATTTTGGATACAAGCGGCAGAAATGAGCTTTCTCCGAAGGGTGGCTGTCCTCTCTGTTAGAGATAGGGTGAGGGCTTAGGCCATGCGGGAAGGGCTTAGAGTAGGATGGATGGATGGATAAAAACAGATGAGGGTCCAAAGTACAATGCCCACCTTCACTTGCTAGAATGCTGAAATTCTGCCTGAAATCTTGGTGATATTTTGGAATCTAAGCTAAATTTTAAAAGTCATATCAAAGCAATAAACAAATCATCCTTTTTATCACCTAAAGAATATATCTAGAATAAGGGGACTGATGGCCCAAAATGATTTAGAGAATTTTGTTCATTCATTTGTTTTCAGTAGGCTTGACTACTATAATGGAGTTTTTTTCAAGTCTCTTTTAAAAATCATTAAGACAACTGCAACTAATTCAGAACACAGCTGCATGTTTCCTTACAAAGACCAATAAAAGGGAACACATTACTTCAGTTCACAGATCTCTACACTGATTTCCTGTGCCCCAAACATCTCATTTTAAAAGGTTGCTGCCAGTGTATTTGTCACACTGCCGCCAGGTGCTGAATGGTTCTGGTCCAGAACTAAACTCTACTAATTTGGTCAAATAATATCAAACTACCAGAAAACCTGAACTCTGATCAAAATCTGCTCAAAAGTCCTTTAAATTAGGTCTTGAAACTTTTTTGTGTTATCACTTTTAAATAATATGTACAGGTTTTTTTTTCTCTTTTGAATATATTTTCATGCATATGTACACTGACAGTGGTGGCGATGATGATGATGATGGCAGTGCTGATGATGGTTGTGGTGGTGATTGTGGTGGAAATGATAATAGTTACGATGACGGTGTATTTGCCATTGACCTCTGTTTGTGTCGTATATAACTCACTGTGTGTTCCGTTGATGGTTTCTCGCTATCTGTTGTTTAATGTTCTTTGTTTTTAATGTAATGCCTTTTAATGTTTATATAAAGCACCTTGAGTTGTCTTGTGCATGAAAATGTGCTATATAAATAAATCTGCCTTGCACCTTCCCCCTCATACTGGTCACCAGCTTTGTCACACACTGCTGTGGAATGGCATCCCATTCCTCAACCAGCATTTGTTACAAGTCTGCCAGTGTGGTTGTGTTGGTCCCTCTGGCACAAACAGCAACCCAAGGTGATCTCACATGTGTTCATTGTGGTTAAGGACAGGACTGGAGGCAAGCCTCTTCCTCCCAAATTCTGGAGATAGTCTGATAAATCTCTCTGATAAACCCACTCTCTGGGGGCAAAAATTGTTAGGGGATGGAGTTTGGTCCCAGACTGTGGAGATTTGGCCACTGGTTGCAGCTTTGTTTTTCAATGGAGGGAGAAGCCACCCCACACCATCACATTGCTTCCACCAAATCCTGTTACCCTGTTGGAGTAATTATATGCTTTTTGATAAAGCATAGTTAGGGCTGAATTAGTTGACCTTAAGTAATTCCTTAGATACATTGCAATACCTCTAATCTGCTGGGGCATTCCCATGATGCATTGTTTCTTTTTCAGTCACATTTGGTTAAGAGTTCAAAACAAGTATACAAGTAGCTGAGGTTGAGTGGTTTGGAGACAAAGTTAAAGAGGCCAGGCTGAAATGGTTTTGACTAGGGCTGGGCGATATATCGAGTTTTTTAAAAATATCGATATATTTTCATACGAGATATAAGATGTGACAATATCGTTTATATCGATATAGTCTATGTTACGTTATGATTATACTTGTGGAGCCACAGGTTTGCCTCTCTTTCGTCCACTTTTGTCTCTACGCAACGTTACTCGGCCTCGCCTCTCCTTCACTGAACACAACTCCGCCTCCCCCATAGCTTCACCTGCAGGCAATGACAAGATGAAAGCGGAAAATCTCCGTTAGCGAGTTACCGTGCGTGGGGCTGGACGGTGTCAACGTGTTAGCGAGCTAACCGCGCTAACGACATGCAGCCAGGAGGGGCTGCACGGCCTAAAATCCTTTCATTTTCTCAAAAATCGACAGTGCGCCTTACGTATGAATTCTGGTTGTGCTTACTGACCGCGAACCGATATTATGTGGTACACAGCGCTCAGCAATCTGTCAAAAAATGTTTTAATATGACTTTGCTAAGCTACGGAGCTGCACCGCTTGATGGATTGTCGGAGGATTACGGCTACCGGGGAGGAGCCTCGCGGAGTGATAGTACTGTGTGTGTATAAGGACCACAAATGGCACCTGTTCAGAGACGTGGTGCAGCTGTGAAATCTGTCTCTTTGTTATTATGCTCAGCGTCTATTAGTTTACATTTTCACTGCACAATTGTGAGCTTTTTGTTATGCACAAAAACAACATTGTTTTCTTTTATTTATGGACCATGATTATTTAATAAATGCTGATAATTTATTTTTGAGTAATTTCTTCATGTACATCTACGCTGTATGTAAATAAAAGTGCCCGTGTGACATCTGGGACACAGTGTGACTAAGAACTCTCTTTTTGTTCTTAACTTATGGCTTTAAAAAAAAAATCGAGATATATATCTTATATCGCCATCCAGCTAAAAAATATCGAGATATGAATTTTGGGTCATATCGCCCAGCCCTAGTTTTGACATGTATGGAAGACAAATATTGGATATACTGGACAACTGATGTTAAAAATGGAGTTGCTGGGCAGAAGGAAAAGAGGAAGACCACAGAGCAGGTTCATGAATGTAGTGAAGAAAGATATGCAGAAGATCTGTGAGACAGAGAAAGATGCTAGGGATAAGGAGAGCTAGGGGCAAACTCTCTGCGTTAGCAAGCGCTAAAGCGAGAAGGCAACACGTTCTCACTCCCAACTCGTCAAACGTGTGACGCATGGTCCTGTTTGGCTTTTTGTTATTTTAATTCTCTTTTCTGTTTTCCAGAACAGTTCTTCACAGTCACTGTCCACATGGGTCAGTGGGACCAAGAAGCACTCTGCTAATGTGTGGACCCTGACCAGCAATATCCAGCAAGACCCAGACAGCGTTTTCTATCTCCCAGCTGGAGTTTTTTGTTTGTCTGTGACTGGAGAGTCAGATTTTTGTTGAGCTTCACACTTGCAGAGGTAAGTCAGTTTGCAGAGATCCCTCCCACCCTGGCTTTTATGTCCTAGATTTCTTATCTGAAACAGTAATATTTCAGTGACTGCTGCTTATACCACAGGTTAATACACTCTACTGATCCCTGATAGGAGAATCATCAATTTTGCCAGCAAAGAAGCCTGGTGGATGTTTGTTTACAGTCTGATGATGGGACATCATGCTCTGCATCTTCAAAGTTTGCCTCCTCATTATTATTCATACCCAGTAATGTGAAGTATGCTTATATCTACTATAACTGAACCAACCTGGTGCTTTTCATTTATGGAGGCTGTTGAGTCTGAATGTTGGATGTTGTGCATCTCGTGTTCTCTGGGCTTTGTTGTCCTCAGTCTTTTCGCAGGATCAGAAAACAAAACCAGGAGGCGCGTAAATGTTTCTTCTCCATGATGTTTCTTCAAATGTTTCTTCTGGATGATGATATGACCGTGACACGGGATGCCACCTTTGGTCTTGTGACGAAGCAAAGCTCAGGAAGAAGTGGGATTAAATGGTACCCACATGTTGAGAAGGATGTACAGGGGCACCTGCAGCCAAATCCAAGCTTCAGCTTAGTTGTAGTTGCAGAACGCTATAGACTGAGACAGCTGAGGCATCAAATGTTTGATTAAACGGATGAAAAAGAGAAGTTTTTTCCCTATAATTATCACTTCTTAAAATCTGTAGCAGCTTCAAGTTTGTCAGCGTGCTGAGCATGCTCAGAATGTGACAATATATTTTTGTTCAATATTTAATTTCTTTCAGTTGGAATTGTTAAATGAATATATATATATATATATATATATATATATATATATATATATATATATATATATTCTTATAATTTAGCAAACTAATTTATTAAAAAAATATATATACATATATCTGTATTAGTTTTAATAAATTAATTTGACACCTGTATTGAAAATACCATATTGTATTCATACAGAATCAGTTTGGTATCATTGTTTGTCTGTTCACTGATTGCTGAAACTAAGAGCTACTTTGATCTGTTTAGATCTAAAGTATCCAAAGTTGAGCTCTAATGTTTCTTCACCCCTGTGTGTGTGATATGTGATTTCCTACATGCTAGCAGAGCAGCAGTTTGTGCTCACAGATGGTGACGGTGTGGAGAGACGGTGGTGTTTCCTCAGAAGAACCAGCAGAGTCACAAAGGACACCAGTCCATCTCACCACCTTGACTTGCTGACTGATGTTCGTCTGCACTGCACAGAGGAAATCAACTGACCGAGGTTTGTCCAGTGACGTGTTATGAAATGTATATTTGTTTTATGCTTACAGATATGTTTTTCTTGGCAGAGGCTCTGCAGAGGTTAGACAAAGCAGAGAAAACATGTGCTTTACATTTTACTGTGATTTATTGAGATATTTGTTGCCTGATGTTCAGCAGGAATGGAGAAATAGAATCAAAGGGAGATGTTTTTGATGTTTTTGTAATGATATAAGTAAATCTTCAATATTATTTATTTGCTTGGTTATATTAGGAGTGTTTCTGAGTGAGGGGGAGAGGAGTCATCATCCAGGTAAAGTGACGTGGATCAGTGGATACACTTGTCTCCCCTTTAAAGGAGACGATCCAAGTCATCCTTAAATGTTAGTGCTTTCAAATACACAAACATTTTTAAAGGACAAAAATGAACATCCAACTTTGACTGTAATACAAAATAAATCTTTGCATGTGTGTTTTCAAACTCTCAGATGGGCAGGATATCAGTCTTGGACTGTCTAACCTGCCGGAGCAGCACTGAATGACCACCGCACATGAGCATGTTCCTGCAACATTCAGCATCTGATCCTTCATCTGTGTGCTTCTGCTTTTGGTAAGTAGAGTTACCCAACTCCAGTAACTCTAAACACATGCCATCCATTTCTAACGGCCTGGTTACTTCCTGTCAGTTACTTTAGAAACCATGTGGTCACCTGACCTAACACTGTTTCTTCTCCTTCCCCTTAATGTTCAAGTGTCACATGTCAAACAGCTGGAGAGGAAACTACACCAGTGTACTGAGATGTTTCACCAACACGTGCCAGATGCTGTTCCTTCATGGTGACATCACCAGAGACAGCCCCACCCACCTCAGGACCCATTGATTATGATGATTATAATGATGACAGCGAGCGGAACTAAGACTGTAAAAATCCACGACCAGAATGTTTCTTTCTAATTATTAATGAATACTGAGAGCCTCTTTCTGTGTTTTGTCTGTTTTGGGGTTGTTTTTTTTTACCTCATTTGTTACTAACAAAGTTCACCAAACTCACACAGTTTACATTCTGTATGTTTCCATCTTTACCAGCCACACTCTAACTGCATTTAAGAAAATAATCCTTAGAAATCGTCGTTTTTCTCTTTTGTAATTGATGATAATTCAGTGAATATACTGCGCTGCTTCCTTTTATTGCGTCACACATTGCTTTAAGTTTTTCAGTGTCCAGTTATTTTTTACTGCTGTTTGAATTCTCTGTATGTTTGACCCTGTGGACTGTTTGATGGACTGCTTGTCTTCCTGTTCGCTACCGCCGCCTGTTTTTTAACTCATTCACTGCCAGGGTTTTTGAGCATTTTTACTCATTTTTGAAGAGCCACAGAAAACTGTGTGTTATGATCATATAAACGCTGAACCTACCAAAATGAAGAACAGACTCTCTTCTTCCATCCAAAAAAAAAAAGCTTGTTTCTACCATTTTCCATTCTTTAGTAATCAGCTGTAGAAGAGAGGTGGGTTCCACCAAAAATGCCTGTTTTGACCACAAAAAGGGAGAAAACAAGCTTTTTGTGAAAAATACATTTCAAGCAGTCTGATGTTCACTGACAAGCTGCCCGAGGTTGTATTCTAGCCCCTCCCATTGAAAAACGTAATTGACGTCTATAGACGTCAATGGCAGTGAATGAGTTAATAAAGATTTGGATTTCTGACTTTAACACAGCCTCTGCGTGTCCTCCCTTTGTGTCCTCTTCCTCTGTGAATGTGTTGCATGTGTCACAGATTCATTTTATTAACAGCTTTCCCACAGTGAGTTGCATCAGCATTCATTCACAGCACATTTCGGAAGGATTCAGATTAATACAGTGATCTTACAGTCAGAATGATCCTGACAGAGTGCCACTGTAAATGATCTTTCATCAGGTAAATTTTAAAGTTCAGTATTTCAAAGCAGGAGTTATGAAGAATCATACTGGCATTAGGACTAATAATATGTACTTACAAAGTCAAAGTTTTTTAATTATGCTAGAATATTGGAAGACAATCAACTTTTAGTGTTTTCCGCATATTAATTATTCTGAAATAGAGACGGTGACCCTAACTGTACAGAAGCACTAAACAACTGACAATCTAACAGACATCATTGGCCTGAGCCGTCATGCACAGTGAATTTGATCCTTTGCTGTGAGAGTATGACAAGCATGTTTCTGGTCAGTTTGGAAGAAATAATATCACAATGTTGATCTTTTTTTCAATATTCCTTCTCTTTTACAACATAAACTGTGATCAAAGCTACTTATGTTCACAGCATGTAATAATACTGACAGTCCAGGGCATTGTGGTCTGTTGAGCTAGGGTTAGGGTTAGCAATTCAGACATATGTAATAAATATTAAACGTCTCTGACGTGGGCCACTGTCCGCAGTGTTGGGAAATCCATACCAGGCTGGAACGAGTCAAGGTAGGTGAGCATCCACGAGAAGACACAGCAGATGTATCCTACTAATACTGACAGGACCAGGAGACTCCAGAAACCGAGCATCTTCTCTTCAGTGCCATCCTCTCCTGTCACCCTCTCTGCCCGCAGCTCTTTGAGTATGGGGTAGATAAGGGCGCAGAGAAACCCTTTTTACTAATTTGTATTATAATTCAATTTTCATGAAATATTCATATTCAGTATTGGTCCTTTTATATTATAACCACACATCCACCCAGGCTCATGGTGGGGCAGGGCTCTGTCCTGGGATGCTTGAGTACAAGGTAATGTACACCTGACCAGGTATCCAGTCTGTCAGATTTGTTTTCAATATTTGGTTCAAAAACATGAGTGACAACAAAAATCCAACTAGGATTCTTGCATATGATGAATGAAGTCTGTCTTTGACTGTATTGTCCAGCTGATCCATCAAACCCCCAGCAGGTGAACCTTATTCATGACATAACACGGCAACAATGCAAAAAATGAAACAGCAACAGTCTAAATGTAAAGTGCATTCTAAAGTCCTCTTCAATAAATCATATGAAAAGAGTCATTCAGGACTGTAAAACGTGAACTACAGAACCCAGAGTCTTCATCATTAAATCTCTGGTTGCTTCATTTTTCTATACTATATCAGATATTTTAAAGGTTAGGTTAGGTAAACTTGCATTCTCATGGTGAGGCAAAGTGCTTTATGTGTGTGCGTGTCATGAACGGCTATAAAAGGCCTATAATTAAAGAACAAAGCGGGGTTTGAGTTCGAGTTGCGGCAGACTGTCACTACTTGTAAATGGAACGCAGCCTTCCTACGGCGGACAGCTAATAACAGGAATCGGACGCGGTCCAGCCAAGTCCACAGCAACCACCATAGCAACCGCCTAGCATGACCTTAAAAACATATTCTGTCTTCATAACTATCAAAATCGTGAAATGATTTGCAAAGTGTGAAAGTGTTACAGCTGCAGAGAGCTATGGCGGTATCTATGGAAGCTGTTTACATAGCTAATAATATACGATGTAACCATGGAGACAGTCAGTCACTTGAGCTAGCGGTGCATGTTTACTACAGTGAATAAGGTGATTGTGTGCACCACGTCCACACGCTGCAGGGGGTAAAGACATTACTTCAATATTGTTTTATATTGATATATATTAGCCTTCTGTTGACCATCACCTCAGGTTCACCATTACAGTTTCAGCAGACAGATGCACACTGTCTAAATATCAACACATTCGAAAACTCATGTCTCAGAAATAAGCACAGCTGTTCATGTTTGTCATTAGAGTTTTATTTGTAAGAAAATTATGAACTTCATATTGTGTATCAAATAAAAGAACATTTCACAACTCTGAGTCAACAGAAACAGGTAACAGAAATGTCTCTAATGTGTACAGTGTAGTGTAAGCATTAAAAGATCATAAAGGAAACACTAACATTCATGTGAAACTAATTGTAATAAAAAAAATGAACAGGTGGTTTATAGATGTAAAAGAAAGAATCTGAAAACAACACTTTTTTGGTCTAAGTGATCAAAGTAGAAAACAGAACTGATGTTCAAGAACAAACCGTAGCTGCACTAATATTACACATCTCGATCGTTGTAGTGAACAGACATGTTGCTTTAAAACCACATGCAGTGTGTGACCATGACTGTTCACTGAGACCATGAACGCCACTTCGCTGAAGCTTACATTCAGTTATTTCTTTGTTGAATCTAAATAATGAATGTGTTACAGTTAAACTGACACTGGTCAGTGTAAATGGCTCATTGGGACACAGAAACCTTTAAATTAAACCCTATCACCTGATATCGAGTGCCAAACAATATCAAAGCTGTAAAAGCTGTTTACAGTCAGAATTTATAAAACTATGATTGTAAATAAATTCAAACAAGTGAGCTTTTCTCTTTGTGCTGAATATCAACACTGTGATTTCTTAGACTGTAAGCTTTACTTTAGCACAACCAGTTGTAGAAGCTGCCACTCCAAATGTCTTTTGATAACAAGAAAAAAAAAAAAACCTTTTCAGTCCACGGCCTGAAGTTCTTCTCTGACATCTTCTGCAATCGGCTTGGTCTGCTGGTTTGAAGTCAATAAACCACAAAAAAGATGATTTAGTCACTTTGTCTGTGTCATGCAGCTCGAATGTGTCGTGTAACGATGTTGAATAGCCGTCGTTATCCCTCTGCTGCGTCAGTAGGATTGTACTGTACAGCATCTCATTGATATGTGAGGAATGTTAATGTAACACGATAACAGACTTACATCATTAAAATATAAAGGGCAGGAGATATTTAGATATTTTTATATTTATATTACATTTTATAGCTGACGGATATTACTAAATAGATAGAATTTACTAAATGGTAAATGGCCTGTATTTGTATAGCACTTTTCTAGTCCCTAAGGACCCCAAAGCGCTTTACACAACCTGTCATCCACCCATTCACACACACATTCACACACTGGTGATGGCAAGCTACAATGTAGCCACAGCCACCCTGGGGCGCACTGACAGAGGCGAGGCTGCCGGACACTGGCGCCACCGGGCCCTCTGACCACCACCAGTAGGCAACGGGTGAAGTGTCTTGCCCAAGGACACAACGACCGAGACTGTCCAAGCCGGGGCTCGAACCAGCAACCTTCCGATTAAATAGCTGGATGAACATGAAAAATATGTCTATAATAACAAATGACCATGAGAGCCAGTAGAATTAATTCAACTGGACACTCAAAAGACGTCCTTAAATGCTCTTTAAGTGGCAGAACAAACGAACAAACAGTTAATCGCTTACTTGAGATGAAATCTGCTCAGCTACTTTGAAAACAGCTTCTAAGTGGTTCCTCCTTTAACAGGATGACTGCTCAGGGGTAAGGCCATCATGCAGTCCAGCAATCTTTATGGCTCAGATTTGTAGAACTATTTAAACAAATGTCTTCTGAATATTCAATTCAGGTTCACAGTGGGAGGGGGGGAGGTGTCGTGGAATTTTTTAAATAAAGTCTGCAACACAGAAAGAGCTGTGATCAAGCTATTTGTTACTGCGCCAACACACATCAAACATCACAGTTCAGTCATGTCAGTGCTGCCACAGAAGTTGTGCTCCTCCTCCTTTATGCATTCCAAGGAAGAGGGAGGAAGTTACAAACTGATCCTACCACACTTCAACAGATCAATGGTTATGCTGTTTTGTGCCCTTGGCCTTATCAGCACCCGTAAAGGGAGTTGTTCTCTCAAACTGCTGACGCTGAAGTAAGTTCATCTAGTTTTAGAAACTTTCACTGAACAGTCCATAACAGTGTCACAACTAAGCATATGCATAAGCACTTAAATACTTTAAATGAGAATAACAGAAAATTTCTATTAAAAAGGCTAGAGCCTGTCCCAGTAGTCATAGGTAGGACACATCTGGACAGGTCACCAGTCTGTCAGAGGACTAACACAGAGACAAATCTATTTAAAATTAATGTAAGTTTGCTGCAGCTGTATGTATGAACATGTGTTTCTGTGCTCACAGTCCACCTCTCAGGAACCTGCAGTTCACTTTTAGTCAACTTTAAACAGACCTCACAAAAGGCTGATGTGGCTGGATCAGTAGTCTGATTTAAGTACGATACCTTTGGCCAGGGATTAATCTGGTGCATCGCTTCACTGCAGTCTTACGTATTTTCCCCACACCTGAATAAAAAATACTGATATATACAAATAACAGCTTCAGCTGATGCAGCCTGACTCAATCCTAAATGTTCAGCACACAGAGACACAGAGGTGCCGTTAAAAGTTTAGTGATAACCTGAGTCACTGATCATTTGCAGTATTACAGAGTCTGGCAGTCTTTGCATGATGTCCACGACACTGTAAGTTTCTAGCTGACTCTCAGGTGTGACAGGTGTGCCAGCAGGAAAGAGTAACAATAACCTGCATCCTGAGGTTTGTCATGCAGGATTAAATTTACAGTGGCTTTGTTCACACAGCTAGGATTGTATTTTACACTGACCCTGGGTCAGTATAAGTATCATACAGTTTAAACGAAGCACTGAAACTTGCACATATTTATTATGGATGCACTGAAGCTAATCGAGATATTTGCTGTCAATCTGTGGCTGCGATTAAACACTTTACTGAAAACTTTATTAACTAGTAACTTCATCAGTCATGACAGAAGCTAATATTTCTGTGCTAGCATCGTTTAAACAGTAACAGCTTTACTCCAATATAAGCTAACGTTTACACCGTAACTTTAAGCTAGCACCATAAAGACGGTAAAACACGTAATAACATCTACAAATGCATCTTAAAGCTGTTATATTAGCACTCGGTGTATTACTAACATAACCACATTAACATTACTGACACTCGCTGACTTTTAAATGCTGTCCGTTTAAATGGTCTTACCTGTACACACTGCATATCCACCGGATTCCAGCCAGAGTGGATTCTGGAGTCTTCCACGCTCCTGTTAGTGATCCTCCATCTGGATGGATGAGAACAACCTTCTGAACAATCTAGCAGGAGATGGCCCATATCTATGGGACTGGTTTGTGCTTATAACGCCCATTGTATGGACTGATAACAGCCGAAGCGGGTGAATAGTGACCCAGTAGCTATGTTGGCCATTACCCAGCATACATCACTCCCTCCATAAATGAAATAAACGATACAAAAGTATCGTTCTACCTGTTTTTCAGGTAGTTGTTTACATTATATAGTTTATTGTGTTCTGTATACGTCACTACAATGTGATTTGGAAAATGTCTAAATATCCATTCGCTTCCGCTTATCCTTTTCAGGGTCGCGGGGGGCGCTGGAGCCTATCCCAGCTGTCATAGGGCGAGAGGCGGGGTACACCCTGGACAGGTCGCCAGTCTGTCGCAGGGCCTGGATGGATGGATGGATGGATGGATGGAAAATGTCTAAATATACCGACAACAGGCACTTCCGCGGCAATCTCTTCAATCGGAGGACCCTTCACGTCAATTCCCGACGCGAGGGGGGTACCCTGCGCGTCCATAAGTGAAGCAGAGGGAGCCTGACCATGCGTCACACGTTTGACGAGTTGGGAGTGAGAACGTGTTGGAGAAGGAAGAAGAAGAAGAAAATGAATGCCTTTAAACTTAATGTGGCAGGGTGTGGTCTGCTGTTCAGCTGCAGAGGAGGGGTGCTGCAGTGGGTTTGGGGGCAGTGCCAGGGATGCTGGCAGGGCAGGTGGGCTCAATCATCCAATCATGCTTTCCCTGTTTTAGTAGCCAGCTGGGACCACAGAAGACGAGAGACCTGAGCCAGAGCAGCCGCAACGGCTGAAAAGGCTGCAAGTTTGTTCACTGAAAAGGAAAATAAAAGGTTCACTTGCCCTGCAACACTGACGTGTGTGTGCCGGGCCAGACACGCAGTGTCACACTTATAAAAAAAATGAAGTTGTTCCAACTTATATTTATATTTACTTACATTCTTATTCATGAGGACCTTACTATCAGTACATTTCTCTGAGATTAAATTGAATAAAGGGATAAACACAGGTTGCTGAGTCTGGTAGTTGCAAAAAGTCCAACTTCTAATCAAAAACTAATGAACAGTCAAGGCATTGCTGTGCAAGTGTAGGTAGTAAATTTAAGACATGTTTATAGATGCTGTTGAAGTCCTCTAACTCATATTTTAACTATGTGGAACACACAAAATTCTTCTTTTTTGTGTATAAATTTCCCTCTTCAGTCATGAATGATGGACAACTTTAGTGATTTATATTATTTATATAATAATGGCTGGCAATTGGATATGCATGGTTGCACATTTGAGGGTTTGATGGTTGTGAACTTTAGGTCATTCACCGCAGCTTTCAAGTGCATTCAGGAAACCACAAACAACAAAATAATGTGCATGTCTGGGAGAAGCCTTTCAGATTAAGAGGTCATGGTAACATAGCGATACTCATTTCAAGCACAGTGTTTTAAAATCTCCACTGCATGTCAATTACTTTATTCAGGCTGGCAATACCACAAAAAATGGCAAATGTACCAAGTGCAATATCACTAAATAAATAATTTAAAGAATGGGTACATTTAATAGCTCTTGTTTGATGTGTTTTTGACATGTGTCATGGAAAATGTATTATCTTCGTGCACATAAATGATGTGTAAAGTCAACCTAAAGGGAACTGTGGTTCTCTCTGTAGGCTTAGAAATGTTGCAATGATTAACAAAATCCCCAGAAACTTTAAGTTGCTTGACTTGGTGAGATTTATTTAGAGCTGGGAAATGTGCATTAACAGCTTAGTGTACCTAGCAAGTAGTCCTGTTTTATTATATTCTGTTAAAAATTTGTCGTATAGCATTTACATATCCGTGAGTTTAAAACTTTAAAAGTGGAAATCTTCTAGGGGTATCTGAAAGCAGCCTCTGCAGAACAGCAAATGAGTCATTAAACAGCACTTCTGCCACCTTGTGGTACAAATGTATGACCCTGATCCTTGTCAGGCGAATATAATTTTGAGGCAAAAACATGGAGTTTTCAGAAGAGATTCAGGAAAAATTAAACCAGTGCAGACCAGCATTTTTTTAGGGGTCAAAAAAGAAAAGTTGTATCTACAACCAGTTTTTGATACGGGCGGTTGCCCGGGGTGGCATCACGGGCATCGGCAAAAAAATAATAATAATAATTTACTCGTACTCATGCTGCCCCGACGTCATGCCAGCGCATATTGGGATAGGCATAGGCACCGATCGGCTTACTATCGCCCATTTGCTGGGAGTAAGGGCACACCGTTTGCGAGGTGCGCCTGCTGCTTGTGGCACAGGGAGGAGAGGGCGGGGCGGCGGGTGATTCTCTGGCTGGCTGGAGCTCGCGAAATAAAATAAAATAAAAACAAAACAGCAAACATGAAAACACCGGACATTATGATACAGATTTATAATTTGCACCGATGTTTTTTTCGAAATTCTGTACGCGAAAAGTGAGCGTGAGAACCCTTGGTGCGCTTCCTCGCTGAAGTCAAAGTAAACTTTATTGTCATCTCCGCTACATACAGTCCAGTATATCAATATATATAAGAACAGTAAGAAAATAAATATACGCTTTATGACTAGGGTTAAATGGATCGCGAGCCGTGGTTTTTTTTTTTTTTTTTTTCTCTCGCACTCTTTTTCCGCTTCACTCCTCACGCGAGCCTTGTGCTTTGCGCTGGGAAGAGGAGGGAGGGGCGGTAGTTAGACTTGCACAGGAACAGAGCAGGAGGGGGAGAGAGAGAAAGAGGAAGGTAAAAAGAACCACTAAAAGTGCAAAGAGGGACTTTTGGAGGGGGTTTTGTAATTCAGTGGGGAGGGAGACGAGAATACAGAACATTTGGTCGATGATTAGAAGGATGAATGGTATGAAAAGGGAGTGTGATTATCCAATCCTGAGGGATGGAGACGTCAAAGCTGTAACAGATGAGGAAAAAGCAAATGTGTTGGCTAAAACTTTTGTTAAAGTCCACAGTTCAGGCAATGTTAGTGAGGAAGGGCGACGAGGCAGAGACATGACTATTGCAGAGAATAGAGGCTTAATGGACCTGGTAGGGGATGCAGATGATTCATTAAATATCCTTTTTACAAAGCCAGAACTACATCGGGTACTACAGAAATCTAAATTATCAGCGCCGGGAAAAGATCAGGTATGCTATACCATGTTGAACCAACTCAGTGAGTCAGCTAAAGAACTTTAGGGTTGTATAACAGAGTTTGGGAGGGTGGGAAACTGCCGCAAAGCTGGAAGGAAGCTGTGGTGGTACGGAAACCTGGAAAGGATGTCACAAATCCAGGAAATTTTAGACCTATAGCGTTAACATCGCACATTTGTAAAGTGATGGAGCGTATGGTAACTGAAAGATTGACCTACTATTTGGAAACTATAGGCATAATTATTAGGCAACGTCCTTTCCTTTGGCAAAATGGGTCAAAAGAAGGACTTGCCAGGCTCAGAAAAGTCAAAAATAGTGAGATATCTTGCAGAGGGATGCAGCAGTCTCAAAATTGCAACGCTTCTGAAGCGTGATCATCGAACAATCAAGCGTTTCATTCAAAATAGTCAACAGGGTCGCAAGAAGCGTGCGGAAAAACCAAGGCGCAAAATAACTGCCCATGAACTGAGAAAAGTCAAGCGTGCAGCTGCCAAGATGCCACTTGCCACCAGTTTGGCCATATTTCAGAGCTGCAGCATCACTGGAGTGCCCAAAAGCACAAGGTGTGCAATACTCAGAGACATGGCCAAGGTAAGAAAGGCTGAAAGACGACCACCACTGAACAAGACACACAAGCTGAAACGTCAAGACTGGGCCAAGAAATATCTCAAGACTGGTTTTTCTAAGGTTTTATGGACTGATGAAATGAGAGTGAGTCTTGATGGGCCAGATGGATGGGCCCGTGGCTGGATTGGTAAAGGGCAGAGAGCTCCAGTCCGACTCAGACACCAGCAAGGTGGAGGTGGAGTACTGGTTTGGGCTGGTATCATCAAAGATGAGCTTGTGGGGCCTTTTCGGGTTGAGGATGGAGTCAAGCTCAACTCCCAGTCCTACTGCCAGTTTCTGGAAGACACCTTCTTCAAGCAGAGGTACAGGAAGAAGTCTGCATCCTTCAAGAAAAACATGATTTTCATGCAGGACAATGCTCCATCACACGCGTCCAAGTACTCCACAGCGTGGCTGGCAAGAAAGGGTATAAAAGAAGAAAAACTAATGACATGGCCTCCTTGTTCACCTGATCTGAACCCCATTGAGAACCTGTGGTCCATCATCAAATGTGAGATTTACAAGGAGGGACAACAGTACACCTCTCTGAACAGTGTCTGGGAGGCTGTGGTTGCTGCTGCACGCAATGTTGATGGTGAACAGATCAAAACACTGACAGAATCCATGGATGGCAGGCTTTTGAGTGTCCTTGCAAAGAAAGGTGGCTATATTGGTCGCTGATTTGTTTTTGTTTTGTTTTTGAATGTCAGAAATGTATATTTGTGTATGTGGAGATGTTATATTGGTGTCACTGGTAAAAATAAATAATTGAAATGGGTATATATTTGTTTTTTGTTAAGTTGCCTAATAATTATGCACAGTAATAGTCACCTGCACACACAGATATCCCCCTAAAATAGCTAAAACTAAAAACAAACTAAAAACTACTTCCAAAAACATTCAGCTTTGATATTAATGAGTTTTTTGGGTTCATTGAGAACATGGTTGTTGTTCAATAATAAAATTATTCCTCAAAAATACAACTTGCCTAATAATTCTGCACTCCCTGTAAGATTCAAAGGAGGGTGGGAGGAATGAGAAATGCAGGACGGACTAGGAGGGAGGAGGTGATCATATCCAGACTGAGATTTGGACATACTGGCTTGAATAATACGTTATTCATGATACGGAAACATAGTACCGGAAAATGTGATTACTGTGGGGTAGAGGAAACTGTAGAACATGTCATGTTGCAGTGTCAGAGGTATCAGGTTGAGAGGAGACATTTGATTCAAAATCTTAGTAACCTAAAAATCACACTGGATTTGGTTGATTTGTTGCGAAAGGAATCGGGAAGTAAAAGTTATCAGGCCTTATTTCAGTTTTTAAGAGAGGGGAACCTGTTTGGAAGGATTTTTTTTTTTTTTTGAGCGTCGTTCCAGACCATACTACATACCAGTTGGTGGCGGTAATGCACCTTTCAATTGTTTGCCAACCGCCAATAGAAAGAAAGAAGAAAGAAAGAACAGAAAAGACTAAACTAGTAGGCGGGGTCAACTGGATCGGCTCTCCCCGTCCAGTGCGCGCTCCCGATGCAGGGTAACAAACTCAGTTGGGGATACGTACGTTGTCACAAACTGTCTGTGAAATCTTCTTCGGATCAGGTAAGAAATCCCGTGTACTGACAGCACATTACTGGCATAAGTCAGTAGCTGAGTAGATGAATAGTGTTACATTTTCAGTACGTTTGGTGGACGCTTTAATATTTGTTTCAAAAGGGTTAAGAAACTTCGAGTTAATGTACTTTGAACTCGGTTCCATATGACCCCAGCTTTGTTCTGCTGTCGGATTGAGCAAAGAAGCGTCCAAGTCCCATCTTCTGGCTGCCGCTATCCTACATGCCAACCTGCATCAGTGATTACATCCTGAAGCTGGAAGCTATTCCCATCGCCAAGCAGATAGAATAACTTTGCATGTAATAAAGGCATTCTCTCTGTATGTACATCTCATGCATCAGTAAATTTAACTGATTTCAGAAAGGCTTTGTCTTTCAATCTGTTCTCATTACTTATCACATTACTTTCTCAGAAAGAAACCTTTGCACCTTTTTCACAAAGGCATTTTCAAGGCCATCTTATCTACAGCTAGTCTGAACAGATGAAAAGACCTGTGTCCATGAGATTATTGATAGGCATGTGGGAAAGGTTAAGAAAGACCAATAAAAAAAAAAAAAAAAAAGAGTCCAGTTCACACTTGGTTTCAAAGTACACAGCGAGCAGGATCGTGTTGTTGCTATACTTCAAATAGTAGAAATGCCTTGTTTTGCAGTATCAAAACAAGACTGCAATGTCACCTGCAGGATTTTAACTTCTTAAGTTACAAAGCAAAATGTTTAGTTATTGGTAGAGTTAGCTGCGCAAATAAAAATAGAACTATGTCCAAAAGATATAGAAAAGATAAAATCTTGTTTTTTAGGATGCAGTGCTAATCTTACCTTGGAGGGAGTCACTGACCTGGTGGACACAAGGTTGTAAGGTTCATTCTGTTCATTTTACTTCATGACTCCTATCTAGACGAGGAGTCAAACTGTTTAAATACATAGTATTTTTTTGTCTCCAGTGGCACTAACAATCTTTCCTATATGAAACCTTTATATATATTAAGCCTTTATATTCTGTCATTGTTCCTGTAAACAGTAATGCCATTAGTGCTTTCTAATAAAACCAGATTTAGAGCCAAAACTCTGTATTTAGGTAGTACCTTCACGCTTTTGTTTATTCTTATATTCATATAGTCCCTGCTGGCGTCTGACAGCAGTTTGAGATCTAGAGTGGTCATTTGTATAACGCTTCTGTGGGGGCGACCGTGGCTCAGGGGGTTGGGAAGCGAATCTGTAACCGGAAGGTCGCCGGTTTGATCCTCGGGCTCTCTGTCCTGGTCGTTGTGTCCTTGGGCAAGACACTTTACCCTACCGCCTACTGGTGTTGGCCAGAGGGACATATCGCGCCATCTGTCAGACTGCCCCAGGGCAAACTGACCACTCACTGTGGCTCGTGGCCAGTGAAGACCTTGGCCACTTGGAATGGCTGAGACAGGAAACGCTGGATCTTACGGGCACGAGCCACAGTGAGTTTATCCTCCTCAGACAACTCATCCATACCCAGGATGCAGGGGTAACAAACTCAGTTGGGGATACGTACATTGTCACAAACTGTCTGTGAAATCTTCTTCGGATCAGGTAAGAAATCCCATGTACTGACAGCACATTACTGGCATAAGTCAGTAGCTGAGTAGATGAATAGTGTTACATTTTCAGTACGTTTGGTGGACGCTTTAATATTTGTTAAAAAAAGGGTTAAGAAACTTCGAGTTAATGTACTTTGAACTCTGTTCCATATGACCCCAGCTTTGTTCTGCTGTCACATTGAGCAAAGAAGCGTCCAAGTCCCATCTTCCAGGTCAGCTGGATTCCACGTCAACTATTTCAACCAGTCAACAAATAAACTCCAAAAGTTTGTAGTCGTAAATTGGTCACATCTGTGAACATTTAGAGGCGGACTTTAAATGAAGTGCGTTTAGCTGCAAGTTTAATTAACTTTAGACGACCTAACATCGTCACTGAGTTTGTTTGTTTTTTATTTAAAATAATGAACAATGTTGGCCGTGGACTCTTCCTTCAAACTGAGCAGGTAGAGGGCAAAAAAAAAGTCTCTGTAAAGAGCGGTTAAAGAAATCAGCTCCCACAAATGCAAACTAACAGGAAAAGGCATAATCATAGGAATGTCTGAGCCTTACGCTTCATGTATAGAGGAGAGGAAGGCACTGATTTGATATGCTCCATAGTGCATTAAGAGAGGGAGGCTCCCTGGGAACACAACAGTTGCCTCCAGTCGCTTTATATTGTAAGCCACTACAATTATACGCTACACCGTACAATTACGAGTTTAATCAATGAAATGCATTTATTTTTTAACCACGTAATGTTTTATGATGTATTGTCACAGACATGCACTTCTGTAAACTGGTAACTGTGGCTGCAGATGGCCGCCCCTACCAGAGTCTGGTTTTGTTGGAGGTTTCTTCCTGTTAAAAGAGAGTTTTTTTTTTTTTTCTTCCCACTGCCAACAAGTATTTGCCTTTACAGTACAATGTAAAGCACCTTGGGGCAGCTCTTGTTGGAGCTATACTAAAAAATTGAATTGAACTGAATTGAATAGTTGTATGCTGAAATAAACAGCATTTACTTACCAGCATTTACAAACAAATGATTAATAATTAAAATGATGAATCTGCAGATGCAACATCTGGAACAAGACAGTGAAGCCTGGAACACTGGGAATTCTTTAAATAAGTTTAGTTTAGCTTAATTTAATGGGGGGACACAGACTTGTAGCATAAACCATTTTGAATCCATGTCACCTACTTTGGTTCAGCTCAAAGTAATCTTTAATAAGTTGAATACGTTTAATCATGATTATTAATATCATGTTATTAAGTACAACCAAGCCTAACTTTACAGTCGTCTTTTTTTGCCTCCTGTTAATAGCAAAAGTTCATTTAGATGTCAGTTATAATTAGCACATTTATTTTAGCTTTTCTCCCAATTTGAACTGTATGAGGTTCATACAGGGTGTACACCTGCACAGGCCTTGTTTGCAATGACTGACCTTAAGAACACCAACACATACACTGGAAGAACACCCAGTTCAAATTAAACACTAACTTGAGTTTGTTAGTCTGTCAGAGGACGTCGGACCCTCAGGCCACCCTCATCAAGTCTGTTCCTGATCGTTTGCTCAGATACAAAATGACCTCCAGCAGGCCACTGCTTAACCATGAATCCTGTTGCTCAGCACATGGATGCCTTCACTGTTAACTTTGGCCATGAGACTTGGGCTTGGGACTGTCGACGAAAAGAACACTGGCTTCTGTTATTAAGAAAAAAAGCCAAATCAAACATGCAGAGGTACCTTAAAGTTGGCCTTACACAACAGTGTTGTCACGTGGCTTACTCTGTTCACTTTGTTAAAACAGCCAGTAACGAGTAAACATACGTTCCTTTGTCCTTCCAGTCATGTACCTGTACCTTCTGGGCCTGGTGGTTCTCTACTACCTGTACCGTTGGATCAGAGAGCTCCCCAGGGTCTCTGACAAAAACAGCAAGTATGTGTACATCACAGGCTGCGACAGTGGCTTTGGGAATCTTCTGGCCCGGCATCTTGACAAGCAGGGCTTTCGAGTGATTGCCTCTTGTTTCACTGAGAAAGGAGAAGAGGATCTAAAGAAGTCCTGCTCCAGCAACCTGATCACAACTCATCTGGATGTTAGTTCTCAGGAAAGCATTGACAAAGTTGCGGCAATGATCAAGGATATGGTTGGGGCACGTGGTAAGTTTTATTTGGTGGAAATACCTGCACTTCATTTAAATAGCTGTTTCCCCACAGAGTTTGAGTGCTGTTTATGTTTGTGACCTCTGACTTTCAATAGCACCATTAAGACCAAGTAAGTCTATAGGATCTTCTTTTTCTTTATGCCAACTGGTAAAAAATAAATAAATGGTTGAAAATCACAGAGGTCTCACCAACTGTACATTTCCTGGTAGGACTGTGCCATATCATGTCTTCTGCAATAATACCTGTATACATTTTTAAGTGATATAAAAATGTATACAGGTATTATTGCAGAAGACATGTATACATTTTTAACTGATATAAAAATGTAATAGCCTGATATCACTCTAATAGCAATGCCACATGTTAACTTTCCTTAGTATGTGCACGTATGACGGAAGCCCAGGCACATGTGTCAGCAACAATTTGAATACCTAAAAGAGAGCTGCTTCAACAACCTCCAATAAAGTACTTTGCAAAATATGCAAAAAACTGTTCTTGCTTGAAGGTGGAAGCAACAAATATGTTTCAGCACTCAAGGCAGAAACAGATTATACCAAGTACAACCAGGGTATGAAGGAGGAGATGCCAGCAGCTATGTGCGACCCAAATGTAAATAAAGGACTCCACTGAGCATCACTGAAACTCTGCTAGTAACACTCCATATGACAGGAAGCGCAAATGGTGGATTATGTGGGTACATAGGACTAAACAACTAGTTAAAAAGCTTGTTCCAAGATCCAACATCCCAGTTAGAAAATTTTTATTTAATTCCTAATTTTATTATGTGACAATATTGTGCACATCCATTTGTGCAAAATCTCTAAAGTTAGAAATCTCCTGTCTCGGAGTGATGCTGAAAAACTAGTTCATGCATTTATTACTTCTAGGATGGACTACTGTAATTCATTATTATCAAGATGTCCTAAAAACTCCCTGAAAAGCCTCCAGTTAATCCAAAATGCTGCAGCAAGAGGACTCACAGGGACTAGAAATAGAGAGCATATTCCTCCTATATTCGCGTCTCTTCATTGGCTCCCTGTTAAATTCAGAACAAATTTAAAATCCTGCTGCTCAGATACAAGATTTCATTTAAGGTTTTTTCTCCAGTTTCATGACTGTTTACATTGTAGATTCTCACTGAAGGCATCAAAACTCTGAATGAACACGTGGAATTATGTAGTAAAGACAAAAGTGTGAAATAACTCAAAACATGTTTTAGTTGTTTGATTCTTCAAAATATCCACCCTTTGCTTTGATTACTCCTTTGCACACTCTTGGCATTCTCTCAATGAGCTTCATGAGGTCATCACCTGAAATGGTTTTCCAACAAGCTTGAAGGATTTCCCAGAGATGCTGAGCACTCATTGGCCCTTTTGTCTTCACTCTGCAGTCCATCTCATCCCACAGGATGCTGTGGTAGCCATGCTGATTCAGTGTGCTTTCAATTTTGAATAAATCCCCAAGTGTCAACAGTAAAGCATCACACCTACTCCTCCATGCTTTACAGTGAGAACTATGCATGTGTCTGCTACTGGAACTCTGTGTGGCATTTATTTGGGCTCTAATCTGAGGTGCTGTTAACTTGTGACTTCTGAGGCTGGTGACTCGGATGAATTTTTCCTCAGCAGCAGAGGTGACACTTGGTCTTCCTTTCCTGGGGCGGTCCTCGTGTGAGCCAGTTTCATCGTAGCCATGATGGTTTTTGCGACTGCACTTGGGGACACATTCAAAGTTTTTGCAATATTCTGTACTGACTGACCTTCAGTCCTTAAAGTAATGATGTACTTTCGTTTCTTTTTAATTAGCTGATTAGTTCTTGCCATAAAATGAATTCTAACGGTTGTCAAATAGGGCTGTCAGCAGTGTACCAACCTGACCAACACAACTGATGGTCCCAACCCCATTAAGAAAGCAAGAAATTTCACAAATGAACCCTGACAAGGCACACCTGTGAAGTGAAAACCATTTGAGGTGAATACATCATGAAGCTCATTGACAAAAGGCCAACGGTTTACTGTGATGTCAACCCTGAAAGTAGTAAAGGGTGGCTACTTTCAGGAATCTACAATATAAGACGTATTTAGAGTTATTTATTAATTTTCTCTTTGCTACATAATTCCATATATCTTGCTTCATATATTAGATGTCTTCAATATGTATCTACAATGAGAAATGGGGAAGTGATGGTAACAGGGTGCTGTGGGAATGCTACTATGAACTCCAGCTAGGTGAGTGGCTGCAGCAAGTCCCAGGAATAAAATCCCAGATCTCTGTCCAGAAGAGCACAGTCCTAAGATACTGCGCAGTACTCTCTGGGGTCCCTTTAGGGTCCAAATGTCCAAAGAAAAAAATTTAAAGACCTCCAGAAAGCCTGCAGAACTATTGCTCAACTATTAAAAAGAATGTCTGGCTCCTTGGAAGCATAATATGGTCATCCCAGGCAGCCAGTCAGAAGAAAGCTAATGATAGGAGGGTCTTATAGTAGGAGGAGACTGAGTTTGCTTTTACAAACATACAGATAAGAACCAGTATGAGATAAGCAGGGTTTATTCTAAACTCTGTCATGCAGCCTGACTGTAGTAGAGTTTAGGGATAAAAATATGGACCTGGACTTGAGCAGAATAATTTCGCTTTGAGTTATTTTTCCCATTTGAATGTCGATCAACTACTGTTGCTAGTGCACATAAAACATTACTGGTCAAGAACAGATGAATTTCAGTAGACTGTATGTGCTCTTTTTCATTATTTTAGGCCTGTGGGCTGTAGTGAACAATGCCGGCATCTCCATTCCCAGTGCCCCATGTGACTGGCTGACCCTCAATGACTACAAACCCATGCTGGATGTGAACCTGAATGGGGTGATTGGTGTGACCCTAAGCGTCCTACCGCTCATAAAAAAGGCAAGGGGAAGGGTGGTGAACGTTGCCAGTGTGTTTGGAAGGATCAGTCCTGTTGGGGGCCCATATACTGTCTCAAAGTACGGTGTTGAAGCATTCAATGACAGCCTCAGGTAAGGAGAACTCATAAAATATTGGTATGATAATACAAAGATTTCCCGGGTTGATGAAGTGTCCTTCTTAGGTTAAATATGGCACCTTTTGGTGTGAAGGTCCTCTGCATTGAGCCAGGCTTCTTCAAGACAAATGTGACCAACAGTGCTATCCTGAGCAAAAACATTAAAATGATCTGGGATAAACTTCCACAGGAAGTCCGAGATGATTATGGAACGGCATACCTACAGAAAGGTATATGTGGATTACCACTTCTTCCATTTATTTTGGTTCCCAACTGATTATTTGTTCTTATTTCATTTATTTGCCCCTTTTAGCATTAACAACCTTAACTGACAAAGTTGCCAAAATGAGTGATGCAGACTTGATGAAAGTGGTCAGCTGCATGGAACATGCCGTGGCTGCTGTCCATCCTCGCACTCGCTACTCCCCAGGCTGGGACGCCAAGTTCTTCTGGCTGCCGCTATCCTACATGCCAACCTGCATCAGTGATTACATCCTGAACCTGGAAGCTATTCCCATCGCCAAGCAGATAGAATAACTTTGCATGTAATAAAGGCATTCTCTCTGTATGTACATCTCATGCATCAGTAAATTTAACTGATTTCAGAAAGGCTTTGTCTTTCAATCTGTTCTCATTACTTATCACATTACTTTCTCAGAAAGAAACCTTTGCACCTTTTTCACAAAGGCATTTTCAAGGCCATCTTATCTACAGCTAGTCTGAACAGATGAAAAGACCTGTGTCCATGAGATTATTGATAGGCATGTGGGAAAGGTTAAGAAAGACCAATAAAAAAAAAAAAAAAAAAGAGTCCAGTTCACACTTGGTTTCAAAGTACACAGCGAGCAGGATCGTGTTGTTGCTATACTTCAAATAGTAGAAATGCCTTGTTTTGCAGTATCAAAACAAGACTGCAATGTCACCTGCAGGATTTTAACTTCTTAAGTTACAAAGCAAAATGTTTAGTTATTGGTAGAGTTAGCTGCGCAAATAAAAATAGAACTATGTCCAAAAGATATAGAAAAGATAAAATCTTGTTTTTTAGGATGCAGTGCTAATCTTACCTTGGAGGGAGTCACTGACCTGGTGGACACAAGGTTGTAAGGTTCATTCTGTTCATTTTACTTCGTGACTCCTATCTAGACGAGGAGTCAAACTGTTTAAATACATAGTATTTTTTTGTCTCCAGTGGCACTAACAATCTTTCCTATATGAAACCTTTATATATATATTAAGCCTTTATATTCTGTCATTGTTCCTGTAAACAGTAATGCCATTAGTGCTTTCTAATAAAACCAGATTTAGAGCCAAAACTCTGTATTTAGGTAGTACCTTCACACTTTTGTTTATTCTTATATTCATATAGTCCCTGCTGGCGTCTGACAGCAGTTTGAGATCTAGAGTGGTCATTTGTATAACGCTTCTGTGAAAAGCTTGAAACACTGAAATAAAATTATTTCTGAAACATCACGTTTTAAATATTTAGTTTTAGTCTGTCAAACTGGCTGCATCTGTCAACACTGTTATGTCTGCATGACAGTCAACTGTCTTTAGAAAGGATTTGATTTCATACCAACTTTTTTTTTTTTTTTTTTACCCCCGATTCAAGCATTAAATAGGTTTTAGCCACAATAACCCCTTTTTTTTTTTAGGTTCAATAAAACTCTGCTGTACATGTTTTTGGAAAGCATGTACATTGGCGCATGTTGACTTAATTTGTACATATAAATGTACAATTTCAGATCGTCTTGACTACTTTGACCAAGTAAACAACTGCAGAATGACAGAATTGTTCAACTGTTTTATTTCAGCATGTGACAAGCTGCAGCACAGTTGATAGCTTAACATAGCAGCTCCAGAATGCCATCTTCTGGTCAAAGTAGACAAGGACAGCCATTTCTTTAACTCCTTTACCAGCAACAAGATTTTCCACTACAAGTATAACCATTGAGAAAATATGCAGTTAACGATGAGTTTTATGTAAAGACTGTTTTATTCCGTCTTTCACTGGAAACATTAAATAGAACTTTTTCAGGATGACAAGACAGGTACATTTGTATTTTGACATGTTTTACAAACCAAGTGCTCCTAACCACAGGGCCTCTCTGCTTCTACTCTTCTCTCTTCCCTTCAGTTAGGTTGTCTGGATGTTTATGAGTGCTCCTCAGCCAGTTTCTCAGCTTTCTGAACCACCTCCTCAATTGGACCGACCATGTAGAAGGCTTGCTCGGGCAGAGCATCATACTCACCTGAAATGAAATGAGAACAAAAAAGGCAATTAAATTATAAACAGAGCTGAGGAAGTTGAGGATCACAAGCCATAAAAAAAATTAAAACATAAATAAATTAAAAAAAAATAAAAATTAAAAAAAAAAAAAAAAATGGACAATTCAAACTTACCACCAAGGATGCTCTTGAAGCCCTTGATGGTTTCCTTGAGGGGCACCAGCTTGCCCAAGTGGCCAGTGAAGACCTCGGCCACTTGGAATGGCTGAGACAGGAAACGCTGGATCTTACGGGCACGAGCCACAGTGAGTTTATCCTCCTCAGACAACTCATCCATACCCAGGATGGCAATGATATCCTGTAGTGATTTGTAGTCCTACAGAAGAAGAAAGTAGCCTAGTTTGTTTGAAGCACTTACAGTTGTCATGTTAATTCTAATGGTACCAATAAAGCTGCAAACCTGAAGGATTTTCTGCACGCCACGAGCAACATCGTAGTGCTCGGCTCCGACAATGTTGGGGTCCATGATACGGGAAGTTGAGTCCAGGGGGTCGACAGCAGGGTAGATGCCCAGCTCAGCGATGGCACGGGACAACACGGTGGTGGCATCCAAGTGAGCGAAGGTGGTGGCGGGGGCAGGGTCAGTCAAATCGTCAGCAGGCACGTAAATGGCCTGGAAACACAGGACTTGTTAGCATTTTTGGAAGTCCTAGGTTACCCTTTAGGTTGCCAAGCAACATATAAAACTAGGATTTATTCCTTACTGTCAGTAAGATAGTTTCCAGCTTATGTCAAAGTAAATAGATTTTTGATTTCTAAAATGCAGACTCAGCACTCCTCAAACCTCACCTGCACAGATGTGATTGAACCCTTCTTGGTGGTGGTGATTCTCTCCTGCATGGTACCCATGTCAGTGGCCAGAGTGGGCTGGTAACCCACAGCAGAGGGAATACGACCCAGCAGAGCAGACACCTGAGAGAGAAGGTGAAGTCATCAAGATTGCAGTTTGACAGAATCAGTGTATTTGAAGGAGGAAGAGGGGGAAACAAAATAACTTTTGAAATGAGAATCTTTACATTGGATGTGTGGTGTAGCTAGAGCAGTTGTAAATCTTTATTTTTAAGGAAAGCTTTGGTTTAAATTAAGTTGCACAGACCTCAGAGCCAGCCTGTGTGAAGCGGAAGATGTTGTCAATGAAGAGCAGCACATCCTGACCCTCCTGGTCACGGAAATATTCAGCCACAGTCAATCCAGTCAGAGCAACTCTGGCACGGGCACCGGGGGGCTCGTTCATCTGTCCGTACACCAGCGCCACCTAGCATGGACAAGAGTTTGGTTAAATCAGACATTTTGGAATGTGCTGTAATAAAAATGCATCTTTTTAAAGTTGCTTTCCACAGTCCTCACCTTGGAGGTGGTATCCTTCAGGTTGATCACACCAGACTCAATCATTTCATGGTACAAGTCATTCCCCTCACGGGTACGCTCTCCCACACCAGCAAACACAGAGTAACCACCATGGGCCTTGGCCACGTTGTTGATCAGCTCCATGATCAATACAGTCTTGCCTACACCGGCACCACCGAACAGACCTGTCAAGTCGAGAAAACCAAGTTAGTTTATCACGCATCAAAGTCAAGGCTGAGAAAACGTGCATGTTTGGGCTCATACCGATCTTTCCTCCCTTGGCATAGGGAGCCAGCAGGTCCACAACCTTAATGCCAGTAACCAGAATCTCCTGTTCCACACTCATGTCAGTGAATTCAGGAGCCTCTGCATGGATAGGTGCAGTCCTGGGAAGAAGGGGAAAAAAAGTAGATTAATGTAATCACTGAACACACCAGTTAACATTTAAAAGCACAGCATCTATATATGTCCTATCATAACAGGTTTTATTATTGCTTCAGACTGTGCATGTTTAAACCTCATACAAAAAACTGCAGGATATTTTCAAAGTGTACTTACTGTTTGGTGGAGATGGGACCCCTCTCATCAATAGGCTCCCCGATGACATTCATAATCCTGCCCAGGGTCTCGGGACCCACTGGAATTCTGATGGGGGCACCAGTGTCCAGAACCTTCTGTCCACGGACCAGACCCTCAGTACCATCCATAGCAATGGTACGCACTGTGTTCTCCCCTAAAAACAGAAAGTGCTTTTGATGTGTCTGTTTAACCTAAGAAAGAGTTGCTAGTGGTATTGTAGCTAGGTAGGTGAAGAGTATAATCCAGCTGGCTCACCAAGATGCTGTGCCACCTCCAGGACTAGCCTGGATTCACGGCCTGCCACCTCCAGGGCATTAAGAATGGGAGGGAGACCCTCATCGAACTGGACATCGACAACGGCACCAATGACAGCCACAATGCGTCCGTTGGCGGTGCTGGCAGCGGCGGCAGGTGCGACATAGTCCCTACCTGGAACATGAACCACTGAGTGTCATACAGATGTGCTGCAGCTGTGACCTTGTTATGCATTATGGCCGGAAGAAGCACCGAAAAGGGCTTCTATACTTGTGTGTGTCCGGCCGGTACATCTCAATGTCAAGTGGCTTATGCTAATCTGCGAATAAGTTTTTAAACTGGAAAGTGAAACAGCAGTACTAAGCAGAATTCAGTAAAATTTCAGTTTATTTTATTAAGTGCAAATAAGCGAGTTCTCCCACTAAATAGCGTCAGAGCCAACAGTGACAGATGAATGGATAGCGATTCCGAGCTAGAATTGCTAATGCTGCATACTTGGCCACAAACTCAGTGACACAACTTTGTTTTTCCCTTTATAGTTTTGTTATTTTGGCACTGTATTACCTCCACACGTATCACAAAAGTGAACCGTGTTACCGACTGTCTAACCCTGCTAATCTGCAACTACGAATGCTAACAGCAGTCTTCGACCGCCTCATGTCATTACAGAGGTCATTTCTAATAACACAAGAATAATACAGTCTGCTCATTTCACAATGCGAAGTAACCATGAAAAGATCTGTTTGCACACATGTGTATCCATTTAATGTTTTGGAAACACTCCGGCTGATTTAAAATGTACATTTTAATATTAAGGCCTGCTAAGCCACCGGCAGGCAAGCCAGCGTGTTGCTAGCACCAGCTAAGTTTAGCATGGTCCCTGCCCTCTTCTGACAGCCACGTAAATGCGTCTGTTCTTTAAACAATCTTCTTTCCAGAAACAACGAGCATGCAGGACTCACGTGAAAGGACAGCTGGGGATCCAACAAGAGCCTTCAAGGGCTGGACTCCAGGCTTCAGAGCCTGCAAAGCCCCGGTGCAGCAGCGTCCCACAGCTCCTAACATTGTCAAAATGGCTGAAGGTGGAAAGAGACAGAGGAACTTCAGGCTTTATAACGTATGACCGCTTAGACGAACTGCGCCTGCGCACAACGTAAAACACGCCACAACGACCATGCGTAGTAGTTAAGCACATGCAGTTGACATTGTGACCTCGATAGAGCTGGCTTATTTGAACCAAATGACCGCCCAAACGAAATGTTATAATCACAGTTATAATTCTTTGTTTTAGTTAATGTAGATGGTTTGGACTCTCAGTGGGGTAGCCAAATTAAATAAAAACCCTGATGAAACTCTAAATAACTAGTGTTATCCATGTAACCTATTTTTATTATAGGTCACTGACAGTGCCCTCATTAAAATGAGAAATAGTTGCCTCAGTTTGCCTCAAGACACTTCTACCGTGTTTACATTATAGCAACAGCCAGTAGACTTTACAGAACATTTTTATTGTACATGTAAATCGAAATTACCTTGCTAATGTTAAAGTTTCACAGCATAAATTGGAGAGTACTGTGCAATAATAGTAATAACAGTAATAGGGTTAGGGTTAATTCAACAATAATTGAATTGTGATTTTAGTTTTACTTAGATTTAGTTTGTTCCTGTCAAACCACTTTTTTAAATTTTGCACATTTATTGCCATTATCAATAAAATATTGAGGACAATTTTGTTGTCCAGAACTGCTTTTAACAATGCAATTTAAAATATCCCATATTCCCTTTATATTGTTCAATATTTTACTATAATACTAATTTTTTACATTCATTATTGATCATTTGTTTTCCATTTTGAAGGTGTGAATAAACTGTTCATCAGTGAAGTAGCAGCAGTTGTTGCTGAAAGTCATGTCCTTAAGAAACAGGAAAATAAACAGCAAAGACTTGACTTGCATCCTGAAAAATGCATCTGACCTTTCATTTAATCAATCCGCTGTTTCTGAAATGATCAGTGGATGTCACAAAGCCATTTAGCATGACCAGGATATACACTGCCAATGCCGTAAAAGCATACCTGGGTAGAAAAACGCACAGATGACTGTACACAGTGAGTGTCTACAGCCATCTGAGGCTCGGTCCTGTTTTGCGGCCATATTTCAGACAGTGGTTTTGAAAATCTTCTCAACTGATGGAATTATAAAAAGCAAAATCTAATGGGGCCGAGTACAGTAATTGAATCTGTAATGTGCCCTATAAATGCTAGAAATATGGTGTTTAACAAGATACTTACTATGGATGGCATTACATTGTCCTCCAGTAACACTTTGAGGAATCTTGGAATGTTGTTTTTGACCAGGATGCATCTCTCAATTTTTATATTAAAAAAATGTAGGACTTGCATTTGCACAGTATCTCTAAAATCACTAACATCCTGACTCAGAGTGATGCTGAAAAACTAGTTCATGCATTTATTAATTCTAGGGCAGACTGTTGTAGTGCATTATTATTAGGCTCTCCAAAAAACTCTCTGAAAAGTTTATCCAGAATGGTGCAGTGAGATTACTGACAGAGTCTAGTAAGAGAGATTCTATTTCTCCAACATTGGCCCCCTGTTACATACAGAATCTCATTTAAATTTCTTCTCTACGAATACAGGATCTTAAATAATCAGGGCCCATCAGATCTTAAAGACCTCATATTACTGTATCAGCCCATTATAGTGTTTAACCCTCCCTCAGAAAGCAGGATTACTTGTTGTTAGAGTATAAAGTAGATTGGGAAGCAGAAGCCCTCTTCTGTGGAACTAGCTCCCAACTTGGATTTGGGAGAAAAACACCCTCTCACCCTTTTAAGATTAGGCTTAAAACTTTCCTTTTTAGCAAAGCTTATAGTGAGGGCTGGATCGGATGACCTTGAATCCTTCTATAATAGGCCTAGGATGCTAGGGGCTTCCCATGATGCACCTTTTTCCACTCATTATCTGTTTATACACATATTTATTTCTGTCTCTCTGTAATTTGGTACTGTATAAATATAATTGAATTGTGTTTAATTTGATTCAGTTTGATTAAATTGTGATCCACCATGCCAAACTTGTCAGAGGATGAAACAAAGGTAGCGTTTCATCTGTGTTCGAATTGTACAATCTCTGTTTGTGCCTTATACAATTCAGACTGTTTGTTCGCCCATGTTTCAATGAATTGCTACATTTAATTCCCATTTTGCTAACAAAATATAAAGACATAACAGATGGCTCAAGGCATCTGCACGAGAGAGAGAGAGAGAGAGAGAGAGAAATATGGGAAATATTTTGTCACGGCGAGTGAGATGAGCAGGCACTTGTAAAGGTGTGATGGTGGTTTATTAAACACAAAATAAAAATGGACAAAAGGTGAACCGAACAAGGACTAAACTAGACTGGGAACAAACTGACTACAGAACCTGAACATGAATGAAAGCGAGCAGAAACACTTGGCGGTTGACAGCAGGGAAACACACAGATGAAGCAGGGTGGAATACACAGACAGACCAGCAACTACAATGACAGAGGACACGACTTAAATACACACAGAGAAACACAGGGGAATTACACACAGGTGGTGGACACAGCTGGGAATAATCAACAAGACGAGACAAAGGTAAAACTGAACACACTCACATGAGACGCAGACCTTCACAATAAAACAGGAAACGAGAACACTACACCAAGACGCAGACCTGACACTGAGACAGACAGACAGAATGACACATGGAACCTGAACTAAACTAAACGTGAGATACAACCGAGAACAAATCCTTAAACATGAATAAACAGAAACATAGAATTCTAATAATAATAATGATACTCATAGCGCCCAAAACCACAATAAACATTCAAAAATAAACTAATCAATCAAAACTCAAAATACTGGGTCGAAACTGACCCAGAACCGTGACATATTTTGAGTTAGTCTGCAGGATGAAACTGGGAAATTGTGAATTGTAATTCCACTAGATTTACAGTAGAGGGAGCTGCCGTACCAAAAGATATAGAATATGTGACTCATGCTCTTTCCTAGTGTAAGCACTGTTGTTTGGGGTTTTTAGTGTATGAATATGTATAGAAAAGTCTGTTGTCTTTGTTTTATTACACTTTGCCTTTTCAGCAGCACATAGTTAACACTTTAACAAGCAGGAATGTCTGTGTGCTAATCTTATGTTCTGTATAGAACCATTCTAATCTTAAGTATGCTTTGTAATCAGATGTGATGTCTGATTTTGACTTTTGGCAAAACTGCAGGTGAGTCCAGTCAGCATGAAATAATCAAGTTTAGTGTTTGCTGATGCACTCGTGGTATTCTATTAGTTTTTTAAACAATTTTTTTAAACACCTATAATTTGGGTTATTGCTTTAAGTGAAAAATTGGCATCCCTCCCCATGCCTGTAGATGACTATCTGACAACCAGCAGGCTCAGATAGAGCTCTACTAGTCTGAATTTGCCTGCAAAAACAGCACATGAGTTAAGCATCCTTTGCATGCCCCAAAGTAATGTCTGATGACTGATGACTGAGATTAGTTGCTAGGCTTTGTGGTTTGTGTTGCTGGATTGTTACAGGTAGAAGCTCGTTGAAAAAAACTATTTTAACAATTCTGCTGAAAAAGCTCCAATGTTGTTGGTGGAATAATACTGACGTCAGTTAGCAGCCTTTACTTAGTGTTAGACAGACTTTGAGTTTCTGTTACTGTAGCCACAGTGATCTGCTATATGAGTTCACAAGAGTGTGATACAAGAATCAACATGTTTATTCAAACAGTCAAATGCAGCAGAGGTCGATGTGGTTACCATTCAAGCACATAAGCTTAATGTGCTAATGTTAATCATTACGGAGTTATCTGTAGAATCTACTCTCTGTTTGAATCGACAAAAAGTAACCTTTGACCTTCTATGGGCACTATCTATGGGCAAACTGTATTTCCTATTTTTGATCATGAGATGATGGGAGCAGTTAGAATGCTCACAGTGGAAGTCGTGCTTGCATATGCAATTGACACCCCTTTCTCAACGAGAAGTTTGGGCTTGGGTGAGCCTGAGTGCTGAAGATATCTACCTATTCGGAATCATGGTAACAGGGTTCTGGCTGATCGGAGCTGGCTTGGCCCTGACTTATCGAAGAATTAAGAAAGCGGAACCGGCTTATTTTGTCAGTCGTTTTCAAATGTCTTGAACTTTAACATTTAACATGCTAGCTGAGGCCTGCAGAGTCTGAGATCTAGGTTTTGGATTTTTGCAGTTTCTGCAAACATTGCATGGTCTGACCTTGTGGTGAATTTGCTGGAACATTCAGTCCTGGAAAGACTGTGCGATTATGTTAGCATCCAGAATTCTGCTTTTATGGAAGTGCTCACACTTACTGATGATCAGTTAATCAGTTTCATTTGATTACCAGGACCTGGCTGCTGCTTTATCTCTCAGTTCCTGTAAAGGCATATTTAGGTCGATGTAGAACTGCAAAGAGTTCTGTGAAAACCTTTTACATGGCAACCAAAAGCCTGAGCTATTGACTCCACTGTGGTATAGCCCTCAGCTCTCCTTTACACCACACTGATGCGAGGGCTTGTTGGGACACATATGCGTGTTTTGTTGCTCCAAACAATCTTAAAAATATGTGATATGCATTGATGCGACAATCAAGAGCTTCGCATGTCATGCGTCTGTGGTGCTGTAACGATCTGTTTAAAGATCATGCATTATCTTGTAAAAGCAGTGATTAAACTAAAGTCACCGGAAAGATGTCTGGAGGGGTTATGGAATTTCAAAGAGCTAAGTGATTTCTTCCATAGTGTCATAAAAGAACGATCTGCCATACACGTCTTCTTCCAATGAAGCTATTTGCTCATTAAAATTCAATTCTGTGTCACTGCATAAAAATACCATGCCCTGCTCTTTATTGATGCCCTTTAGTGGTGTCTGCATGTGCTCAGAGCATCACAGTACACTTTCAGATAGGATCATCTTTATTAATTTATTATCATGCTCTCAATGAATGTCAGTTAATTGTTGTGAAATTTAGAGTCATGGTGGGTGTTGCGTTTAGAAAACCGTCAACAAATAAAAGTTCATAGATGGAAAATGCAACCCGTTTTTAATAATACAAAAAAGTGAGAAAACAGAGCTCAAAAAAGTGTCATGAGAGTTTTGTGGATTTGCAGCTGTTTGTTTAGTTTTACAGAAGATTTTCTACATTTTTTGGCCCTTCATTTTTATTAGACGTGTCATATTGAAATTCAGCGCTATGCTGCATCCTAGTTTTACCATATGATGCGTGTTATGGAACAAAAAAAGAGTCTGTGCAACAGACATTCCCTTGATTCATGTGAAATATCCAAAGCAGAAGCAGAAACGAAAAAAAGTAACTTCAAGAGTTTCTTGCTTTGCTTAATCAGCACTTGAAACTTGAAAGAAAGGGATTTAAGCAGCTTTATCTTTGAAAGAGAGCATTTTTTTGTGACCGCTTACCTTTACCTAAATTCAGTAACAAAGGAGGCAATAACAACACCAACTGGTTTTTTTTTCTTTCTTTCTTTTTCTTCTACTCAGGTGGTGCGAAGACCAAACCAGCAAAACTTTCGTGTACAGAAAATTTTTTATGGTTTACAGAAAACATTTTGATGCTGAGTAGAATATAAATCAATCAATTTGATTGATTGATTGATTGATTGATAAACAACACCAGAATGCAATTATTTACTAATTTTTTAACAATTTTAAATTGCAAGATGCACAGTGTGCTTTGAGGTAGGAGCCAAAAAGGGTGTAGTTTGTGTGTGTGAGCACCCGTGTGTACACCTGTGAGCATGAGCGCACTTGTATTTAAAAGGTTCCTTCATGTAATGATCTGCTAGAAGGTGTGGGTGGGGGCATAGCCCCATCCTCCAGGGCATGAAGCAGGTATGGAGGAGATCAAAACTCCAGACATCCAGAGGTCCTCAGAACACAAGAGACCAAGGAAGACCAACAGAGGGGCAGCCGCGCCACTGTCCCAGAAAGAGCTGAGGAGAGTCCCAGATGAGGGCTCACTCAGCAGCCAGGGGGGGTTTCAGAGACGTGCACATGAGCTCCGCCGGCAGCCAGCCGTGCCTGAGTGACCGAGGGCACCCCACCCCCGAAGTGGCCCGAGCGAGCCCCAGGCTCCAGGCCCCGACAAGCAGCCACCAAGGAGTGAGCCGGTGTGTACCTGGGCGCCCATCCCCGGACACAAAGACCCACCAACGCACCAATGTCTGAGGGCGTCTGCCACTGGTAGGGGAAGTGGTGGGGGAGATAGGCCTCCATACCTTGGAGGGCCTGAGATGTCCCCAGAGAGGTGGCGTCTGATACCTCGGTGGACACAGACAAACAGGCACACACAGATACAAACATCCATTCCCACCCTCATGCTCTCATATGCAATTACTCAACACTCACCCAAAGTGGACACAGACATAAAGAGACACTATACACACAATCACACTCCCCAAGCGTACTCTAAGCCCCGGGTCTAGGTACCCTTGCCTCTGGAGGGGGAAACTGCACCCAGACCCAGGTAGTGTTACCCTTTTCCCTGGGGTGGGGAGATGCAGACCGCCCCGACTCGGCAGCAGCAGGGAGGCCCCACTTTCCAGACCCCAATCAGATGGCCAACTCCTCCTCCTAGCCCCCCCGCTCCAACAGGCAGCAGAGAATGGGGGTGTGTGAAGACTCCAAACCTTCCTCCGCCCGCTCATATGTAGTGTTGATTCATGTGTGTTCTAAGGTGCATTTAAAACCCAGGACGGCATGGAGCTACCTGCCAGAGAGGTGGGGAGCGATGCCAGGGGTGAGGTGTACACCCTGATGGTACTTTGGATTCTGTGTAGCGTGCCCACCCCCAAGATCCTATATGTTTGTGCTATGAGAGTGCGAGTAATGTCTAAGTTGTGGGATAAAATTGAGGCACAGGCAGCCAGAACGGGACGGGGGGGGGGGGGACGGGGGGGGGGGGGGCTCCCCTGCACCCTGGTGACACACCTTTACCTCAAGGCCCTGCATGTGTGGGTGATTGTGGTGGAGTGGGAAGAGGGAGGAGGCTGGAGATGGGGAGGGAAGGAAGGGAGGAGCAAGTGACCCCTTCCTGGGGGCCAGCTCCCCTGCTGACCCCAGTAGGCACCCCCATACTCTGCAACCCGCCAGCGAAAGGGGGCCCAGGCCCATCTGGACCGGGGCCCAGTTCAGATCTCGCAAAACTTTTGCGAGATCCCAAGTTTTTTTGCGAGATCTCGAAAAGGTCCGTCTTAATTTTTTTTCCTTCCATGTCTCCTGCGGGGCTCCGTAAAAAAGAGCCGCCAGGTGCTAAAAAATAAACCTTAGACTCAAACGTTAGAACAGGCTTTTGCCCGCAGCACGCCGTGTAATAAATACTCACAAAGAAAACGGCGGCTGTTACAAAAGCAAGGCTAATCAAATAAGTTTTTAATTGAGATTTAAAAGATTGAATTGAATCAGACGCCCGAATAGCTAGGGGGAGGTTATTCCAGAGGTAGGGTGCGACAGCGGCGAATGCGCGGTCACCTCTGGTCTTGAGCCGAGAACTACAGTGGGGCAAAAAAGTATTTAGTCAGCCACCGATTGTGCAAGTTCCCCCACTTAAAATGATGACAGAGGTCAGTAATTTGCACCAGAGGTACACTTCAACTGTGAGAGACAGAATGTGAAAAAAAATCCATGAATTCACATGGTAGGATTTGTAAAGAATTTATTCGTAAATCAGGGTGGAAAATAAGTATTTGGTCACCTCAAACAAGGAAAATCTCTGGCTCTCACAGACCTGTAACGTCTTCTGTAAGAAGCTTTTCTGTCCCCCACTCGTTACCTGTATGAATGGCACCTGTTTGAACTCATCATCTGTATAAAAGACACCTGTCCACAGCCTCAAACAGTCAGACTCCAAACTCCGCCATGGCCAAGACCAAAGAGCTTTCGAAGGACACCAGGAAAAGTATTGTAGACCTGCACCAGACTGGGAAGAGTGAATCTACAATAGGCAAGCAGCTTGGTGTGAAAAAATCAACTGTGGGAGCAATCATCAGAAAATGGAAGACATACAAGACCACTGATAATCTCCCTCGATCTGGGGCTCCACGCAAGATCTCATCCCGTGGGGTCAAAATGATCATGAGAACGGTGAGCAAAGATCCCAGAACCACACGGGGGGACCTGGTGAATGACCTGCAGAGAGCTGGGACCAAAGTAACAAAGGTCACCATCAGTAACACACTACAACGGCAGGGAATCAAATCCCGCAGTGCCAGACGTGTTCCGCTGCTGAAGCCAGTGCATGTCCAGGCCCGTCTGAAGTTTGCCAGAGAGCACATGGATGATACAGCAGAGGATTGGGAGAATGTCATGTGGTCAGATGAAACCAAAGTAGAACGTTTTGGTATAAACTCAACTCGTCGTGTTTGGAGGAAGAAGAATACTGAGTTGCATCCCAAGAACACCACACCTACTGTGAAGCATGGGGGTGGAAACATCATGCTATGGGGCTGTTTTTCTGCCAAGGGGACAGGACGACTGATCCGCGTTAAGGGCAGAATGAATGGGGCCATGTATCGTGAGATTTTGAGCCAAAACCTCCTTCCATCAGTGAGAACTTTGAAGATGAAACGAGGCTGGGTCTTCCAACATGACAATGATCCAAAACACAGCGCCCGGGCAACAAAGGAGTGGCTCCGTAAGAAGCATTTGAAAGTCCTGGAGTGGCCTAGCCAGTCTCCAGACCTCAACCCCATAGAAAATCTGTGGCGGGAGTTGAAAGTCCGTGTTGCTCGGCGACAGCCCCAAAACATCACTGCTCTCGAGAAGATCTGCATGGAGGAATGGGCCAAAATACCAGCTACTGTGTGTGCAAACCTGGTAAAGACCTACAGTAAACGTTTGACCTCTGTTATTGCCAACAAAGGTTATGTTACAAAGTATTGAGTTGTATTTTTGTTATTGACCAAATACTTATTTTCCACCCTGATTTACGAATAAATTCTTTACAAATCCTACCATGTGGATTCATGGATTTTTTTTCACATTCTGTCTCTCACAGTTGAAGTGTACCTCTGGTGCAAATTACTGACCTCTGTCATCATTTTAAGTGGGGGAACTTGCACAATCGGTGGCTGACTAAATACTTTTTTGCCCCACTGTAGGTCGCACCAGGAGCATTTGGCCTGCTGATCTAAGCGCTCTCCCAGGGATATAAGAGCTGAGGAGACCCGTAAGAATTAAGAGGGGGGTTATTTTCTCTAGTCTATTTGAGAGAGCTTTGCAGATTATTTTAAGGTCTACATTTATAAGGGATATTGGACGATAGCTTGAGGGATATACAGGGTCTTTGCCTGGTTTTAGCAGGAGATTAATGTTTGCAGAATTCATATTTCATGGAAGTCTGCCCTTTTCTTTGATTTCCAACAACGTTCAGTAAAAAACTGGTGCTAGAATCGTCCAGAATTCTTTGTAGAATTCTGCAGGAAAGCCATCTGGACCCGAAGCCTTATTATTGGGCACACTTATCAGGGCTTCCTGGAGTTCACCTGGCGTCAGTGGTGAATCCAGTGCCATTGCTTGAGTGTCTAATAATTTTGGAAGAGTTGTTGTCCAAAAACTGATCAATTTCTTTTTTAGATGGGTTTATTTGTGGTCAATACAACGTTTTATAGAAATCCCTGAAAATGTTGTTTTTTTGTTTTGAACAAGATTCATCTGTGTTCCCAGATGAATCTTGAACAGCAGAATCTTGTTTTTTCTTTCTTTATTTTTAACTGGTTTGCTAGAAATTGACCGGATTTATTACCATGTTCATAATTTAGTAAGCGTAGTCTTTGTACTAAGAATTTTTATTTTTATTTTTATCAATTATCTCATTTAATTCTAGTTTTGTTTTGCCTATTTTGTTCATTGTTTCTTGATCTTGGTGAGACACGTAGGCTTCTTCTAGGGATTTGATGTTTTTTTCTAATTCCTGAATATTTTTGTTTTCTTCTTTCTTTTTATGTGATGAGAAAGAAATTATTTTACCTCTCATCACAGCTTTCCCTGCTTCCCATCTGCTTCCCATAGATGCTGAAGTTCCGGGAGTGTCTTTATAGTCTAAATATAGAGTCCATTCTTTTTAAAAATATTTAATAAAGTCTTCATCTTTGATAAACATGTGAGAAAAAAAGTACATTCCTTACTGTTGGGGTGAAGGGAGCGCCATGCATCACAAAGGCCAAAGTCGCTCATATACTGTTTGATTATATTTGGACTGCCAATTACGCTGAGTTCCTGCTATATTGAGCCTATCCATTTCTTCATTTAGTCCAAGTGTTATTCCAGTTTCTGAGTTATGGGAGTCTGGTTCAAGTTATATGGTTAAACCCTGGGAATACAAAACTCCTCTGATCCAGTACTGCACAGATATTATAATATATTTCAGGAGCTATGAAACTTTTCTTTGGAACTGAAAAGGATTCATGTGGGTCCAAATTAGACCTACTGGTTCTGAACAATATAAATAAATGAATATTGAAAATTCCATCCAGATGTACTCTCAGAAATATATTACACTAGTATTTACCTGTAGACACTACATTGGTCTGTAAATATTCTTATTAGTTTACTTAGTTCGGAGTATTGTAAATGTCAGGAAATCAAGTCAAAGGAAAAACAGATAACTGCTCTGGGTGTTTTCATAGGTGGGTTCTGGTAACTTCTTTTGCACGGTGTGTTACCTTAAGAGTACGGAGCCCCGCAGGGGACATGGGAGAAAAAAAAAATTAAGACGGACTTTTGCGAGATCTCGCAAAACAAACTCGGGATCTCGCAAAACTTTTGCAAGATCTCACAAAACAAACTCGGGATCTCGTAGGCCACCAGCTCGAAGCCAACCGGGAGGTCGAGGCACGATGTGCCGGGAAGGCGGTGTTCCTCCTGGCTGTAGTAGGTCTCGACTTCCCGTTAGCTTCGAGCTAGTGGATGTCAGATCTCCGAAAACGTCGGAGCACTTTTGCAAATATGTGATGTCTTGTAAACCGAACAGGTATCTGACGTTTACACAACTACATTCACGCCTGAAAATATCTTAAAAGTGTATTTTGTGACCCAGAAAGAATAATATTACAACTAAGTAGCTGCCGCCATCGTTGGAATTCAACTTTTCAACTCCCGAGTTTGTTTTGCAAGATCTCGCAACGGGGCTGCTTGCACTGGTTAACCTACAGAAAATGACCATGGAGTGATTGTTCCCTTGGCTTGATGGAGACTTCAAGCTTTATTTCTTTTACTCTTACTATTCCTTTTAGCCACAAATAGATTCTAAAAATCCAATATACATTAGCGGTATATTCAGACAGAAAAAACAATGAGCTAAATGTTTACCTCTGTTAATGGTGGGGTCCAAAATCTGAGCTAAAAGGCTGGACTTACAATTATCAGGTAAACACAAATATGAATAAATATTAAAATAATATTAAAATAAATACTACTGGCTTAGATGGAAGGCTAATAACATGTACAGCAGGGGGTCAATGGGACATTTTTAGATGAGCTTCTGTCATACATCTATAAACTGCAATGAGTTCACAGTGGCTCCAAGAGGCAAAATAGTTACCTGAAATAGCTAACCTGGACTTCAATGGTCCAGTCATATTGACAGTTAGATAATAGAGTAACACCAGTGGAGAGGCTACAGCTCAGGAGGTAGAGCAGGTCAACTACCAATCAGAAGGGTGGTGGTTTAAGCTCTGGGTACTCGAATCTGGATGACCAAGTATCCTTGGGCAAGGATAACACAAAAAAGCACTTAGGTGTATAAAAAGTGCTTGGATGAGTGAGGCATCTTGTATATTGAAAAACTAGATAGATTGCCCATTTTCTCACCAGACATATTATAATATCGTTATCTTTATGTCCTAAATTGCCCTACTGCCACAAAACACACTGAAAACACGGATAAATACTCACTTGGAACCCAACCAGCAATTACAAAAAAATGAGCTTAGAGGGAAAGGTTACTGGTTGCTCGATCATGTCTTTCTAGAATGTCTGTAACTGCCTCTCTACCCCACCCACACTCTCACCCAAAGGGAGCGATCATCAGAAAAAGGGCCGGACTTCTCTTCATTTAATGCAAGCTTGGGGATGGCTTGAATTTATGGGAGTCCCATGAGAGCCAGAATAAAGGTTTGGGGTTTTTCACTGCTGCTTCAGCTTCTGGTGTGACTATATGCTGCCTGCTGCATCTGGAGACTCTGCAACAACTTCTGCAACAGGCCAATAAACATGACGCACAGGACATGGAATCAAACTTACTCTGACTGAAGAAATTCTTATTTGTCCTATTTTAAACTTTTTCCTGAATTTCACTGCCAGGAGAGCTACGGAGTACAGGGCACAAGTTCTTAAGGAGTCAGCAACACTGCAAGGTATGCATGCTTGATGGCTGAGTCTTAAACATTTATGCTTGTTAAAGCTTGTTCTGTGAGTGTGTACAGGGTTTTGTGCGCAGTATTCAAATGCATCTCTTTTTTAATCGTTTTTCCTTTACCCCTGTTAGAGAAGTCATGGTCCCCTCCATGCACTGGCTCCTGCTGCTGTGGGGACTTCAGGGTCTGTTGGCACAGGACTATGAAGAAGGCGATGAAGAACCAGCGGTAACCCCTAAGAAGAAGAACAAAGTATATTCTTCAAACTTCATACCTCCAAATGGCAAATGTAAGTTTTTTGTTTCAAGAATTTCTAAGAAAACCAGAGTCTACTTTTTTTCTTTTCCACTAATACTCTAATTTGGAGGAAGTGGTGTGGAATTTGTTCAGGTAAGGAAACAGTACAGCTACAGGTGTAAAAAGTAGAACATGATATTCAACAAGGACATCGCTGCAGGATGCAATCCACCTGGATTGATCGTATCTCTGAGGCTTCTCAGAATCATCCATCTCCCTCGTGACCATTCAGTGCTCTGTTACCCAAACGTTTTATTCGCTCAGAGTCCTGTTTCCCCAGGCACATTCTCTCTGTGACATATTCCCGTGAAGATTAATGTGATTTATCCTCAGCCTGTATTAGATCTGTGACCTCCTTCCACCAAGGTTGGTGCAGCAAGTTGAGTTACTTTTATTTTCTTTTTAAAATGACATGTCACATTCACAAAGTCATCACACTGTTCTGGAAAAGCGATCAGCCTATAACAGTCAATAAACCTAATAAATCACCTTTCCCCCCTCTAGAGGACAGTCTGATAAAAATGTCACCCCTAGTAATGAAATTTGTTTGACTGTGATCAGTGGGGTCTTTGCATTTGGCTGGTATCATTAAAATGAAAATTTCCAGCCAACAAATACAGGAAAATTCATTGTATCCAGAGGTTTGCTGTGAAGCTTAACAGCTGTCCTGTAACAGTGAAATGCAACATGTGCTTTGTTTGCTAAATACTTACTTGGTCCTTTACGCTCTGCATTTTAAATGTTAAACATTAGTTGATATCACTCATTGGTTATATATATATAACATAATGTAATATGTTAAACATAATATAATATAATGCGATTCGATTCTGACCTGAGGCCCTTTGCTACGTGTCGTCTCTGCTCTCTTGTCTTGTTTTCTCCTGCCTCTTCACTAATAGCTTCATTAATATTTAAAAGCTGAGAGATTTCAGTTTAAGGCAGCTGATATTTTTGCTATTGCATGTTTCATAAAGCCTAACTCCTCTCTTTGCAGCGCTTGTTGATGAGGACTGCAGTTTGGAGATAGCTTTTCTTATCGATAGCTCAGAGAGTGCCAAGGACAACCATGCCCAGGAAAAGCGCTTTGCCTTAGACTTGATGGACCGGCTGCAGGGCCTGCGGCTGCAGACTGGACGGGGGTTGAGTTCCCGTGCAGCCCTCCTTCAGTACAGCAGTCACGTCATCATAGAGCAGACTTTCAAACAGTGGCGAGGCACAGAAGACTTTAAGGCCCGAATTTCTCCAATTGTGTATATTGGCCACGGCACCTACACCACCTATGCCATCACTAACTTGACCCGCATCTACTCAGAAGAGTCAGATACCAGCAGCGTAAAGGTGGCCATTCTGCTCTTTGATGGCATCTCTCACCCAAGGAACCCAGACATATTTTCAGCTGTGGCTGATGCCAAGAACCAGGGTGTCCGTTTCTTTGCCATAGGAATCACGCCTGAAGCCAACGAGCTGGCTAATAAAGCACAGCTGCAGCTAATTGCTAACTCTCCAGCTTCCCGCTACCTTCACAACCTGCAGGACAGAAACGTTGCGGAAAAAGTTATTAAAGAAATTGTGAGTAAAAACAACATTTAGTTTTTGCTTGTTTTGGATTGTATGCTACAGACTGGCTTATTAGCTTTTTATGGTACACTGCAATAAAAAAAAATATTTGCCCCCTTTCTTGATTTTTTAGTCTTTGGCATTTGTCACACTTACATGTTTCAGATAATCAAACAAATTTCAATATTAAAAAAGATAACCAGAGTAAACACAAAATGATGATTTAAGTTATTAAGCTGTAATGCTGCCCAAGCCTTCCTATGAGACAAGCCTTTATGTGTTTTTCTGGCTTGGACTTTTCCCACGGATGCCATTTTTGTCCAGGCTTATTCTTCCTGTTGAACCCTGACCTTAACTGAGGAAAGTGAAGATTGCATTTCTTAAGTTTCTTGAAGACGTTTCACCTCTCATCCGAGAAGCTTCTTGAGTTCGTAGAGAGTCCCAGATTTTAAGCCCTATGGGAGTGTCATGCACCCCCTACTGATCGTCTACCTAATCACACGAGCCAAGGTGTCAAAACGGGTGTGGGTCAGTGGGTTCACCTGAAACCTTGGCTTGGATTGTGACCCACACCATTTTCACACCTTGGCTCGTGTGATAAGGTAGAGGATCAATAGGGGGTCCATGACCCTCCTTAGACTTCGATGACCTTGATGACTGAGAACCTTTACAGACATTTAGATGTTGTTCTGGGTTCTTTTGTGACCTGTTGTATTAGTTATTGAGGCACTTTTGGACCACTGTTTCTAGTTTTCTCCATTTGTGAATAATTCTTCATGTGGGTCAGTAGAGTCCAAAGTTTTTCCAGACTCTGTTCTTGACATTGTTTTTCAACAGTTTTTTTTTGTTGTTGTTTTTTTTAAAGAAAGAGTCATGATGTGTTAGTTTCTGAGATCATTTAGCAAACAGGTTTGTCAAACAGGTTCTTTTTAAGTGATTTCAGGATTTATCGAGTATGGCATTAATCAAGCCTGGGCATGCCTAGTGAAAATGAACTAAGCTTTGGATCCCCCCCCCCTCCCCCCTTAAATAATCATTAAAGAACCACATTTTGTATTTATTCATGTTGCTTTTTCTCATGCTAAAATGTGTTTAACCTGATGCAAAATTTCATTTTTTGCTTTTTGGGGGTTTGACAAATACGCACTAACGCTAAGAAATCATGCAGGGTGCAATTAATTTTTCATGGCACAAAAATATAAATTGCCCAATTATAGTTTTCTAAATACATTTTCATTTAAGCACCTTGGAAGAAAAGCCTACGCTCATGCATGTTCAGACTTACAAGTTATCATTCTGAACTGGCTAGAAACCATATACCTACGGCTCTTACACTGCTTGTGAAATTGCATGTATGTTTGATATTTGCCTGTTTCCAGAGGGGAAAAGAATTATGACAGATAAAATCTTCAAAAAGCCATTATGCAGACAGATGCTTTCCAAATCAAAAGTCTTTAGTATCTCAAGGCACTGAATAAGCACTTCCACTGCTGCTGCCATTGTTACCACCCACTGCTTTGATTTCTTGCCTTATTGCATCCCCTATGTACACCTGCTACCGGCTGCCATGGTAATAGATCTGCTGTCATTAGCAATAAAACTCTGTAGAGAAACGTGATGAAACTAAGAAACATTTTATGTTGACTTAAGTTAGGTAAGTTAACTTTTATAAGTATTTCTGCCAAGACAATTGCAGCATGTGTTGCTCTGAAACATTCTCCAGACATGCTTCCAGGCTACTGGCAGCAACATGTGCTTCACATTATAACTCTTTGTGGGAAAATTGGGTGCAGTAAATACAGCAACACAGCAAACCCATGCAAGCATGCTTCATCATTCAACAAGCCCCTCAAATGCCACTCAGGCTTCAAACTTAAGCTTTACTGTTGACACAGGTGGTACACATGACAAAGGAAAATCTTTATGGAAAACCTGCACCGAGGTTCCCAGAACACTGGATCTGACAGACTGAATTCTCATGGCATGCAACAGCCCAGCAGCATCTACACTCACGACTTTCATCTCATTGCCTTGTACAGTCAGCATCTGTATGTCATAATCATGTAGTCCTGTCCCAGCTGAGAACTTGTCTTTTATCTTTAGTTCCCATTGAACAGCAACACTCAGGTCCTCTAATAACAGACGTGTCTTTAGATGTGTGTTTTGAAGCCAGAATACTGAGAATATTGTCTTACCTTCAATTTTGAGCTACTCTGTTGAATTGTATATATGTAAAAAAAAAAAGAAGGTTACAACATCTTGATATTGTTCTGCTTCTTCCATCACAGACGGCTGTGGCTGATGAAGGGGTAAGTCTTGAGCCTCATGTTTTTCCAGACATATTTTGTTATATTTGCCCCTGTATGGTCCATCTCACTCTTCTTCTCTTGTTTTTTGAAGTGCCCCCTGCAGAGCAAATGTGCATGTGAGAAGGGTGAGAGGGGACCCAGTGGACCTGCTGTGAGTATGCCAACATCTATGGAGCAGAAAAGTGTCCAATAATCAATAATTACTAAATAAAGTATTTAATATGTAACTAGATAAATAAAATTGGGTAACATTGCCTTTTTTCTTATGTAACAACACAAGGAAAATAACTGCATTTTACATATAAATAAAAGATAAATATTTAATTTAATTTTACAGAGTTGCTCAAAACCAGGTGTGAGAGGTGTGACCTCTATAAAAACAAGGATCTTGAATGTTCACTAGTCTGTAGCATTCAGATATTTGTTAACACAAAGCAGGAGACTCATCATCAGTAACCTTAAAAAAATCAATCACTGTTCTGCATCAATCTGGAAAGAGTTATATGGCCATTTTCAAATAACTTGTAGTCCATCATTGTACAGTGAGCAAGATTATTGAGAGCAGAAAATATTCACAAATTCCCAAACTTCACCCAAATGTCAAATATTGCAGTGCTCAAAGAAATTACTAAAAAAAAAAGCCCAAGAGCTACTTTTCAGACTTTACAGACTTCAGTTAGCATGTTTAATTTTAAAGTTGTTGCCAGTACAGTTTAAAAATTGACTGAGCTATCAAAATTACATATACTGGCTCATATATATATATATATATACGTATATATTTGGCTGGATGTCCTTTAGTAAGTCAACTCTGCACCAGATGCTTCCTGTATCATTCTGATGGATATTTGACCAAACTTGTTTTCATAGGTCATTTAAATTGGTTGGTTTCCTGATAGAGACCCTGTTTTTAATCATAGTTTCAATATGGCTGAGGTCAGAGCTTTGAGATGCCCACTCCAAAAAGTTAATAGTTTGCTTTATCTTGCTTGTGTTATCTATTCAAAAACCAGTTTTGATGTGGGTTTGGGATCATTATCATGTTGGAACACCCAAATATGTCCACGTTTCAACTGTTTACCTGATGATTTTAGATGAAGTTAAAGAATTTGGAGTTGGTCCTCTTCATTATTTACTTTTTGTAATGTACCAGTATCGCTGGCAACAGAAAAGCCCCAGAGGCTAGAGGCTACTAGACAGTTGGTACAGTGTTCTAAGTTTTGAGCCTCACCCACCGAAAGCCTCCAAACATACCAGGGTTGGGGTTGTCACTCACTATAGAGCTCTGTTTAACAGAAGCAAATAACTGCAGCATTTGAATTCTAAATATCTTCTTCAGAGAAATACAATTTAGAAGAAGTTAAACAGTTTGAGTACACTGCTAAACAGCCTTTCTTCAGTTACATTTTTAGCTTTAGTCATTAGAAAATTGTATTTTCTGCTTTTCCAGATCAAAAAATAATAAATTAGAATGACATTTAAAAAACGCCACTATGTAAAAATTTCTGTAGTATAAAGTTATGAAATTATATTTAATAATTCATTTATCAATTTTCAATTGTTATCATTTATTTTACAGTCATAATCCATACTTTTCTACTGTGCTGAAAAGACAGTGACGCCAAAACTGGCTTGCTTGATAACAAGCACAGCACAGATAACAACTCCGTGTCTATGCCAAAAGACTACTTGCACATTTTTGGAGGGAGTTTAGTAAATCTTATGGTTTTAAACAACCCTGAAGCAGTTAGAGTACATTCCTCTAGCGATTTTTTTCAGAAATGATCTAAATGTACATGAGAAATCTGCTGAATCACGTCTGTTAAAGCAACCCGTGAACTTTGGATTGTGTGAGGACACATCTCAGCAGATACAATGTTACAATGAAAGACCTCCTTTGCCTGCCAAAGCCATGTCGTGACAAGAGGATATCTTTTATTGTGGCGAGAAGGTCAGCTTCAATTAGACACTGCAGTTTTTCTTTGATGTATTTTCACAGGATGAGAACAGCGTAATTACCCTCTCAAACCTAATGCTCCAAAACCAAAGCTGTGTCTATCTGCACACACTGACGGAAACACTGTATGAAGACAGACACACACAAGAAGGCGTATACTTACAATGTAAGAGCATGCATAGTTCACAACACAAAAACAGCAAAAACAACCAGACGGTTGTTCGTCTACGGACTTACACTCGCATGCAGACCACATCTCTTTTGTCTCATCTGCTCCCAGACTCAGCGGCTGTGATGAACTGGAAACATGTTTCTGTTAAACAAAAAGAGCTGTTATACTGTGCATTGCAGCACAGCAATAGGAAGAAGGAAGGCTATTTTATTGGCCTTCGCTTCCACTGACAGCTGTTCAACATGCTGAAGGGTCTCCTGCAAGAGATGGCATGGGCCAGACTTAAAGGTGTATTGCTAGGTAGTTACAGTAAAATACAGTTATTCACTATCTGTACTGGGAATAAAGTTAATTAAATAAGATTTAATATATTTATTTTATACAAAGTATTAACAAACAGAAATGTTACTCTGTCGATGATTATGTATCTTTAACCTTGCTACAATGTTTTTCTCTACAGGGCAAGAAGGGTCGTCCTGGAGAGGATGGAAGCCCTGGCCCAAAAGGACAAAAGGTGCAGACTTGTATTTATTTCACACAGTTAAAGCACATGCAAACAACGTGGCCTGCCTTTCCTTTTTAAACTAAAATTCCCTTTTTCACAGGGTGAGATTGGGCTCAGTGGACTTCCAGGTCGAATTGGAGCAGAGGTGAGCTTAAATCAAGTTGGTAAGGTCAAGGCTAAGTCAAGACTGACAAATTCAGTGTGAAAGCCTTAACATCGCTCTTCCATAAATCATTATTGTAGAATGAGAAGAATGAAGTATTTTTTTGTTAACTGTATTCCAGCGCTTTTCTCTTTGTCTTTATCCTCCTGACGTGATGTTTTGTACACACAGGGAAAACCAGGATACAAAGGGGAGAAGGTAATGTATAGATTCTAGTCTCTCTTTATGTCTATCTCTCTGTCTTCATGGTTACGCAAACTTCCCCATGCTTGTGGGAAACTACAGAATTATATCCTCCGTACATGATATAATACAGTAATACTGGAAATGTGATGCAGTTCAGTTTTGTTTCAGTTTTACAACTTTGTTCAACTATCTTTGATGCCAATCTTGTGTTTACATATTTCCCATTGTACAATGATAAAGTTATCCTTGGGCATTACACTCTGTGTCATAAATGTGTCACAGAAAAACCATGGGATACAAGTCCTAAATTATGCATAATGATGCTATACTAAAGAACTCACCTAACACTTTTTATTCTATCACAGGGAGAGAGGGGGGAGTGTGGCACACCTGGAATTAAGGGAGACAGAGTATGTTGCAATTTGAATGCTGTGAAACAAATCTTATATATGTGTTCAAATATTACAAAGTTGCTAAAGCACTGCTTGTGAATATGAAGCTTAACAAATGTCATTTATTACAGGGTCCTGAAGGACCAGTTGGACCAAGAGGAAATCGTGGACTTCAAGTAAATTTAAATTTTATTTCTCTTGGTATCAAATCACCTGTCAAAACATCCCACAATGCACTTAAGAATGATTAAAAAAAGAGGACAAATTTGTGTCATTAAATTGTATGATATTTTTTAAATAGTGACTGTTAGTGGCAGGTACACATCAACAGGTGTAGCCTATCCATACAGCCTTAGCATGTTGTTGTTCAGGTCAGTAGGACATCAGGACAGTATTTTTATTTCAAAGATGTCGGTCTATGTTATCCATAATTAATTTACATTAACTTAATGTACTACTTCTGTCTACTACTTACTTATATATAAGTGTGTCACTCACACACTCATTTAACTTTTAGGGCTTATCCGGCCCACCTGGTGATACTGGACCTGAAGGTGTGATGGGCAAAAAAGTAAGTACTCCTCTGTCTCAATGAAGCCAATTGCAGTGGTTGACATGTTTGAAGCTTCCATCTAAAATACTGATTGTATGTAGTGTAGTGTAGCCTCGGTTCACATAATGGGTAGAGATCACTGCATCAGAGAAAGCCTCCAGCAGTCTAGGACTATTGCACCATAACTAAAGGAGGATTCAGTGTGATCTGATCCAGCCCTGACTATAAGCTTTATCAAAAGCGTAGATGAGAGTACTTGAATGAAGAAGTTTGAATGGGTGGGTAAGTTGTATAAAATGCTTTGAGTTCTCAGAAAGAGTAGAAAAGCGCTATGTAAGAATCAGTCCATTTACCATTTACCTCACCTTATCCAGCCCTAACTAAGCTTGATTACAAAGGAAATTTTTAAGCCTTATTCTAAAGGTAAACAGGCTGTCTCGTGGGAGTTTGGCCCACAGAAGAGATGCTAGACTTAACGGGGAGCCAATGAAGGGAAACCAATATGGGAGAAATAGGCTCTCGCTTTCTTGTCCCTGTAAGTACTCTTACTGCAGCATTTAGGTTCAACTGAGGGCTTTTCAATGAATTGTTAGGATATTCTGATAGTCCAGCCTACATTCAATGTATTAACTTGTTTTTCAGGTGATTGGCTATTCAGAGTAAGTATCTGGTTAGTGTTGATGCAACCCCACTTTGATTAATACATCTCCAAATGGATACAGTAGATTTAAGTCATTTTAAGGTGGCTGGATTTAAAGTCACACAATTCATGTGAAATAAAGGGTTAATGTGTTTTATTTATTGCTTTTCTTTAAAAAAAATTTTTTTTCTTGTTACACACAAAAAATGTGTTGATTTTCTTACTCTTCCAGGTGTCCAATAAGTTAACCAGTAACTGACAGGTTTAGCCAGAAGGTAATAATTAATGTGAAGACAGAAAATTGACTAAAAGAAAAACAGTTTATAAGTAAGAGCAGAAAACAAATGTTTGAAAAACATGGCACAGGGAAATTAAAAGTTATGTTTAAAAAATGGGGAAATTACTTAAGAAAAAGAAATGAAATAAAACCGTTAGATGTCCCAATGAAAACACTGATGAGAGTAAAAATTCTCCAAAAAGCACCAGCATCACTGGTTGAGTTGAAGCTTAAGTCACCTGTGTAGGTAAACCTATACCCATGCAGGTGTACCTGTCAATTAAAGCAACCATAGATACACCTACAATATCATTTTAAGCTGTATCCAAATACTTAATTAAAGCAGTAGTACAGTTGAAGCCAAAATAGTTTTTGTGCCATACTCAAAATAAGGGGCAGCACGGTGGCACGGTGGTTAGCACTGTTGCCTCACAGCAAAAAGGTCCTGAGTTCAATCCACTATCAGTCTTTCTGTGTGGAGTTTGCATGTTCTTCCTGTGTTTGCGTGAGTACACTGGCTTCCTCCCACAGTCCAAAGACATGTAGTTTGTGGGGATAGGTTAATTGAAAAATCTAAATTACTTGTAGTTCTGAATGGCTCTCTGCGACAGACTGGCGACCTGTCCAGGGTGTACCCTGCCTCTTGCCCTACGACAGCTGGGAAAGGCTCCAGGGACCCTGAGAAGGATAAGCAGAAGCGAACGGATGGATGGATTCTAAATGAGGTTTTTAATGTTGTAACGTTGGACATTTTAACTGGTGAGTCTATCAGGACTCACTCACTTTCAGAGCCACCTTAAGTGGCTTTAGAGGAACTTTATTTTTGAGCAATCAAGCCAGTCCCTACTTTTGTTTGATTGTTGTGTAGAGAATAAAGCATTTTTTACATTTAAGATAGATGCATCTGATTGTGGCAGCCTTTTCACTCCACCTTCCACTGTGGCCCCTGTGGAAGGGCTAGAAGTTCATTTGATTTTCAACAAGGCTGCACTACATGTCTTTAGAACTTGTTCCGAGAGTACAAAAGTGAACTAAAGGAGACATAAATCAGACATTCCTTTATATGTGATGGAATTCTCTCTGAACCAGAGACTGGCCTTTCCCCTTGTCCAGCCCAAAATCATTCATCAAAGGTGACCCAAAATCTTAAAAACCAGATGTATATCTAAAGGATACACTTTTTTTTTAAGCTGGACACATAAAGTCCTTTGAAGTCTGCTTTGGGTTAAGTCTTACATAGCCGTATCAAAGGAGCCTCCAATAATTCTGGTACCTGTGGAGTAGTAGTAGTGAAACATGAAACGCTTTGCTGCCTATGGAAGAATGTGACATAAATAAAGTGTTTGATCGTCAGATGCAAAATATCACACGCACAACATTGACATTTAAAATGCAATTTGATTAACTTCATCCAGCGCCGGCATAAATAACATCACAAATGTCAAGTAGCTCTACTAACTGATAACACTGATTCAATGACTATACATTTGAACGCTTTTATTGTGAGTTATGATCCGTCCCTGCTGGAACATTGGAAAGCCCTCTGAAGTAGCTCATCTGTTATTACCTTGTCAGCTTATTTGTCTGTTTCCACTTTTTAAGCCCCCAGTCCCGTGTTATACCTGCCAATTCTGCCATAAGCACACACTCCCCCACCAAGTGTTCCCTCCTTAATTATTTTGGAAGAATGTTCATGTTGATAATCTGGCTGTCATCCTATATCACCTCAATGGCAGACTAATGTCTGGCATTAAACATTGTCCCAACTTGCTTGAAAGGGCAACAGAAGAAAAAAAATCTACTGGTATGCGCCTGCTAACATTTCTACAGCCTCTTCACGCCTTTTGCTCGCCCTCCTGTTGCACAGCAAAGCTGTGATTTATGACCTCTGCGTGAATAATTGCATTCTTTAACAATAAAGCTAAAGGAATGAAGGAACCCCGTAGTCCTAAATCCCCTTTAAAAACAGCTGAGAAGGAGAGGAAGCAGAACATGTATGTTTATGTGGGTGTGGGAAAGAAAGTCAGTCATTTCGGATTTTTTTTGCTGTTGTTTACAACTGTACGTGCAACTGTTTATGTGCCTTTGTATCCACAAGTCTGTCCCTGCTTGTTTTTATAGGGGGAAAGGGGACTTCCTGGGCCACCTGGAATCCAAGGGGAACAAGGGATTGGCCTTCCGGGACCCAAGGTAAAGTCTGCTACCCTATTCTTTTGGAAAATTAAGTTACAAAGGCATAATAATCCACTTGACTCTCACCCTGTATGAGCACTCCTCTCACTTTCTTGCAGGGTGATATTGGTTTCCAGGGGCAACCAGGGCCTCCAGGTCCTCTAGGAATTGGTGAGCCTGGACCACCGGTGAGATAAACTAGCAACTCACACTTCACATTAGCATTGTAGATGATGGCAATGTAATGTCAAAATGCCAAATGTACAATGTAATGGGTATGGAGTAATGATGTCTAGGGGGTACTTAAACTTCTGGATACATACATAAATAAATAAATAAAATGCGAGAAGATAGCATTTTTCGCTCTTGGTACCTTCTTCCAAGCAGCTGAAATAGTGAATGGTGAAACAACCTGAGTAACTATGGCAACTAGCTTGCTAAACTGGAAAAGTGCTGTTTTTGGACAAGGCAAAGGAGGCAGAAACAAGAGTAAACCTTGAAAGGTGTGAAGATTTGTCCAGTGGACATTAAATAAAGACCATTATGAGCATGTTTAGGAAGAAAAATACCTCTTAGACACATACAGCTTCAGCAGTGTATTAAATAGTTTAAAAAGTGATCTATTTCTGTATAAATGTGAATGATAGAATCGTTTGACATGTAAAGAAGCGACAGAAGAAAATATGGACAGCCATGCAGAGACATATTTTACCTGGAGAGACAATCTAACTTACATTAATTGTACCATTGAGATCAGTGTGACTAAAACTCAAAGCAAAGTGCTTGACAGCTGGGATATGCCTCTCTTTTTCCCTTGCAATGTTTTGCACCCTGCATAAGCATTGCAACTTTAGAACAATAATTGCTGAGGGAATAATGTATCTTTTGTGCAATATGTTGACCATTTTCTTATAGATTTTGTTACTTACTGTGTTTGTGGACAAATGCCTTCAGCCATACAGAATGCGGGCACGTGGTCAGGCGCTGATATGAGGAATACTTGATCTGGTAATATCAATCTGTCATGTTAATTTAATTACGGGAACCCAAAATCGTGATTGAGATTCAAATGTTATTAATTTTGGAGGCTAACATTGTGAGCTGGTTTTAAAAGTCTTATATTTCAGGGCTTTCTATATATATATATATATATATATATATATATATATATATATATCTGGATAGCGTAGTGGTTAAACTACACGCCTTTGGAACGGAGGATCGCAAGTTCGATTCCTGCCTGGGGGCGTCTGTATCCAGTAAGGGTCCTAAGGCTAGACCCCCTATGCTAAGCAAGCCTACCGCAGACATGAGCGAGACAGATAAATATGAAGGCATGCCGGCTCGGACGTTGCCCGGATCAACAAGGTCCGCGTCAGGTGTTGAGGAACCAGGGCACCCTGACGAAAAGTGGGCTACTGGAACAAGAAGGCATCGGTGGGCAAGGGACGAAAACAGGGTGTTGTTGGAATGCTACTACGCAAGTAACCCCGGCGGAAGGGGCTACATGAATAGGATGAGGGACCTATGGATTCTTCGATACCCAACATCCACAATGACGGCGAAACAACTAGTAGCTCAGTGTTCCAACATTCGAAAGAAGGGACTGCTCTCACAGCTAGAGATTGACGAGGTACAACACAAATGCTATGGCAAGGAGGAGTCAGGACGCCAGGTCAGGGGGGAGATATCATCACCCCCACCCGAGATTGGGTACATAGCCCCAAGTGTGATAGGAGAAGGATCGTTGAGTGCGAGAGGAACTGACCTGAAAAATAGGATCATGGCCAAGCTTGAAACCTGGATCCCCCGTAGCAGGTTACCAAGATTACGTGAAGTACCCTCAGAAGGTCTGCTAGATGATGTTAATGCAGCACTACGGGCAATACCTACAACCACGATTACCGACACTAACAAGCTGATCTACAATACGGCATCAGTGAGATGCTTGGCTACAAGTTGAACAGCCACAAGGGGCAGTACCCTCCATGGAGAAGGAGGCTAGAGGGCAAGATCAAAGTAGCACGGAGGGAGGTTAGCCAACTAACGGAGTTGCAGAAACGTGCGACAAATAAGGTGCCTAAGAAATACAGCAAGCTGTCCATACCTGAGGCCTTGGAAACTGCCAAGCAAAGACTCACAGCCTTGGCCAGCCGCTTGAGGAGGTACACCAGAGAGATAGAAGGCAGGAGAATAAACCAGCTGTGCTCCACAGAACCAGCAAAGGTGTACTCTCAGTGGCAAGGGAACAATAAGAGAACAGCACCACCAAGGCTGGAGACGGAGCAATACTGGAAGAGCATATGGGAGAAGGATGCAACCCATAACGGCAATGCTCAGTGGCTAGAGGATCTGAGGGCAGACCACAGCGACCTCCCTGAACAGGGTCCAGTAACCATCACAGTGGCAGATATCCAAGAAAGGGTCTCCAGTATGAAGAGTTGGACAGCACCAGGGCCTGACATGGTTCACGCCTACTGGCTGAAGAAGCTGACTGCACTCCACGAGCGTCTGGCAGCACAAATGAACCAGCTGCTAGTTAACGAGAGACACCCGGAATGGCTAACTGAAGGCCGGACGGTCCTGATCCCCAAGGACCCCAAGAAGGGACCGGTCCCCTCCAACTACCGACCAATAACCTGCCTCAGTACTACATGGAAGCTCCTGTCAGGCATCATATCGGTTAAGATGAACAGGCACATGGGTCAATACATGAGCAGGACACAGAAAGGAATTGGCAAGAATACCAGAGGCGCAAAACACCAGCTACTGGTAGACAGAACAATCAGCCGAGACTGCAAGACCAGACTGACCAACCTGTGCACTGCCTGGATTGATTACAAGAAGGCCTATGACTCAATGCCCCACAGCTGGATACTGGAATGCCTAGAATTGTACAAGATCAATGGGACCCTAAGAACCTTCATCAGGAACTCAATGGGGATGTGGCGTACAACACTAGAGGCCAACTCCAAGCCCATAGCACAAGTCACCATCAAGTGCGGGATCTACCAAGGAGATGCTCTGTCCCCACTGCTGTTCTGCATAGGCCTGAACCCCCTCAGTGAGATCATTAACAAGACTGGCTACGGATACCGACTACGGAACGGAGCAGTTGTCAGCCACCTCCTGTACATGGATGACATCAAGCTGTATGCCAAGAGTGAACGAGACATCGATTCACTGATCCACACTACCAGGCTATACAGCAATGACATTGGAATGTCGTTCGGACTGGAGAAGTGTAGTCGGATGGTATCAAAGAGAGGGAAGGTAGTCAGAACTGAGGGGATTGAACTACCAGAAGGCAACATTGCAGACATAGAGGACAGTTACAAGTACCTGGGGATCCCGCAGGCGAATGGGAACCATGAAGAGGCCGCTAGAAAAGCTGCAACCACCAAGTACCTGCAGAGAGTCAGGCAAGTCCTGAGGAGTCAGCTGAATGGTAAGAACAAGATCCGGGCCATCAACACGTACGCCCTGCCCGTGATCAGGTACCCTGCTGGGGTAATAGGCTGGCCAAAGGAGGAGATAGAAGCCACTGACATAAAGACAAGAAAGCTCCTTACCATGCATGGAGGGTTTCACCCCAAGTCCAGCACCCTGAGGCTGTACGCTAAGCGGAAGGAAGGGGGCCGGGGACTGGTGAGTGTCAGCACCACAGTCCAGGATGAGACAACGAACATCCAAGAATACATTGGGAAGATGGCCCCAACTGACCGAGTGCTCAGTGAATACCTCAGGCAGCAGAAACCCAAGAAAGAGGAGGGAGACGAGGAACCATCATGGAAGGACAGGCCCCTGCACGGTATGTACCACCGGCAGATAGAGGAGGTGGCTGATATCCAGAAATCCTACCAGTGGCTGGACAAAGCTGGACTGAAAGACAGCACAGAGGCACTAATCATGGCAGCACAAGAACAAGCTCTGAGCACAAGATCCATAGAGGCTGGGGTCTATCACACCAGGCAAGACCCCAGGTGCAGGCTGTGTAAAGATGCCCCAGAGACAATCCAGCACATAACAGCAGGGTGCAAGATGCTAGCAGGCAAGGCATACATGGAACGCCATAACCAAGTGGCCGGCATAGTGTACAGGAACATCTGTGCCGAGTATAACCTGGAAGTCCCGAGGTCAAAATGGGAGATGCCCCCAAGGGTGGTGGAGAATGACCGAGCTAAGATCCTGTGGGACTTCCAGATACAGACGGACAAAATGGTGGTGGCTAACCAACCGGACATAGTGGTGGTAGACAAACAGAAGAAGACGGCCGTAGTGATCGATGTAGCAGTTCCGAATGACAGCAATATCAGGAAGAAGGAACACGAGAAGCTGGAGAAATACCAAGGGCTCAGAGAAGAGCTCGAGAGGATGTGGAGGGTGAAGGTAACGGTGGTCCCCGTGGTAATCGGAGCACTAGGTGCGGTGACTCCCAAGATAGGCGAGTGGCTCCAGCAGATCCCGGGAACAACATCAGAGATCTCTGTCCAGAAGAGCGCAGTCCTGGGAACAGCTAAGATACTGCGCAGGACCCTCAAGCTCCCAGGCCTCTGGTAGAGGACCGGAGCTTGAAGGATAAAACCGCCCGCATGGGCGTGCTGGGTGTTTTTTTTTATATATATATATGGGCTTTTTTTTTTTTTTTGCCATCAACAGTTTTTATTAAATGTAACAAATACTCAGGAGGGCTAGCTACACATAATATCTAATTCAAGTTTTAAACTTCTGCCGCAGGTAAATGATGGCTAAATCTAAAATCAAAGTGCAACTTAAAAGTAATTTAAAAAATTTAAATATGAAAGAATAACAATAAAAATCAGAATTTTGATGTTTGGAGACACATGGAACACCAACCTCAGTCTCCTGTCTCTTGTCTGTCAGACATCCAATAAAACCTAATATATATGTGAGCCTTGCTGCTCTATAAACTACTACACCTGACTTTTAAAAAAGCTTTCTGGCAAAAGTCCCTGAAGGCAAACCTTCCCCTCTGTGAACCCCCCTCACTGTTTAAGGATCTATTGCTAATACCTTGGCCAGATGGAAACATTTGGCGGGGGTTAGATCCAGTTTGTCACCACACCTTAGACAAGAGACAAGTAAAGAAGCAACAGAACGAAATGTTGACATCCAAGCAGGGACATTACATTTTATCTTCAGAGACAACCTAGTTTTCATGTGAGACATCTTTTCAGTTTCCTTTGTTTTACTCAGGGACCTCAAGGACCACAGGGAGTCCAAGGAGAGAGAGGGCTGATAGGAGAAGGTCTGCCTGGACCAAAGGTGAGTTAGCGTTCATGCTTTTTAAGTCTGACCTTTTTCGTGTAAAAAACAGCCAGGGAAACTCTTTTAACCCCTTTGACCCTGTTTAAGGCATTCATACCTTTCATATCTACAAACTGACCTACACAAAGATCCATCTGGGCTCCAGATTCCAGAATGTAATGACAGGAAATTGATGATGTGTAGGATTACAAGACATGATAACTCAACACAAAAGTTCCATAAATTAACAGTGTGGTATGGCTCTCATTACCTCGTGCTGTGATCTAGTCCGTTGATCGTATCCAGCACAGGACATGAGAACATCTCCACATAAAGCATAAAAAAGTTTCAGAGATGGTTCAAGAAAAAAGCCAGGGCATCATGTCAGTGACTCACTGAGAGAGGAAATAAAGAGTCTTTTCGTATGTCTGTGTTTTCTCAAGGCCATCAGGCACACACATTCATATATGCACACTCAGTGTCTTTTAAGCACATGTGGATATATACGTTCTCTCATGTTGTTTTTGTTTTCCAAAGCAATTTCCACATGAGAGATATCTTTGACATTTTTGGGCCAAAAAAATTTTTCATTCAGTATTTGAGTGTGTCCTTATACTGTGCAGAAGACATACACAGCATGTTTTTGTGATGCTTTAATGTTTCCTATTGTTATTCTTAGTTTTCCCGTCCTTTTTCAGATTGCACAGCGTGTTTTTGTTTATGGGCTTCTGATTGGCCAACATTTCTGTATGTTTAGATTTATGCCTCCACCTGTTCTTTTGGCATGATTTTGAGTGACGTGTTATTTTGTGTTTTCATGCAGACAGAGACATTTTTGAAATGAAAGTGGAAAATTTAAGACAATTTGAAACATCCAGCAGAGTTATTTCATTCTTTTTAATGTTGAAAAATATTAAAATATTTATCAGACTCAGCCCTAAGATCATTTTAATTATCTCTCACAAAAGTTGTATTGATTCCCCAAGCAATTAAAAACAACATAGCTCAACATCAGTGTAATTGCAAAAATGTATTATTACTTTTGGAAGCGTTCCTTTGTAAAATGTTTGTGGTTTCTTTCAAATTACAGGTGTCAGATCTGTGCATTTGTCATGCAGCTCTGTTGTTTTGATAAATGCACACAGCTAAATTAAACATAGTTACTGTAAAAACTCTGTGACTTTGTTATAAGACTAACAGAGCAGTTTTGTATCACAGGAAGTGGAATTCAGGTGAAATTTTCAACTTTAGACTGCTTCAGACTACTATTTGATTTATCACTTGGCGACTTGCCTTGGTGATGGTATCAGCCATGCCCCCCCCCCCGACACACACACACACACACACACACACACACACACACAGGAGAAGGTGGATCCCCCACTGCTGAAGATTGGCCTCAAGGGTGCTTTTTCCCCACTTTTTTTAATGGCGTTCTTGTTCCAAAGCAGCATTCTTCACATGACAAGCCTCGACAGGCTCCAGATTCACAGGAGCTCTGCAGCTTTTTCCACATCATTAGCACCTCAGCTTGTGAGGGATCATAGAGTTACGACAGTAAATCTTTACTTCTTGAGGCTAACATGCAAGAGCGGCATGTTAATCAGTGTACTCCTCTATGCGACATTGTTTCTGTTGTCCTTGGATGTCCTTGGAAGACGCAGAAATATTTCCTTAAGGGAAATCGGATTTTTCTGCAGTCTATAAAGTGCAGGACATTATGCAGCATTTTTTTTTTTTCATTTTACTGACTGTCATCCTGTATTATCTTTCTAATCCCTCAGTGAATTTCTCCTCCTGCTTTTTCTCTTTGTGTAATACTTATATCTATCCTCTAGGCACGTTTTGATATACATGAAATACCACAATATTCCTATATACTATATAGTATGGCTACTTCTGCTTTCCGTAGAAGAAACAGAAACTGTGTGCAAGTTTGGATCTTTCAGGCCACTTCTGGTGAGCAAGTTACACTCTTCTATCAGTAACTGACATAAATCAAACTGAACATTTATAATAACAATAAGCATTTTGTTTTTGCTAAACCATCACAAGAAGCCATGAAACTAACTGAGAAACAGCTCGTAATGCACATTACTCCAATGGCAGCTTTTCAGTTACAAAGCCATCATTCTCTTTAAAGTCAGATTAAAAAGATGAAATAATTCATTGTGAATGAAAAGCATGCTGTAGTGGTTAACACATTTGCTTTACATATAAGACATCCCCAGTCTGACACTGAGGAGACATAAATCCAGCCTTGGGTGGGTGAGTGGGAGGGGTTATAAACCAGTGTATTCTTAGTGCAGGGCCCAGGCCTGTATGTTGTGTCAGGAAGGGCATCTGGTACAGAAACTGTGCCAAATCAAGTATGTGGATCCATCTGCTGTGGTGAAACCTCGGGGAATGAGGAAGCAGCTGAAAGATGATACATTGGTTAAACTAAAACTCCTGTTTGGCTTCAAAGTCGTGTAATGTTTTACACTGTGTGAGTTCTTTTGGAAAATAACATCTGTATTTTGACTAATATCTTATTATTCTAACTTTTATACTTATTTTTCTGCTCCTATTTTGGCATTATTTTCATACATCTTACTGATATTTCAAGAGTCAATTTGCAGTAACTTTTTTGTCCATCTTGGCAGGGAGAGCGAGGCTTGGAAGGGCCACGGGGACCCAGAGGACAGCCGGGTGCTGGAATCAAAGGAGACAAGGTGGAGTTTAAAGAGGCCTTAACTAAGGCGCCTGCTGAAAAGCCTTCACACAGCCATGAAGAGAAAGCCGGAGTCCTGTTGTGAAGAAGGCCATAAGTTGGCAGAGCCACGGATGAATGCATTCAGTGCAGTGTTATGTAGGAGGTCACAGTCCACAGATGATGAATCAAGGTCAAAGCATGGATAGTGTAGGAGGAGCGCAGTTTCACTGCTTGTGCTGATGAATGTGGAAAAGTTAGCCTGCAGTCAGGTACAGTCAGACATAGACATAAAGGTAAAGGTTTGTCTTTCAGGATGTGTTTGTAGAGCTTCACAGCCATCTGGCAGCATTTTAGCTCACAGACTTACAGACAAAGAAAGGCTGAGTTGATTTTTAGCTATGTAATTCTTTCTGCTACATGAAAAATCATTTCCCCCCCAAAAAAACTTTTTCGTTGTGATTTACACGGGTGTTCTCGACACCGATGTTGCTGACAGTTTTACCGTGGGCTTTGTAGTGAAGTTTATTGGAGGTAATCACAAAGTTTTCATGCAGTAATGACAAACACCGCCTGCAGGGTTCTCTGCATTACCATCATATATTTGTGATGTGATTATAGCATGTGACAGATAAAAGGAAGTGAGGCAAAAGGAGCAGATGTCATCAAGTGTGGCCTATATTATTAATTCATTAAAATGCAGCGCTATAGAATTGTATACAGATGGGTGTTTTCCACATATAATAAATCACATTTCAGTGTGAGGCACTGTCAACCTATTAACATTTACATGTTGTTATCTGAACTTGTAGGGGGATTTTGGGCCACCGGGTCTTCCAGGGCTTGTCGGTCCCCCAGGACTAGGCATACAGGGTGAGAAGGCAAGTGTTGGACTCATAATATGATTCCCACAGTGGCTCTAATACATTGATTTTTTCATGTTTTTATAATCACAGTGGGCTTATATTGATTTTTTTAAATAGTTTTTTTTAATTGTTACTGTCACCATCCATGTTTTGACTTGTTAATGTAAGGCAATAGTGATGAACTGACAATTATCAATAACATAATGAGGAAAATGTATTGTTTAAGTAAGATACCATATGCAATATGACAGAAGTTTGTAGTTTATCAATGATTCTCAATCCAAGCGAAGCCCTTTTTTAGTGCTAAGGAGCGTGCAAACATTCCTGCCTGTGCACTACTGGCTCTGTTGTGCTGGCTCCGGGTCCAATGTGTAACTGATGCTACCAACATTAACAGGACGCTTACAGCCTCTTATTGCGTGTTTGTCTGGGTTTCCGGTGTTCTGACAAAATGTCCTACTTTGTCAAAACATCTTACCGTAGCGTAAATTTATAGTCATGTCAATCAATCTGTGCTACCTTATCAGAATATACTGCCTTACGTGGTTTATGCCTCCATCGTACATATCTATAGGTAGGACGCTTTGATGGCCAAATCACACTTATCAAAACGTGCTTCCTGCTTGGATTTATACAGTAAATAAAATAACCAATGTCAAGGTTCTTAGAAATTAAACAACGTTATCACTCAATTAACAAGTATGTAGTGCAATATTACTTTCTTCGACATAACAACGGAGCGTGGTGTCCACTAACTGCAGGAGGACTAAAATTAATTGACAAGGTTTACACTGTATGCCAGTTTACAGAAGTTTAGAAGTACTAAATCAAGACTTGAAATATGACTTCAATTGAGACTCCAAATTGGAGTATTTTTGCACAAATGAACGCATGTTAGCTTGAAAAGTTAACAAATTGACAACAGCTTAAGGAAAACAAGTATCAACTGTAATAAACTGTCAGTAAAAACAAGTAGGAGAGCTTGATAGGTAGGGTGTTTTGTCAGAACACCGGCAATGCGCAGAATTACCAAAATTAGAGAGGGGATAACCTAACATATGAAACAGGAAAAAACTGCTGTGTAATCCATTTATTCCACCAAAGTAACTGTATTCTAATTATCATCTATTTAAGCGGTAACTGTAACAGAATACAGTTACTCATATTTTGTATTTTAAATACGTAACGCCTGTTCGTGTATTCTGTAACTCCCCAATACTGACCACAGTAAACAATAATTCTGCCAAGATCTTCATTGTAGCACGTTCATTGAGAACAGGTCAATCTGACATTAGCATTTAGCTTAAATCATGCCCGTGCCAAAATAGAACACCTTCAAGCTGCTAGCATCAGTACAGGGAGTGCAGAATTATTAGGCAAGTTGTATTTTTGAGGAATAATTTTATTATTGAACAACAACCATGTTCTCAATGAACCCAAAAAACTCATTAATATCAAAGCTGAATGTTTTTGGAAGTAGTTTTTAGTTTGTTTTTAGTTTTAGCTATTTTAGGGGGATATCTGTGTGTGCAGGTGACTATTATTGTGCATAATTATTAGGCAACTTAACAAAAAACAAATATATACCCATTTCAATTATTTATTTTTACCAGTGAAACCAATATAACATCTCCACATTCACAAATATACATTTCTGACATTCAAAAACAAAACAAAAACAAATCAGCGACCAATATAGCCACCTTTCTTTGCAAGGACACTCAAAAGCCTGCCATCCATGGATTCTGTCAGTGTTTTGATCTGTTCACCATCAACATTGCGTGCAGCAGCAACCACAGCCTCCCAGACACTGTTCAGAGAGGTGTACTGTTTTCCCTCCTTGTAAATCTCACATTTGATGATGGACCACAGGTTCTCAATGGGGTTCAGATCAGGTGAACAAGGAGGCCATGTCATTAGTTTTTCTTCTTTTATACCCTTTCTTGCCAGCCACGCTGTGGAGTACTTGGACGCGTGTGATGGAGCATTGTCCTGCATGAAAATCATGTTTTTCTTGAAGGATGCAGACTTCTTCCTGTACCACTGCTTGAAGAAGGTGTCTTCCAGAAACTGGCAGTAGGACTGGGAGTTGAGCTTGACTCCATCCTCAACCCGAAAAGGCCCCACAAGCTCATCTTTGATGATACCAGCCCAAACCAGTACTCCACCTCCACCTTGCTGGTGTCTGAGTCGGACTGGAGTTCTCTGCCCTTTACCAATCCAGCCACGGCCCATCCATCTGGCCCATCAAGACTCACTCTCATTTCATCAGTCCATAAAACCTTAGAAAAACCAGTCTTGAGATATTTCTTGGCCCAGTCTTGACGTTTCAGCTTGTGTGTCTCGTTCAGTGGTGGTCGTCTTTCAGCCTTTCTTACCTTGGCCATGTCTCTGAGTATTGCACACCTTGTGCTTTTGGGCACTCCAGTGATGTTGCAGCTCTGAAATATGGCCAAACTGGTGGCAAGTGGCATCTTGGCAGCTGCACGCTTGACTTTTCTCAGTTCATGGGCAGTTATTTTGCGCTTTGGTTTTTCCACACGCTTCTTGCGACCCTGTTGACTATTTTGAATGAAACGCTTGATTGTTCAATGATCACGCTTCAGAAGCTTTGCAATTTTGAGACTGCTGCATCCCTCTGCAAGATATCTCACTATTTTTGACTTTTCTGAGCCTGTCAAGTCCTTCTTTTGACCCATTTTGCCAAAGGAAAGGAAGTTGCCTAATAATTATGCACACCTAATATAGGGTGTTGATGTCATTAGACCACACCCCTTCTCATTACAGAGATGCACATCACCTAATATGCTTAATTGGGAGTAGGCTTTCGAGCCTATACAGCTTGGAGTAAGACAACATGCATGAAGAGGATGATGTGGACAAAATACTCATTTGCCTAATAATTCTGCACTCCCTGTATTTGTTTTTTGCAGACCTACTAATAAATAAATAAAGAAGCATCTGCTTTGAGCTACTTTTTCCCTATTCTTTGATAACAAATGACAGAAAATATGATTACATGGTGTTGCTTTATTAATACAAGCTTTTGATCAACAATCATAATTTAACCAACATGATGCAGAAGTGCATACAAATTCATGCTCTGACACAATAACCACAGCTAGTGGAAACTGTTGGCTGCTGACAGCTTAGCCAAAGAGTTTTTCACTGTCATCAAAACATCAGCTAATTGCTATCAGAACAGGTCTGGTTCCAGTTCACCATTCACTCACTTGTGGAAGAGAGGGAGACAGGTGTGCTCTCACACTGGGCTTTGTGTACAGCTGAAGTTATTTAAAGAAAAGGCTTCATAATAGGACTGAAAAAGTCTCCATTAATCACCTGATTATAGAAAATAATAAACCAGCCTACTGGAAGAAGAAAAACTTTTCATGCTAAACTGTTTTTAATTTTAATATGTGTTTAAACCAGAAACATATATTGCACTGAACCAATGAAATCATTTAAATTTTGTGTTAGAAGAAAAGTTTGCCTCCTTCTGATGTCCAAGAAAAAATTCTAATTACTCTGCCTTCAGCAAAAACACTCCCTGTTTACAGATTCCATTCAGGCTTCTTTTAATTACTGCATTTATTCATACCTGCAGGGCATAGAGGGTCCAAGGGGGCCACCGGGAAGCAGAGGTCCACCAGGAGAAGGCATGCCTGGGCCCAAGGTTTGTACATATGCTCAAAATCTTAGTGGTAATAACAAGGGGTCAGGATTTCTATGTGGAGGCCACAGAGTTTATAGTTGGAACTGGATCATATGACCCTGAAACGTCACATAGTTAAGTGGTATAATGCTTAGCAATAATGACTTAAACTGCAGGATCTGGCAAGCTGATTAATGATTTGATAGCCAAGCAAGCAAGGCTGATGCTTTTAGTCACATTTATCTCTATTGTACGTGTTCTGCTCTCAGCACTGAAGACAGAAATTAAAGGTTAACCTACAATTGGAGCGATACTGTATATCCACATAGATTATCAAGTGTACAACTGGGTGAGGATGTTAAATCAAAGTAAATTGAATGCTAAACTGACCAGGTACTCAGTCCGTCCTGTATTTTAAGCTGTTATGTAAACTTTCATTGCAAGTCTTCCTGGTGTCTCAGCATAAACGCTGGTGTGACCAGGCCTGTACAAAATAATGCCAGCAAGTATATTTTCTTAAAAAATACGTGGCTCTCTGGTAATAGTCCGCTTAGCAAATATTAACAATACTGGTGTAAGTGTTTTAGTAATTACGACAAGATGTGAAGATGTTATTGCCTAACACAGGGAGACCAAGGGTTTCCAGGTGAAATTGGTGCTCCAGGGGAGAGAGGGGCTGGAGACCCTGGAGCTAAGGTGAGTTGAAACCATTTGGTAAAAACCCACATCAGCAGCAGTTATCAGTATACATTATTTAAAGTATTAAACATTCCCTCCATAAACTCATACAGAGCCACCAATCTGTCCTCAGGGTGAACCAGGATCATCAGGAATGCCAGGTTTGCCTGGGCTTCCAGGGGAGGATGGAGCCCCTGGACAGAAGGTAGTTTGAAGATGTTTTAACCTGAGCAAACGCAAAATGCAGTTTTTAAATGATCATTTTATTTATTAAGGGAAAAAGCTATCCAAATCTATCTCGCTGTACATGGTAATTAAATTTTCTGTTGTATCAAAAAATCCCTTAAGTAAAACCTGTCTGATCAAGTGAAGTAGGCTAAAAGGTCTCAAGAACCAATGCAGCATCCCATGATATATAGAAATTTTCTAAAGATAGTTGACATCTATCAGTTTGGGAAGGATTATATATCCATTTCTAAGGCTTTAGGACTCAATCAAACCACATTGAGCTCCATTATGAACAATGGTGGTATGATTGTCTGGGGATTTGCTCTTTTAGGAGCTGGACAACTTGCCTTAATTGATGAAACCATGAATTCTGCTATCTGTGAGAAAATCCTGAAGAGAATGTCCAGCCATCAGTTCATATCCTGAAGCTCAAGCCCACTTGGCTTACTCTGAATCACTCAAAAACAACCAAATGAAGGTTTTGGGTTTTTGAAAAGTCTCCAATTAAAAAGTTTGTGCAAAGAGTGAGCCAAGATTCTTCTGCATTGATATGAAAGACTCTGAAGAACTGCAATTCAGCAACTGCCAGTTGCTGAATTGCAGTTCTTACTAACAAGGGTGTTACAACCAGGTTAGCAATATCTATTATTACATTTTGTTTGATGATGTAAAACATGTAAGTATGACAAATAGGCAAAACATTAAAAAAAACAAAAACAGGATGGGGCCAAATACTTGGATGCATGTGTGTCTTTAGGGCGAGCCCGGAGCTATTGGCCTAAGAGGGCCAGATGGCGCTCCTGGAATTGGTATCCAAGGTGAAAAGGTAAAAAAGTAATATTCCATATTTCATTTTCCTGCAAGTCAGTAAGTAAGTCAGACCAGTGAGTATATTCCTGATGTGACCTTCAAGGGTGACCAAGGCCAAAGAGGAATCAGAGGCTTGACTGGGCCGCCAGGCATTGCTGGACCCTCAGGACCAAAGGTGAGCAATCATTAGGCCATCATTAACATTTACCTGGAAAGAGATAATGAGAAAATATCCTCTGTATGTTTTTGGTCTTAACCAGTTTTCATACAATAAACTTTGTCAGGGAGAACCAGGAGCGCAAGGCAGGCTGGGTTTGCCTGGTCCTCCAGGACGCTTCATCACTGGACCCAAGGTATAAGATTCAGTTTTACTGAGCCATCAGTGTAAGACTGCGGAGATTCGTCATGTTTTCTTCACATTTTCACAAAATATGTGGTTATTATTTTAGGTTGTTCCAAGACTCTTTGTAGAAAGAAACATTGATTCTCCTGATGCACGTAAACTTGTTATTGGCATTATTGTTATTGTACTACATACATACTACATTATTGTAGAATCTCTGCTGTGATTTGGCACTATATAAATAAAACTGAATTGAATTGAATTAGTATGTTTTGTTCGTAGCATTAACCCATTATTAAACAATATTATCAGTGGTAGAAGTCTTTAATTTGCTTCTAAGTAGCAACAGCACAGTTGCACAATGTTCTACATTTTATATTGTATATACAGTGTCTATTAAAGTTAACCTTTTTATATTAGATGTACAACATCCATGTTGCACATCTATGTACAACCTTCTGTACTAAGGGGCAGCTTTGTTACTAAAAATGTGTTGTAGGGTGATCCTGGTCCAAATGGCCCTCCTGGTCCAGTTGGGGAGACTGGCTATGGACTTCCTGGTCCTAAGGTAAAACTGATATTATTATTCTCTGGTTGAAAAAGAAATACACATATAAATATGTATTGCATTTCTATTGGGTGCCTGCCTGTAGAAACAAGCATGAGTCAGATTTTCGAACAAACACATTTAAACATGTGCTGAGTGCGTCCAAATCTGGAAAAGAATCAATAATCAAACAAGTAATGAGGGGCAGATCAGGAAACACGTGTTTGTGCTTTCATCATCAAGGCCATTTACAGTCCATCTAGAAAGAACAGAGAATATGTCAAAAATTAGGATGGGAAGCACAGCTGTACATCCTGTCATGCTTTCCATACGCTAACATTTGCTGAAAATCTCAGCTAATAAAATGCTACAACCTGTTTTTATGTTTTGCTCAATACTTAACCCTCTCAGGCTCAAATTAAGTTTTTGTTGCTAATGCACAAAAGAATACCTGCAGTGGTACTTCTAAGTAAAAAAAACCTCATAAAATATGTATGTGGGGTAATCAGGTTGTTAGCTTTTACTTGTTGCAAATCTGCAACGCCTGCCTTGAGAGGGTTAATATAAGGGACCAAGCAAAGGAGCATATGTGTCCATTTATGTGCATATTCCACTTTAGTTTGTTTTGCAAGTCTGTAAATCTCTTTGTATCCTTTGTATGAATGAATTATTGATTCCTATGTATCTGCCTCCTGTAGGGTGACCGAGGAGATCGAGGCCCTCCAGGCCCATTTGGTCCCAAAGGAGACGGCTATCCTGGCCCCATGGTGAGGAGCTGATTTAGACAATGACATATGTCTCCTCATAAATCTGTACACCCATACCTTTCATCTGCATACTATATCTAGTCCTCCATCCATCTAGCATTTGCCTCTCTTGTACTGCCGCTCAGTTCCAACCCTCTATCAATCAGTGAGACATTTATAACCCAACTTTACAGTAGGTGGCCCTTACACTTATCCTGAGTATGTTTCCTTTAACTTAAACCAGAGGGAGATGAAATTAACATGACTTTCATTAAGGGCAGTAAGAATAAAGGTGGTGCCTTAAAAAAATAAGAAAAAAAATCACTTACTATATTTTACTTTCTCATTGAGGGTTGGATATGAAGATTGAAACCAAATGTTTGGTCTGTAAACCAGATGCTTAGCTTACCTTAGCATAAAGTCCGGGAACAATGAGAAGCCGCTAACCTGGTGCTGTCCAAAGGTAACAAAATCCCCCTGTGGTGCTAACTGTTCCAATTTTTACACATTAAATCCTGTTTTATTGCATTATTTTATAAAAGCCAGACAATTTCTTATTCAATTTCAAGTATTATACTCTGCTTGTTTCAGAGTACAATATTAACTTACTCTTCTTTCTGGAAATCCATACTTAAGTTAGCTTTTTGCTTTTTCAGGGTCCTCCTGGGCTGCCTGGACTTCCAGGAGAACCTGGGCCGGAGGGAGTGGGCGTTCCTGGACCGAAGGTGAGAATGTGGATCCATAAGATAGAACTTTCCAGCGTGCATTTCTTTCAAATGTCAGTGTAAAGTTGGGTCTTTGTTTAAAAAAAGTTGAGAATTATAGTAAGGTTACAGTAGGTTTCCACACTTTCCAGCAGACTTTGTGGTTTGTACAAAGGTCCCAGTATAGTGATGTGTTGGTAATTTGCAGGTCTACATAGTCATTTTAAAAATATGTCTACACACTAAAGCTATATGAAATCAATTCACTTCCATTTTCAAATCAATTTTATTTATATAGCACCAAATTACAACAACAGTTGATGTGCTTAAAATTGTAAGGTAATGACGAAACAGTACTGCAGAAAAACCCCAACATTAAGACAATACCCTATCAGCACACACTTGGCAACACTGGGAAGGAAAAAACATAGGAACTATGCTAAAGGACCAGCAACAGCACAAACATGAATAACAGAAGCCCACATTAACAGTTGTTGCTGTTTATGACGCTTCCCGCAGGTTCAGTATACAATTATAACATGTAGACATGCGGTCTGCAAAGCTCCTGGATCTGTCATACAGTATTGTGATGATAGTTAGTCACTGCTTATAAACATTATGGAATTCATTATTGGTTTGAATGCAAAATTCAATCAAAAATGTCCCATGTTTCAAAAATCTTGTAGGATGTAAACCTTATATGACATAGATGGTTCTTTCTGTGAGGTCAGAATTTAGAGCCAAAGCCATTGTCAAGTCCTGGTAAGATGAATTTCCAAGTTGTGTTTGAATCTGCACTGAAGATAAGTGAGATTATCTCACCATGGAAAGATTTGGTCTTTTGTTTAGGGAAGCTAATTAAGGGAAACACGATTTTAGTCAGTGCACGAGTTTGTTTGACAGATTGTAAATTGCTGTGCTGTCAGTGTTCATCTATCTTTGCTGTGCATTCATCTTTGCAGGGCGATATTGGATTTCGAGGGTTGCCTGGTTTACCAGGACTTCCAGGTGAAGGCCTCCCAGGACCTCTGGTAAATTTAAAACCTTTACATTTTTCAAATCTTTAACCTCTGCTGTTTTAAGCAACTCCCTTTTACCTGTTTTGTAATCAGAAATATTATAATATTATTCATTTTTATTTGGTTTTTTATTTGGTTTATGGGAACATGAGCCGAGGACAACATTCTAAGATGTTTACTTAAGAGGAGCCTTTTTCAAATTTCTCCTAAGTACTGCCAGATGGTTGTGACTGAGTTACATTCTCTGAAGAATAACAGGTTGAAAAAAAAAACACAGTGCATCGTCTTCTGTGCAAACATGCCCACAACTGGGCTGCTTGTTCATTTTTTGGTGGCATTTATCGTGATTTTTCCAACAGCACTGTGACACATGGGTGCAGGGTGTGAATCTCCACAGACATATGTGTCTGATGAGAAACACTTGGCCTAACAGGCCTTACTAAAAGAACACCCGGCACCCCGCATGTCCTCACATATCATATCCAGATTCCCCACAGGCTTCAGGCCACTGTCTGTGCAGGTCCGAGCTCTGTCAAAGTCATGCAGCAGTAGGCAGGTTTTAATTGAAGACGCAAATAATAGGAAAAAATGGGAAAGCAGAGCACACTGACACTTATCAGCTCTTGTCCGTGCTGAGAAAATGGTGATGTGAAACATTCACAACAACACTGGTAACCTTGAAGTTGCTGCTCTTTATTACAAGAATACAAAGTGTGTTTCATACTCTTATAGATAAAGTAAATTTTTTGTTGGGTTGAGTTATTAATTGCACATGTGATATATATAGCTGCTATTGCCTTTTCTCACATTATGAAGTCAACCCAAACAGGAAACGTATTACAGTCAAAATCTTTTGTGGGTCATGACATCAGATAATTTCTTGGATTAAGCTGTTTTCACAGATGCACTGCAGCCCAGAAATCGAGTTGTCATAGCAGCATACAGACAACAAAGCATTCAAAGTAGAGGAGTGTACAGATGTCACACATGCATGTGCAAGATTGAGTTGTGTATGTTTTCTAATCAAAATCAGTAATCTTATTTTACTTATTTTCTTTTTTTTAAGCCATTCAAGAAAAATTGAGGATATTTTGCCAACTTTAAGCTTTAATACTGAACACAGACAAGAGAAAACACATTACTGAATTCACTTTGGAGTTTGATGATAACTGGTAGCTGCACGTGACTTGAATTTGCTGTAGTCATGACTAGTTGACATTCAGTCATGACTACAGCAAAAGGCTTAAGTAATAGAGTATTGTTCCTGGCTTTTTTAATAACATTCCACCTGACAGGTGTCTCCCTGCCTACACCTCGCCACAGGTGGAGCCTGTATACTTATGTGAACAGCAAGTCAGCAGGTCTGCTGCCTTGACCCCAGTAACTGTGCCATTTGTATGGCTGCAACAAATATTTCTTTCATAAATTACAAATCTGCTTTTTTGTCACATTGTAGCTATTTTGTAACTGACCTTGAGCTGTAGTTATATAAGCAACATGTTTTGACTTGCAGGGTAACCCTGGGAGACCTGGTCCACCTGGGCCAACAGGTCCTCAAGGGCAAGGAGTTCAAGGGCCAAAGGTAGGCTGTAATTTATTGTCCTTGATAGACATTCACATATCTATAAAATATCAAGACATCCAGGGCTCTGTGTACTACCTAAACCTGTAAGTATCTATCACAAGCTGTAACACAACTGCCTTGTGTGTTTGATTCAGGGTGAACAGGGGGCCCAGGGTGTGGTAGGACCAAGAGGAATACCTGGAGAAGGCTTTCCTGGAGCTAAAGTCAGTTACTGTGTTACCCGGGACTGAATGTGGGGTTGTGAGCATTTATAATTCTTTGAGTGCTGATGTTTTGCAATGTGGTGTGCAACAGGGTGATCGAGGTTTGACAGGGGAGAGGGGGCTGAAGGGGATCAAAGGAGATGTAGGAGACCCTGGAACCCCAGGGCAACCTGTGAGTGACGCTAATGATTCCTTCATGTCTCACTTTGTTGTGTTCTGTTTTGTGATGGCTGGGGAGAGGGCTCCAACCCCTGAACCTGCTCCTATTCTGCTTGTTATCGCTACTGACATTTGTCTGCCCCATGAAACTGGAAGATTTGCAGAAACAGTGACACTTTGTGAATAAACGTTTTTTAATATTTTTGATCCTAGGGCCGACTCGGTGCCAAAGGTGAAGCTGGCCTCACTGTGAGTGTCATGTGTTCATATCTGTATCGTTTTACTTTTTGTGATTATCCATATGCTTATATTGTGTATTCATTGCAGAGAGAAGACGTCATTCGATTGATCAAAGAGATCTGTGGTAAAATATCTTTTGATAGCATAAATATTGTAGTAGATTTAATTTCTCAATGAAAGCCACTGTGTCATCTGATCTGTAAAGTGCTGGATCCAGTTCCACAGACTGGAACTCATCAATGTGACATTTCCGCCATGATCTCATATGTTGATGTGATGTGATTCTAGGATGTGGGATCAAGTGTAAGGAGAGGCCTATGGAGCTGGTGTTTGTCATTGACAGCTCAGAGAGTGTGGGGCCTGAGAACTTTGAAATCATCAAGGACTTTGTGAATGCATTAGTGGACCGGGTAACAGTGGGCCGAAACGCCACCAGGATTGGCCTGGTCCTGTACAGCCTTGAGGTGAGAACTGTATTCAACTTGGCCCGCTATGTCACCAAACAGGATGTCAAGAATGCAATCAGAAACATCCCATATATGGGAGAGGGCACCTACACTGGTACCGCCATCCGCAAGGCGACGCAGGAGGTCTTCCATAGTTCACGTTTGGGAGTAAGCAAAGTGGCCATCGTGATTACTGATGGGCAAACCGACAAGCGAGAACCAGTGAAGCTGGATATAGCTGTGCGAGAAGCACACGCTGCCAATATTGAGATGTTTGCCCTGGGGATCGTTAACACCTCAGACCCAACGCAGGCCGAATTCCTGAAAGAACTGAATCTAATCGCATCTGATCCAGACACGGAGCACATGTTCCTCATTGATGACTTCAACACCCTGCCAGGTAAGAGGCATTTTCTTTACTTACCCTTAATATGAGTCTTTGTTAATGAGTTGAGTTGCTTGCTGATTGTATTCTGATTATATTCCTATAGAACAGGAATGATGTCTTTGTAAAAAGCAACATAAATGTGATTTTCGGTGATTTATTACAGCTAACTGTAATAAAGCATTCTTCAGCAGCATCCTTCACAAAATGTGAAGAATTGACTGAAGTATTGTGATAATATCCCTAAGGAACTGAGACAAGAATTCTAAAATTAAAATAAAATAATATCCTCTGACAAATTAGTTGTATTCATTCAGCACAGCCAAAATAGCATGAAAAAACCCCCGTAATGGCACAAAATGTCCCCAGGATTACCTTAGGGATGTCGTATTGTGAGTTGCCTGGTGATTCCCGCCTGTAGTGAACCAATTTTTAAAAAATAGATTTTTCCATTTTTATACGGATCCATTTATATGTGAAGTGCTTGTGTGACTTGAAATCTACAATTTTTGTGTTATATTATTAAAAAATCATATCTTAACTTATATCTTATACAAGCTATTTTAGACACCTATTTAGCGCACGTTTATGTACCCTATAGTTACATTTACTTTTTTTTTTTTAACAATGCACCAAGTCTAACTACAGATATGCAAGTCACATATACTCATTATTATTTAATCTAGGCAGAATAACCTCATAGTGGTTTCAAATCTCATTAGCGTTCTGATCTTCCACTGTTAGTTGGTTAGTTTGTGGTTAGCCCTACTGTCTGTGGCAATCCATAATTTAGCATTCTATGTTGATGTGAGTGACAATTTGAAGAAATAATGGATTATGCATCTTCAATAACACTTCTGAAGAGCTTAACCTAAACCAGCCAGCTACTGTACTTTTGCACACTTAGCCAGTTCGGTTTCACTGTAGCTTTGCACGTTACTGGAGCAAAAGTAGGCATTATTATAATGAATGTAGTGTGTTCACGACCCGGAATCTGCTAATTAGCAGAAGGCAAAGCTTTATAAAGGCATGGGCGATAGGAATGTTTATTTCTCAAGCTTTATCTGTTACTGGCACTAAATGAAGTATATTAGTATTCCACCTCTGCATATGACCTGTATGTTTGTTTGTGCACAAAATTAATGCAAAGCCATCTGATAGTTAGAAATTTAACAGAAAAGAATTCCTAAAAAAATCTTTTAGGCTATGTCTGGCGAGCGAATAGTGACAAAACAGTAATTAGTTAAATCCTTTTTCCTAGTTCCTAACTTCTGTGTCTTTGTGTCACAGCCCTCGAATCCAAGCTGGTCAGCCAGTTCTGTGAAGATGAGAATGGAGCCCTAATATATAACAGAATAACTAATGGCTACAACGGCTATGGAAACAATGGTTATAATGGGAACAAAAATTTAATCAATGGAAAGTATGCTACTGGTGGCTATGGGTACAGGCCTGTGACCCAACCGGAAGTAGAGAATGGACGTCAGACTGGTATCAACACTGGTATCAGCACACACAGCCATGGAGGAATGATAGAGACCACCCAGCATGAGATTAAAGGATCCAACAAAGTACATGTATGAAAACAAGAATACATCTTTATATGTACATTACACACATTTATTATTCTAACAACTGGTTTCTGTTTTTTTCCTCAATAGGAAGGAGGGGTGCAGCGTGGGGACACATTTACCCACAGCACCTCAGACAAACATCTCTCTCCATCCAGGGAACACTCTTCATCGTCATCATCATCTTCATCCACAAGCATAAGTACAACATCCTCCGGTGTTTCTGTACAGTATGTACCTGTACCAAGGCCAGTTCTTCCCAAAGGTATATGAAGTCCAATACTCTGCTCTACTTTTCTATCTTTCTTATGAGCAAAATTATTTTTATTACAGAGATCCAAAATAAATAAATTCCCTCACTGCAAAGACATACCATGAGCAAAAATTCAGTTAGGACCTCAATATTTAAAAGACAATACACATACTATGTGTATCTGCCCTCACATACATATGAACTCGATTGATGTCCCATTCATAAACAATAGGGTTTAATATGACATTCAATTCAGTTTTATTTATACAAGGCCAAATCACAACAACAGTCGCCTCAAGGTAGACCCTACAATAATACATGCAGAGAAAAACCCAACAATCATATGATCCCCTATGAGCAAGTGGTTTGGCAACAGTGGGAAGGAAAAACTCCCTTTTAACAGGAAGAAGCCTCCAGCAGAAACAGGCTCAGGGAGGGGCGGCCAGATGCCACGACCGACTGGGGTGAGAGAAGGAAGACAGGATAAAAGACATTGGCCAAACCTTTGCAGCTGTTTCAACTCTTCTGGAAAGGTCCAATAAAGTGCGACTCTCAGTGTGACTGTGGCCCAAGGTGTTACAATCAATGCAGTATATTTACAAGGTTAAATAGAGCTAAAGGTTAGCAATAAGTTAGCTAGCTAGTTGACATGTTAAAATGATATGTCACGCTATAACTAAACTATTTTTTTTCTAAATGTACATTATCCTTAATTAAGGACACGAGAGGAGGATAATACTTTATTTATCACATGATAGGAAAATTCTTTATCTTTTAATAACTTTGGACTAATGGCAGCTTTCAGAGTTACTTAAAATACTTAAAATGGACCTAAAATGATACGCCACCTCATGGCCACAGTATTTTTTTGTGACATGAATATTTTTTGTAAGAACCTGCAAACAGATGTTAATGTCAACAACCGAAATGAATAATGGCACAGAAAATTACTTATGATATCAGATAATTACTGAAATCCAAACCTCTGCCTTCAGTGTGGGGGTGGTACATAATAATCCGTTCATGTTTAAATGTTTTCTGTGTTTTGCACCCTGTTATATTTTTGTCCGTATAGTGCTGATAGCAGTATAGTATAGTGCTGATAAGGGATAGTGACACTGGGGCATTAAACGAATAGTCAGCAATCTCAGTTTTGAGATGGCTGCAAATGTGGTGTGATGACACCTGATGGAGTAGATGAAGCTCCTTTGGAGTTCTAGTCCAGTGTGCTTTGAGTACAGGCAGCAGAAAGGGAGCAGCTTTCGTTGATGTGGCCTTTCTGCTGTGTGCGCAGCAAGGTGAAGAACAGGGGAGCCAATTATTTTTGATGCAGTGTGGCTGATTTTGTGCAATCTGCTCTTTTCTGACAGCATGGTGAAGAAACGGAGCAGAAAGGGCCACTCTGAGGTTAGATTAGGTGGAAACGAGTTCTCTCATTCATATGACATCTTCTCCTGCAGAGACTGTCCCCTTGGACCCCCGCTGTGGCTTGGTTCTGGACCAAGGCACGTGCAGGGACTACAGCATCCGCTGGTACTATGACAAACAAGCAAACGCGTGCGCCCAGTTCTGGTACGGAGGCTGCAATGGCAACAAAAATCGATTTGACACAGAGGACGAGTGCAAGAGGACATGTGTGGAAGTCAGATCAACTGGTATGCTCTCATGATTTATGTCAGCCATATTTTTGTCTTTTATGTCTTTCACACCTTGCTGCTTTATTTGCCTATTTCATGACTGAAATATTGAGGCTTTGACACTCCGCTTCGATCCAAATGTTTGGGAGTATTGACTTTCTCATATATTTTTTTTCCAGGTGGCTGAGTGAGGGCATCCGTCACACATCTGCCTACATTTCGAGGAGGGGCAGCTATGACCAGCCATTTTACACAGGGTTATGTGAAGTTTTAGCATAATTCTCAGGCATATACATGTACACTGATGTTCTGTATCATCTCCACATTTTTGCCTCCTCCTCCAGGATCTCTTGTAATTACAGTGAAAAAAAGGAACGTAGCATGGATAGATAGGGCAGGAGATCATCCGTCTTCTCTCAGGAATACAAATGAGGGCTGGCTCGTAGCGTGTTAGGAGTTCCAGAGGACTTGACATACCCACAGATCATTTTTTTCATACAAAGCATGAGTGCTGCAAACGTGTTGAAAAGATGGACTATAACTAATAACTCCAGTGCTTCATGACTTGTCATATAGATTTAATTTCCTTACTCAATCACTCTGAGGTCTATTAGTGCATATTCACAAAAAACTAAAAACACACAGTAGAGATGAAGCTTCTCATCCCTTGTATCGATCAAATATAGTTTTTTTTTTCTTTTCATATATATGATTCCTAACTTTATGGAATCTTTTTGAGCATTTGAATGTGTTTTTTCTTAGATTTACTGAATGAAAAATGTTTACACTGTTTCACTTCACAAGCTGTAACAATAATGGAAATACATGCATGTATACTCACACACACTGCCCTCTACTGGGTAACAAGTATTAATGTCATAACTGACGTCTGCTGTATGAGCAGAAAACCTACTGTTGAGCACCCCATCTTTGTTGCAAGGCTATACTGACTGCATTCATACATACTGTACTAAGTGCTACATGGTCATCATTTAATATCAAACATTTTTTAATTAATCATTTCTAAAGTAATATGTGTAAAATGCACCAACGTTATTGTATAAACATGATTTGGAGTATGGGGGTATTTTTTCTAAAATAAAGCTGACTTTTATTCTTTTCCAATGTCTATATTTTATTTAAGCCTTCCTAAAAATCCCAAAATTGATCATATAAAAAGTGTCCTAACATCGGCATTTGTAGTATTTATTAATATTATTAGGAGAAACATTTTGACTGAGGATGTTTAAAGTTTGGAACATGTTTCATGTTATCAGTGCGTCGATTCAACGGTTCATCAAGGCTCATAATAAAACCAAATTGCTTTTAGCGTAGCAGTTCATGGTTCTTGATGGTTAATGGTTCAGATATGAACATTAACATAGGCTTTCATAGACTGAATATAAAAGATGGAATGCTCTGTGACTATTTTCATGATGACTTCATGAGCTCCATCAATTATGTTAAGTCACATTAAATACAACATGAAATTATTTTTGTAAATGTTGGTCAGCATTGGTAAGAAAGGAGAGTAAATCAGGTAATGTACCAAGAGTGGGTGGTGTCCATTGGTTTCACAGTCAAATCATCTCCACAGTTGGGATGCCCCATTTGAAAAGGGTAAAACTTTGTTTGTGATCACTGCTGGCTTTATTATTACCGCAGCCCTGTAACCATTTATATTTGTGTTGAAAAACACCAGAATCTGGGCAATGTTCTTCTGACGATACGTGATCATAGGGGAAAAAAAACCTCTGCATTGGCGCTGGTACAGAATATAAATAGCTTCCTGTTTAAACTTCTTCTAAGTGATCGATAAGGGTTTTTACATCTTTCTGTTGCAACATTCTCCTCTCTGTAATCGGTTATATATTGAAATGCCTGTACATGTCTTCAACCTGGGCATGCTTTGTGTGCCAGGTTACAAAGGCCCTGGTGGGTGACCGACCGAAACAACTCCATCTTTTATAAAACAAGTAAGCACCCAACGAGAATAAGGGGCCAGTCAGAGTAAAATATAATTTAATTTTGATCCACTTTCCCCAACAGTAATTTTTATACAGTCCCTTAATACCCTGGACAAATGGCTACTTAAATGTGATTTCAATATGGTGTAAGTGTGCATAATTAACCTCCTGTGGCTTTAGGGAAGTGGCAGAGTCAGCTCTATCCTTCTCCTTAAATTACATTAGACACTCCTCGACAAGTGGCATAGTGTGATCTATCTTTAGCGCTGCCCACGGGAGAAATGTTACCTAACTCTACACACTCCTCACTTTATCAGGCAACAGGAATAAGACTCATATTGATTCAGACGCACCAGTAATTACCTTTTTTAATTGGCATTTTAACATCTTGTAGTAACTTCTGCGGTGTGACCATCCATCCATTCAAGACCAAGGAGATCAAATAAATGTTTTCATTTTAAAATCATCTTGGTGAATGGAAGAGTGTTTTAAAAGGTTCAATAGCGGAGTGCCACACACACATGCTGACACATACCAACAGCCAACAAGGAAAGTGCTGAATAATGCTGATTGGTGGAAAGAAGTTCTTCCAGAGACAATTTTTGCTGTCATTATGCAAAATTCACTCATATCAATAGACTCCTGCTCATGTGAGTAATTTACAAGAACTTGCCACATTAGCTTATTATTATCCTGAATTTTTTGTGTTCTCTGTAAAGTGCACAAATGCACGTTACAAATGACCCATTTGTGGTGGACTATCAGTCTGCTGTAATCCATTAGCATTTGATTTCCATGAATTGATTTTGAATTTCATTTCTTTTCATTTCTCGTCAATATTTTTCTGTTTGACTTCGAGCTCAGATATTAGCATAAATATAAATGTTAATATTGTCAGTTAAAGTGAATTGCTGATGCTATCTCCATCCATCTTCTTCTGCTTATCCAGGGCCAGGTCGCGGGGGCTGCAGCCTAAGTAGAGAAGCCCAGACCTCCCTCTCCCCAGCTACCTCCTCCAGGTTGTCTGGGGGAACACCAAGAGGTATATAATCTCTCCAGCATGTCCTGGTTCTGCCCCAGGGCTTCTTCCCGGTGGGACATAACACCTCACCCAGGAGGTGTCCAGGAGGCATCCTCGTCAGATGCCCAAACCACCTCAACTGGCTCCTTTTGATGTGGAGGAGTAGTGACTCTACTCTGAGCCCCTCCCAGATGGCTGAACTTCCCAGCCACTCTTCAGAGGAAGCCCATTTGTGCTGCTTGCCAGGCATAGCCCGAAAAAGGGACATGGGCAGGGGTGCGCATAAGTGGTCCGCAGGTGCGCATGCGCTGTCAAAATAAAAAACGCGCACCAGATAAGAAGTTGCAATGTCAGAAGGAGTCTGAACCGCAAAAGAAGCGCTTCTGACATTTGTTTGGAGGTGGAGGAACACCAAAGTAATTGCTTAAAGGAGCTTGCTTCTTCGACATCTTTAAGTGTTCTAAACAAATGTTTGTCCTCCTCCAGAAAATTTAATGTATGCAAACATGCGCTGCAACTTCTTATCTGGTGTGCGTCTTTTATTTTGAAAGCGCATGCGCACCTGCAGACCACTTATGTGCACCCCTGGACATGGGCCCATCTTCCTGCAGGCCCACCGCAGGAGGCACTGTAGGGGTCGGGTGCATTGTGAGCGGTGGCCAGGAGTGGAGGCCCTGGCGGTCCAATCCCCAGCTACCAAGGCTTGATGCAATACTATAATGTTAAAATACATCAAACAGAAAAACCTACTCACAGTTAAACACAGGTGGTTTTCATTTGGAACGAAGTTCACCTGAAAGTTCTTGTGTGAGTATCATACTATCTCATTTCATAAGCCTAAAAAAAGCACTGATAGCACTTTTCTTTTATTATCATAGGTTTACTTATTTAGGCTACTTTTTTACTATGATAAAACAAGAACTTAAGAAGGATGGTATCATAACGTTGGGGGAATCTTTTGGTCCTAGGTTCAGATGTGCCACAATTTAAAACTGACTTTATATTATCTGCAAAATCTGATATCAATAATATAATGCGAAGCAATGGAAATTGGAGTATGTTTCAGTACAAAAGCACATCAGTGGCTATAATTATCTGAAAATGTAAATGCAAAAAAACTCAATGAGCCAGTGAACAATATGTCCAACTTTAAGAGGGTGCACTTATTTTGAATATGACAGCGATTGCTGTAAATGTCTCTTAAGACTCCAGCTTAAGGAAAGCTATTTGTAGGATGTGACCACATTGTCTCCACTGTTACCTACCCTGTGACACTCTGGGAGCTGAATCATGGTGGCATATCCCCAGCCAGTTGCTTCTTTCAGTCTATGGCAGCAGCTGCTCAACCCTGGCCTGTGGTGCACTGTGATTTGGCCCAGTTAAATTCCATAGAAGCTGAACCATTCAGGGGGCCAGAGGGAACTATATTTAGAGTGGGACAGGATTAAATTGCAGGGTCTTCACACAGGGAACCTTTTCTTTGCTCTGCCTTTTCCAGCCAGCACTGACTGCCAAGAGGACCTGTGGCCACTGTCTCTTTCCTCTCTCCACCAACTCCTTTGTTCTCCTACTGTTTACCTCCTGACACCATGGACCCCAACGCCATCAAGGAGGAGCTGCGCCTGTTTCAGAGCACCCTGCTCCAGGACGGCCTGAAAGAGCTTTTGAATGAGAACAAGTTTGTGGACTGTCACCTGAAGGTAGGCGATCGTAGCTTTCCCTGCCATCGGCTGATCATGGCTGCCTGCAGCCCTTACTTCAGGGAAATTTTCTTTACTGAAGATGGGAAGGAGGTGGAGAACACCAAAGAGGTGGTCCTTGAGGATGTTAACCCTTCCATCCTGGACATGATTATTCAGTACCTCTACTCAGCTGAAATTGATCTCACCGATGACAACGTTCAGGATATAATTGCTGTGGCAAACAGGTTCCAGATCCCTTCTGTCTTCACAGTGTGTGTCAACTACCTTCAGAAGAAGCTGTCCTTGGGTAACTGCTTGGCCATCTTTAGGATGGGCCTGGTGCTCAGCTGTCCCAGGCTGGCCATCGCAGCACGCAACTACATTGCTGACCGCTTTGAACTCCTTTATAAGGAAGAGGAATTCCTAAAACTCGCAGCCCATGAACTGTTTGCCATTATTGGTGGAGACTCGTTGAATGTTGAGAGAGAGGAACTGGTTTTTGAAGCCGTCATGGCCTGGGTCCGCCATGACAGGGAGAAACGCCTCAAGGTCCTGAAGGATGCTTTCAACTGTATCCGATTCCGCCTCCTGCCTGAGAAATACTTCAAAGAGAGAGTGGAGACTGAAGAGATTATCAAAGCTGACCCAGAGCTTCAGAAGATGATTCAGGTCATCAGGGATGCTTTCAAGGGCAAACTGCCAGAGAAACCCAAGAAGAATGAGGGAGAGGAGGGGGCCAGCAAGGAAGGAGGTGAAGAGGAGGACAGTCCATTCCCTGGATTCCTGAATGATAATCGCAGACAAGGCATGTATGCTCGTGACTTCATCCTGATGATCAATGACACGGCAGCAGTGGGATATGACGTCAGTGAGAACGAGTGCTTCCTGGCAGCCATGTCCGAGCAGGTGCCACGTAACCACGTTAGCCTGGTGACAAAGAAGAACCAGCTATACATCATTGGAGGACTCTTTGTCGACGAGGAAAACAAGGATGTTCCTCTGCAATGTTATGCATATTTGGTGAGGAGGTTTTCTTTTCATTTGACATTATCTTTTCTCTGTAGTAGGCGATCTCCTATTTGGTAAGGAAAAATGTATATTTCCTGACTGGTCATGAGTCGTTGCAGGAGGTCGCTGGCTGCTGCTGGGTGAAATCACTCAAAAAGACGGTATTGCACCAAAGCTAGCTAATTACTAAGTGGTAGAGAAACTTGAAAAAATGTCACATGAACCAGAAACTGAGGATATTCCTTATTTGAAGTAAAATGTGTTCCTCATCCTGAAACTAAGACACTTTGAAAACAGCAAACAGTCTCATTTTTTCCAAGAAGCAAGAAGCTTAAAGGCAGGGAAAAAGTCCGTTTTTTTATATTAAATGTTTATATCAACAGTACAGAAATACAGTATAAATCTGATTCAGTATCACTGGGTTATATTGTGTTACATAGTTAGCTTTAGATGTTATGGTGGTTGTGAAACTTTTAAAAGTTAAATGATAGCTGGTCTAGCACTAGTTTTCAAGTGTAGTGGATAAAAGAAGCAGTAGTATCAGTTAACCTAAACCATCTTGTGGGATTTTATTTTAATTCCTTATTCAAACTATAAATAAACTAGAAGGAAAATATAAGTGAAAGTTATTTTTTTAGCATGTGATAACAAAAAGGCTGCAACATAGTTCTATCTGAATTCTCTTTCCAATAAAAGATGAATTAAATTATCCATCAGGTCTAAGCAATATACACAATTAAGAATGTGATAGAGGCCTTGAACTGCTGTATCTTACAGCATAATCAATATGCGGATATCATGGAGCATAACAAGCAGATTCATGAGGTGAAAAAGACAAAGAGCTAATGGGTGCTAAAAGTATGCTTTCTCCACTCTTGTGAGTTATAGTTTTGTTTTTTTTTTCCTCCTCCACAGTTGGATCCGTTCAGCTCAGACTGGATCGCGCTGCCCCCAATGCCTTCTCCAAGATGTCTCTTTAACATCGGAGAGAGCGAGAACCTGCTGTTTGCTGTGGCTGGAAAAGACCTCCAGTCCAATGAATCATTGGATAGTGTGATGTGCTATGATACTGAGTCAGTGCTATTTCTTTGTTTTGATCCCTACTTCCCCCATTTCTCATTAAACATCTCACATTTGATCATTTTTAGGTGATAATTAACCAAGTAGATTTAATTGCATTTCTTTGTTTTAACTAAGGATTTTCTGGTATTGAATTTAATTAATTAATTATGGTAAATCTGAAGTTGTTGATCGGCTCTGGCTGTTTTTATTTTTATTTTCATTCTTGCATTCATTTGTGGGCCATTTAAGTTATTGACATTACTCATATATATAACTTTTTTTTTTAAATCCCAAAGAAATTAGAAGCAATGAATTCAAGGGAAGAGAAAAACACTTAATGAGTTCAGTTGCTTACAATTGTCACATTCTTCAGGAAGATGAGGTGGAGCGAGACCAAAAAGCTTCCCCTGAAGATCCACGGCCATGCAGTTGTCTCCCACAAAGGGCTGGTCTATAGCATTGGAGGAAAGACGGATGACAAGTGAGTAAAGGTGTCACAATACGGCTGTGTGCAGGCAAGAGTAGGACCCAAACGCAAACTCACAGAGTCAAAAGGTAAACTCAAAAAACACAGCTTTATTGCTGGCGTGGAGTGGGACACGAAAAACAATACAAAATAAACTAAACTGGGAAAACTAAAGCACAAGGAGCCACAGGGAAAAAATCACACCGCTATGAGGGAGGACGCAACACTGACAAAGAGAAACATGGGGCTTAAATACACTGAGGGATTAACGAGGGGGAATGAGCCACAGGAGGAGAGCACAGCTGAGATTAATTAAGCAGGACGAGGCAAGGGAAGCAAAACTAGAAACATTAACATAGAACAGACTGTGAAAGTAAAACAGGAAACACACTGACGGAACTCTAGACATGTGAACTTAACAGACTGGGGGAGACAGAACATAGGGATCTGAAACATGGAACAGAAAGGCACAGTAGATCAACATGAACATAACAACGCCACAGGGGAAGAGTAAAACTGAACACAATGAACACAGAAACACCAGACCTCTTCACAATAAAACAGGAAACATAATGAGACGTAGACATGACAACCCAAACTTCACAATGTAAGACACAGACATGAAACACATGAAGAGCAGGGGAGATTTACCATAGTTGGAAACACGAGGGGGAAATAATAAGAACTAGAAACACTTAAGCATGATAACAAATGAACTTAGGAACCTGAAGGGCTTACATAAACTAAAACATCAAAATGAACTAAAACTCAAAACACTGGGTCATAAGACCCAGGATCGTGACAAAAGGACCTTCTGTATGTTTGTATGTTTCTTGTTCTTATACTTTAGAGTGGAAACTTTAATCTGAATGCTCACTGCAAAGAATTCCGACCCAACACACCATTCGGTTTGAGCTTTTTATCAAGCACACAGTAATACTTTTCCGCTCGGCACACATGGCAGCCAACTTCCAGTCAGCTGCACACCCCTCCCCCTCTGGTCTCCAACATCACTGAAAAAGGGAAATCCTTGACATCAATGACATCCACCTGTCCCTCCAACCTCCCTGGCACCACCCCTCCCCTGTAGCTGGGCCAGGGATCACACCTCCACCACACTCACTGATTATCCTATAGTCTTAGGGTAAAGATTAGTATGGGTTTTGTATTCTGTCGTGATATTTAAGACAAGGGTGTTTATTGTGAGAATCAGAATCAGGAGACTTTATTTATCCCCAAGGAGCAATTAACAAACAACAGAGGAGCATAACGTTGAAGATAAGGACAATAAGAACGGGCAATAAGAGTGAAATAATAAATACACAGAATATACAATATATACGGTTTTGAAATTAAAGTGACTGAAAGGTGAATAAATAACTGTAAGTGACTAAAAATTAATAAAGTGTCGGTAGTATAAGAAGAGTGTAGTTTATGTTTATCGGTGTGGGAAATGGTCTTACCGGCTGGAGTTAAAAAGCAGAGTGGCTTTGGGGACAAAGGTGGCTCTCCTCCTCTCAGTCCTGCAGGAAATGCAGTGGAGGCGTCGCCCAGAGGGGAGCCATTGAAATGTTGGGTGAAGAATGTGAGATGGGTGTCCCCACAGAGATAGCTGAATAAATGTGAGTGTGTAATCTAATATATGCTGCAATCATGGAAAATACCAGCCCTGTGCATCTCTTGTTACAGCCAGCATATGCTATTTTTCCTCTCTCTCTATGCCTGCGATAGAAGCCAGAGTTGGGAAGGGACACACTTTTTACAACAAAATGAACCTTAGGCTTTAAAACTGTAATAAGACATGCAGTCAGCTCTTGAGTTCAGCTGTCAGTAAAACAGGCTGCTAATTATCAAATGTAAACAGGTGTGCTCGACCTGGCTTAATATAGCTGGGACTATCACCAGAAGGTCTCGACCAAGAGGAAAATAAGAGCAAGAGGTAAGGGTAAATGGCACTTTTCTACAGCATACTACAGTAGCCCATTCACTCCAGCACTTTTCTCTACACCCAACAGCTTGTCGTAACTAAAGTTACAGTTTTAAGTTACAACTTTAAACTTTAAATTCAGATCTTTAAAAAAAGATCGGTTAGTTTTGTAACCACATAAGAATACTTTTTGGTCTAGCTGCTCCGTTTGCCCATTTAACAACATTTAACTGTTTCCAAAACGGACACAGCAAATGTTTAATTATGAGGAAAATGGAATCACTGTTCAGACTTTCAGTCTTTGGATTAAGTAACAATGAATGTCAACCTAACATTGACTGCAATTAGTAAAGGTTTGTGAACCTTTACTAATTTTGTCCCTATGTCTTTAAGCGCTCCTTCTCAGGACACCTTTGTTTGTTATATAGATTACGTTTACTAACTTGCTTTTTGTGTCATTTCTCTTTTCTTTTCTTGTAGAACTGTTTTTAGTCCATTTACTCACTCCTGTTCTGCTCTTTATCCACATGAAGCTTTTCTTTCTTCAAATGTGTTCCTGTTGATTGGTGTTTAGAGGCTGTGCCCTTTCAAATAGAGAAATCATGATTTTTTTAATGAAGGCTTCATGTTGAAACACACTGTGAGTCCATTAGTCCAATTAGTAAAAAAAATAATAATAATGAAGACATGAGGATACATTTTTATAATCAATCATTTAAACATTGGCTTTAAGATTAAATTTCTTTGTCGGTAAACAAACATGTATCTTTCCTTATTTAAAAGCAATTGATTTAAATTATCATCATTTTAATTTTAGAGCTTTAATTATAGATGCTTAAAGTACCCATTAATTGCATCTATTTGTGTAGGTGACATCACCAAATCAACACCAAAAATGAACAAAAACGTTTGACAGCTTTTGATGCTGAAAGTCCCACATCTTTCCTTCATCTTCACAGCAAAGCCCTTAACAAGATGTTTGTGTATAACCACAAACAGTCAGAGTGGAGGGAGCAGGCCGCCATGAAGACACCCAGAGCCATGTTTGGAGCAGTTGTCCACAATGGCAAGATCATAGTGGTTGGTGGAGTCAACGAGGAAGGCCTCACTGCCTCGTGTGAAGCCTATGACTTTGCAACGAACAAGTATGAATATGTTTGCAACTTTCCTGTTAAATGAGAACACTCACTGGTCACTTTATTAGGTACACCTATTCAGCAGTTTGTTAATGCATATATCTAATGAGCCAATCGCATGGCAGCAACTCAGTGCATCATGTAGGCCTGGTCAAGGAAGTCTGCTCAAGCTCAAACTGAGCATCGGAATGGGTAAGAAGGGTCATTTAAGGGAGCAAGTCATGGTCTAAGGGTTTTAGAAACGACTGAAATTTTCTACTGAAGTTTTCCCACACTATCATCTCTAGGGTTTCCCGGGAATGTTCTGAAAAAGTATCCAGTAAGCAGCAGCCCTCTTGTTCATGTTAGAGGTCAGAGATAGACAGACTGCTCAAGTCACCAGTCCCAAGGTCTTACTCCAGTGGACAGGGCTGGACTGGGACAAAAAAATCAGCCCTGGCATTTTTGGTCCAGGCGGCCAACCATCATTTTCTTCTTCTTATTATTTTTTTTAAGAATATGTATATCTGTCAGGCATACACATATTATGCATTTTTTATGTTTTTGTTTGATTATAGATATTGAAACAGGTTCTCATCAGGTACAGTTGTTTTTGGGTTATTTCTTAGTTGCTACATTTTAGATATAAGCAGTGGCTCATGATGAAAGTAGCCATTTGCTCCTTTCCTAATTACACTCAACAAAAATATAAACGCAACACTTTTGTTACTGCTCCCATTCCCCATGGGATGGACGTAGAGACCTAAAATTCATTCCAGATACACAATATAACCATCCCTCCCAAACAGTGGTCACAAATCAGTCCAAATGTGTGGTAGTGGGCACATCTGCTATATTGAGATAATCCATCCCACCTCACAGGTGTGCCACATCAGGATGCTGATCTGACATTATGAGTAGTGCACAGGTGTACCTCAGACTGCCCACAACAAAAGGCCACCCTGGAATGTGCAGTTTTTTGCGCTATTGGAGGTCTGGGGACCCAGAACCGGTCAGTATCTGGTGTGACCACCATTTGCCTCATGCAGTGCAACACATCGTCGCATGGAGTCTATCAGATTGTCAATTGTGGCCTGTGGAATGTTGGTCCACTCCACTTCAATGGCTGTGCGAGGTTGTTGGATATTCGTGGGAACTGGTACACGCTGTCGTATACGCCGGTCAAGCACATCACGAACATGCTCAATGGGTGACATGTCTGGTGAGTATGCTGGCCATGCAAGAACTGGGACATTCTCAGCTGCCATCTGCCCTGAACAATGTGAACCATGATTCATCCGTGAAGCGCACACCTCTCCAACGTGCCAGACGCCATCGAATGTGAGCATTTGCCCACACAAGTCTGTTACGGCGACGAGCTGGAGTCAGGTCAAGACCCCGATGAGGACGACGGGCATCCAGTTGAGCGTCCCTGAGACGGTTTCTGACAGTTTGTGCAGAAATTGTTTGGTTGTGCAAACCAATTGTTCCAGCAGCTGTCTGGGTGGCTGGTCTCAGACGATCTTGGAGGTGAACCTGCTGGATGTGGAGGTCCTGGGCTGGTGTGGTTACACGAGGTCTGCGATTGTGAGGCCGGTTGGATGTGCTGCCATATTCTCTGAAACGCCTGTGGAGACGGCTTATGGTTGAGAAATGAACATTCAATGCACGGGCGACAGATCTGGTTGACATTCCTGCTGTCAGCATGCCAATTGCACGCTCCCTCATTGCTTGTGGCATCTGTGGCATTTTGCTGTGAGACAAAACTGCACATTCCAGGGTGGCCTTTTGTTGTGGGCAGTCTGAGGTACACCTGTGCACTACTCATGATGTCAGATCAGCATCCTGATGTGGCACACCTGTGAGGTGGGATGGATTATCTCAATATGGCAGATGTGCCCACTACCACACATTTGGACTGATTTGTGACCACTGTTTGGGAGGGATGGTTATATTGTGTATCTGGAATGAATTTTAGGTCTCTACGTCCATCCCATGGGGAATGGGAGCAGTAACAAAGGTGTTGCATTTATATTTTTGTTGAGTGTATGTCCCTCCATCTATCTTCTTATCATGTGAGTTTCATCTTCCTCCATCTCTTACTCACTTCTACACAGCTGGTTCAGCAGCAGCCTCCTGTAACTGTGAGGTCTGGTTACTAGTTGCTGTTCACGGTGCAGCAGCGCCAACAACAAATATGTTGTTAATTTGACCCATTTTGCTGCATCTATTTTTAAGTTTCTTTTTATTATTTTCTCTTAGCTTTTCAGCTCCACCTTTTACTCACTTCTTCTACACTAAACTTCTTCCACAAGCTGCACCAGTGAATAGAGAAGGGAGGAGAGGGGAGGGGAGGGGCTGATCGCATTTAAGAGATTTAATTGGGCAATACAGCGTCAGTAATAAAAATGAACTAATGGGCCCCCATAAGTGCTTGCACGGCAGCGGCCTTTCAATCCATTGGCCCAAAATGCCAGATGACCAGTCCAGCTTTGCCAGTAGAGCACCTTTGGGATGTGGTAGAACAGGATGTTTTATTACATGTCACATTTAAAATCATCCCACATCCCCCAAGATGGTTAGAACAATCACAGCGCTCACTGGTTCTTCATGCTCATTGAGTCAAACCTTTCTCTAATAATTTTAGCTAGCTGGCTTCTCAGTGCGATTTATCTGCCCTAGCTAGTGCAGCATCTGGATAGGATTAAAAGGAGCCTCAATACTAATAAAACATAGATTTATCTTAGTGTGGTTTATTTATTTGCAGCAGGAACCTCTATCAGGTTGATTTAGATTTGCTTTAGCGATGTAGTTGCTATAACTAACTGGAGCCTATTGGCTCAGATTAACAGTATTTAAGCTAGCTAGTTTAAACTCTGACATTAAAATTTCTGCAATTAAGTGCAAAATATAAATACATTTAAGTTACAGGACTGGTTAATTTACTTGTTTATAACCAACAGAATTTTTTCGTTTAAAAAAAAATGTTGCACTCATTTGGCTTTGATAAACTACAGTTCAGTTATCTGCCAAAAGAAAAGAGAAATACTGAAACTGGAAAAAATGACTGCGGTACAAACTACAACAACAGGGATAGCTTAGACTTATTTCCTACCTTCTCCTAATGTTGTGTCTCCTCAGGTGGGAGCCCTTCACAGAGTTTCCTCAGGAGAGAAGCTCTGTCAACCTAGTAAGCAATGGTGGCTCGCTTTACGCTGTGGGTGGCTTTGCTATGGTTCAGATGGAGAACAAGGAGGTGACTCCCACAGAGGTCACTGATGTCTGGCAGTAAGTCTTATTAAGTTGAGGGACCCAGATTTACAGGCTTTTATTTTTTATATTGCTACTTTGCTCGTTTGGGGAAAATGACCCAATTCTCGCTCTTGTTAGGTATGAGGAAGACAAGAAGCAGTGGAGCGGCATGCTGAGGGAGATGCGCTATGCTGCTGGATCCTCCTGTGTTTCTATGCGCCTCAATGCTGCAAAGATGCCTAAACTGTAGACAGAAGCAGTTTCTTTTTCTTACACATCCCCACCATCAACACCTTCTGTCACCCTCTCCTCCTTAGGCGAGCTACCCCCTGGCCTCCTAATCCTCTCTACTCAGATTTCTGTGCGTCGAGTTGATCTTTGACATTCATTTTTTTCTGAACTAAGATGATTTTTATCTCTACAATAAAACACTTGCTTCTGGACTGCGCCATCCCGACAGTGAATAGGAATCACAATTTAGAGTGATTTCTATTCACTTTTCTAGCTTCCCTTTTGTAAAATAAACATTTGTAAACTTCAGCTTCTTTTACTGCTTTTAAGTGCGTGCGTGAGGGACATTACAGAGAACATCAGCATGTCCAGGGCAGCCAAGGGAAAAAAGACATATATTTGTAGATGCAGATGTGTTATGCTTTGAGGTAATGTCAGGTGTAGACTTGACACTCAGCGTAATAACCTTTAAACACAGGACAAATATTAAGCATGACTGCGGTCAACACTGCATGCTCTAGCGATAGCAGCAGTCAAACATAATGTGAGAATTGTAGGCGTATTTTTGCAGCTTACCCCGACAATGAGTGAAATATATTCACACTGAAAAATAACAGCGTGCATGTTTTTATGTTTACATTATAAAGACTGACACAAAAGGAAGAGGAAATTGCACAAGGTTTAAATCAATATTTCAGTGTGGTCTGTAGCTGATGACTACATGAGGTGGGAAGATGTGTTAAGGCGGCTGCAATCATTAATGCTTGAAGTGAATCATTAACAAAGACAAGCAACCTATTTATAAGTACCGAACTACAACGCTATGAAAAAGTACCCCCCTCCCACTACCTGATTCCTCTCCTTTTTTAAATTTTTGCTTGTTTTTCAGACTTACATGTTTGAGATCACACACACAACCTGAGTAAATGCAAAATCCAGTTTTTAAATAGACATTTTATTTATTAAAAAGAAAACAGGTAGCCAGACCTACCTAATCATATGTGAAAAAGTAATTGCTGGTTTGGTACTACCTTTAGCAACGAAAACTGCACCCAAGTATTTGTAATGACTGCCAATGAGTCTTTCACGTTGCTGTAGAGGAATTTTGGCCCATTCCTTTATCCACAATTGTTTTAATTCAACCACATTGGAGGGTTTTCATGCATTATCAGCCTATTTAAGATCATGCCAAAGTACCTTAAATGGATCTGACCCTGAATTTGACTAGGCCACTCTGAACGCTTAAATTTAGTTCCTTTTTTGAGCCATTCAGAGGTTGTCTTACTACTGCATAACACAAGTGTGATTGAGCTTCTGGGTATGAATTGAAGGCCAGACATTCTCCTTCAGGATTTTCTAGTGAAGTAGAGTCCATGAATTTTATAAGTGGAAAAAAATGGATGGATGGACAGATGGAACGTGTCCAGGTCCTGTCGTGAGGCAGAGAAGAAGCTGCATAGGTCAAATGCACTTGGTTTTAAATCTTGTCTATTTCTAGCAGCACTTGTGAGCTCTTTGAGATGACTAGGAACAAAATGCTTTAATTGCCTCAGGATAGAAGTGCAGAAAACTCAGCCGTTGTGCTTTTGGAAATTGTCCTTATTCACACTTTGCTGCTCCTTTCTCCTGTTTTTATCCTCAGGTAAGTAGTGGTAGCAACATCAGGAAGAAGGAACACAAGAAGCCAAGTAGTCAAAAAAATAAAAACACATGTTAGAAAAGTAAAATAGTCTCAGAACCACTGTAAAATATAATATTCGTTTTTTGCTGGACATTACATTTGCTGGACAGAACTAATTATATTACTAGTTACTGATATCTGACTTCTAGAAAATGCTGCATTTTACTGTGAGCAGCAGTTTGTTGATTACAGATGTGCACAACTGAAGCACAGTTCACAACATATAAGTTTTAGTGTGACACTTTTGATTGAAACTTACGGTCGAATTTGTAGAAAGTTAAAGTAAAATGGTAACACACTATTATAATTAAGTGTTCATTCCCTGCTTCTAAACCTTCTTGTTCCTTTAATCAGAAACCGTGTGCTAAATTTAGCTCGGTAGTGCCATGCTGAGGTATTCACATGCTCGTTTCAAGAAATAATAAAGACCTCATTAGGAAGTCTTGAGTTCATTCTTGTAAATGAACACTGGACTGTTTCCTGTGTTGCTAGATCCCCGACATTCCATTCCCTCACCTCACCACCTGAAACCTAAGCTACATAGACAAATTGACCCTTGAGCTTTGTCAGCTTAAGCGTGATACCAGGAAGTATGCACTTCACATAGCTGAAGCTGAAGCACACAACACAGGACTTCAAGTAAAAATATTCTGGACTTTCCCACTTGTGGTGTGTAACAGTAAAAGGAAAGAATAAAAGAGGGTGTGACTGTGGGATGGAAGTGAAAATAGAGACGAGATGCTAAAGGACTGAAGTGCATACTGGTGAGGATACTGGCAGTAGAAGTGAGTAAAAAACCTTTTATATAATCGAATGTTACCTTTATGCTGAGATGTAACACTGAAATAATAATTTACAGTTTGTAGTTTTTTGCAAAATGTAATCATTTTAATGAGTGCAAGTTCCTGCCTCATGAAAACCAAGTGTTTATGATGTGTAAGTGACACCTCACACATCCCCTGACATCCATAATGAGAACAGATCGTACTGACAGCATTACAGGATGCCATAGGCACTGTCATATACTGAGAGGCTTTCAGAAATCAGACTGTTGAAAAAGAATGATTTTGCTTGCTTCTTTCCCACCGAGTTTCCCTGATTGTTTGTTTCTTTGCTTGTCCTGCTCTCGCCTTCCTTCCATGAGCAGTAATTGCTGCCTGCTGTGATCTGACAGCTGGGGGGAAATGAAATGATTTGCGTGTTGCCTATTGTATTGCTCAGAAAACATATATGTCATGAATACAGTACACAAGAATAGAGGTGTTGTTAAAGAAAAGGCATTTGTTCAATGCGTGACAATTATATTTAATATATTAATATTTCTGTTTGTTTTTATGTTAAGGCCTGCACTACTCATGTTGTGTTCATTCCCATGTTTCTCACGGTGTGATTTCCAAATTTTAGTGATCAGAAATAGCAGCTATACCAAAAACATCACTAACATTAAATGTGAATATTTGAAGTCTGTTTGAAAACTCTAACCAGCCCTTCTTGTAATATTAATAATTTTGAATAATTAAAAATTAATTAATTTATAGGATTGCTAATTTTGCTACATTGTGTCTCCCCAATTCCTTTTAAATTGCTTCAGTTACATTTTCATAAATGCAGGGGACATTCTATTTTGAGGGTTTTTTTTTAGTTTTCAGTGTGGTTATTAAAATCATTTCTCATTCTCAATAGGACTGAACTATGGCCATCAACCATTCCAACAATTCCAACTGTACCGATTTGGATGAACTGATGAAACACTACTACCTGCCTGTGGCTTATAGTCTCATCTTCATTGTGGGCTTGGTTGGAAATGTAACATCTATCAGCATTTACTTGACAAAGCTGCGTCCCTGGAAGAGCAGCAGCATCATCTTGGTCAACCTGGCGGTGACCGATCTTCTCTACGTCCTCAGCCTGCCGTTCCTGGTCTACTACTACAGCAGATGGGATAAGTGGTCTCTCTGCGGATTCATGTGCCGTGTCGTGCGCGTTGGGTTTCATTTGAACCTTTATGGGAGCATCCTCTTTCTAACATGTCTGGCAGTTTTTCGTTATGTAGTGGTGATTAAACCACTGAGTGCAGCACAGGTACAGCAGAAGCGCTGGGGTATAATTGCCTGCTCAGCTGTTTGGATCATCTCTGCCGCTGAAATAACACCCATGTTGAGCATGATATCAGTGAATGATAACAAGAAGTGCATAGACTTTGCAAGTACTGAACCCGTCGCTACTGTGCGGTTGTACGGCTGGCTACTTACTGCGTTTGGATTTCTACTTCCCCTTGTGGTGGTGTTTATGTGTTACATTGGGATAGTAAAACAGCTGGCAAACGGACCACGCACAACAAGTTTCTGTCGGATGCGAGCACGGCGTGTGACTGTACTGATCCTGGTGGTGTTTGTTGTATGTTTTATGCCATATCACGTCCTGCGTGTGTTGCGGATAGAATCAAGATATCATAACGTGACTTGTCCGGCAGAGAACATCGTGCATGCAGCGTATATCATCTCCCGGCCTCTGGCTGGATTTAACACATTTTTCAACCTGGTGCTCTACACTCTTTCAGGTGATACATTTAGGAGGGCCTTTCTCAACGCTTTCCACTGGGAACGCTGCCTGACCAAAACAAGGTCACTGGTCCACCTGGCCGTCATTAGCAAGGCAAGCAGGGACAAGTCTGCTACATGACTGACAACACCTAACTTTCTTTCTTCAGTAGCTCTGTGACTCATACTGTAGACATGCTGTAATAATATGCACTCATTGTGTCGTCTTTACCGTAGGTTCGTCTTGGGAAACTTTGCAGCAACCCAGAAGTGAAAATAATAAAGACTCAATGTATTAATGACTCAATAGTTAAGACCTTTGTCTACAGTTTTTCTTTCTCTGACTGGAAGTCCCCTGAGCATATTTACCTGACTTACAATGGATTCCTTTGTTTGAAGCCCCAAAAATATTTACTGTGTAGCTATGGACCTTGGAAGAGAGTTTGTATTTCTAAACTCTTTTGTTTGTGATTCAGATTTCCTAACAGAATGCCTGAGCCTCTGACATGCTAATTTTATTCAGATTCTTTCAGCTAGTAAGACAACCCCCTATGAGCAATCAGGTTGAAAAATAAAGCCACAAGATACAATGAGGGCAGCTTCTAGGACAGAACATTGAGATACTAGGAGACTTGCTCACATTGTTTTCCATTTGTGTCAATTTTTAGATTTCATAAGGCAAGCACTGCCTGCTTTGCTCTCCCCAACGAGATGCCACAGTGGTGCCTGAATATAGAGAACTGCTAGATCTCACCTTAAAGTTTCAGAGTATATCAAAAATTGATGGGCAACGTGATAGATAGATATGTGAAACTTTTACAGGCATTATTGCTGTTACAGCTATTTTATACTAGAGATGGCACGATACCACTTTTTTATGTCCGATACCGATACCGATATCATAAATTTGGATATCTGCCGATACCGATATGAATCCGATATAGTGTTTTTTAATCAACAAAACTGTTTTTTAAAATATCTTGCTGCATTTTGCAAGTCTGCAAGTTCATACTCAAGTTTAAAACAACAACTACACTAAAGCTATTCTGTTATACCTGTATACAAAAAAAATATTTCATAGTTCAGCAATACTGATCAATCTAATAAACTTAGACCTACACCATCCTCCCTATTCTGGTATTTTAAAGAGTACTTAGCGTAAATATTAAGCAACCTAACTAATAGGGTTCCAACTCCCAGCAACAACAAAATTAAATAAATAAAAAATAGGGAACCACCCCTCACGCGCCACCTCATGATGCTTAATCGACGTAATCAACCTTAATTTGATGCAGTGTGAAAAAAAATGCACAGAAATCAATTATTTTTCAAGAAATATTAAATAGATTCAACATCTTTCTTCAACAAAATTGCAGACTGCACAGATGGTACCTTCCCAAAGTAAAAAGTACTATAGCTTACTAGGGTATATATATTAGACTTAATAGTCACTATGTACAGTAATTGACTTCTATTCATTTTACATCAAATTAAAACTTTGGGTGTCAGATAATTATTTATTAAAAGCTCGACATTTTAAATGAGAATAAGAAAGAAAAGTATGTCTTTGTGCCCCCTTTTCCCTGTTAATGCCCTATCAGCCCCCCTGGCTAAACTTTGCTAGATCCGCCCCTGCACAGTTACCAGCCGTCAGCTACGTAGAAAAAGATCCTGGTGTAGAAAGTAATATTAAATAAATTCTAACAACAGCTTATCAAGCTTAAATGTGCTGCTGTTGTTCAGCCGCTGGTTTCCTCTTTCTGGCGCAAAGTGGGCCAAAAACAAACGAGAGACAGACTCGCGACAGAAAAGCCGATCAGCTGATTTAAGCAGTTTCACGATTGAAGTAGCAGCCGGAGAGCGAGAGGCAGTCGCTTGTTAAGCTTAACGCAGGAATGCTTTACAAACATTCAGAGATGGACTTACACACTTGCTTTACTTCTCTCGGGGATAACTTTGTCGGAGATGAAATGCCAGGTTGCTAGCGAAGCTCCACATGCTATCCAGACCACCAACAGGTCCTGCATGCCACAGCTGCTCTATCACGTGATGCATACGTTCTGAGGTGAGTTACGGCGTGTTGCAAGTTTTGTGAGGTGCTTTCGTGATATTTAATGGATCGGATTACATTTTTTATTTTTCTCCGATATCCGATCCAGTAATTTAGGTCAGTATCGGACCGATACCGATACGTAATATCGGATCGGTCCATCTCTATTTTATACATTTTAAAACATCTACTATAACAACACGCTAAAATTCAAAAAGGAGTTGTAGCTAGCTGAGTCATTTTAGCCTATCATTGTCTGGTTAAATAATCTTAAAATATTATGCTGTCAAACGTATCATATTGCATTAAGCATATTTTATTTTATTGAGTTACACCTCTACTGGAATGCTGAATCTGATTTTTTCCCTATAAGCACCAAAGGCTTTGGCTCATTTGACTAAATTTGATAAAGGAACAAACCTATTTAAAGTTGGATGGATTACCATTTTGTTAAACCTGCTTCACAACATGCTACTTTGTTATTTAAAGCACATTAAAAGACAGCAATCTTTATATCCAAATCTGGTGAAAGTAACAGGAAATATAAATTTCATGTACAGTGCTTGATGTGGCTGTTGAAGGTCTCAGTATGAATAGTGTGAGCAATAATGCTTTTTGACAAGATAAGCAACATTTAAATAAAACAATAACCAAAATAAATAAATGTATTCAGTGTGTGAACTTTTTCTAACAGGAGTCATCAAATATAATTTAGAATCAGCAAATTGACTCATTTTAATTCACCTCCACCATCTATCTCTAGCACTTTTTTCTTTGAGGTTTCTCTTTGCGTCACATTGGAAATGGTCAGAAACGTTTTAATTGCTGGCCCTAAAAACACTGCATTAGTCATCCTGCTTTGTTGCATTTCCCCAACAGTGCTATAAAACGATTATATAGCCCGACAACACCTCCTCCAGTCATGATCTGTGCTAAGTGCTCACATATCCCAGAGTCTTTCAGAGTTCTCCGTGCAGATGCGTTCACCTTTCCCATGTGCTAGCAAGACAGGCTGTGCAATTTTCTCATTTCTCAAGCATAGATGCTCTAAGAGCAAGAGCCAAGGACTTGGGACCTTCAAAGAGGCCGATATTACTAAGTCAAACCAAAGCACAAAATTTGTGAGAACACACAAACAATCACCCAGAAGTCCTGGAACAAAGTCATACTGTCAACCCAAAGACATCCTCAACAGAAGCTTTTATATCATTTGTCTATTGCTGCTTCTTCCTGGATACAGCGTATTGTTCTGCTGTTGTTCCCTTTCCTGATTTATATCTGAGATTACATTTACAAAGAAAGCCTAAAATTCGTGATATTATTTGTTGTAAATGTTAAGGAAGCCATCAGTCCTCTGGTTTTGTACGAGGGGGGAAAAAATCCTGCATCACTAACATGTTTTTTGTTTTGTTTTGCTCTCATACAAGCTGTGCAAGTAGAATTGAAGCTACAGCTGGGAATAAAGAGGCTATTTTTGTCTATGGCATTTCCTTTTCTGCCTCCTGACTGATCTTCTCCTCATCCTCATTTGCCTTCTCATAGACAAAACATCTGCATGGAGCAGTCTCCCACATAGTAGACAGGTCTGGCCCAGATCTAGGATCAACCTGGCACTGTTTGCTGACTTCTGGAACGATAAGACGTATGTCATCCAGATATGGACCAGGCCTGGCATAGATGGCGCTGTCTATGTCATGGCATGCCATATCTGTCTTGATTGTGGTTTGGGTTATGTGGCCCAGGCTCATAGAAAACAGGTCTTCCCTGCAACCGGCATCAAGCTGGCACCTCTGACTGACTGATGTTATGGCGGGGTGTAAGTCAACCAGATGTGGGCCAGGTCTGGCAATGATGGCACTATTTATGTTCCTATTTTAGTTAGAAAACCCAAATGCCATGTTGCAATACTATACTGCTATGGTAGCCAACATTTCAAATGCAGGTTTGACAGGTTTGTGAGGGTACACTTTATCCAAAACCTAGTGACGGTTTACTCATCTTTGCCAGTGGGTGGCTGTAGCTCAGGTCACCTACTGATCGGAGGGTTAGTGGTTAGACCCCTGGCTCCTCCAGTCTGCATGTCAAGAGTGTGAATGTGTATGAATGTAGTTAGGAAGCACTCAGTTTAGAGAAAGTGTGTGATTGGGTGAATGTGGCATGTTGTATAGAGCACTTTGAGTAATATGGGAGAGTAGAAAAGCGTTATCTAAGAATCAGTCCATTCACTGTCTGAACAGAGTTTCGTCATGTTACTTTTGCACTATTATGTTCCGGCACATGTTGTTATTACATGGCTTGATTAAGTTACACATTAGGCTGACATCTGGGGTCAGAGCTGAAACTGTTCTGGGCCAGCACAGGGTCAGCAGTGTGTCTGCAACTGAACCGTGGCTGCACACAACTTACATATTGCCCACATACCACAAAGAATGACGGCCCTTTGGTATCCCAGATCTGGCTTTGCCAGAGGTAATCCACACATGGGCCAGCACAGGACCACCAGCGTGTCTGCAAATGGCCTTGTGCTGGCCTATGTGTGGGCCACATCTGGCAAAGCCAGATCTGGGCCACCAAAGGGGCGTCATTCTTTGCGGTATGTGGCCATGTGTAAGCAAATTGTGTGGGCCAGATCCGGGCCATACCAATTTTGCTATGTGGGCTACTGCAGTGTAAATGGAACTTCAGCAGAGCAACATGTTTGTCAAATTAGGGAGGAAAATGTGTTCAGCAAGCTGCTGGGTTTTTGTTACTTTGTGCTAAGCCGGAGTCATGGTCAATTGAACTTTAAATGATCAATCTGGAAGCAAAAAGCCCCATAATCAATGGCCTAATGGTGGAAATACCAATGTTCTGTCTCTGTGATGTAAGAGTTCTGAAATTGGCTCTGACAGCCTGTCTGTCAGGCCAACAGCTCTCCTCCTCTCCTTGAGAAAAAGCTTCATCAGTGTGCGTCACTGTATTTGTGCGTGCATGGTGGTGGAAGAAGTCGGCACACTGAGGGAAGATTTCAGATTTTTATGGTGAGAACATGCTGTGAAAAAAAGGAGCAAGGCAAGAACACTTGCATGTACACATGCATAACAGAGAGTCCATCAGGTACAAATTAACATCACTGGCTGCTGCATATTTTTATTGAACACATTTCCTGCGAGAAATTGCTTCGACTGTTTCTCTTATATTGCAGCTTAATCAGTCGGAAAGAAGAAAACACACTGCAGACTATTGCCAGGTTTGTGCTTTGATATTCCTACGAAGCCAAACACCACAGATTAACTACAAGATTTCACTGTTCAACACAGCGCAAGATCACACACATGACACTGAGGATCCTTCACCACAAGGCAGTCACCAGTTTGAAATTTACTAAAATGGGCCTCCTTAATGACACTTGTTTTTCACTTAGTTCTTCTAACGATGGTTTAAGAAACATTTTTGCTGCTTTGAGAACACTCAGAGCACTTGCTAATAAATCAATCAATCAATTTCGCAACCGCAGTGCCAAAAATAGCCATAAGAAAAAAATGTAAATACAAAATGTCGCCATGAGAAATACATCCATCATAAATATTAAGACACCATTCGGCAGTCTGACAAAGCGCTATGAGGCTGGGAGGGCAGGAGGTTTTGGCAGATTCACAGCAGAGGCGAGATGGAGGAAGACAGAGGGAGGGGAGTAAAGCACAATGAATCAACCAGCCGTCAGTCACCGATGAAGTGTTTGCAGTTCCCGTGTTCTCCTCACCACCGCACGACCTGGCTGCCATAGTCCTCTGTGGTGGCTACCTCCTCTAGCACCTTCACCTCCACCTCCTCCTCTTCCACCTCCTCTGCTCCTCCTCCTCCTATTCCCAGTCTCCAGAGTTCAGCCAAATAGGTCCTGTGCAGCCGCTGTCTCTGCTGCCTCTCCTGCCGTCTCCTGAGCCGCTCCTCCTGGTGTTGCCTCTGGCGGTTATACTGGTAGCGCCGCAGGAACAGCTCCTTGGCATACTCGTAAAGCTCCATGTCGAGGGCGTTGAGCCCTTCGATGCGCCACCGCACCTTCTCGCTGATTCCCACGCTAGCAGCTCGCGTGCTGTTGATCTGCGTGAAGGGCCGGATGAAACGCAGGCCAAACGTCCGTTCAAACAGATACTGCGTCTTGCGCTGAAACTCCGTCAGGCCAAAGAAGGCCATGTTGCGTAGGTTGGACTTGGCGCTTGCGAGCAGCACGCGGCCTCTCTCCAGCTCGCTCATGGACGACATGTTGTAGCATCCCACCAGGCTCAGGTCTGCCAGCATGCGGACTTGCCGGTTGTTAGCAAGGTTCGAAGGGCAGTTCATGAAGTCAGGAAGGGGCACCCCTGTCCAGTCTTCACCGCTGTAACAGGCAGGAAGCTCATCCTGAGTGGGAGGGCGACCATCACACATGTGGAGGGCAGTTTTCCAGGTAGCCCCACGCTGCACGTGCTTCCACTCACTGAGGTAGCGTGACACAGGGTCACGTAGCATAGTGATGTAGTAGAAATTCCTGCAGAGACAGATTAAGAGACGCGTTAGACGAGGTGCTTGGCATGCACATCGCACTAGCTTAAAAATTAATTCCAAGGTAAAGACCCAACAATATTGGACATGACAGGAGGAGGTACCCAACAGCATTCAGAACCAGGCTCCTTTTTTCCAAGAGGTAGATAAAAAATCTGAACCCACACTCATTTCTGTATAAACATAAAGTTCACTAAGTGAACATTGAGCAAACATGTTTAAAAAGGTCCAGGTTTTACTTTGAAGGTCTCAAAGGTCTCCATTTCCAGTCGGCATCGAGTGTTAGCAAACGAGTTGGTGTCTTTCACGCAAACTACAGGCAAAAATGACCGTGTATGTGTGGGCGTAGCCTAACTGGCACAAAAAAAGAAGAGTAAAAGTAAGCCAATATTTACATTAGCATAGCTGGAAAATAATAATGAAGGTTTACCAGCAAAAAATTCATAAATCATAAACATGACTTCCCCTAATACCACAAATCAGGCTTTTTGTTTGTTGTTTTAATGCCATGCTAAACTAAACACCTGCTGCCTGTAACTCAATATTTGCATACTGACATAATTTCACTTACAAAGGCAAAAATTCATATTTCAGCTGATCCGCTCACAGTTTATGATGTTTTTTCAACCACTGCATAGATATATTTTCTTTATCATTCTCTTTTAAAACCTCAAACTTCAACTGAGTTGAAACAGCACGTGGTATTGAGTACAGGCAGTACTCAGAGAAAGATACTAAAGTCGAAGAAACGTGTCAGCGAGTCACATTTTCAACACAGCAAAGGAGGATGAAACTATACATCAAATTTCTCATATCCTGCCACAGTTAAAAAAAGAAATATGAGCGGAAAAAAGATAACACAGCGTTGGAAGTATATGGAGTGCACTGAAAGTCTGATTAGGGTTTAAATGAAAAACATCACTGAGTATGTCTGAGGGTGTTAGAGAATAATGACATTGAAAGAAACACAAACCAAGCACGCATAGCATTTAATATCCTGCAAATGTGGAATTATTTTTGTTTTTGTCACACCAATTTGCTCCTTCCTGCCTCTAGTAATGAGTTTTTTCATCTCCAGCACCTTTCCTGTCTCTGATCTGCCTCTAACAGCGTTTCAAAAATTGCTGTAACCTAGCTGCACGGAAGCCTTTCAGCGAACAAACACAGCTTTCTGCTCTTATCTATTGATTTCAGTGATGACCAGCATAACAACAAGGTGACTGAGGGAGTCATCGGCAGGAGAAATTCAGCCATTTTCAAAAAGTTTTTTTATTCCTTCTTCTAAACGAAAACAGCATAGATAAAGGAGAAATTGAAAATGTTCGTCTTGTGTGCACAGATCACCATGACCTTACCATGTCATGCAGAAGCCTGACATAAGGCCTAAATAAAATAAAAAGCGGAACATTTTCTTTCTTTCATTCCGCAAAGCTGAATTTTACTTTCTGGGAGGTTTCAGCTCCAAGGACACTTACCAGCAATGCTGCACTGGAAAATTCTCTTTTAAACCTATTTGCAGGAATGGTTTCAGCACATAACGCAAAAAGAAATTTCCTCATCTACTGGTCTTATGACTTGTTGATGTACCTTTCTTGAACCAACTGTTACCCTGCAGGTGTAACAATCCCTTATGGTTTGTGTGTTTCTTTTTATAGTGTAGCACATGAGTGTGCATGTGTGCGACTGCGTGATTAGCTGAAGGTGGGTTTAGTATGCTGGTGCTAATAAAAGCAGTGCTGGAACACACACATTTCACATGGTGCTTTAATTTGAGTTACAGTTTTTATCAGTCAGGCATGAAATGCTTCACAGTTATTGTGAAGCCTCTTTATAAAACAAAACACTGTAAATTGCCCCGAGCGACAGCCGACAATTTCTGAGATCTAAAAGTCACAGATGGCTAACACAGAGGAAGAGATGATTCAAACCTAAGGCCAATTAATTAGAATTAATAAACTCTTAATAATAAAAAATTAATAATAAACTCTTTAAATAAATAAAAGAGTTGTGTCTTTGGACTCTGGGGGGAACCTAGAGTACGTGGAGAGAGCCCCGTGCAGACATGAAACTAGTGTACAGACACGAAACCATTGCAGTACTGAGTGTATACTGCAATGGTAAAAATTATCCTAACGAACTCGGATTTTTGCTGCCATCTAGGAAGGGTAGCAAAGTGTAATCATTCATGTGGCTGTTCTATCATTAGCAACTCAAATTTCTTTTATTTGTGTTGTTATTTTACACAGCCCTTAATATCTTCTATGCTTTCTATACTGTTCAAGCCCTCTCGCTCTAAGCTTTCTGCTTAATTTTGCCTTTGTTTGACCTGTTTTTCAAGACATTATACATTTGATTCCTGTTTTACTGAGCTTTTGTAAATTTTTTCTTTCATATTGTTTTAATTTTTAGTCATCGTCCTTTAAGAAAAATACTTTTGATTACATTTTTACAAAGGACAAAATGAAAATCAAAAAAGGACACCTATCATGAAAGGAGAGCTGACTGCAGTGATGTTATAAAAGAAATTAATAAAAAGGAGATGAATTTCATCTCATTTTGCTAGTGGAAGAAAAGCAGAAGTGTTTGACTGTAGCATTAAATACTTCTTTGGGTGATGCAACACAACATTAAAACCAGATGCCAAATATCGTTTAGGTTCCTCGAATGCTGTGAAAACAGTTTTGAATCGTCGAGGTATGGACAAAGGGCCTCTGGATTCAATTCAATTCAATTTCATTTATACAGTGCCAAATCACAACAACAGTTGCCTCAAGGTGCTTTATATTGTAAGGTAGACCCTACAGTAATACATACAGAGAAAAACCAAACAGTCATATGACCCCTTATGAGCGAGAACTTTGGTGACAGTTGGAAGGAAAAAACTCCCTTTTAACAGGAAGAAACCTCCGGCAGAACCGGTCTCCAACTACAAGATGGTGACATCTTGTAGTTTATCTCGCCAGAAAGGTGGTAGTGAATTCTTTTGATTGGAATAATCTGACGTCTGAATCTCTTGCCAATGTAACATCCACATGAGTCCCAGGATGTGGTATTAGCAGAATGCTGGACTGTTGGATAATGTATACCGGATGTAAAAAGAGCATCTGTACAGCTGTAATAGCTTAAACTTCAATGCTAAACTGAATAAAATGTGATTAATTGAGAGAGCATTTGTGCTACAGAGTAAAGACTGCACAGCCAAACAGCCCTAAAAGGTCAGCAATTTAGCAATTATTGCCAGACAGCAATATCAATCAGTTGTGATATATACTTAAGTGAGTGGTGTAATGATATCACAGCAGAACACCCGCAGACAGACACACCATCCAGAGATAATAGCCATGCACAGTGCAAGCTAAGTGAATTACTCTGCCGTCTTTACCGAGTTGAACAGACAGCAGTAGATGGATGGGCACACAAGAGCGCCTCACAAAAACAGCCTTTGTTGTACTTCCTGGAAAACAGCTCAGCCTTTTCCTCCTCCTGCGCCTATCATCTATCTGTACAGCTAACCACAAGACAGTCAGATCAATAAATGTCCATGCAAAGCAGCCTTTGTGTGTCTGTGCTTTCATCATGACCTATTGACAAAGAGCAGTAAATGTCAAAGCTCTCTGCTTACTCGTGTCAGGGACAGAGGCGCGGGTCACGCGAAGAAGGTCAAGAATGATTCCTCACTGGGTGTGTAGTTGGAGTCTTCTCATGCAGCAAACATAAACTCTCACTTTGATCGAGAATTTTATGGCGTTTATGAAAGCAGAAAATAACCATGACCTCAACCATAGGAAGTGTTCTTTTGAATCTGAAGTGGCTAAAGTGCTTTCAGTAGAAACATTTCATTCTAAAACGGAAGGTCTTGTTAGAGAGCATTTGTTGAAAGCTGAAGTAAAGTAAATTTGTTTTGGCTACTTGAGAATATTAACTCATTTGTTAGAATAAATGTTTCCCTGCATTCATGAGCTAACGTTTTCTGTCCACTAGTTGTGACAGGGCAGAGAGCGAACAGGAAAGAGGACAAGCATAATTAGCTAAAAAGGGCGAAAACAATAGCAGAGGTTCGGAGTCCTGCAGAGTGAAGGGATCATTTTCTTTTCACATAAAAGAAAATGTGAAATGAACTGCAGAGTAGCCCCTCCGCAAATCACTACCTGAGGGGTTTGTGTCTCCCAGGAATCCCAGGGGCTATATTGTCTGGGGGCTTTTGCCCCCTGGTAGGGTCTCTCATGGTAAATTGGTTGTGGGTGAGGGACCAGACAGAGAGCGATTCAGAAGACCCCTATCAGAAGACCATCAAGGGAACAATTCATCCTGCCAGGGATAGGGTTACTGGGGCCCGGCCAGGCACAGCCCGAAAAAGGGACATGGGCCCCCCACCTGCAGGAGGCACCATAGGGGTCGGGTGCTTTGTGAGCTCCTGGTGGGCCGATCCCTGGCTACCAAGACTAGCAATTCACAGTCATTTAAGGATAGTATTAATTTGGTCATTTTAACATTGTGATACCATATACAGGGTGGGCCATTTATATGGATACACCGTAATAACATGGGAATGGTTGGTGATATTAAAGTCCTGTTCGTGGCACATTAGTATATGTGAGGGGGCAAACTCCTCGAGATGGGTGGTGACCATGGTGGCCATTTAGAAGTCGGCCATCTTGGATAGAACTTTTGTTTTTTCAATAGGAAGAGGGCCATGTGACACATCAAACCTATTGGTAATGTCACAAGAAAAACAATGGTGTGCTTGGTTTCAACGTAACTTTATTCTTTCATGAGTTATTTACAAGTTTCTGATCACTTATAAAATGTGTTCAATGTGCTGCCCATTGTGTTGGATTGTCAATGCAACCCTCTTCTCCCACTCTTCACACACTGATAGCAACACCGCAGGAGAAATGCCAGCACAGGCATCCAGTATCCGTAGTTTCAGGTGCTGCACATCTCGTATTTTCACACCATAGACAATTGCCTTCAGATGACCCCAAAGATAAAAGTCTAAGGGGGTCAGATTGGGAGACCTTGGGGGCCGTTCAACTGGCCCACGACGACCAATCCACTTTCCAGGCAACTGTTCATCTAGGAATGCTCGGACCTGGCACCCATAATGTGGTGGTGCACCATCTTGCTGGAAAAACTCAGGAAACGTGCCAGCTTCAGTGCATAAAGAGGGAAACACATCATCATGTAGCAATTTCAAATATCCAGTGGCCTTGAGGTTTCCATTGATGAAGAATGGACCGACTATCATTGTACCCCATATACCACACCAAACCATCACTTTTGTTGTTCCAACAGTCTTGGAGGGATCCATCCAATGTGGGTTAGTGTCAGACCAATAGCAGTGGTTTTGTTTGTTAACTTCACCATTCACATCAAAAGTCCTGTTCGTGGCACATTAGTATATGTGAGGGGGCAAACTCCTCGAGATGGGTGGTGACCATGGTGGCCATTTAGAAGTCGGCCATCTTGGATAGAACTTTTGTTTTTTCAATAGGAAGCATTCCTAGATGAACAGTTGCCTGGAAAGTGGATTGGTCATCGTGGGCCAGTTGAACGGCCCCCAAGGTCTCCCGATCTGACCCCCTTAGACTTTTATCTTTGGGGTCATCTGAAGGCAATTGTCTATGGTGTGAAAATACGAGATGTGCAGCACCTGAAACTACGGATACTGGATGCCTGTGCTGGCATTTCTCCTGCGGTGTTGCTATCAGTGTGTGATGAGTGGGAGAAGAGGGTTGCATTGACAATCCAACACAATGGGCAGCACATTGAACACATTTTATAAGTGATCAGAAACTTGTAAATAACTCATGAAAGAATAAAGTTACGTTGAAACCAAGCACACCATTGTTTTTTCTTGTGACATTACCAATAAGTTTGATGTGTCACATGGCCCTCTTCCTATTGAAAAAACAAAAGTTCTATCCAAGAAGGCCGACTTCTAAATGGTCACCACCCATCTTGAGGAGTTTGCCCCCTCACATATACTAATGTGCCACGAACAGGACTTTAATATTACCAACCATTCCCATGTTATTACGGTGTATCCATATAAATGGCCCACCCACCCTGTACTATTGCTTCCTCCTCCCCACTATTGCCAAAGTGCTTGCTCATAGGGGGTCGTATGATTGTTGGGTTTTCTCTGCATGTATTATTGTGGGTCTACCTTACAATATAAAGCACCTTGAGGCAACTGTTGTTGTGATTTGGCGCTGTATAAATAAAACTGTATTGAATTGAACTATAAACCCTTTTTTATGGTTTTTAATAAAGCTTCTTTATAAATGCAATGACTGTTCTAGTGGCTATTTGATTGATGCCTGAGAATACAGGCTCTATATTTGTAGATACCCCCTAACATTTAGCATTAGGTGCACCAATTACTTAACATTAACATTAGCTAAACTTGACATAGTCTTGCCAATGATTATTTTTTCCAAGTAATTGACATTCTATAATCTGCAATACAGAGCTGAGAAACTCTAGCTTTCCAACCTTTTCCTGTGATGCTCATTGCTTTTGCATGTTAGTTCTATCCAGCATGATCTCTTCTTTATCAACCATTTATATCAGATATCGTCTGCCTTCAGTCCTAGTTAATTCCACATGTGTCAAATCTTTCAGGCCTGAACATTTTCAATGTTTTCAGGTTCTCGATCGATCGAGCCAAAGCCTGATGCTCATTCAAACCTCAGAAAAGTTTGAACAAAGCTACCTGAAGCTACGGTCAAATAATAGCGCAGTCATTGCCAACACACAACAGTGGGTGTGAGATCATGCATGTTGGTCCTGAAGGCAAAATTAAATCGGCTTGTCGTATTTTGCTGGCGATCAATCTGACACCTTGTCAATGTCCTCGTTGCTGCCTGTCACCTTACCCCACACAGCAAACCTGCAAACACTATTGATCGCCCTCTTTCCATCTCTCTTCCTGATTGTCTCTCTCTTACTCTCTAAATCATCATCAAAAAGCTACAGAGGAAACTCACAGCAAAAGATCGATATGTGCCTTGTTAATTCACTCACTACCATCAAGGACGCTATCAGACTCATGATAAAAGCCTTGATGGAAGCTTTTTATGCCACAGAAAAACCAGCCAATAGAGAAGCTTTGTGGATCCACAGCAATCTTGTTTATTTTCTCTTTTAAAACCTGAAAATGGATTATGTTGTATTTGAGACCCTCGTATTTGCTATGGCTCAGCTTTGTACTGTTCCAATACACGCTGTGAATGAAGTATCGCTTTCTGAGGTATTTCTATCAGCCAAGATGGGAGAAGAAGTGACTCTTAAAACAAGCACAGGGCAGGACAATTTCGCTCCTGAAGCCCGGGGGTTGATAACTTACGCAGTTGGAGCAGATCAATTTTAAAGGTGTTTCTTTGCCCCCAAGGGATCTAACATGGAATTACAAATTGCCTCAGCCACCGCCATCCTTAGTCACACGCTCCTGCTGTCTCCACATTTCAGTTTCATCTTTCCAGAAGTCATTTTTAAATGCTAAAATTGACTGATTTGCCAACAATATTATGATTTGAGTAAATAGAGAAGAAACAACTAGTTATTAGTGTTTATAGTAACTTGTGGTTACTAGTCAGTAAGTAATTTAAGTAAGTTCATTATTGCATTATCCACTTCCTTTCTTTTCATGCTACAAGTTGGAAATAAACTCCTCTTTGTGCATTTACTTTTTCTATGTGGATGACATAGCAGCTGTATGAATCAGTGCACATTATTTCCATCCACCACCCTGTCCCTGACGTATGGTATCAGTTACTAGCTATCACAGACTGGTATGATAGCACAATCCAGCTACATAGAAGATCACCCAGCCGTCTATCCAAGTTTAGGATTTATTAATACAAATATATTAATGTAAATTTGTATTTGTAGTTCAGTCAGAATAACATCAAATAGAGGTTGTGGAAAATATTTTTCTTTCATTAATTCATCAAATAATGAAAATCTTGTCAAAACAAACCTAAACAACCCCAATGAAGAAGATAATCTGAGTGTTAAACTGTATAAATAAATTCCCCAGTCCCACCCATGGAAAAAAAATCCTTAGATTTTTTTTATGAGGCTAGAATAAGCCTGTATATAAATGTCTACAGCAGCTAACGCTGCATTTAGCTATCATTCTTTCTCAAATTGCCTCTTGGTGAATGGAAGGCTACAGAAGAGCAGAAGGAAAAAGTTAGTTTGAGTTTGAAAAAAACCCCACTACAGACAGCGGATATCTGCAAATCCAGGAACAAGTTAGACAACTAGAAGAGGAATGTCAGAGGGCAGAGGTAAAGGGCACGTTATCAGGATGATCGAGTGAAGCTGCTCAGATGAACTGAGACCACAGAAATCTCATCTCATCAGGCTCTGGACCAAGAGGTCAAGCGGGATCCATTTTCACTCTTCTGTACTAATTTAATCTTTGTGTCCCAATTACAAGCAAAATGATCCCTGTCCCCATCTGCAGCACAGCGGGTTCACCGTCCACCAAGCACAGCACACACAGAAACTACAACACAGTACTTTCTCTTTGAGTAGTAAATGGTCTCTCAGAAGTGCACTCTCCCCTCCGAAACATTACCCAGTTGTGGAGAGTATCTGCAGGTACCACTGCTTGATAACTGATACAGAACATAGATTTAGAGGGAGAGCTTGAGGAGAGAAGAGATGGGCAAGGGCTGCACTGTGATCTTCATTGGTCAGAGATATCAAAAGCTATTTTCAGCAATAAAAAAAGCCTCAGGGATGGTGGTGTGGAGACAAGGGGACGGAGAAAGACGCGGTGTCCAGGCAAGCCGGGTGTGAAGGTGTGGTTTTGCTAAAAACTGGGTGATAGACTACCTGAAGAGCTGGAGGCCACTTATATTTGAATTGAGTAATCAACAGTTCAATATAAATTTATATTTGCAACAGAAATCTCCATTTATGAAAAAAATAAAAATGTCTGCCTTTCAGATGTAATTCTCCATAAGGTTCTTTTTTTTCCTTTTTTTAGACACAACCATGTCAAGAATAGCACCAGGGACATCAGCACACTTACCTGGCATGTGCAGACTTAGTCATTACAGTGTCTTAGCCTCAACCTTACTTTGACATCTTAATCTTTGCAGCTTTGTCAGGTGTCAGCTTTTCCTCTCGGTCCATGTACATAGAGTAGGGATAAAAGGAAGACTGCACTTGAAAAGGATACTAAAATGAAGTAAAAAGGACTAAATCTGAAGTGTAGTCCCTAAACAATTTAGCAGTTTCATGTTGGCTCGTCTGTCTTATACCAAAAGATCTAACCGATTTTAATCCTTTTTAACAAAAACTTCCTGCTTTTGATTTTTTTCCCCTTGTTTGAACAAAATCTAAACACACACCAAAACACAGCCAGTCCCCACCCATCCCCACCCCCCTCCCCCACAATAAAGTCTGTCTTCGACTGTCCCTAATCCCCCGAAGGAGTATGAAGATTACCAAGATCCTCTGAAATATCTCTTATTTCTCACTAAAATACAGAACACTGCTCACTGCCTTAAAGAGTGCAGTGAAAGCTTTGATTTTTTTCAGAATTCGGGCAATTTTACTTTTTTTCCTTCTACTTTAACACTATTTCTTTACTTTTTAGGAGAAGGATTTAAACCAGACATTTACACACAAAAGAAATGTCTAGATAAAAGATACTTGTTTGTGTAACTCTGTGTCTCTCTTATTATGGTTAGATATCAATCAACAACCAGACTACTAAACAAGCAGTTGGTGACAGTGGGAAGGAAAAACTCCCTTTTTACAGGAAGAAAGCTCTGGCAGAACCAGGCTCAGGGAGGGAAGATTGGCACTTATGTCATTTTTTTTTTTCCAGTTGAAAATGGAGAAGCAAGAATTACTTCTCTGAGATAAGGTGCTGTCTGAGAAGTGACACCTGTCATTCAGGAGAATACTGCTGCAGTTACCCACACCCTAAGCACTGGTGTAAATGCTACATAGCTGTAGTAACTTTCCTCAAGCAAAGCAATCAATGTTACATGTATACTGGGGCCGTAAGGTTGCAGTTTTTCAAGGCAGTTATACATGATTTTCATCAGATGTCAAATGCATCAGTGATCTGTTAAAGACTTAAAACAATAAATAAAAATAAATCATACATAAAGTATAAATAATAAAGCATAATAAGTAATCAGAGTAAATATCAATAGGTCAACAGTTTGGTAAAAAGAAAAAAGAAAAGAAAATAATAAAAAAATATATATTGTAAATGTGACCTGAATCATAAAGCATGTGATTGAGGTCACCCTTTACAATGATACTGGCATAACAAGCTAGTATTGAAGGCTATTTTGAATGCAGACAGACGTCACTAAGAATCTGGTGAGGATATGTTGTGTCACGAGTGTGAAAAGTGTGAAAAGACATACGCTAACACATACCTCGGATTGAGCGCATCAAGCGTCTACACCTCATCATCAAACACTTTGTGTCATATACCTCGTCTGGCGCCACCAAAGGCTAGTCAGAGCTGTATAAGGATAGGAAGAATTTGCAAAGGAAAAAAAAGCCCTCAATGCTAAACACGTGGAGATTTTATCCCTTGTCAGCCTACATCACAATATCAGGCTGCTGCATAGGATCTCCCAAAAGGCCTGTACGTTTACCCTTTCCTAAAAATAAAACTCTGGTGTAAGGTACTGTACATCTACTTTTCCACCCACAGCAAGTGACAAATTAGAAGTTGTGAAATGTCTCCTATACAGAGGTGTGCAAAAATCTACACTCTACATTTCAGACTGGTATCTTTCTGTTCTTTCAAGGATACAGTGTAACATTTAGGCAGATTATAGTTTCGTATGAGATAATGCCACTTATCTCGTAAGTGGCTAACTTAAAATCTCTTAATTTTTTAAAATTAGTCGCACAGAATTACAAAAAAAAAGACAACAAAGATAGTAGACATGATAGTCTTAGGGGCATCAAACCTTACACGAATATCAGAAACATACATCAGACGTCTATGGCGTTATTTTTGTGCCACTATTCTGAGCGCACATAAAAAGAATTTGAGCACACGTAAAAAAAAAAAAATTCCAGGTGCAAGTGTTGCATTTTGAGGAGAAACTTATTTTTGAGCGAAGAAAAGCTAAATTTGAGTGAACAAAATTAATTGCTGCGTGCAAAAAATGTATTTCAGTGTTTGCTATTATCCACACACACACACAATAGGAGCCCCGCTGTCATGGTCCTGGGCCATGTGGGCCCAGTATTCTTAGTTTTCATGTATTTTTGTATTTTGTTCTTTATTTAGGCCATGCTTCCTGGGTTGATCTGTTACGTTGTTCCTTATGTGTTTTCCCTTCGTGACTCTTACCCCCTGTGTGCCCCTCTGTGTATTTATGAGCCCTCGTCTCTCTTTGTGCTTTATTCTATGTTTTCCCCAGCCCGTTATGTCTGCGTTCTCCCCGTGCTCTCTCTCCTCCTGTTTGAACCTCTGTGTACTTCCTGCTTTACTTTGCCCATCTCCCATCAGTGTTACGTTCACTCCTGCCGTGTCTTGTTATGATTATCAGTGTCACCTGTGTTCCCCGTGTGCATCCACTTCCCCTGATCATCCCTCATGTGTATTTAGTCTCTGTGTTTCGTACAGTCTGTGTCGCGTCGTCTGTGTTCTCACCTCCATGTTTTCACGGTCAGTCCTTGCAGTGATCATCATAGTCTGAGTTTTCTTAGTTTGTCGCAGTATTAGTTTTCCCAGTTTAGTTATAGTCTAGTCACGCCATCCCTGCTTTGTTTGTGCACTTTGTCTTCAGCCATAATAAAGGCTCGCTTTCTGTTAAGTCCACTCCCGTCTACTCACTTGTGTATGCACCTGGGTCCATCACACACACCACCGCACGGCCTGTCTCTGCAGACCGTGACAGTACGACGCGACCATGTCGGACCCAGCGACACAAGAGAGGGAGATCCTCCAGACGGTGGAGTCACTATGTGGTAAATGGCTGCGGTGCTCCGGAGAGGAGGAACGGGAGGAGTTATCCCGCCAAGCGGGAGTATGCGTGTCTGTGTTTCCCTGGCTATGGGAGGCACTACACCCGCTGATCACTGACTTTCTCATCACCGCTCTCCAACTCTGTCCGCAGCCACGGCTGCCTAGTGTGCGGACGGTGCCGCCAGAGCCCTGCTGTTGTCCCGTTTCCCCGCTGCTTCGCGAGCCAGAAGCAGTTGCGGTTGGAACGGTGAGGCTCGCCACCGACACACCCTCCGCTCGCGCCCCGTCGGCTTCCGCGTCTTCACCGCGGTCTGGCCGCACGGCGTGGCACACGGAGACGACGGAGGCCATAGACTTTGGCGAGGAAGAGCGGCAGCAGGTGTTACGGGCTTATCGGGAGGACGAGCTCCGGTGGAAGCCCTGGCTCATCCCGGAGGAGGACCTCTCACCTGCTGCACAGCCTACCAGCCGCTCGCCGTCTCCAATCCGCTTAGACTTTACTTCGCCTGCCTCATTTCTGGCAAGGATGTGGGCGGACGACCGGGAGATCGCCGCTACATCACCCCCTGCATTGGTGCCATCAGCGCCCATCGCGTCAGCTACCAGAAGGGGGCGGCGCCGGCGCCGCCGTGGCACCGCATTAACTCCGGTGAGTGACTGCGTTTTCGTGCCTCACGTCCCCTCTATGAAGCAGAGTGAGATGAGCATTGATTTGCCGGGGCCGGACACTATGACTGAATCGTGTTCGGAGACTGACAGTACAGTGTTTAGTTGTTTAGAAAGACCTACTAAGGAAATCATGGAGTCCGGTCTCTGTGAGCAGCAGCAAGCAGCTTGCACCCACGTAGAGGAGGAGCTCTGGGGAAAGCCGTGGCCTACCCCCGATAGTCAGCACATCTTTCGGGGAACACGCCTGGCTCTCGGGGGCCCTCGGAGCCACCAGGGTCTGCAGCCTCTCACAACTCAGTTAGCTCCCTCGCAGCCCTTCACAGCTCAGTTAGCTCCCTCGCAGCCACCCTCAGTTCAGTTAGCTCCCTCGCAGCCACCCTCAGCTCAGTTAGCTCCCTCGCAGCCACCCTCAGCTCAGTTAGCTCCCTCGCAGCCACCCTCAGTTCAGTTAGCTCCCTCGCAGTCACCCTCAGTTCAGTTAGCTCCCTCGCAGTCACCCTCAGTTCAGTTAGCTCCCTCGCAGCCACCCTCAGTTCAGTTAGCTCCCTCGCAGCCACCCTCAGTTCAGTTAGCTCCCTCGCAGCCACCCTCAGTTCAGTCTCCAGTGCCGCCTGTAGCCCAGTCCCCGATAGCAGTACGGTCCGCTGGTCAGCTTAACATTCAGCCAGGGGTCTCAAATCTCTCTGGCTCTGCATCAGCTCCTGCTGGGAGCTCGGATGAGCTCATCCAGGACTCCGCGGCTCCCACGCCGCCACCTACCTCGTCAGCTGGAGGGTCCGAGGGGCCCGTTCAGCCTTCTGTCTCCGCTGGAGGGTCCGAGGGGCCCGTTCAGCCTCCTGTCTCCGCTGGAGGGTCCGAGGGGCCCGTTCAGCAACCTTCCTTGTCAGCTGGGGGTTCTGGAGAACCGCACCAGCCTCATGCCACGTCAGCTGGAGGGTCCGAGGGGCCCGTTCAGCCTTCTGTCTCCGCTGGAGGGTCCGAGGGGCCCGTTCAGCCTCCTGTCTCAGCTGGAGGGCCCGAGGAGCCCGTCCGGCCTCACGCCTCGTCTGCTGGAGGACCCGAGGAGCCCATCCAGCCACCTTCTGCTACGCCTGGTCCAGCCTGTGCTTCGTCTGCTCCAGCTCCGGCCTGTGCTTCGTCTGCTGCAGCTCCGGCCTGTGCTTCGTCTGCTGCAGCCTCAGAGTCTTCGTCTGCTGCAGCCTCAGAGTCTTCGTCTGCCTCAGAGTCTTCGTCTGCCTCAGAGTCTTCGTCTGCCTCAGAGTCTTCGTCAGCCTCAGAGTCTTCGTCAGCCTCAGAGTCTTCGTCCGCCGCAGCCTCAGCCTGTGCTTCGTCCGCCGCAGCCTCAGCCTGTGCTTCGTCCGCCGCAGCCTCAGCCTGTGCTTCGTCTGGTCCCGCCTCGACTGGTCCCGTGCCCACCGGGCCTCGGCCAGTACGCCTGACACTGGAGAGCCGCCGCTGCCTTGCGCACTGCCGGCCCCCTGAACTGCTTCGCCGCCGCCTTGCGCACTGCCGGCCCCCTGAACTGCTTCGCCGCCGCCTTGCGCACTGCCGGCCCCCTGAACTGCTTCTCCGCCGCCTTGCGCACTGCCGGCCCCCTGAACTGCTTCGCCGCCGCCGCTGCCTTGCGCACTGCCGGCCCCCTGAACTGCTTCGCCGCCGCCGCTGCCTTCCGCGCGGCCGGCCCCCTGAACTGCTCCGCCTTCGCCGCCGCCGCTGCCTTCCGCGCGGTCGGCCTCCGGATCTGTTCTGTCACCGTGGCCACCTTTCCCGTGGCCGGCCTCCGGAACGGTTGGACTGGACTTTTGTGTTGTCGCCTCTCGGGTTGGCCTTCGGGCCTCTTTGGACATTCGCCTTCCTGTTCTGGACTCTTTTGTGTATTTGTGGACTCGGTTTTGTTCTCGTGCTCCTTGTTTTTGGTTCGTTTTGTTCCCTCCGTCCTGGTCCCCCGCCTCCCGCCCTGGGTGGGGTGTTTTCTGTTTCGCTTGTGTTTTGTTTCTCGGGTTTGGGCTGTCGGGAGCCAGCCCTTTAGGGGGGGGTGGTGTCATGGTCCTGGGCCATGTGGGCCCAGTATTCTTAGTTTTCATGTATTTTTGTATTTTGTTCTTTATTTAGGCCATGCTTCCTGGGTTGATCTGTTACGTTGTTCCTTATGTGTTTTCCCTTCGTGACTCTTACCCCCTGTGTGCCCCTCTGTGTATTTATGAGCCCTCGTCTCTCTTTGTGCTTTATTCTATGTTTTCCCCAGCCCGTTATGTCTGCGTTCTCCCCGTGCTCTCTCTCCTCCTGTTTGAACCTCTGTGTACTTCCTGCTTTACTTTGCCCATCTCCCATCAGTGTTACGTTCACTCCTGCCGTGTCTTGTTATGATTATCAGTGTCACCTGTGTTCCCCGTGTGCATCCACTTCCCCTGATCATCCCTCATGTGTATTTAGTCTCTGTGTTTCGTACAGTCTGTGTCGCGTCGTCTGTGTTCTCACCTCCATGTTTTCACGGTCAGTCCTTGCAGTGATCATCATAGTCTGAGTTTTCTTAGTTTGTCGCAGTATTAGTTTTCCCAGTTTAGTTATAGTCTAGTCACGCCATCCCTGCTTTGTTTGTGCACTTTGTCTTCAGCCATAATAAAGGCTCGCTTTCTGTTAAGTCCACTCCCGTCTACTCACTTGTGTATGCACCTGGGTCCATCACACACACCACCGCACGGCCTGTCTCTGCAGACCGTGACAGTACGACGCGACCATGTCGGACCCAGCGACACAAGAGAGGGAGATCCTCCAGACGGTGGAGTCACTATGTGGTAAATGGCTGCGGTGCTCCGGAGAGGAGGAACGGGAGGAGTTATCCCGCCAAGCGGGAGTATGCGTGTCTGTGTTTCCCTGGCTATGGGAGGCACTACACCCGCTGATCACTGACTTTCTCATCACCGCTCTCCAACTCTGTCCGCAGCCACGGCTGCCTAGTGTGCGGACGGTGCCGCCAGAGCCCTGCTGTTGTCCCGTTTCCCCGCTGCTTCGCGAGCCAGAAGCAGTTGCGGTTGGAACGGTGAGGCTCGCCACCGACACACCCTCCGCTCGCGCCCCGTCGGCTTCCGCGTCTTCACCGCGGTCTGGCCGCACGGCGTGGCACACGGAGACGACGGAGGCCATAGACTTTGGCGAGGAAGAGCGGCAGCAGGTGTTACGGGCTTATCGGGAGGACGAGCTCCGGTGGAAGCCCTGGCTCATCCCGGAGGAGGACCTCTCACCTGCTGCACAGCCTACCAGCCGCTCGCCGTCTCCAATCCGCTTAGACTTTACTTCGCCTGCCTCATTTCTGGCAAGGATGTGGGCGGACGACCGGGAGATCGCCGCTACATCACCCCCTGCATTGGTGCCATCAGCGCCCATCGCGTCAGCTACCAGAAGGGGGCGGCGCCGGCGCCGCCGTGGCACCGCATTAACTCCGGTGAGTGACTGCGTTTTCGTGCCTCACGTCCCCTCTATGAAGCAGAGTGAGATGAGCATTGATTTGCCGGGGCCGGACACTATGACTGAATCGTGTTCGGAGACTGACAGTACAGTGTTTAGTTGTTTAGAAAGACCTACTAAGGAAATCATGGAGTCCGGTCTCTGTGAGCAGCAGCAAGCAGCTTGCACCCACGTAGAGGAGGAGCTCTGGGGAAAGCCGTGGCCTACCCCCGATAGTCAGCACATCTTTCGGGGAACACGCCTGGCTCTCGGGGGCCCTCGGAGCCACCAGGGTCTGCAGCCTCTCACAACTCAGTTAGCTCCCTCGCAGCCCTTCACAGCTCAGTTAGCTCCCTCGCAGCCACCCTCAGTTCAGTTAGCTCCCTCGCAGCCACCCTCAGCTCAGTTAGCTCCCTCGCAGCCACCCTCAGCTCAGTTAGCTCCCTCGCAGCCACCCTCAGTTCAGTTAGCTCCCTCGCAGTCACCCTCAGTTCAGTTAGCTCCCTCGCAGTCACCCTCAGTTCAGTTAGCTCCCTCGCAGCCACCCTCAGTTCAGTTAGCTCCCTCGCAGCCACCCTCAGTTCAGTTAGCTCCCTCGCAGCCACCCTCAGTTCAGTCTCCAGTGCCGCCTGTAGCCCAGTCCCCGATAGCAGTACGGTCCGCTGGTCAGCTTAACATTCAGCCAGGGGTCTCAAATCTCTCTGGCTCTGCATCAGCTCCTGCTGGGAGCTCGGATGAGCTCATCCAGGACTCCGCGGCTCCCACGCCGCCACCTACCTCGTCAGCTGGAGGGTCCGAGGGGCCCGTTCAGCCTTCTGTCTCCGCTGGAGGGTCCGAGGGGCCCGTTCAGCCTCCTGTCTCCGCTGGAGGGTCCGAGGGGCCCGTTCAGCAACCTTCCTTGTCAGCTGGGGGTTCTGGAGAACCGCACCAGCCTCATGCCACGTCAGCTGGAGGGTCCGAGGGGCCCGTTCAGCCTTCTGTCTCCGCTGGAGGGTCCGAGGGGCCCGTTCAGCCTCCTGTCTCAGCTGGAGGGCCCGAGGAGCCCGTCCGGCCTCACGCCTCGTCTGCTGGAGGACCCGAGGAGCCCATCCAGCCACCTTCTGCTACGCCTGGTCCAGCCTGTGCTTCGTCTGCTCCAGCTCCGGCCTGTGCTTCGTCTGCTGCAGCTCCGGCCTGTGCTTCGTCTGCTGCAGCCTCAGAGTCTTCGTCTGCTGCAGCCTCAGAGTCTTCGTCTGCCTCAGAGTCTTCGTCTGCCTCAGAGTCTTCGTCAGCCTCAGAGTCTTCGTCAGCCTCAGAGTCTTCGTCCGCCGCAGCCTCAGCCTGTGCTTCGTCCGCCGCAGCCTCAGCCTGTGCTTCGTCCGCCGCAGCCTCAGCCTGTGCTTCGTCTGGTCCCGCCTCGACTGGTCCCGTGCCCACCGGGCCTCGGCCAGTACGCCTGACACTGGAGAGCCGCCGCTGCCTTGCGCACTGCCGGCCCCCTGAACTGCTTCGCCGCCGCCTTGCGCACTGCCGGCCCCCTGAACTGCTTCGCCGCCGCCTTGCGCACTGCCGGCCCCCTGAACTGCTTCTCCGCCGCCTTGCGCACTGCCGGCCCCCTGAACTGCTTCGCCGCCGCCGCTGCCTTGCGCACTGCCGGCCCCCTGAACTGCTTCGCCGCCGCCGCTGCCTTCCGCGCGGCCGGCCCCCTGAACTGCTCCGCCTTCGCCGCCGCCGCTGCCTTCCGCGCGGTCGGCCTCCGGATCTGTTCTGTCACCGTGGCCACCTTTCCCGTGGCCGGCCTCCGGAACGGTTGGACTGGACTTTTGTGTTGTCGCCTCTCGGGTTGGCCTTCGGGCCTCTTTGGACATTCGCCTTCCTGTTCTGGACTCTTTTGTGTATTTGTGGACTCGGTTTTGTTCTCGTGCTCCTTGTTTTTGGTTCGTTTTGTTCCCTCCGTCCTGGTCCCCCGCCTCCCGCCCTGGGTGGGGTGTTTTCTGTTTCGCTTGTGTTTTGTTTCTCGGGTTTGGGCTGTCGGGAGCCAGCCCTTTAGGGGGGGGTGGTGTCATGGTCCTGGGCCATGTGGGCCCAGTATTCTTAGTTTTCATGTATTTTTGTATTTTGTTCTTTATTTAGGCCATGCTTCCTGGGTTGATCTGTTACGTTGTTCCTTATGTGTTTTCCCTTCGTGACTCTTACCCCCTGTGTGCCCCTCTGTGTATTTATGAGCCCTCGTCTCTCTTTGTGCTTTATTCTATGTTTTCCCCAGCCCGTTATGTCTGCGTTCTCCCCGTGCTCTCTCTCCTCCTGTTTGAACCTCTGTGTACTTCCTGCTTTACTTTGCCCATCTCCCATCAGTGTTACGTTCACTCCTGCCGTGTCTTGTTATGATTATCAGTGTCACCTGTGTTCCCCGTGTGCATCCACTTCCCCTGATCATCCCTCATGTGTATTTAGTCTCTGTGTTTCGTACAGTCTGTGTCGCGTCGTCTGTGTTCTCACCTCCATGTTTTCACGGTCAGTCCTTGCAGTGATCATCATAGTCTGAGTTTTCTTAGTTTGTCGCAGTATTAGTTTTCCCAGTTTAGTTATAGTCTAGTCACGCCATCCCTGCTTTGTTTGTGCACTTTGTCTTCAGCCATAATAAAGGCTCGCTTTCTGTTAAGTCCACTCCCGTCTACTCACTTGTGTATGCACCTGGGTCCATCACACACACCACCGCACGGCCTGTCTCTGCAGACCGTGACACCCGCTCGCTCAGTTTTTGCATTTGTGCTCGCTCGCAATGTGTTGCTTGCGCTCTCAACATTTCTGCCCGTGCGCGCTCAACTCTTTCTGTACACAGTTATATTTGTGCCACAAAACCAGCCAATCACAGACTTGGATGCAAAAAAATCTGATTGGCTGTTTTGGTCTCCAATCAGCTCAAAATGACGAAATGCAATATCCCAGAATCCATTTCGTCCAAAACTCAAACGAGGCAGTGGCAGAGGAACACAGAGTTTGAAATATTACTCTTTCTGGGTCACAAAATAAACTTTTAAGATATTTTCATGCGAGAATGGTGCTGTGTAAACTTCAAATATCTGCTCGATTTATCAAGACATCACATATTTGCAAAAGTGCTCTAACTTTTTCAGAGATGCCTGTTACCCACGACCTGCCTGGGTGCACACTTGGGTTAAACATAATATATAAGGCTGAACTGACAGAATAGTGGCACAAAAATAACGCCATAGACGTTTATTGTCTAAAATTAAATCATAGAATTGTCAGGCCTGAACTTTCCAGGGTCGGCTTGCCTAGACTACCCACTAATGTTTAAAAAACACTAAATCAACAGTATCCTTTACTTTCATTGTTTGTCTCTTCAGTCGCTTGTCGGGTATGCTGCCTGCCAACTTTGCATTCCTAACAGTTATCTTCCCCATTGTTTTAAATTGTACTATAACAGTAGCACAAACTAGCATTGTCACACCAGCCAGTGCTAGCTTTTTTTGGCTTCAGATTAATAACCCTAAGTTAATAAATGGTAAATGCAATAAGTTAAGCAGATAACATGCACAGGAATATTTCTCATAAAAACTAGCCACTATAAGCTACTGTCATACCAGAAGATGTAAACTGTATGTATGAAATTAAACGCAGAAGTAGATTTTACTGACTATGAACTGGTGTAAGTAGAAGTTGTTGTCTTTAAAAAGTTACAAATTGTCATTTAAAGGAATCCCACACCCACTTGGAGTGTTTTTATGATTTCTGGTTCCTGGAGTTCTCATTTTCTTTTATTTTTGCATTTGTCACACCGATTTTTAACAGCTGTGTTGTTGTCAGCAGCCTGAAATGACCTCATGCGAAAGCATAGACACTGAATTACAGTCAAAGGCAAGGTTGACAGTAAAAAGACAGCATTATGCCCACAGACATTTAAGGTCTCCCCCTTCAGAATGAAAGAAAACCTCAATAATACACACCCCTCTCTGAAATCTCCACATAATCTGACTCATCTGACACATCTGACTCATTGCCACTGTGAGGGAAGATTAATGTCAAGAGACGTTTTTCTCCCAATAGACTATTATTTCCATAAATAATAAAGTATTTCAGTATGTTGATCAAAACTTTCTTACCTTTTTTCCTTCTTGGTTACTAAACCATGTCAGCTTCCTGTTTCTTGTCTTTCCATATTTTAAAGCCTTTAAAGCCATTATGGCCATCAGTAATAGGGTGCCATTGCCAGATTAATAGCTAAGACCACATTATATGTGTAAGGAATCCTAATTAAAACCCTGGCTCATCTGTGTTCTGGCCATTCTTTGTTTAAATCTGAAATAATGAGGTCAGTAGTAAGGCTACACTCTCTGACTGCTCAGTGTGAGGCCAGCAGTCGAGGACGAGCAAGACTGCCTGGCAATTCAAGCAGGGCTGACATGTGGCCTTACAGCAATTTCATACCCCGCTGCGATCTGAATGCTATAGCCCCGTGCTGTGAGCACAGCCCTGAAGAAGGCTTTGGCAGTGGTGTGCCTATCAAAAACTACTTGAAGTGGCCATGTAAGTTTTACGTGTTAAGAGGGAAATTACGAGACATAAGGATAGCTGGATATGCTGCTTAGATTAAGTCAGGGGTGGATGGGGGGAAAAAAACGGGAAATGGCAATCACAGTTCTCATTATATTCTACTTTTGTGAAAGGAGTGTTTGTGTTGTGTTGTGTGTTATCAAATTCACTGTCACCAGCTTGCTGCTGGTCTTACAAGCAAGAAAAACTGTTTGCATGATGCATCCCTATAGCTGAACACTGAACCTGTTTTATGCCAACTCACCTAAAAATGAGGAGCTGATTAGTGATCAGTCTCTAATTTTAGTTGTTTTTTTTTACTCACTCACTGAAAAATCTTTCAATATGTCAACAACCTACAATGACAGCAGCATAAAGAGAATAAAATGATAATTACAGATATGAAACATTTCCACCTATTACAGTGCAGGTATGGTCAAGTTTCTCTAATACCCTGCTGTAGTTTATGTATTTGTTTGTGTTATTAGTTTCCACACTGGCAGTGTGTGTGGGAGAGAGGTGACTTCAAGGTGACTATGAAGTGCTGCTCGAAAGCAGACAGATGGTGCTTCTGTATCCAGAACATATCAGCAGGACCAACAACACACAGCAAATGTGCAAAATATTCCCGAAGTACATTAATAAGAAGAATCCAGGTAGAGAAGATATTTCATCACTGAATTGTGTGACCATGAAAAGAGACCGATTTCAACACAGCCAAGGTGTAGATTGTGAACATGCCCTGAAATATTCTCCACATTCAGGGTACAGCAAAGAATTTTTAGACACACTTCACCTCATTTCAAAATCCCCTGAGACCAAAATATGTTTCATTATGCAGTCAGCTAGAGAAAGCTGGGAAGCTTCAATGGACATATACATTCTTGCCTAGTAACCAGTCGCTTTGCATGACATGACCTGATTAAAAAAAACAAACAAACAAAAAAAAACTGTAGTTAAGTTATCAAGTGCATTGTTTTTTACCTTAGGGGCCACATTCATACAGTTGCCACATTCCATTTTATTTTTTATTAATATGAAAGTTTTCCCACCATAGTCAAAAGCAATTCTATAATCAAAATGATTAAAAACAATGATTATTAAAGGAACTCACCTGCTGGAGCCTCCCTTGTGTTTACACTGGGACAAAATCATAGAAATATTTCACAGGCGGTGGAAAGATTATGCAAACCTTTAGTCTATGAAATGTTGATGGACTGAAAAAGACAATCGACCTTGGTAGCAACTGGAGGAGTCCTCTCAGCAGCTTCACTGATGTCTTATTTATAATGGCAGTCTATAAGGAAACTGCTTTCTGTGTGATTTTTAAGAAAAACATTTTTAACCAGAATAATGCCCAATGGACGAAATGGGAAAATGGGAAACACCATCGGTTCACATAGAGAGAGATGGAAGTCAAATGAGCTTCATCATCCAAGCTGCCTTATCCAAGTTAGCTTATCCATGCCTTATCTTATTTTCTCCATATCCAAGAACCTAAACCAGCAAACTGAAGAAGATCCACCTAGTGTTCACTACATTAATTGGCTAAAAAACCACGGTGTCTCTCAAGTCATCAGGTGGAGATCTTTTAAATCTTCCTCGAATCAGATCCAAGCATGATGAAGGTGTTTTCAGTTACTGTCTTCCTGTACTTTGGAACAAGCTTCCTGTTGACCTGAGATCAATTACATCTGTGCACACATTCAAAAACAGACTAAAAACCTTTTTTCCCCGCACAGACTTACACTTAACAGCTGTGTTTTCTCTCCATGTTTTCTTTTTGCCATTCTCACAGTCTTAGGCCATTGTAAACCTACACAGGTTCTTTAGTTTTTATCTTATGTGTTAAGCACATTGAGTTTATATATAATGAAATGTGCCATAGAAATAGAATTGCCGTTGTCAAGGGTGACACACCTGGAGGCAAAATGAGGTCAAAACAATCTGCAAGAGTGGAAGCTGCCCTACTGGATGCTGAAAGACAAAGGAGCAGATCCGGAGCAGAAACTCTTTTCCACCAGAGATCGCTACAACTACTCACAGATCTTGTGGTGAATCTTGTAGCGGTCCCTGCACACAGAGCTAAAGGAGACTGCAGTGGGCAGCACATAAATGCAAAAGGCTAAAATATAGAGACACAGCAGCAGAGGCAGAACAACGCAGCTGGTGTACTCAAGTGTTCCCTATAGAGGTGGGATGCAGCACATTTGTGTGTGGCCACGTCAACAACCAGACTCCTGGAGAACATGGGGGTTCAAAGATGGGCTTTTCAACTTACTGTACTATCAAGTCAGTGTTACACCCTGCTGAGTGAAGAAGCAGCAGTACCTTTGGAAGAAGAGGAAAAAATTCTTAACTAGGCCATAGATATCCAACGTGAGGGGTAAAATCAGAGGAGGGCACGCCCAGGATGCCAAGTATTAATGTAATGCTCTCTTGAAGTTTCGTAGGCTTATTAAGGAGAAACCCATGAAGGACAGTGCCCTTCTGATGACCCTGGTGAATTTTTTTACCCCTCCCACCTTTACAACACTGATTATTCTTAGGGATGTAAACATCAAGTCTTATAAGCTTAACCAGAGCTATTTCCATATGGCTGCCAAGTTGCAAGACTTGCTTCTACAAGGACTTTGCTTAAGTCTAAATTTAATTAAATCCATTAAATGCTGGAAAATTTAATTCAATGAAATTTAAAGGCGCAACACAGGAAAGAGGCAACAAACTAGATACAAAACCTTATTTGCGAGTCTGTGGGGACTGACTAGCCTGAAGCAGCTGTTAGAAGAATGGCAGTTCCTGGATTTTCTACATTGGCCCTTCCTTTTTCCTTTTAAGCCTTTTTCTAACATCCTTTTAAAGCTTTCATTGACAAACTTTGATAACAGAGCAAGCTGATGCTTTACGACTTTGAATTACATGTCTTCACTTAATGTGACAACAACTCAAGAAAAGAGTTATGACCACTCAAGCGGCATCGGTATTGAAGAACAAGCTGATGTGGGTTAATCTACATTTGCAATAGCAGGAGTTAAACAATGGAAGCAGGATATGCCCGCTCATCTGGGATATGATGAGATCAGCTCCAGATAAATGATACTTATGCACGGACCCTCCAACTATACACGGCAGGTGCACAAGCCAAAAAGGTACAAAAGCACAAGCTTAACCTTGATGAAAAAAATCAAGCTAATAAAGGTCTCTGAAACATATAAAGTAGCAGAAAATGATAAAATATAAACTTTTTACCCATGTTCTGTGTTTTTGTCTGTCTCTGTCTGCAAACTACATCACATCCTGCTTAATGTAGCCTTGAGATAAAAGTAGGCTTCATCTATTCCCAGGTTTGATCACTGACTGTCTGCACTCTCGTCGCTATCTGTGACTTTAATATCAACATGCTTTGACTAAGTTGGATTTTCTTTTGCAGTCAGACGAGGGAAAACGTTTTGAGTGCTTTGCTACTTATGATTATGCCCTAACTTCGGTATAGTATAAAGCAGCGAGGATTATAGATATTTGGGAAAACAGCTCTAACACTATTTAACCTCTCTTTAGAACACAGGGATCAAGGCTGAAATACAAATAAATCTAGCGAGGCAGGATGATCTTACAGAACGGATCAGAGTAGCATTACATATCGTATTAAGATGAGTCGTAACACGTCTCTATAAAAACGCAAACACACACGGACTCAGTTCTATTTCTCCTGCTCCCTTCGCTGTGTGCGTCACAGTCCATCGTGAATGGTCTGCATCGCCTGAAGTGACAAGACAAGAGTCTTTCAGTTCTGATAAAGCTGCATGAAACCTGGTGGCAATACAGATGACTCTGCGATTCAGCAGCTTTAATCTAAAACGACAGAAAGCCTTCCCTTAATTGTTCCTTTCCTTCCACGGCGCTCTGCGCTGCGTAATGGTTCCCCAATATTTCTTCCTAAAGGTGGCGGACAGAAAATCAAGCAAGCATTATGCTGCGGGAAATGAAAACTTCGGGTGACAGATTTGTGGCTGTTAAGTGAGTTATGACTCACAGCTCTTCCAACAAATTCACGGGTATAAGCTGAGTTGTGACTCATGGTGCATTTGGCTCCGATTTGATACCTTCTTCTAGAACATACACACAGCAAATTGCAGCAGCACACTGAATGCCATTAGACAGCAGACGCTGATTCGATCCTTATTAAGATGCCAGATTTCTAAAAGCCACTCAGGAGCAGCAGTGACCTCTGACCTTGCTGTGGAATGGCAGAATGAGTGGTTCTCTCCATGGATCAATGTCACATTACCAGTGAGCTCGTCCCCCGAGGTACTTTGGTGTCCTATATCAGCGATTGTCTGGTGCATATGAGCCACAGAATAATTGACACCCACAAGTGTTCATTTTACAGTCATTATCTCCATGAGTGGAAGCATGATCTCCCATCTACCACTTCCTGTTTTCTTTTACTCACAACACAATATAAAATGACTATTTTAAATAGAAAGGGCTGCATAAACCAGATTTGTTTCCATCTTTAAACATGAAGTCACCTTGCCAGCCAGCTGAATGTCAACGCTAATGAGTGCTGATTATTCTCTAGCCATTATATTGAGTTGACAAGTGTTGACTGAAGTGTTGTTGATTCACTCATAGCGCTGATTTGGCTCTGAGGTGACACCTCAAAACTATTCCAAAGCCTTAAATTAAGTCTGATGGCTGCCACTGAGAGCAGTTAATGGATTTGGAGGATTCTTGAAGGCACTCCTCGCCCTCGTCTAGCCCCTTTAACACTCACAGTAACATATGGAGATTTGCTCTCTCAACCAATTGCAGAGCAAATTGGCTTCAACACGCAGCCGGAAAACCTCAGAGGACCGTGCCCTTCTTAAGTGATTTACTACCTTAAGCTTAGCTGTGCTGCTCCTGTAATTACAGCAAATTGAAACAAACCTGCGGATGAGGAAGCGACTTGTCTGCTCAGCTGTTTGCAAGTGTGCTGGAGTGGACATGCAATGCGGTGCTCATGTTGACACTGCAGCTTTATCAGCCCTATACCCTGCATTACATGCCAATAAGGAGAATTGGTGTCATGACCTACAATGTTGATTTGGCACTTCAAGATAAGCAAAGCAGATATACAGTGGGAGAAAATAATTATTTGATCCCCTTCTGAATTTCTAAGTTTGCAACTTACAAAAAATAAAAATAATAATAATACATTTTATTTATAGGTGCCTTTAAGGACCCTCAAGGCCACATTACATTAGTATCAATCAATTACAGATCATTACATGTTCAAAAACAAAAAAAAAAGAGTCAATCAGTTAATCAATACTCCTGATGGCTGCTTCTTATGTGTATTAAGCACATCTGCCACAGAATCGATTTCTTCCATTCCAACCTCCTCACCAGAGAAAACGGAGCTCTCTGGCATCAAATTGATCTGCCATGTTTGGATTAGATTTAACATATTGATGATTGGTGATTTAACATATCACCTTACCATCTATCTCATTGTGATACCATATACTATCACTTCCTGTTAAAAGGGAGTTTTTCCTTCCCACTATCGCCAGAGTACTTACTCATAGGGGGTCATATGATTGTTGGGCTTTTCTTTGTATGTATAATTGTAGGGTCTACTTTACAATATAAAGCACCTTGAAGCAACTGTTGATGTAATATGGCCCTGTATAAATACAATTTGAATTGAATTCTTTTTCTGCTAAGGGTGCAGAATGACTTCAACAGATTGATGGACCAATGGGCATGGCCAAGTAAAATCTTTGACAAGAACCTTCCTCCTTCAGCTGAGCTGAAGCTTCAAGCTGCCAAACAGCAGCCAAAAAACTAAAAGACTTTTTGAAGTTGTCCAAAATCCTTCCTGAAATGTCTGCTAACCTGGTGATCAACTATAAGACACATTTTACCGCTGTCCTTGGCAACAAGGATTTCTTCACCAAGTGCTAAGTCATGTTTTGCTTTGGAATCAAACACTTATTTTATTGAATGATATGCAATGATATCAATTTTATGTGTTTTTTTTCCTGCATTTCTGCCTCTCTCCATAAACACGAAGAGAGTGTATTTCTTTGTAAGTGAGCAAACTTACAAATTCAACAAGGAATCTAATAATTATTTGTCCCAATGCATATCTTAGCCTATTAACTATAAAATTACAAACACATTTAAAAACACACAAAAGAATACAGTGATTTGAAATGGAAATCACTGCATGGGCTCTGGAACACATCTGAAAAGCATTTTCTCTCAATGTAATTCACCCCTGACTCGTGCAAAATTCCCCGGGCTAAAACTAATTCAAGATGAACTGAGGCAAAGTGGAAAACTGTCTAGTGGACTAATCAGAATTTGAAATTCTTTTCAAATCTCATGAATGCCCCCGGAGCTAAAGAACGATTGTCTACGTGCAATCACTGCACTCAGTTCAAAAGCCAGAATTTGTTTTATTGGGGAGGTGCACCTAACTGCCTGCCACACCATTTCCAAGGAAGCCCATTGTCTTGATTATTTAGGTAGAGGGTTAAATATGATGTATTTCCATTTGAGAGGGTTGCACAGATTTCAAGACTGTAGCTCACACGTTCACTCAGTTCAGTATTTAGCAAAAAACGTGCCAAAAAATGTGTAGGAAAAATATGCAAGGTGAATACATAAAGGATCGTCAGGTTTTGACGATGAATTGCTTAAAACATGAACAAACTGTGAGAGCCACCTTATTAACACTTGCTTGTTGAGTCACTCACTCATTAGTTTAGCCTGATTAGTCACTTATCCGTTTGCCCTTTTGTTTACCTACTTAATGAATGATTGAATTAGAATACAGTTGACTGATTGGCTTTTTAATGCATGCACTCATTCTTTTACTGACTGATTGAGTGAGTGAGTGTGAACGAGAGGTTAGAGATGTCTTTAAGTTTCATTTTCAAATTAATTCATTTATTTCATTGATTTATTCATTCTTAAGCTGATAAGAGAGCCAAATGCTTAAAGTGAATAAATGAGTGAATCAATCTGAATAACTGAGGTTGAATAAATTAGGAATCAATCACTCAATCAGTGCCCTGTTGCATACATATGTCGGAGAGACTATGGCTAACTTGAATAGAGGAATAAGCAGACTTTATTTCTATTTCATTGTTTGGCTTATTAACACAATGAATAAGTGATTCAAGAGTGATAGTGTGCCTCACTTATGTGTAGCACATACAGTGGGTTGACATAAAAGTAAGAGGTAGCTGGTTGAGTGAATTTGTCTGTTTAAGAAGCAGTTAAAACATGAATGAATGAATGAATGAATGAATGAATGAATGAAATAACCATAACCGTGACCATATCAGCTGAGCAAACGGATCCACTGATGAAATAATAAGTTAATCAAATCACGTTCACAAACACGAGATCACACCTGTCCAGCAGGTCACCCCTCACCTTTTGCCATTTGGGGTGTTCTTCTTGTCCCTCTTGTTCATCACTACAGGCACGCAGCTCGTGAGCTCGGTCCAGTCTGCATGCAACCCGCAGCTCCAGCCCGTGGAGAACCGCGAGAAGAGCCACGATTCGGCTTTCCCGGGCCGGTGACAGGTGCATTTCCTCTGGCCGGCCAAGCAGTCGCAGGGCTGCTCCAGCTGGATGTTTTTGACCAGGTGCCGCCCAAACGTGGTCCCGCCGGTCTTCTGTATGTGCAGGAACACCATTACATCGTCCCCGCGGATGTTGAAGTCGACGCGCCGGTCCAGGTCCCGTTCCGTGAAGTTGAATCTGGATGTGATTTTGGAGGGGAGATCCTCGTCCGCCTCCGGCTCCGTATAAACCAGCTCCAGCCCCGCAGAGTAGCGCTGGAAGAGCCCCTTCTCGTCACTTCTGAAGTAGCAGGTGTTGCTGTCCGCCGGGCACACATACTGATAGCCGATCATGAGGAAGAGCACCGCCGCAATGGGGATGAAGATGAGTCTATTGAACTTCTCCTCCATGGTGGAAAACTCCTAAATCACGCCGTCGGCACAAACGGTAGCGTGACGTCCGAGTGGGTCCTCTTCCTCCCCCCGTCTCATCCTGCACTTTGAGCTCAGGGTGATCGCCCGGAGTCTAAGTCCCGACGGCAGGTGAGAACTCTTCCTGCAGGGAAGCTTTGACCGGCCTCGTCCTGCACCAGGACAGCACCACTTCTCAAACTTAAGGCTGTCACTTTGAGTCCAGCTGCTTCCTCAGAGGTTTAAACATATTTCAGCTTAAATGTGTCAAAGTGCTGCCATAACTCTGGTGCAGTAACAGCTCCCAAGCACTCAGAGCGGAACCACGCATCCACGCTCGCGGACCTGCCTACTGCTGATCGGTATCTTAGCCAAGAGTAGAGCCAGGAGCAAGAGACAGACAATTAAGAGATAAACTTCCGCCCAAGACTTTCAAAATACATTGCTTTACCATATTAAACTAACATGAAACAATTGAGGTAAGGTCCAATTAAACTACATTGCTTGACTATATGCAGTTAAAAAATAAAAGAAATATCAAGGCAATATATTTTGCATATTCTTTATTAATGATTTCTTGTATAATTTTGTTTCTTTCAGCTTGTTTGAACTCTGAATATTGCTTTTCTAAATAAATAAAACTTTTCACTGTATCATTTTGATTTGAGGGTTATTCACACTGTCCCAGCAACAGTCCATCAAAACTACACTCAAACTACAAATTACTCATTACTCAGTCCAGACAGACTAGCTAACGCATTTTAGACCTTGGGCCTGTTATAAGCTGTTGATCAGCCCAGATCATCCATCCCTATTCTTCAATAACCCAGTTTCGCCTTGCCTGTTATAGGTACTGATGTACTTAAATCACACAGGGAGTGCCAATGAGTGAAATCACATGGAGTTCATGCTTTTATCTTGAAGTACAAATAGTACAATTTCCTGTTTTATTGTCGCTGCCTTGTTTCAACATCTGCGCCAGTCGTCTGTCCCGGCTGCCGTGTCGGTGACGCAACCGCATCTCTAATCACACACACACACACACACACACACACGAGCGCGCTATTTGAGTGCCCTGGAAACAGCTGCTGGCGGAAAGTCACAAGAATTAAATTAAAAATGGAATTACATTGAGTCTTGAAGCGGAAATGATGTATGCACGCAGGATAATAATTGTATTTTTCCCATTTGTTATAAGGGACAAATGTCCGTCCAGATTACACGGTGACAAAATTAAATAGTAACTGTATGTTTATTCCACCTGGTTTGTTTTTTAGTATTTTTAATAATTCTATTATGTTCATGAAAGGCTTGAGATTTGCTCTGTTGAGCCTCAAGACTCGTGTTACAGGTGGGCCTTTATTTTGCAGTGTGCAGTGTGACTTTGAAAATATGAACTGAGCTCCATGCAGGCAACAGGAAAGAATAAAGTCCTCAGGTCAGTCATTTCAGCACCATGGACAGATTCCAGCAGTCAATAATTGGCAACATGTCTGAGGGGAAACACACGGTCTGACACAGGTCTCCCTGGATATCAACTGAGCTGAACACATGATTCCAATAAAGGTTTTACAGTTGCACAGCGCTGTATGCACACTACATGACCGACAGACCACAGTACGTCAGGCTGAAGGACATCACGTCTGACACTGTGGTCAGCAGCACAGGAGCACCACAGGGAACTGTGCTGTCCCCTCTTCTCTTCACCCTGTACACCTCTGACTTCTGCTACAACTCTGAATTATGCCATATTCAGAAGTTTGCAGATGACACGGCCATCATGGGGTGTATCTGGGATGATCAGGAAGAGGAGTACAGAAGTCTGGTGAGGAACTTTGTCGCATGGAGTCACACAAACCACCTGCAACTCAACACCTCAAAGACTAAGGAACTGGTTGTGGACTTCGGGAGGTCCAGAGAAGGTCCACTGCCGGTTCAGATAGAGGGGGAGGAGGTGGAGGTGGTCAACAAGTACAAGTACCTCAGGCTGTGGGTGGACAATAAACTGGACTGGTCATTTATACAGGTACAGAGCACCTGTATAAAAAAGCCCAAAGCCGACTGTACTTCCTCAGGAGGCTGAGGTCTTTTAACATCTGCAGGAAGCTCCTGAGGATGTTTTACCAGTCGGTGGTTGCTGGAGTACTTTTCTATGCTGTGGTGTGCTGGGGGAGCAGCACAGCAAAGAGGGACTCATCCAGGCTGGAGAAACTGATCAGGAGGGCTAGCTCTGTGGTCGGCATGAAGCTGGACACTCTGGTGACAGTGGCAGAGAAAAGGACATTAAAGAAACTGATGGACATTATGAACAATGCCAGGCATCCTCTGCACACGGCCATAAACAATCAGAATAGTCTGTTCAGTGACAGGTTGCTTCTCCCCAAGACAAGAACTAACAGACTTAAAAACTCCTTTGTCCCACACGCCATCAGACTGTTTAACTCCTCTCTGGAGGGGAGAGGGAGGGGAAACAGGAGGACAAAGGAAGGGGGAACAACTAAGCTGTAGTGCCTCTTCACCTCACTGTACAATACCTTGTGCAATACTTTTGTAAATAGTCAACAGTGCAATAGACTCAATACTTGAAATGTGCAATTCACTTGTATTTTTATTTTTTATTCCTATTTATTCTATTTATCCCCTTTGTATATTTTATTTATATTTGTCTCTGTATTTATATTTGTCTCTGTATTTATATATGTGTGTGTGTGTGTGTGTGTGTGTGTGTGTGTGTGTGTGTGTGTGTGTGTGTGTGTGTGTGTGTATATATATATATATATATAACAATTCTGTAACTGTAACTTCGGTCGTTGCTGTGCTTTTTGGAAGTCGAATTTCCCAGAGGAACCCACCCGAGGGATTAATAAAGTTCTATCTTATCTTATCTTATCTTATCTTATCTTACATGCTCTAACTAAGTCAAGCCCTCCATAATGGATTTCCTTTAAGCCTGCACTGATCAGAAGCCTTTGTTATTTTTCCCCAAGATGAAATCAATCAAAGGATTTAACCAGGGCTTACTTTGGTATATATTCTATTCAATCCTCTTTCAGCACTGAGTGCCCTCTGCCCTCTTGCTCTGGCACTGACTTAATCTGTATGGGCGCTAAGTCTCCGGTTCCCCTGTCTTTGTCTCTGAGAAGAGTCAACATCCCTCACCCTAGGAGAAGGTAGGGGGCATGAAAGGAATCTGTTATGGAAAGTGTCAGAACAAGAAATATCTCATTTTCTAAAGGTCACGCAGGAGTGAACTGCTGGACCTAAGGTTTGCTTCCGTCTCAGTGATGGTAACGTTGTGTGTCAGCCTGCTCTTTAATAGCGAGGCCTCTTTCACACATGATGCTGCAGGATTCATTTTGTAAAAAGAAATATTTTCTACCAATGGATTAAAAAGTCCTGATTAGAAAGGGCCTCCATTAATATTTTGTGCAGTGAGGCAAGACTTGTGTTGTTCTGCCTGTGCATGTGGGATATTTACGAGGTCCCTGACGCTCACTACACAAGCCTTATGAGAAATAACCCTTGGGAAGTGCTGATTCAGCTGACTACAGCAAAGTACGGAGCTCCCAGTAATGGAACTAAAGCTTCCTGGAAATTATGATTGGATTGGGATTTCTGTTTATCTGTCTTCGTCTTTTTCATTTTCAGCGTGGCCTTGTTGTTTGCCCGCATGCGTGTGAGCATTTTATGTTTATTAGAATTAGTATTGATTTGAATACTGAGAATAATATACGAGAATATTCTTGCAGCGGGACCTCTGGTGAGCTGAGAGTTTTTGGGGCATTTGTAGTAAATGAGCAGCTTGAGATGCTATTAAGGAAAGCAAATGGAATGTAAAACTGCTGCACAAGAAAGATTGAGAAAATGTAAAGGGAAAAAAACACTGTGGGGTTTTAAAGAGGTGTGTTCAGCTGCTGATTCATTGTGTAGAGTATGAAAAATGTTTCCAAACTCAACAGCCTTGTACCACGAGGGCATAGTTGCCTCTTACTGCAAGTTCTCAGGGTTATACAATGGGAAAAAATGAGAATAAGTAAGGAGAATTAAAAGGATGTTAACAAATGCATAAAACTATTTACTATTACACTGGGTGCAAATATAAAATCAATGTCGCTAAACTCAATTGGAGTGCACTAACATTCTGTTGGGCTTTGGGGCAAGCACCTGTTGTTTGGTTCTCACTGGCCCCGTACATGTCAAATTCATCATATCCCCCATGCAGACATCTATGAACAATTTAGCACAACTGAACTGAAAAGAGCTGACAGAGAATTCAATCGGAAATTCTGACGATTAACAAAATGTCAAATACGTGACATTATGATAATCTCCTCTTTTGTGGTTCAGGAACAGTTTTTCTTTGTTGTTCAAGCTGCAAGTTTTTCTTTTCATTCTTGGACACTGGTTGCTTTTTGTCTCATTTCCAGTCCTTCTAGCTGACCATTTCAGAGGAATGTTTTCTTGTTTGTTTTTTTGTTTAAGATCCCAAACTCAAGGGATGAACCACTGTCCATAACAGACAACTCAGGAAAGGCACAGTTTTAAATTCTTTCTTCGATTATCTTGTCACAAGCATCCTGTTAAAAAAACACATAAATTGCTCCCATTTATTTAGTAGAAATGGTTCTTATCAAAGAGAAATAGGATGAAAAATATGTCACATTATGCAAGAACTGGACTGAAAATCAGTTGCAACAGGTATTATAAAGTTATGGAATCAAATTTGAAACTTTTGGTTCATCATCAATATATATGATAATTTATACATATTGATGTTCAGGAGAGAAGGACAACAGTGTCTGCAGACAGCTGTACAACACTGTGAAGGCTCTGTCGTGGTTTGGATCTACATATCAGCCAGTGTCAAAACTGATGGAGTCATGAACACAAAAAAGTAGCATTAGATTTTGATCCAATAACCATGTGGAAAGTGATCATGATGATGAAGTGATAATTCCATACACACTGCCAGCTCAGTAAAAGCACACACACAATGGAACACTAGCCAGCGTGGACTGGCCCCCCCAGAGACTGGACCAAAGTGTTATTCAAGAACTGTGGGATCATCTTGACAGAGAATGGGATGAAAGCCAGCCAACAGCCCGAGTGCTTTGGAATGACCCTTAATAAGCTTTACTTACAGAAATGACAAGATAGCACCCCTAAGAGAGTTCAGGTAGTGTTGAAGAATAAAGTTGGTCATATGAAATGTTAACGTTATGTTTGAACATTTTTCAGTTGTTGCACCTATTTCCCATTTCATAATATAAATAAAATATGGGTGACTCAAATTATTTATGCAGTACTGTAATGGAGAATAATTACCAGATTTTGGAAAACATAAATAATTGTTGGTTGCACTTTTACAGCAGTCTTATGAGGGATGATTGCTAGTTCATACAAGGTTTTCTGTATTAACTACAGAGAAAAAAATAATGATTAAGCAGTGATAAAACAAACTTGTTCTACTGAGCTCACTATGACAACATACAGCTAATAAAACTGGAGATTAATTCCACTAGACTGAGCAATATGGTGGAAGACATACAACTAGTCATGGTTAATATTCTTCTTAGTTTAAAAATATGAGGTGGTGTACATGTGGCTTTCTGGGGCCAGTTTAACTAAAATGTGACAAATCTATTCATATCACCTTTTTTTTTAATCTACATGTTGTGGTTATAGGGGGGAAAGCATCAAGCATGTCACCTGGAAAAACATACTGATGGTGGTTCTGTCAGGCTGGCAGCTGCCATGCCATCTTCACCTAATTAGCTACCTGTTACCTGTACCGGATACCCAGATCTGTTCTGTAAAAATACATTCCTATACAACCGGTCCATTTTCAATAGCATGTCAGGCTGAATTTATTTTATTCCAGATTATATTTGTTCCTGACATGTCACAAATGCCTCAGCAATCAGAATATACTTGTCATTTATTTTCTTATTTTCCTGCTGTTGCTCCTTTTCAGGCAGCCATTCATATACAAGGTGGCGCCCCGTCATGGTAATACAAAATATAGAGAGAAGTTTCTAATGTGGCTTATCTATTTTAATTCAAGACATGATCATTTCACCAAGCAGTATGAATCATGGTAAAAATGAAAAGTTAAAAGAAAGAAAAGACATCTTACTACGTGAAATAACTAATTCTTTCACCATCATACTACTCAAACTAATTGCATGTTTGTTGTTGTTTTTTGAAAATAAAAAATCTCTTATCACAACCAAAAATAAAATTTAGTTGTAAAGAACATAGGTTAGGATGCTGCTCACTAAGCAGCTGCTGATTACAAGCCTATGATCGACTGACTTATCCCACTTCTTCCATGAGTTGTTACAGATGCTAAGAACACAGAAAAAAAGTAACAACATATTTCAAACCAACTGAAAATGTTTGTCCTTTAAAAAAACCCTGGCACTAAACAGGTTTTATGACAAAAAAAAACAAAAAACAAAAAAACATCCAAAACTCATCTCAATTTAAAAGTTTTCAGTCAAGCAGTTCAGTAACTTTGGGCTTTTCGTTCTGCTCATTAAGTCATTTATAAGCAGTTTAGCAATGTGGTTCAAGGTTCAAGGTTCAAGGTTCTTTATTTGTCACATGCATAGTTATACAAGTATAACACACAGTGAAATGTAGCCTGACACGCTCCTCGACATGTGCAAAAATTGGGGGGGGCTGTAGAGGAAGAACATTATATATATATATATATATATATATATATATATATATATATATATATATATATATATATATACATAGTATGTACATTGGGTGAATGTGCAGTAGTAGCAGCAAGCACGTGACTTCTGTACATTAATATGAATAGACATCTGACTATTTTACAGGATAGACAATATAAACATATTTAAAATTAAAGGAATTTGAAATGTACATTGTTCCTTGGTTTAGTGTCTGGAAGAGTCCTGTCTCAGTCAATTATAGATGATGTGAGATGATGTGAGCGGGCAGGTGTGTGTGTTTAGGGCACGGATGGCTTGGGGATAGAAGCTCCTCTTGAGTCTCTCTGTCCTTGCCCGGAAGATGCGGAACCTTCTACCAGATTGCAGAAGTTGGAACAGTTTGTTGCCAGGATGGGACGGGTCCTTCAGTATCTGCGCTGCTCTAGTCCGGCATCTCCTGGTGTAGGTGTCCTGAAGCGGGGGGAGAGCAATCCTGCAGCAGCGTTCTGCTGTACGGATCACTCTCTGGAGAGCCTTTTGGTCCTTCACACAGCTGTTCCCAAACCACGATGTCATGTTCTGTGTGAGGATGCTCTCCACAGCGCCTGTATAGAAAATCCTGAGGATCTTTGGAGAGACCCTGAACTTCCTCAGTTGTCGTAGGTGATACAGGCGCTGCCTAGCCTTTTTGGTCTGGACCTGAATGTGGGCAGCCCATGTCAGGTCTGAGGAGATGTGAACACCAAGATACTTGAAGGACTGCACCCTCTCCACTGGAGCTCCATTGATGATAATGGGCTTGTAGTCTCTGTGCTGACTCCTTCTGAAGGCCACCACCAGCTCCTTGGTCTTGCCGACGTTCAGCTGGAGGTGGTTGTCCTGGCACCACGATGGCAGATTCTTCACTTCATCCATGTAGGCCGTCTCATCGTTGTTGGAGATGGCACCCAACACCACTGTGTCGTCAGCAAACTTCACAATGGTGTTGGAGCCATGGGTGGCCACACAGTCTGAAGTGTAGAGGGAGTAGAGCAGTGGCGAGAGGACACATCCCTGAGGTGCTCCTGTGTTGATGGTGATGCTGTTGGAGAAGCACCTGCCCACCCTCACCACCTGAGTTCTGCCAGTGAGGAAGTCCAACACCCATGCACACAGACGGCTGTTAAGTCCCAGATCCCTCAGCTTTGTGAACAGTCTGCAGGGCACTATTGTGTTAAACGCTGAACTGTAATCAACAAACAGCATTCGCACATAGTTACCCTGTTTCTTGTCCACGTGGCTGAGAGTGGTGTGTAGGACGTGGGCGATGGCATCCTCTGTGGATCTGTTGGATCTGTAGGCGAACTGCAGCGGATCTGTGGTGTCTGGGATGGAGGAGGAGATGATGTTCTTCAGCAGCCTCTCAAACACCTTCATTACTACCGAGGTCAGTGCAACTAGTCGGTAATCGTTCAGGGATGAGGGTTTGCTGTTCTTGGGCACAGGGATGATGGTGGATCTTTTGAAGCATGTGGGGACCACAGACTTCGCCAGGGACTCGTTGAAGATGTAAGTGAACACACCTGCTAGCTGGTCAGCACAGCAGCGCAGCAGACGGCCGGTGATGCCGTCTGGCCCCGCCGCTTTCCTTGTGTTCACCAATGCCGCTCGGACGTCATGCTCCGCGATGCTGGTCACCGGTCTCTCGCTGATGACGTCACTGTCCTCGGTAGTCAGGCGGTAGATAGCATTAGCCGCCTGGCTAACCTCGAAACGGGCGTAGAACTGATTCAGCTCATTGGTGAATGCAGAGTCGGCGTTGGTGAGGCCACTGCATAGCATTATACGTTTTAAGGAAAAAACCATACAATACCAGAGAGAGAACCTAGACAGTCCCCTATGAGCAAGCACTTAGCAACAGAGGACAAACTCTCTTTTAACTGGAATAGACCTGTAATATAACCAGGCTCAGGGAGGGGCAGAGTTTGTCCATTTCTGAACTCAAACAGGGGTAGGTTTCACAGTAGTGATGTGCGGATCGATCCTGAAATATCGATTCCTCCGATACCAATCATTTATGTTCTAGAATCGATTCTCACATTAAAATATCGATATTTTAGTAATTTAGAGTAAATTTGTAGTTTATCATTAACAGGAACACAGTGGAAAGAAACTATAACATTCGGATTGCCTACATTCAAAGGAACTACTTCCTCTTCCGCCTTTCATAGTCATGTGCGAAATACGGCTGTATAAATGTCTCGCAGCCCCTTGGCGTGCGCACTCACAACAATGGCTGAGCGTAATTGTGCGGATGTATTTTACCTCCACAAACAGCTGAGCCGTGGTTTGCAATAAATGTGGCAAAAAAAGTGAGGTGTTGTGGCCATACTTGCCAACCTTGAGACCTCAGAATTAGGGAGACATTCAAAAGGGCTGTTTGGGCGGATAAATATATTTTACAGGGTTTATTTATCGGATAAAATACGTTAAATGTCACCGTTATTATTGGCCGGCCCGGAAACAGCGGGGGTGTCCAAATTCAGAGGCTGCTTCCACCTGAGGACCGGCCTTCGCGGTCTAAAGAAAGCCGGGTAGTACGTCACGAGCTCCCTCGGTGGAGTGAAACTCTGCCGTCTGCTCCTTGCTGTCTAAAATATAACCGGACACTGACGTAAACTCTTCTGTTTAATCAGTTTTCTGTTTGACGTTTATTCAGCTGTGTGAAAACCCCGGAGGAACCCTCCCGAGGGAATAATAAAGTTTAATTTAATTTAATCTAATCTAATAACTTTAATCTCAGCCAAACCGATTTACTCACGAACAAATAAAACACTGAAAAAGCCAAACAAGAACATTTTTAAGTTATCAAAGTGACTTGTACATCATGTTTAACCCGAGTGGTGAAAGACCGCGGGGGTTTGAAGACGATGTGTCGGTCGGCTCAGATATTTGAAGTTTACACAGCTAGCTACATTCTCACCTGAAAATATGTTAAAAGTTTTTTTGCGACCCAGAAAGAGAAATAAGAGTGATATTAAAACTAAGTCGCTGCCGTCATTGTTGGAAACTGGAATTGGCTGGGCCGCGCTATGAATTCTGCGATATGGTTTTTCAACTTTGTTGTCCGGGTGGAAAATCTGGAGAAAGGTGGGATTCTCCCGGAAAAATCGGGAGGGTTGGCATGTATGGTTGTGGCAACATCACTAACCTTGTCAAACACCTCAGAGTAAATCATATCACAAAATATGACGAGCGTATGTTGAGGCGAACTGAAGAGGAGGAGAGGGACAGGTGCTGCTAGGGTGAGAGTCTCTCACGGAGTCCTTTAGTCCTCCAGGCAGGCAAGGTGTTCAAATAGCACACAACTTTAGTTTTTTTATTTCTATATGATGAACTCTGCATTATTAAGTGATAAGAAGAAGGTATTCTGATGTCCTGTAATCATTATGACGCTATAATTTGAGATACAATAAATAAAATCCGTTTTGTACAAAGTATCGGTATCGGATCAGTATCGTCGATACCACCCTGAATATTACTTGGTATCGGATCGGAAAGGAAATCAGTGGTATCGCACATCACTATTTCACAGTAGTGGAGCCTGAAAGTGAAAGGCTCTGCCCCCTCTCTGCACTCTGAGAGAAAAGTGGTACTGTGAGATCTTTAATATATGATGGGGCTTGATCATTCACTGGGAACCAAAGAAAAAAAAAGCTAATATGGAAGAAATCCAATCTCTCTTTCTAATCTCTGTCAATGTTCTCATTGCAGTGTGGATATTAAGTCCTAATTTTGACTATATTCAGCAGTCTAGACATCTGTTTAATGCGTGAGTTAAAGGCTCCAAGGCTCCTCACAGTAGGCCAAGAAAATGCCATCTATTTAGTACACATATTGTGTTAGATAGTGTTTCTTTTGTTAGAATTTTTTGAAACAGAATGTTTTGGATATCAAGAAGAGACTGAAACTAAGAAAACTTTTCTATATGCCCTATAAACAGTAAGGTGTTATAAATTAGCTGATTATAGCTATAATGGGAGGTATTGTAGCTTTAAAAGTTTAAAAGTACCAAACAACCTTGTCAAATGGCACCTTTTCCAAATCAACTCCTAGCAATTTAACAATATGATGGTAACGTGCTTTGAAAGAAGCAGTGAGCAGCAGCTGAGGCATATTATTAGTTTTTCAGTCATCTGAACATAAGCCAAACTAATGGACAAATTAAGATATTGACATCACTGAACAAACAGATTCTGTAAGTTGTCCTTCATGCTTCTTTGCTCTTTCCTATCTGAAATGCAGAAAGTGGTTTACAGGTGAGCTGCAATCCCTTTTTGACTTTCATCTGATAACTGAACATATTAAACCACAGCACCTTGGCTGCCAAGAGTTTACTATTTTTATTTGTAAAATTAAACATTTTAATTGTTCATGCTACTTGATGCCAAACAGCATCTTTGGTTTCAGTAAATTTATAGCTGGCCATTTGCCTTGGCTGCATGTGGTGTAGGCAACCGAAGATGTGTCAACTCTCCACCGCAGGATTCCACCAGCAGGCCTGCAGACCTGTGGTGCAGCGACAGCACCACGCCAACCTGTGCCAGCCTCCAACCACAAGGCGCTTAATCAAAAGGGACACTCTCTCTACTTGGTGTTGCATGAAAAGGTAGCTGTTGGCCCATGCTGTGCACCTTGGCAGCCTGACAGAGAAGAGCCCAGATTGGTTTACTACCCATAGCACGACGAGGATATAGGAGAGGCCTGTGATAAAATCTGCATTTTCTAGCATGTGATTGAATTTGGGACATTTGGGACAGTTGATGGTGATGTCGCCTTCCACGGTCTAATCAGCCTTCCTGTCCTTACTATCAGCACTGATGGATGCTTATCATCTCCTCAAACGGTGCCTGCATGTCACTTCCCGTAGCAGTTGATTCAAGTCACTGAATGAATGTCATAGGGAAAATTGCTGTAATTTCACTCGTCAAGCTTTAATATACCCCAATATTAAGGTCATCTTTTCTTGCTACACTGATTAATTTAGATAGTTTCATGCGATTTCATTCCAAAGAAGCACCGTGTTTGTGACTCTTTGATTTTTACATGTGCAGTTTCTTACATTTTTAAATCTTTGTTTCTGTTCTTTCCAGGTTTCTGCTCCAAACATTTGTACCAATTTGATACCTTGAGAAATACAGAGTCAATTTTTTTCCCTTTGAATTTCCAGGCCAAAAAAAAGAACTTTTTTGTTGTCCTGCACAGAAACCCAATTTGCATTTCTTACTTCAGATCACAGTGCAAAGGGAGCATGGGCTAAGGGACACATTCAAAATTCAATTCAATTCAATTTTATTTATATTGCGCCAAATCACAACAAAAGTCGCCTCAAGGTGAATACTAGTCAAATACTAGTCAAATACTAGTCAAATACTAGTCTTATTAAAACTGCACTGGTAACACTAGTAGACTTTCGCAACAAGGTTAACATAATAACACTGTGGCGTGACTGAGACATGGTGGAACCACAGTGTTAGAGCCATTTTATTTATTCTGGCTGCAGCTCTTGGCTGTCAACCGCACATCACACAACAAAAAACTAACACACAACAGCCCAGTTCCCCTTATGTAGGTTGCCGGGCGGATGCCGCGCAGGTGCGTGGGCCCTCCCTGCACGGCACCGCAGACCACACCCCACCACAAACACATATGATTTTAATAAGGAGAAATCATTTTAAAAATAGAATAAACAGGCATTACTGTAAAATTCTATATTGTGTGTTTCTAGGCTAAAAGCTCTATTTATACAACAAGTTGCACTAACGTTGCCCAAGGACACGTTGGAGGAGACGAGCGTTGACCCGCAGACCTTTCATCTACAAGCTGTACCTCCTGAAGTCTAAGTAAGTCTGGTCCTAAGTCTTAATTATAAATCACCATTAAAAACAAACAAACATAGGTCATAGATCACTGGTCAGGCACTGCTGAAATTTTAAATAAGGTGAATTTGAAAGTCTGGGAAAATAGAAGTGGCAAAGAAGACAGCAGCCCATATCATGAAGAGAAATAGAGGCAGAATGTGAGGAACTTATTGAGGTTCCATAAATATTTCATTACCAGTTGTAGTCAAGGGGGACGTAGCGAAACAAAAGGGAATTAAGGGTGGGGTGCTCAGAAAGACAGAAAGTCAGAGATGGGGTTTCCTTAACCTCCTAAGACCCGAACTCTTCCACGGCATGCATTTTTAATTTCTCTTTGATATTTGGGCTGATTGGGACCCGATGAATGTAAAAACAAAGAATTATGAGATTTTTTTTTTATCTGATTTTTGTTTCTAAGAAAACTGAGAGCCACATATGAGGACATTCGTTTTAAGTTTAGATGGAACAGTAGCAGTATAATGTCCTCGTAAGTGGATATCAGGCACTTGTAGAGCAAAATTGAGTATTTTGGTCTAAATAACCCAAAATGTGATGTCCACATACGTGGACGCCAGGTCCTAGGAGATATAGCAAAATCTACGGGAGATTTCTGAAATATTAGAAATGATTGTTGTCCCTCAAAACGCCAACTGGAAGGTAAAACAGGAAACATAGCCATCTTAATCATATTAATCAAGTCTGTGCACAAGATCTTGGAAAGCATTGTATGAAAGTGTGAAAAGTGAGTATTATAAATAAAAATATTTCCCTTTTATTTAGATAGCCACTTATTTTGAACCATAATTTAAACTGGACACAAGGACTGCACGTATAGAATCGCTAATCAAATCTGACTGAAAGGGTTTAGAATAAGGGTTTTAAAGAGCATATTTTCTAACCAGCTTAGTGTTGTAGAATATTTCCACAGATTTCAGAGATTGAGAATTTGTTCACTGTCGTTTCTCTCTCTCTGTCTCTTTTACAATGCGTCCGTGGCGTGCAGCGGGGCTAGGGGAGGGTCTGTGCTGACGGACGTGGGTTACTGATGAAGAAAATATAATCTGATCAAACATTATTCAGCTTTAAATATTGTTCAGCTTTAAAGTTACTGTGCAACTGTGTAATAAAAATGTGCTCACGACTTTGGCCTTGAGAGCGATAAGAAGCGATCGCCTCATCCTGCAGGCGAAAGATATCTGCAAGCGAAGAGACTAGAACACCCAAGGCCGCTTTCCTTTTATGGAGTTGTTTTTCTGCTAATGCAGCACTTTCCTCACAACCCCCTCCTGTAAGTTTTAGAGAATATATACCCATCCTCACAGCAAATATTAGGAATCTTCTGATGTGAGCTGTGTTGAGAGGTTGTCTCTGTCTCAATAAAAGTTCACTGATTCCCCATCTGCTGCAGGTGTCCGGTTGTCTTCATTCTCCGCCAGCCTGGTTAAGTCAATTCCTCCTTAACATCTAAAAGAACCTATTTAATGAAGGAAGACGGGTTCACTTTGTGTTTAATATTATTCTATTGCTGTTGTTGTTTTTTTTTATATCCTTCAATTGGCGTCACGGAACAGGATCCGCTCCAGGCCAAACTGGAACGGGGGGGAGGACATCAGCCGTGGTCTGAGTGAACGGAGTTTGGACAAAAGCTGTGTGCACACAAAAACAAGGTAAGCAGACCTTTTATTTCTGCTATATTGAACATTATAAAAATACTTAGTGTCCAAACTCCTAGTAATTCATAACCAAAATTGTCTGGCTTACTTAAGGCTTGTTGAGAATCAGACAAGTGAATAAGAGATAAGTGAATAAGAAATAAGTGAATAAGTGAATAAAGATAAGAGTGAACTGAGGTCTGACCACGGTTGCAGCCGACGGGTTGCTCTCCGGTGTCGGATACATACCTCAGTGCAGGTCTGGGACCTTGAAAGGGTTTATTAGTAACGCCTTTCTAAACAAATTAAAAGGTTAAAGGCCTTGAGAATATTTTTTAGTAATATTCTCTAAACTACAGAAGGGTTAGGAAGGCCCAGAGGACTTTATTAGAAAAGATCCTCTAAAACTTAAAAAGGAGAAGTACTGGTTGGAGTCCAAAGGAGGGGTCCCTTTGATCAATAGGAGAAAACGGATCTCTTCTTAAAACCCCGATGATTTTAGTGTTTTAAATGTTTTGATGTTCTGTTTGATATTGGACACACATAAATACACGCTGAATGCTTGCTGTGGAACACTGGGCAGGACAGTTTGGTTCTCCGTTGTTCACAGATTACACAATTAAAGGAACTAGGTTCCTCTTTTGGTTAAAATAATACACCACACATAGAATTTTTTTACACATTTATTACATACATAAGGAGGGTAATGAGTGACTGCAGGTAATGTATGAAGTGTGAATGAGACGTGTGAACAAGGTGACAACCAACTAGCACCCCTATCAGGAAGCTCTAGGCAAGGTTACCCGCCAGACTCCGGTTTGGTAGAAGCCTGGTAACACCTGAAGGGATATTTCAGTGCTGACTCACCTTTAAAGCAGCGCCCCAGCTGTTAGTGCCTAACAGAGGCAGAAACCCAGCTGGCCCAAATTCTCCTTTAAAATCAATAAATAGAACATAAATTACCGGTGTGTGTAAATAAGTTGTATAAATCTGTTAGATCTGAAACTCCTGCTAAAAAACTTCCTCTCTACAACTCTTTTCTCTTCTCTCCCTCTTTCTCTCAGTTGGGATTCTGTGTGTGTATGTGTGCTGGAGAAATAAAAAAAAGGAAAAGGGTCTCTCTCTCTGTCTCTGTGAGAGGAAAAAGGTGGGGGCCGAGTGAGCCCGCGGGGCCGAGCGGGTCCGCGGGAGCGAGCGTGTATGCTGTATGAGGAAGAAGGGAGTGAGAGGGAGCGAGTGAAAAGAGTAATCGAGTATTTGGTGATTTTTTATTATTTCAGAGGCACTGGGTAAGAGTTTTGACTTTAGCTGTGAGAGTTGTGAAAAGAGCAGGTTTTTCTTTTTTTGTAGACTGTGAGTAATCGGTGTTTTTCTGCCTATTGTGCTGCGTGGAAGACACAGAAGTGTAGAAATGTTTGTGGTTTATCTTTGTTTGACGTTTTATATAGAGTTGGTTGATTCAGGGTGATTTCTCCCGTTTAAGGGAGGAGTTGCATTGTGGTTATGTTAAAGCTTTGCTGTAGGGGTATGTGTGTGATTTTGTGCTGGCTTCGCATGTTTAAATGGATGCATAGAAGTTTGTCAGTGAGAAATTGTTATGGTGGGGTTTTAAAGTTAGTAAAGAGTCAAACAACGCCCACTGTTTTAAAAAGGCCCAAAACATCATAAAAGACACCTCACATCCTGGCCACTCCCTGTTCGAACTGTTGCCCTAAGGCAGACGGTACAGGGCAATCAGAGCAAGGACTAATAGACTCAAACACAGCTGTTATCCAACTGCAATAACACATCTGAATACTACAAAAATGTCCACCATGCCACTCTTGTGTTAATCTATGCACGGTCTGAAGCATGACGGTGGGAATACTTAGTATTTTAAGTATTCTATCTATTTTATTGATTGAATTTTATTGTTTTTTATATTTGATATTACTAGGGATGATGCAATGATCGGGGACCATTCTTAATGTCGTCGGTCTCATGACAATGACAATAAAGTTTTTGATTTTGATTCTGATTCTGAAATACACCCTCCTCAAGAGTTCAATGATTTAGGCAGTTATGTTTATACAAATACTAAATGTATGTTTAGTGTCTTCATACAGGTGTTTTTTCTTAACCTGGAAGCCTGAGTACGGCAGCAGAAGACAGGCCAAGCTTTGGCTAAAATTCACGGCTGGACACCAGAGTTGTCCTCACCCCTCCCGGTAAAACAAAAAAGAGAGAATGTAGTTTGGGGCGGGTTTTTCTCGCTGAACTGCTCTGGGTGCTGTGTCCCTGAATCTCACCAGTGTTAACCTCTGGCGGAAGACATGGAGAAAAGGAAAAGATGTTCCTGGTAAATCACTGAAACAAATAAAACCACACACAACCAGAGAAAGATATGAGAAGGGTGAGGAACAGACACATGTGCGTGTTAGAGAAATGCCTCGTTTGAGAAAAAGTTAAAGTAACCCATATACAGACGCACCCATACATGCAATGAAGAAACAGCTTACATACATGTGCACGTACATGCAAGGTTAAAGTAGCGACACTTAACATACACCTGTTTTTAAATGATATAGTTTATACATTACTGACAATTAAACGCTTTGGGTTGCAGGACAACAACGTAACGTCAAAAGACAAAGACACTGGTCTGAGGATTAAGTGAGGACACGACAAATTTAGTGGTTAAAAGGGTCGACTTGGGACATGTTTTTGTTGATTGTTTAAGACAAATGACTACTGAATGATAGGAAATTCCTTTTTAGGTTTCTAAACAGGATCTTAAGAATTTTAACACGTACCTGTGTTGTCCTGTCAACTTGAGGGGTTATGAGTTGATTATATGGTGAAAAAAAAAAAAAAAAAAAAACAAAAACAAAAAAGGGGGGAGACGAGATCTCGTTGTTTCTCCCCTCTCGGGATAACACAGCCAACACAGCACAGCCAACACAACATCATTTTCCTGTTCGCCTGTTTTGTTTTGTTTTTGTTTTTTCTGAGAGCCGAAGCTGACCTGGACTCCTACCCTCCCCTCTACCATCGTTGCCCTCTCCGCGACCATATTTGACCCTTTGACCCCTGAAGGCCACAGCAGCTGGACTCACAACAACAACTTGAGGATGTCAACAGTGCTGCAAAAGAGTGATCTCATGCAGCAGAGACGGAGAGCACTAAACCTAAAGCCCGTTTCACTACACGGGGGAAATTCCCAGGCTGCGTCAGCTGACAGAGCTGTGACGAGACGCGCATTAAGCCCGGAGGAAAAGGGACGGTGAGCAGAAGGATGCTGACCTCTGAGAAGAGCCGAACAGCAGAGCTGCAGAAGGCCGTGGAGCAAAGTAAGGACAACATAAACAGACCCAAAGAGGAGGGGAGGACCCTAGGCCATGCGTCAGGCCGCTGGTTTACCTAAACTACAGAACAGGAAGGTGATGAACACAAACATATACCAACACACGAACACACACTTCTGCATGCGCCTACTTAGAATGAAGGGAAACACACACATGAACACTTATGCACTTGTTGAGGGAGTAAAAACTGATACATACCCATGCACTAAAATCAAAATGTTGATTTAATTTACTAAGAAGTGACACACAATGCTCCAGCTGCTGCAATGAAGAATGCTTTACTGACAAAGGCTCAATGCTGCACACAACAAAGTCAAATACAGAATTTGCTATAATAATAAGCCCAGAGGGCATTTGTGTGGTCTGGGGAGCAGAGTCCGGAGCGGTTTGGTTATGAAAATGATGCCCGTGCGAGATATCTGGGGCTTAAGGCCTCGACTTAATTGTTTACTCTACACTAAAAAGAAAAGAAAACACTCTGAGCAGTGGTGCAGAGTGAAAACGAGGAATTAACAGTGTGAGTTTTATTTCAGAGCGCCACGTCATTGTGATGGAGATTTAATAAAGGAGGAACACACGGACAAAGAAGAAGAGAAGGGGGGGCAGCCCTTGAACGCGATTCCCTGAGGCATTAAAGTTCTGTACTAAATTCTGGTTTCCAGTGTGAGAAAAGTCACGCAGTGCCAGTAGTAGAGCTAGGTTGAGTGATGATTCTAAATTACTGTAAGTAAATCATCGTACACCGTTCAAGTTTCATGATAACGGGGATCTAGACTTTGTTGAACCCTAGGCAATTTGAACAGGTAAAAGTCGAGTGACCAAGTAGCAGTTGAATAAAAGTCATTGAATAAGTGTTGAAATAAACTGGCAGAATTAAGAGAATTAAAACATTTCAAGAGCTCAACTTACTTAATGGTTAAATTTTGTTTAACGAACGCAAAACATATAGCTTTATGAATATGAAAAGGTTGAGGTGGTGTTGATTTGACTCTGTGTAGGTTTAGGTTGGTATTTTTATTGATGGGAAGAATATTCAGTGACAAGTCCTAAGACCCGGGCGTCTGCATTTTGTTTTTGTTATTTTTCATTTTATTTTGTTTTATATTTACTGATTTTTGTTTGTGAATCTTTTCTTTAAGCAGATCTGCACATCGGAAATTACAAGCATTACACGTCGGCGAGAAAATTGTTGTGAGTTTCTCCGCATTGAAATGGGTTCTGGAGGAAACACTTGTGGGGACAATTAGAAACGAGAGTCCCTGTTTAAAAAAGGATTCAGCGAGGTAATCCAAACTCAAGTTCTTGTTTCTTTTTGAGATGACGTCATTTTGCTGAGTGTGGAAACTAGATGCGACGACAGGTTTCACTATCAGCAAAGAACGGATGAATGGATGAAAGACTGGGAATAAAAACAAACGGACTGACTGGTAAAACATGACAAGACTTGACCATGACTCAAGGTTAACCACCTCCACCTAGATAGGATAAAAGGGTGGATGAATTTATGTGGGTTTCTTTTACAGGAGTAGAAGGATGACAAAATATTCGAGGATGAGTGAACCTGTAAATGCCATTTTTGTGTCTTGTGTTGCTTACAGAGGTAACTGCGCAGCGTTACCATTTACATTTTCTTCCCTACAGGGTTACAGTTTTAATGTTTTTCTATTACAGGATTTCTGGGCGGATGTGTGAAGAAACGGTGTTTATGGGTTAGGAGTTGGGGATGCTATTACACTGTATTCTGGTGAGAGTGTTGGGGGAGACACACCCTGTCTTGAAAACTGTGATTCTTTTACAGGAAATGTTTTATAGCACCTATGGAATGAGGATGCCTGACTACGGTCAATGTGCTGCTAATGTTTGCTTTGCTTTGGTGAGAGGGGTGCAGTAGAAAACAGACAAGTGACATGAAAACAAGTAATAATAACAAATAACAAATTTGGGGACAGTTTGACCTAGAGCCCACTAACTGGCCATTAGGGGCTCTCTCTCTCTCTCTCTCTCTCTTGGAATAACATTGCCCAAAGGGTGAATAAAGCAAATTGTGGCAATAATAGTGATTTAATGATTGGAGAAACCTGAACATGATACTTGTCTGTTGACCTGAATCGTTTATTACTCTTATGATTTTCCGGTGGGACTATGAAGATTTTTGGTACAGATTGCAGGTTGTTGCTCTTTAACTCCTAGAACACGCCCTTGGCGAGGTGGGGGGAACTGGACCACCTTTCTGTGCCCCATCATCCTCTATTAGACGACATCCAAGCTAAGTAAACATGTCTTGGCCCTTTCCCCCTGAAATGACAGGCAGGCAAAGATGTTGCGTCTTTGTTTGCTTCCTGGCCCTGGGTCTCATTCCCATTGGCATAATCCTGATCTGTGAAGGGCCCCCGACACTTCTGACACCTTCAAGTTCAAAAGCTTCGCCCCCTTCTGACAGTCCCAATCTGACAAATGTAGCCCCTAGGGTCTTGCCCACCACTTCCTCTCCAGTTTTGCCCACGCCCGATCCATTTAGAAAGAAACGAGACACGGTTACCTCCTCGCCAACGGATGATGAAAACTCTGATCGTGAGGGCGACGAACATTATCGTCTTTCTCTTGTTTAAATGCTTCTAGAATGGTTGTTTCTCTGTGGTGTTTCGTATTAGGCTTGTTATTAATTGTTTCCCTCACCCACTTCCTCTTGAAGGATATATCTGGTTGAACTGTGTCTGGCCGGGTTGTGAGGGTTAAGCGATGTTCTCAGGGTCTCCGGACTTAAGCCTGAGCGAATGTGTACTCCCACCACTGGATATAAATTGTTTTTTTTCCACACCCCTTCCTCACGTTTTACCATATTCACTTTTGAATGTCCTTAGCAGTTACCGTTCTGGGTTTATTTTACGGTTGATTTATTCTTTCACATTTTCACGTTTATATCTCTCATTATTATAGTATACTCTGTACTCTCCACATTTTTATCATTACTTATGTTTTTTGGTTGTTGAGTTACAGGAACTGTTAATTTTGTGTCACTACCCTGGTTGCACTAACTCGTTGTATCCGTGTGTGCAGGACAGCTGTTACTGCTTTCGTCGGGAACCGAGACTGCTTGCAGCCGACCCCTGGGCAGGGTGGTGCCTGGACTCTTTTCTCCTCATCTGCAATGACAGATAAAGACAAATGATAAGACCCGAGGAGTTTTTCGAGCCAGGCTTCGACACGTCTCTGTGTTCCTTTGAATGTTACTTATTTTTGTGTGTTGACCCATTTAAGATGGGTCAAAAGGGGGATTTGAAGAAAATATAATCTGATCAAACATTATTCAGCTTTAAATATTGTTCAGCTTTAAAGTTACTGTGCAACTGTGTAATAAAAATGTGCTCACGACTTTGGCCTTGAGAGCGATAAGAAGCGATCGCCTCATCCTGCAGGCGAAAGATATCTGCAAGCGAAGAGACTAGAACACCCAAGGCCGCTTTCCTTTTATGGAGTTGTTTTTCTGCTAATGCAGCACTTTCCTCACAACCCCCTCCTGTAAGTTTTAGAGAATATATACCCATCCTCACAGCAAATATTAGGAATCTTCTGATGTGAGCTGTGTTGAGAGGTTGTCTCTGTCTCAATAAAAGTTCACTGATTCCCCATCTGCTGCAGGTGTCCGGTTGTCTTCATTCTCCGCCAGCCTGGTTAAGTCAATTCCTCCTTAACATCTAAAAGAACCTATTTAATGAAGGAAGACGGGTTCACTTTGTGTTTAATATTATTCTATTGCTGTTGTTGTTTTTTTTATATCCTTCACTGACCTGGTAGCCTGGCTGCCCCTGGGTGGGTCCGGGATGGGCGTGAGGTTCTGGGGGCGCTCCGTCTCTGGGCTGGGACCCGGACCGGGCCTCGGGGGCTTGGGTCCTGGTTGGTGTGTTGCCGGGGTTGTGGGCGGGTGGGTGCATGGGGGCCCAGCCCTGGAGCAGGGTGCCGCCGGTGCGTCGAGCCACCTGGGGGGCTCTTCAACTGGTGGGGGAGATTGTCACATCTTGCAGGAGCTTTCCTCTCCTCAGGAGCTGCCTCTGCAGGAGGGGGAGATACAGGAGAGGTGGAGGAAGATCTCAGCCTGGGTGTTTATTGTCTTATGTAGTCTGGAAGATGAGTGGATGGTGGGGTGGGTGCAGTTTTCTCTGTGGTGGGGTTGGGTGGACTGTCCCGGGCTCTGTGGGGCCGGGCGGCGCTGCTGCACTGGGCCCGGTCTGGATGGGCCTGGGCCCCCTTTCCCTGGCGGGTCGCGGAGTATGGGGGTGCCTACTGGGGTCAGCGGGGGAGCTGGCCCCAGGGAGGGGTCACCTGCCCCTCCCTTCCTTCCCTCCCCATCTCCAGCTGCCTCCCTCTTCCCGCTCCACCACAACCACCCACACATGCAGGGCCTTGGAGTAGGGGTATGTCACCAGGGTGCAGAGGAGGCTACCCCCCCCCCCCCCCCCTGTCCCCTTCTGGCTGCCTCTGCCTCAATTTTATCCCACAACTTAGACATTCACATTACTCACACTCTCATTACACATACATATAGGATCTTGGGGGTGGGCACGATACACGGAGTCCAAAGTACCATCAGGGTGTACACCCCACCCCTGGCATCGTTGCCCACCTCTCAATTTTAAATACACGTAGACATTGAGGGCTAGCAGGAGGGACCATGCGCTTACCTGCTGCTCTCTGGCAGGTAGCTCCAAGCCCTCCTGGGTTTTAAATGCACCTTAGAACACACATGCATCAACATTACAATGAGCGGGTGGAGGGAGGTTCGGAGTCTTCTCTCACCCCCGTTCTCTGCGACCTGCTGGAGCGGGGGGGCTAGGACTAGGAGGAGGAGTTGGCCGTCCGACTGCGGTCTGGAGTGTGGAGCCTTCCTGCTGCTGCGGAGTCGGGGCGGTCTGCCTCCCCCCACCGCAGGGAAAAGGGAAACACCACCTGGGTCTGGGTGCAGTTCCCCCCTCCAGGGGCGGGGGCACCTAGACCCGGTTTGTAGAGTATGCTTGGGGAGTGTGATCGTGTGTACAACGTCTCTTTATGTATGTCTCCACGTTGGTTGAGTGTGGAGTAAGTGCATATGAGAGCATGAGGGTGGGAATGGATGTTTGTATCTGTGTGTGCCTGTATGTCTGTGTCTATATGTCAGGTTGGGTGTCAGGCGCCACCTCTCTGGGGACATCTCAGGCCCTCCAAGGTTTGGAGGCCTATCTCCCCCTACCACCACTTCCCCTGCCAGTGGCGGACCCCCTCAGACATCGGTGCGTTGGTGGTTCTTTGTGTCCGGGGATGGGCGTCCAGGTACACACCGGCTCACTCCTTGGCGGCCGCTTATCGGGGCCTGGAGCCTGGGGCTCGCTCGGGCCACTTCGGAGGTGGGGTGCCCCCGGCCTCTCGGCCTGGGGCTCGGTCACTCAGGCGCAGCTGGCTGCCGGCGGAGCTCACGGGCGCGTCACTGCAACTCCCCCTGGCTTCTGCTCCGCGGCTGCTGAGTGAGCCCTCATCTGGGACTCTCCTCAGCTCTTTCTGGGACAGTGGCGCAGCTGCCCCTCTGTTGGTCTTCCTTGGTCTCTTGTGTTCTGGGGGCCTCTGGATGTCTGGAGTTTTGATCTCCTCCACACCTGCTTCACGCCCTGGAGGACGGGGCTGTGGCCCCCCCACACCCTCTAGCAGATTATTACATGAAGGAACCTTTTAAAAAAACAAAAAACAAGCGCGTCCATGCTCACAGGTGTACACACGGGTGATCACACCCACAAACTACACCCTTTTTGGCTCCTACCTCAAAGCACACTGTGTTCTGTTGATCTTATGTGCTGCACAATAATGTTTAACATTTAGTATTTACTGTCATATTCCCATATATCATTGTGATGTTGTTTATTCTATTACTCTTGTTCTCTTCTGCTTGCTTTCTTTTTTCTTTCTCAGCAGGTGACCCAGGTGATTGATATATGCATTTTTTTTTCTCTGCCCGTTCTGTTGGTTTTTGTCTTTTGCCCTTCTCCCCCGTCCCTCTTCTCAGCTGTTTCTCTTTCCCTCTTTCTTTTCTTTCCCCCAGTCAAGTCTGTCCCGTATTCAGTAAGTGAAAATAAAATAAACAATAAAAGGTGAATCAAATGGACCATTACGGCAAGGCTGGGATGGTCAGTTTGGTAAAGTAAATCCGTTGGGCATCTTTCTTTGCCTTTAGACAACAATTCTGATGGCAAAAGAGCCAAACGGGACAGGCCAAAAAAAAAACAAAAAAAAAAAAACAATGCGTCCGTGGCTGCTGAAGTTGTAGGGCTAGGACCTAAACAACACAGCAGACCAAAAGCATTTTAAACATTTTATTTTAAGTCCTTCACAAATCCAATTTCAGCATACTAAACCATCTTCAGAGAAGCGTAAATGTATGTTGAAAAAAATCACGGTAGTTGTATTGTTAAAATAGCCAATTTAACCTTTGAAAGTCCGCCTTTGGTACACTTATAAGGAAAAAAGATGCACATTATGTGGGGGTCTAAAAAAGCTACTCTAGGAAATTTCATGCATTTTATGTAATTTTATTTATTTAATTGTTTGACCATCATATATACTATTTCCCTGTTGTTTTATAATTATTGCGCATTAGTCTATCCTACATGCTGTCTTGTTAAGCTAAGAATTACCATGCAGAATTTTATTATGTGACTGAACAATGATGATAAAGAATCATGAATATTGAATTTAATTTCCTGCATTCTGATGAATCTTTAAGTCCCAATTTTTTAATCTACTGCATTAGTTTATATATATAATTTCTTTATGTTTGTAAACTAACACTTCAAGATTTATTTTTTCATTTTCCAGAACTTTCTGCACATTCATCACATGTCATATGCGTCCTCTTTGATGTACATTCAAACTATTATGGAAATAAGGTCAGCTGACCTTTCCTGAATACTACTTCTACAGTTATATGGCATACACAACTGCTTCCTGTAATTTGTTATTGATACTGAATCATGATCTGGTAGTCAGGATTAGAGATGGCACGATACCACTTTTTTATGTCCGATACCGATACCGATATCATAAATTTGGATATCTGCCGATACCGATATGAATCCGATATAGTGTTTTTTAATCAACAAAACTGTTTTTTAAAATATCTTGCTGCATTTTGCAAGTCTGCAAGTTCATACTCAAGTTTAAAACAACAACTACACTAAAGCTATTCTGTTATACCTGTATACAAAAAAAATATTTCATAGTTCAGCAATACTGATCAATCTAATAAACTTAGACCTACACCATCCTCCCTATTCTGGTATTTTAAAGAGTACTTAGCGTAAATATTAAGCAACCTAACTAATAGGGTTCCAACTCCCAGCAACAACAAAAATAAATAAATAAAAAATAGGGAACCACCCCTCACGCGCCACCTCATGATGCTTAATCGACGTAATCAACCTTAATTTGATGCAGTGTGAAAAAAAATGCACAGAAATCAATTATTTTTCAAGAAATATTAAATAGATTCAACATCTTTCTTCAACAAAATTGCAGACTGCACAGATGGTACCTTCCCAAAGTAAAAAGTACTATAGCTTACTAGGGTATATATATTAGACTTAATAGTCACTATGTACAGTAATTGACTTCTATTCATTTTACATCAAATTAAAACTTTGGGTGTCAGATAATTATTTATTAAAAGCTAGACATTTTAAATGAGAATAAGAAAGAAAAGTATGTCTTTGTGCCCCCTTTTCCCTGTTAATGCCCTATCGGCCCCCCTGGCTAAACTTTGCTAGATCCGCCCCTGCACAGTTACAGCCGTCAGCTACGTAGAAAAAGATCCTGGTGTAGAAAGTAATATTAAATAAATTCTAACAACAGCTTATCAAGCTTAAACGTGCTGCTGTTGTTCAGCCGCTGGTTTCCTCTTTCTGGCGCAAAGTGGACCAAAAACAAACGAGAGACAGACTCGCGACAGAAAAGCCGATCAGCTGATTTAAGCAGTTTCACGATTGAAGTAGCAGCCGGAGAGCGAGAGGCAGTCGCTTGTTAAGCTTAACGTGGGAATGCTTTACAAACATTCAGAGATGGACTTACACACTTGCTTTACTTCTCTCGGGGATAACTTTGTCGGAGATGAAATGCCAGGTTGCTAGCGAAGCTCCACATGCTATCCAGACCACCAACAGGTCCTGCATGCCACAGCTGCTCTATCACGTGATGCATACGTTCTGAGGTGAGTTACGGCGTGTTGCAAGTTTTGTGAGGTGCTTTCGTGATATTTAATGGATCGGATTACATTTTTTATTTTTCTCCGATATCCGATCCAGTAATTTAGGTCAGTATCGGACCGATACCGATACGTAATATCGGATCGGTCCATCTCTAGTCAGGATCGATCTATAGAAGTCATGAGGTAGTTGCATGAAGAATCAGGGAAGAACATGTAGGAACTGTTTAATGCGTCTTCAGTGCCAGAAGTTTGAATGCTGTGAATATTGCAAAAATGTTGCATTTTAAAACAAAATTAAATAAAGATTATAGCATCCTGTAAGGATGCACAGCTATTGGTCATTCATCTATAGCTGAGCAATACTGGAACAGCATTATTTAGCATGAATCTTACTTAGTTTCTATCTTCATCGCATGTTCCATTGTACCTACTGAGAACATTCTGAAGAATTTCGAAAGGTCTGAGCTAGACCTGGTCTGATGTCATTTGGTAGCAGGAAAAAAGAAATGTGGGAATCACACTTTTTTGTATCTACAAATAGAAAACAGATTCTGGAAGTACTTTTGTTCCAGTCCACAGTTGAGTGGTTTCAGCAAAAGAGTATGAAATTGGCCTATTTTTGACTTTGATTCATGAAACGCAGGTTTTCACAGATCTAAATGTGGCTTACAGCCTGTACTAGAATGTCTACCACCTTCTCACAAGTGCAAACATGCAGCTCAGGTCCCCTTAACTTTATCATTAACCTTTATATCAGAGCAACATAAAAATGGTTTAGGATCTTCAGTAATCTTATAATGAAAGCTTCACATAATAACTTTCTAAACTTCCTAAAAATGACCTTGTTTGGTAAGGTCTATTAAAACCTGATAGAGAGTGGTGTTCTTGTGAAACCTGGGGGGGGGGAGAATCAGTGTATCTTTTGTTGGCAGTCACTTATTGGCCCTGACACATTTTAAAGGAAAGTACATACAATTTCAAACACCTTCACGCTCCACAGGGAGATTAATTCAAAGAGATTTGTTACTCATATTCACGCAATACCTGCTGATTCAAAAGAAGGCTTTAATGCAGACACTCCAAAGGACAGAGAGTACTGCACTGTAGTAAATTTTAAAATAGTCAGATTTAGGAGAATGAAAGAACAAGATATTAAAATGATTTTTTTCCCCCTAAAGAATGGGGGTAAATGTTCTTTTTATATATATCTATATGCAAGGTCTGTGGGTATCAGAGCAGCCGATCAAGAGCTTAGGATGGTGGCATAATGAAAACCTTTACGTCTCAGGCCAGGGTTTATTGTGACCTCTATTGATCTATCAGATTCCAATTCAGAAGATCAGGAAACTGGAGCGGACAGTCAGTTCCTACATGCGTGGGATGGACTCCTGTGTCGCTTCAGCAGTATCAGCTTGCATGAACAGGGTGCTTTAGAACTGCCTATCTCCAGCCTCACTGAAAAGTGCACCAAATTTAAGTTAAACATGACCAATAACTAAGTCTCAAGATGCAGCAATATGCTGCTCCCACATTGACCACAGGAAGGAAATTGACTCCATCACAGGCCATGCAGCAAGCAAAATCTTCTCTCTGGCATGGAGATAATAGTTGGGCAGATTCAGCAAGGAAGGGCAGGACTTTGACTAACTAAGGACTTTGGTTGGCACAACGACTAGTTGACAAGTCGATCCAGAGAGGAAAGCTGATAATTGACAGGTTTTCTTGCCAAGACAAGAAAGACACAAAGAGATTCTCACAATCCAAGTAGGCCGAGCAGACAAAATGGGAAAACCTGGAACACTGTTCACCTGGACGGATCTCTGGGAAATGGAAGAAAGTATCAGCTTTATAATCAGAGCTATCCATGACTTCCTACACTTCAAAAAGTACATAGAGAAGAGAAGGTCCTAGGTGTATATATGCCATTAGCCATTTCGGGGGCCAAACTCTGCTTCAGGTCCCAAAGTCAAACAAACACTAGGTGTAACATCAGTTTTATTTCTTTCTGCAGCACTGGCCCCAACCGTTCTGGAATTCTGTAGCCCTTTTGACGAACGGGTGCATCTTCTTTCACCTGTATATTGTGTTGAACCAGTGATGTGAAGCCTGGTGTTTCTCGAAATAGCTGTGGGTCCACGAGTGGTTCTATATCAGCCTGCTCAGTAGGAGACAAATGAGAAAGGTCAACTGAAGCACAAACTAGAATGTTAGTTGGAAAGAACTTCTCAGTCACCTCCTCATCCCTAACTGAACGCACCAGTAACTGATAGACTGGCTCTTGTCGGCTGTAGAATTCCTTCAACAAGTTCACGTGACTCCCTAGCAGATCGTTACATGGAGAAACCTTTGGAATACAAGCACGCTGATCCACACAGGTATGCACACGGGTGTTCACTGCTCGTAGACCCAAATTACACCTTACTTGGCTGCTACTTCGAAGCACATCTGTCCTGCGTGCTGCACAACAACATTGAATATTTAGTATTTACTGCTGTTTACACTTAGCTAGATTAATGCGATGGTGTTGTGTTTAGTATGTTGCTTTGGTTTTTTTTTTGCTTGTTTTCTATTCTTCTCTCAACAGGTGATCCAGGAGATTTTTTTTTCTCCCCCCCTTTCTCACTGTCCCTCTCCCCTTCTGTTTTTCCTTTCCTTCCTCCTTCTTTCTCCCTTTCCTATCCCTCACTCATGTCTGTCCCGTCTGTAACATCTGAAAATAAAATATAATAAATAATAAAAACAAAGATCGACCAAATGGACCAATACGGCAATGCCATGATGATCCATTTGGCAAAGTAAATCCATTGGGTATCCTTGTTGGTCTTCAGACAACAATTCTGATGGCTAAAGAACCAAATGGGACAGGCAAAAAAAAAAACAAAAAAAAAAAACAAGTTCACGTGAAATATCTGATGTTTTTTTAACTTTTTCTGGCATATTCAGTTCACAAGTGACTTTACTCACTTGTCTGACGATCTCGTATGGTCCCTGCCATTTTGTCAGCAGCTTGTTATCACTGGTGGGAAGCAATAACAGTACTTTTTGACCTGGAAGGAAGACCCTATCCCTGGCCTGATGTTTTTGTGCAGCGTTCATGTTGTCTTGCACCAATGATGCCATTTTCTCCAACCCCTCTCTCATGTTTATAACGTAGGCTGCGATGTTTTCACCCTCTGCTTTGGGGTCCTCCCAGCAGTCCTTAAGCAGGTCCAGGGGGCCTCTCACTTGGCGACCATACAAAAGTTCAAAAGGCGAGAAGCCAGTGGAAACCTGCAGGACCTCCCGGTAGGCGAACAGAAGGTATGGCAGCCACTGATCCCAGTCAGCGCCTGTGTTAGAGACAAACTTACGCAGCATACTTTTGAGAGTCTGGTTGTATCTCTCCACTAGCCCGTCCGTTTGGGGGTGATACAGGGTGGTCTTAAGTCCCTTTATCTCTAACAGCTTATAAACCTGCTGCAACAACTTGGATAGAAAGTTCGTTCCACAATCTGTCAGAATTTCTCTTGATATGCCTACCCTAGAGAAAAGCTGCAGAAGACAATTAGCAATGTGACGGGCTTTAATTGATCTGAGTGGGAAGGCCTCAGTAGCGATGACCTGTGGCCCACGATATCCATGCCTAGCCTCTCAAACGGCGTTTCAATAATTGGCAGTGGTTGCAACTGGGCTCGCGCTACTCCTTTGCCTGAGGTCAACTGATATTTTTCACAGGAACGGCAAAACTCAGAAACCTGGACATACATCCCTGGCCAAACAAAACTGCTGCTGATCCTATTCAGCATTTTGTGAAAAGCCATATGACCTGCCCTTTGTTTCTGAACTGTTGTGGGAGTGCTCCAGCTTCGCACTTCCCCTTTCTCTGGTACAAAATGCCTCCTTTAATCAAGTAAGCAGCGTCTTCAAGACAGCTTACCTGACCTTGACTAGCCCCCTCTACCTCTGTTACCTTCTCAAACCAGGGTTTTAGAGTAGGGTCGCTTCTTTGGAGTGCACCTTAATTTGAGGGAACATCAAACTCAAGCTGGCTATTTGGCTTAGGAAACAATGCTGTACCTTTTCCCCCCTGAGCCTTTGAACTTTTCTCTTCTTTTCTGAGCCCTAGACTTCCTAATCTTCCCTGACTGTTTCCAGAGACTCCTCAAAAAAGGGTAGCTCTTGCATCATTTCCTTTGCACTTTGTGCTCTTGTGACTACATGACAGGGTTTAAATGGTTCAACTGTCATATCTAGAGGAAGTGAGCTTCCAGATTCATCACCTAAGCCTTAAATGTCTTTCTCAGCACTCACTTGAAGGTCATAATCTGACTGATGTATTAGATCAAAAAGAGTGGGGATGTCATTACCAAGTATCACTGAATATGGCAAACTGGGAACCACAGCTACCACTAACAAGTAGGTTTAACCTCCCACTGTCATTTAAACCCGAGCAGTGGGGTAGCTGTGTTCGTCTCCATGCACACAACTTATTGTAGCTCCAACCCCACTTAGCTTTTCTCCTGAAATTATGCTAGAATGTACAAGAGTTTGGAAGCACCCAGAGTCAAGCAAAGCTTCCTCTTTACACCCATTAATTAAAACAGGGACAGTACAAGCTTTCTTTCCTACCGGCTCTGTGGCTGGTCTTGGAACTGCACACAAAAGAGATGGTTTTGACTTAAAGGCAGGGCAAAATTGTTGTGTATGGCCAAAGTTATGACAGTGATAACATTTAATATCCTGAACTAAAGAGTTAAAGGATTTCTTCACATTGTGAGGTCTATGGGAAGGGAGATGCCTCGAACTAGAAAGATTTCTAGCCTGAACTTGACCAGAACCCTGTTCACCCCCAATGGACTTACTTGGTTGGGCGTAGTGGGTCTGCCGGCTGAAGTAGGTGCTCTTGCTGCCTTTTCTGGCTGAAGTGAAAACCTCTGCGAGGCTAGCTGCTTCATTTGCCGTCTTCGTGTCATGCTCACGTATCCAAATCTCCAGCTCTGGGTTAACCATTCTCAAAAACTGCGCTAGAATTATCTGCTCAGATATTTCTTCTACAGTTGGTTTTTCAGGTTTAATCCATCAAGTTATTAGCATTACCAATTATGCAAATTAGGCGGTGATGTCATTTAGCGACTTCTAGCGACTTTTAGGACAGCCAATAGCGATTTTCCTTACTGAGGAGTTGGCAACACTGATTGGCTGTGCCTTTCAGGGAGCTCTGCTTAGTTTTAGCAGCGGCAAGCCTGCGCTGCGAGGACCTGCAAGGAGGAGAGGAGGATGGCAGCAAAAAGGAAGAACCTGGATATAAGAAAGTATTTCTCAAAGAAACCTGTAAGTCACTTAAAGTCAAGTTCACTCATAAAATGTGTCCGTCATAATAACATTACAGGCTATGCTAGGCTTTGGCCCACATCAGTCTAAAATTGTATGTAACCATGAATAACATGTTTTGGAAACTAACTGCACAACAGGCAGCACTATTAGTTCTCTCAGTCTCAGAGTAGCATTTCTAATTTTGATTGAAACTGTCAGAGAAAACGGCAGCCTCGAGCAAGCCAGGATATTAGTTTACAGAGGCTGTTAGAATTATATGTCTAATGTTAAATGTTGGTGACACAGAAATTTCATCCTAATGGCACTGATGTATTCATAGGTCATAGTAATGAATAGTCATGATTGTGCAAATATTCCACCTTGTAGTGCAGTTTGCACAAATTGTTTTAAAAATGCACTCACCCTACAAACATTACTGATGAGTCAAGATCTGCACAAATTGACAGGAACACTGAAGCAGCTCCACATTTTATTCTTATTGTCATGTATGTCCTATTTGTCAGGTGACAGAAGAACCAACACAAAGCTCAGAGAGTAATGGTGACACAAGATCACAGGTGAAATTGGATGATGACCTGGTGGTTCATGACTGTATTTGAAGCACATGTGTGACTGCATGTATTTGGAATGTCTCACTGTTATTCATCAGGTGACAGAGGCAGCTCTGCCATGTTGTAGCTCGGACAGAGGTGAAGAGGTGAGGTCACAGGTGACTGACTGATGATTTGGTGCTATAGATTAACTAGTATTTATTATCATGACAATTGTTAGGCTGCTGATGTAAATTGATTCATTAGTGTATATTTGACAAAGAATCTGAATTGACATGTCTCACTTTTTATATGGAATATGGGTGAAGTAAACTAAAGTCTAAAATACTTAGTCATTTGTTTAATAGTAATTTAACATTATATAATTCACATATAAAACTATGAATTGTAATTTTAAAAAAGCATGTTGAATAGCATATGTAGGCAAGTATATTTCTCCTTTCTTTTAATCAAGAAGCAAACAGGCCAGGGTTCAGTGGTTGAATCAATCCCCACCAATTCCAACACCAAATCTACACCCTTGCACGATTCGATTCAATTTGATTCAATTTGAATCGGGGAAATTTTGCCTCAGACAGTCAGAAATATTATAATTCAGGTCATGCATCAGTACATTTCTATATTTTTATATCTGTAAAAAGAAATCTGACACTTGCGAGACTTTATCAAAGGTGTGAGCATCACAGCAGATGCCTTTGTGTCAAAGTAGCTGAGGATAAAACACAGAAAAACATGAAGGTTTTTCTGGCCTGGGATTTTATAAAAAATATTCTGCAGTAGATCAAAGACGAAAGAAAACCATTAATGAACATATGAACATTACCTGATGCTGCTGACGTGAAGCAGAGCAAAGTTACAGAGGTTTTATTACAGACACAGCAGAGCATTTTGCAATTTTGCATAATTTTAAAAAGTTTAAATTTGTTCAGTATTGAACAGCAGAAATGAGGCTTTCTTTTCGGAAGTAAGTAAAAGAAAAAAAAAACAGCGGCCGACAGCGCTGTAAGAACGGTAGACTTGTGCATAACAAGCAAGCAAAAATGTTCTTGAAGTACAGAGAGAGAGAGAGTGAGAGCTGTGCATGAAGTGTGATTTTTTTCGTGGTGGCAGCAAAACAATCAGAGGGAATTCATGACGATGTTTATGTGAAGTGTAGTTTGGATCTTCTTTTGCTGCTGGTTTACTCAATATTGTTTGGAGAGAGATAAAACCTGCAGCTTCAGAATCAGCGCAAAAAGGGCGTAAACACAAAGCGCGGACCCGCCGAAACATCAGAATTAGCGAGCTGTCGGCTTTCGGCTCGTGTCCGTGCAGTCAGGTGAGAAAGTCACATCTCACTGATTCTGATGCGTCGGCGGGTCCGCGCTTTGTGTTTACATCTTTGTGCTCTCATTTACTGTTTTAGCTGTTTGGTGGTGGTTGAAATTTTGGGAGGTTTAACCTGAGATTCTGGCGTTTTGGCCAAAATAAATTTATATTAAAAAAAATCGATTCAGGATTTTAATGAATCGATATCACGTTATCCAAGCGAGAATCGTTTTAATCGATAAATCAATAATCAAAACCCACCCCTAGTTTTAAGTCACCAAGCACAATGCAAAGTGTTGGATGCAGTAGTGTAATGCACACTGCCACTGGACTCACAGTCCATCTGGTAATCCAATGGATGAGTCTGGGCTTGGTAATCACCAGGAGGACGGTATTTGTATGCCTGCATTGTGCCAAATGTAAAGTTTGTTGAAGGGGGGACTATGGTGTGGGAATGTTTTTCAGAAGTTGAGCTCAGCCCCTTAATTCCAGTAAAAAGGACTCATAATACTTCAGCATACAAAGACAATTTGGACAATTTTATGCTCTCAACTTTGTGGATGGCCCCTTCCTGATCCAACATGACTGCGCACCAGTGTACAAAGCAAGGTCCAAAAATGGTAAATGGCCTGTACTTATATAGCGCTTTACTAGTCCCTAAGGACCCCAAAGCGCTTTACACTATACACAATCATCCACACACACTGGTGATGGCAAGCTACATTGTAGCCACAGCCTGGGGCGCACTGACAGAGGCGAGGCTGCCGGACACTGGCGCCACCGGGCCCTCTGACCACCACCAGCAGGTAACGGGTGAAGTGTCTTGCCCAAGGACACAACGACCGAGACTGTCCGAGCCGGGGCTCGAACCGGCAGCCTTCCGATTACAAGGCGAACGCCTAACTCTTGAGCCACGATCACCCTAGCCATAAAGACATGGATGACGAATTTGGAGTGGAAGAACTTGACTGGCCTACACAGAGCTGTGATGTCTACCTGACAGAACGCCTTGGAGATGAATTAGAGCAGAATCTGTGAGCCAGGCCTTCTCATCCAACTTCAGTGTCTGACTTCAGAAGTGCGCTTCAGGAAGAGTGGTCAAAAATTCTTATAAACACACTGCTAAACCTCATGGAAAGCCTTCCCAGAAAAGTTGAAGCTGTTATAGATACAGCAAGTGGGCCTATGGATTAAGATTAGAATCTCACTCAAGTGGGAAGGCAGATGAGCGAATACCTTTGGCAATATAGTGTATAGTACGAGCATTCAGTGTCCCTCAGTCAGATCCCGAACTCTGCACTCCCTTTCAAAAAACTAAGATGGTAACAGCAAAACCCACTTACAAACTAACTGGTCATCACACACACACGAGTGGTATTTTTTCCGATCTTAAGCAAAAAAAAAAAAAAGAAGAAGAAGAGGGATTTTTAAAAAAAGAGATGAGTTTGTTTAGATTTCTTTGAAATTCTGTAACTTGCCAAAGTAAACACTGTTTTCTCACATTTTATAGTAAATGGGGAAAAAACATGTTACTTATATTCATAAAAATATTCATACTTTAGTACAAAAATATCAATTACCTTATAATTTATTACTTTATTATTAGAAAATCATGGCACCGTTTTCTTTATAAGTTTTATTTTAGTTGAGATTAATTAGGCATTTTATTCCTTCTAAGGGAGAATTTGTATTCCAACAAAAGATCATATTAGCATAAAAATTCTAATGAGGTTCAGGCTGATTATGGAAGTTAACAGTCTATCTAGCTGGTTTGTGTGTCTGTGCCAAGTTAACTGTGCCTTTGAGCTGAGTCAGTGACTGTCTGGGCCATGAGCCCGAAAACTGTGGCAGTCAACAGCTCACTACTTTACAGCCAATTTACAGGATCGTTGTTCAAGACTGCAGGGTGCATGAATTCACTCATCACACATTCCAGGCACACATCCACTGGAAACTGTCCAGATCTTCAGGCATGTTTATGCTTCTTTTTCCATATTGCATCCTTGCCAGTACCTGTTCTTTGTTATATTAACCATTAGGAAGGGATAATTAATGTTAGGCCAAATCTACTCTGTGTGCTCCTACCAGTGTGTCATTGAATTCTTGTCACAACATTTGCAGGTTCTCAATCCTTTACCAAGAATGAACATAAAAAAGAAAAAAGGAAAAGATGTGTGCTGCAGTCTTTGGTTGAGGTGTGAATTGGAATAAGTCATTATCTACAGAAAACACCTTCCCCAAGATGCAGCAAGAAGGGGCTTCAAACGGATACTTTATTGTCACAATCCAGACACAAAATAGGAGAGAGGCGTGCAGGGAAAATCTCCGGGAGGCCGGTTATGACAAGCTGCTTAGGTAACTGCATTAGGCAACCAAACATCAAAGCCTTAAATTTTCAAGGAGCCCTGAGATGGCAAGTAATGTACAAATGGATGATTTCTCCATGAGTAAACACACACTGAATAGAACCATGTGGCACAGTGAGGAGAAAAAAACTGCATGCAAGAGAGCATTTGGCAGATTGAACCACTTGGTTCAATATGACGGGAGGTGATGAGATTAATAAAAGAAGAATAGATTTCCAAGACAAAGCTGGTGTTATAACACTGCTTGATTGTAACATTAGTCGCCATTTCTAAGAAAATTGTTAAATATTGTGAAGCTGTGGTGAAGCATAAAACTAACAAGAACGATTTGCCATATCAGACACGTATGGGGAAAAATGAGCCTGTGGAAAAGTTCTCAAGATGTATGTGTGTGATGTTTCCATGATGAATGGCTAACCTTGTTTCCTAAACGCTGCTCCTGTGCAGCAGCTTCATCACTATGCAGCTCTATCTTCATACATCTAACTCCGAGCCTGATTTATTGGAGGGTAGGGCACAGTCGCCAGACCTTGCATCAAACACCGAGGCGTTTTGTGCACAAGTACAAATGCTTACATAGACTGCACCAGGAAAGATATATTTGTAAGATGGATGAGGGCTGCGCATTTGAATTTCAAAACATTCAAACGGTTGTTTCATGGAATTACAAATCTCCACAGAATGCAGCAGTTGTGCTTTAAATGAATTTGATTTCACACAAACGATGATTGATTAGTTCAATCTTAGTATGCCATGCCAAAGACTGACCTTTCCTTACCTGTTAAATATTCATGCTGTCTTGTTGTCCCTTCAGGATAAACCCGCATCAATAAGATATTTAGTGCAGTATTAATGGAAGGGAGATTTTCAACATTATTCATGAGTCTTTAAAAATGGCTATGATCCACAGTTAAGATGTGTATTACAGCCATCTGGTTAAGATCCAGAATCCCAGAAAGCACTAGTCACCCACGCATAAAGCTAAGTGTGTCCTATCCTGTGGCCGACTGTTTAAAATGCACCATGCATGCAAGGATTTCTTCTAAGGATAACCACAGCCCTAATGTACAATCTAAGAAGATTGTTCTGTAAGCTTTACAAGAGCATATTTGATAAAAAAGAGATGAAACCATTTCAGACAAAGCTTAACGTGAGCCCTAGAATGGGTGCAAGAGGTGCAAGACCAGAGGCCGGGTTATTCTCTTATCTTTGTGGCCAAAGCTCTTTGGCAAAGCAGCCCTCCTGGCATTTAAAACACATGTCTGCGATAACATCATTGGTTCTTTTCTCCCTCCCTCTGGTCTCCAGAGAGAATCTCTGAGCATCTCTAAATGTCACGTTAAGTGCTTCTCTTGTCCCGCACTGACACGAAAACGAGGTGCTCTCTGAATACAAAGAAGGCCCATACTGGATGGCTGCCATAGCTCAAAGGGAGCGACAGTTATCTGCTTTCCTCTTTCCTGCTCTCTCCTTCATTTGTTCAAACTGTCAGAAGTAACATTTAGTCTCTAATAGGGCTACCCAACGGACGACTGAGTCTTCCACTTTTGGTCCTAACTAAATTTGAGTGCTAGATTTCTTTCGTATAGCAGAAGTCATGGCTGCTCGAAAGAGCAGGATTAAAATTCTAGTCAGTGTAACTCAAATTAAAGCAGTCCTCGCCATCGTACAGATATATCTAAAAACAGCATGAGCACAAGCTGTCTACTAATCGCTCTGTAACTTAATACTAAGAGGAAGATATAATTAGATTCCCCAGGGAAGATATCAAGAGGACAATGTTGAGGAAGCGATGACTCTTTAACTGCTAATGTTATAACACGATGTTATTTTAGCTGTCTGAAGCTGCACCTGAGCAACTTTGAGACAGAAACACAATGTCTCCCATTTACCTTCTTGTTAATAGCAGCTTTCATTTTGCTGCTTTTCTCATCATTCATGACTCACAATGGCAAACCTGAGGACAAGGTGGAAAAACACACCTTGAAAATCAGCAATCAAAAGTGTGTTGTCCTCAAAAAGACTTGCACAGCTGTTCTTTTTGAAGCGTGTATTCAGCAAGTATGCAGAGAACTCTCATTTTCCACATTTGTATATTGCATCCTTATCCTCATATACATTTCTGTATAATAAAGTGTATTAAAGTGTATTAAAAACAAAAAACTGAAACATCACATGTAGAAAAATGTGATCTTTGAATAAATCACTAGTTGACCTAAATTAAGGCTATCTTTTCAGACGGTCCTACCTGTTTAAAGTTTCACAGGTGGCAATACAAATCAGAGCAAAAAATCAAGGGAAGGCCACAAAAAATAAATAAAAATATTAGCTCAGTTGAAGATTACTGCTACCTCCATAATTCTTAAATGGAAGAAGTTTGAAATAACAAGATGTAGCTCTACCTGAGCTCCACAGCAGAGACAGACATACGAGGCACAAAAGACATAATTGTCCACTTGGAGTTTTTGAAAAATGACCTATAAAATTGTGAGAAACAAGATTCTGTGGTCTGGCTAAACCCAGGTTGATTCAGTCCTCTGAATGACTTCTGGAGGAAAGCGTCCACCACCTGTTGCCTGTGAAATAATGAAATAATAATGATGAAGCATGATGGTGGCATGCTATAGGGATACTTCTGGTCAGGGTAAAGTTGAGTCAGGTCCAGTTAGTTCATTTACATACTGCATTTAAACACAATAGGCTAATGGAAATGAAAAACATAAGGCCTCAAATACGTAGCCTAGCTCAGTTTAAATGTCTTGCTAATGTGATAATTCAGTTTTTGATTAAACTGCTAAAATTTGATTAAAAAAACAGAAAAAGTATATTTCTGTTTATTTTATAGCTGTTTTTTAGTTGCACCCCTAATCCAGTGATTAAAAAAAGGCAACCTTTTAAATAGATAGGGAGAAATATGGATTTAAACTGTTTTAGATATAACAAGACAAGACTACAGAATGGGTCTGGTTCTTTCTGAATCCACTGATGCTAAAAGTGTAAGGTTTATTACCCAACAAGCAGAGTAAAAACAGCTACCTGAGTTCCATTCTGATCATGTCCATCCCTTTATGACCACAGTGTACCATTGTCCAGCTCCCTAACAAAATATTACAAAGCTCAGATTATCTCAGACTGGTTTCTTGAACATGCACTCAAATTGCCTCAAAATCTGAAGCACCTGCATGATGCTATCATGTCAAAAGGTATGCTTCCAGCATGCTGCTGAATCTATGCCACAGAGAATTGAAGCAAACCTGGGATTAGCATTTGACCAATACCGTAAAGTAATCGGGGAGTGTAACGCACCTGTCTAAACAGCACTGAACAGAATTCAATTGATATAAACTTTAAAAGGTGCCTGTGTTTAAATTTGTTTTCTTTTTGGACAGAGCCAGACTAGTTCTTTCCTGGCTTTAACCCTCTCAGGCTCAAATTAAGTTTTGTTGCTAATGCACAAAAGAATACCTGCAGTGGTACTTCTGAGTAAAAAAAAATCATAAAATATGTATGTGGGGTAATCAGGTTGTTAGCTTTTACTTGTTGCAAATCTGCAACGCCTGCCTTGAGAGGGTTAAGCTTGTGGTGCTAGGTGTCAAGAAACTAGCATTTGTTTCCTGAAACACGAATTAATTATCAGAGACATTCACTTTTAAAAAAAGCCAGTTTATAGAAATTACTAAGCAAAAAAAACACATTTTCTTCTTTAACCATCTCTTAAGCAATGCGTTTCACTAAGGGAAGACAGAAGAAGCAACCAACAGTTACAACGAGCAAAACTCATAAAGCACATTAGCACGATGAGGGAGACAACAATCTGGTGGGGAGTAGGTGCTAAAACTGGTCCTTCAATACTGTGGCTGATGAGTATGTGACAACGGAAGCCCAGGAACACAGAGCCACTCAAACCTTCTACTTGCAAGGGGAAGAAGAAGCAGTGGTGTGTGTTCAGAGCAGTTAATTAGGAGACACATTGAAGGAATCTGTCATTTCAGTCAACCTCACCATAAGCTTTCAAGATTGCAGCCATGTGGGGGGAAAGTTTAAAACTAAACATTTATAAATATGTATTCTTGCAATGATGAAAAGGAAATGTGCCCAGCTCGGTAATGCTGCAGGCTCAAGCAGTGTATACTGTGTTACAATAAATTCTGAGTTTTGTTGCACAATCATGAGCACATTCATCATACATTACACTCTCCATATATATTCGATCTCCATTACCTGTGCTCCCTTCCAAAGATTCCCTGCTGCTGTGGCTGATTTGCCCTATAGAGTCCAGGCCTCCTCGCTCAGTGGGAGGATAAGAAAAAAAAGCAGTGCAAACCTCGTCATTTGTCTGCTATATATAATTCTTTAGTGCTGGGGTCTTTTATGACCCCAGCAACATTCATAGGGGACAATAAAAGGAAACGGTGGGATGCTTCTCTCTCTCTCTCCTCCCCATGGCACTCTTTCATCTCCCCTTCCTACAAGGCTGATTCACCACTGGTGACCCCTGCGGCTGCCTCGTTGAAAATAGACAACAAAGTGTCTGAGATGAAAACTGGTGGGCAGTTGCAGGCTAGATTGCCACTCAGCTTCAAGTTGCCTGGGCAGTGGCAAGATCTCTCTCCCTGAGCTTAGCTGACACATCCATTTGTCTAGCTTGCACTGTATAAGGGAGCAGGCTGGTACTTTCATGCACCCACAGCTGTGAGTATAAAACACAAGACAATGTTTAAGCTGCAAAATGCATCTATCCTGTAGAGTCACATTTAATCGATTAGGCAGTTTAAACTGTAAACTTGTTTTAAATCTGTAATCTAACTATGCATCATAATACAGGTCTGGTTAAGGGTGGAGTTGAGGTTAGGGTTGGACAAATATGGAAGGGAAAGCAGAATCTATTTATCTGACAAATTATCAGCCCTGCTGGTGGAAAATAACATTCAAGATGTTTGTGCTTCACCCTTGGTGAGTGAAAACCTGAGTGTTTTATTAGCAGTAATTAGGCGGTATGTGGCTGCTAACCACCTAGCTAGCATTAGCTGGTAACTTAGCCACCTGTTGTTCAATTATGTTCACTTCTGGCTCCAAGAAACAAAACAAAAAGGGTCAAAACTTAAATGTTGACAGTTAAAAATTGAAAACCACTGCAAGCTAGCTCTGCCCATGGTTCCAGCCCTTGGGCTATGCATAGCCAGTTGCTTGTTTTACATTGTCTGAAAAGGAAAAAAGCTCCTCTGCACCTTTTCATGAAAATGAATGGCATTGCATTCAGTATTGGCAGGACCGTGCTGCTCTATAGCGCAGGCCAAAAAAGAACTACCGTAACAGTGTTTTTCCATTGATTGTTCTGCAGATTTCATTCAAACGAGGTCTCCTCTGGTATGTATTGCCTCCTGGATACAGTCACATGCATATGTTTCACTAGAGACCACATGTGTGTCAGTTATGTTACCAAACCTATCATCATTATGATCATTTAAATGTAATCAATACATAGTGTGGCACTACTATTAGTGGAGACTATTCTCCACTAAAAACCAGTATTCTTATTGCACTTGGCTGTTGCTGAGACCCATGTTTGTATCTTTACAAACCAGAAATGGTCTGCTGAATTAATAAAGAACCCCAAACATCTTAGTTTGTGGTATTTCACTTGAAAAGTGCTTTATTTAGGAATTTACTTCCTATGGGGACGATAGTTACTTGAACAAATAAAGATCTTGAAGTGAGACACAGGGTAACATCAAAAGGCCAGACAATAAGCCAATAATCCAGAGCTCACAGAAGCAATACTGTACATTAGTTTTAGCTTTGGGGCTATAGAGAAATTCCTATTTTTCAGGGGTAAATTCAGTTTTCTTAGACTGTAGCTCAGGAGGTAGCATAGGTTGTGAAGTAGTCAGCCTCAACCATCAAGGAAGGTCCCAGAACCATCCCATCACATCTGGTAGAGACTGACTATAAATAGGGCCATCAATTTCCCTCCAATTGCCCAGCCAGTACCACTCACTCAACTGAGGGATCTAAAACTCTACACAGATTATCTAAAAACACAAAACCTCTACACACTTCTAACATGCACATTTACACAACTAAATGGCAGTACTAACGAAAGGAAGGACATTAAACAAATCCCTTTAAACCTTAACACAAACAAAAGGAAGCATCTCTCTGGAAAAAGAAACCCCTCCACTTGGTTTGACCTGCTGATGTCATATGTGACATCATCAGGACTTTAAAATGAGGAAATGCCAGGCAGGCATCTAACACACAGGACACATCACTAATAGAAACAGAATAATGTGTACAATGTGCAAAAAAAAAAAAAAAAAGGTAAACACATATGGGACAAATGGAGAGCATTGCAACTGCTCCTCCACTTTGTCACATAGGTAAGCTACTAATTGGAAGGTTGGTTTGATCCCTGGTTGCTCCAGTCTGCATGCCAAATATGCTTGGATATTGGGCAAGCATAGAAAACAAGTGCTTGTATGAATGGCTGAATGAAGCAAATAGTATTGCGCTTTGAGTGCTCAGAGGAGTAGAAAAGGCTATATAAAAACCAGTCCATTTACCATATACTGTCCCTGCCTCCTGTAGACTCATCTGCTGCAGTTTGATTGACTAAAAGGCACGTGACTATTAATGTTTGACAAGTACTTTTCTCAACTCAGGTCAGGTTTTTATTTCTCCTAATTTCTGCTTTATTCAATGAAAATATAAACTTGTGTATTATTTGTTTTCTCAGTCACAGTAGATAATATTTTTGCTTTAGCTTCTTAATGTAAAATCTGTCGTGTTTGTTTGGTGTAATAGGTCTTTAAAATTATACCATAGATGGGTTTCCTATAAATTTTTCTTTGTTTGTGCCACCAGGCTGGAATCCGTGGTTGAAATTTGGTTTCATAATTTGGACACCTTTCCGGCTCAAAATCTCTGCAACTGCCTGCCGGTGATCTGTCTGATATGACAGCCTATGACGGCTGGGACAGCTTCAGCTACTGTGTATTAGCTAAAGCACGTTAATGTGACCTCACGTTAATACAGAGTGAGTATCTGTTTTAGACTCCCTGGCTCTGCTGTCCTGTCTGTACTTTTTATTTTTGAATATAATTGCCAGGTTTAATGATCAGTGAAGACCTCAAATGGACTCATAAGCAGACAAGGACTGAATAAGAATAGACCTTTTATTGAAGGTGTAACTGAAACCCGAAAGCAAAATAGCAAAGTCCATGAATAAACATAGGAAACTCTAGGGATAATTCCAGGAGCTCAGAAACAACAGTATGATGCAACAAAGACCTGAAACAAAACGAGGGTATAAATACACACAAGGTGATAAGGGCAGAGCGGAAACGCCTTGGAAACTACACGCAGCTAAACTAAATCTGAGACTGAGACATGGGGAAGGAAACTCAAAACACAAGAACACATGTCTATCAAAATACCAAACGAACTAAGTAAACAGGAGGCAGAGTCAACAGAAAGAATGATACCAAAAACACAAAAATGCTGGGTCAAAAAACCAAGACTGTCACAATATGAGCATAATACTCAAACTTTAGGCATGTTCTTTGTGTATGTAGCACGTATGTAAACAGACGATATGACACTTCCTGGCATCTCATGGATAACCCTTTTAACACACCTTTTGCTTTGTTTAGTGCAGAAACCAAGAGCCACATGAGGCCTTGACCTTGGTAATTTGGGTGAACATCCATTTGGTGATCATTGTCAGTGTTGGGGAGTAATGGAATACATGTACCGCCGTTACGTATTTAAAATACAAAATATGAGTAACTGTATTCTGTTACAGTTACCATTTAAAAAGGTGGTACTCAGAATATAGTTACTTTGCTGAAATGAAGGGATTACACGGCGGTATTTTCCTGTTTCATATGTTCAGGTATGCCCTCTCTATTTTTGGTTTCCACTTTCCACTAGTTTTCGGCTACGAGCCCGACACGAACCCGACATATTAGCCAGAGGTCCCTTTACTACGGTTCGGAGCCGCGGACCTGTTTTATATACGTCTGAATCAGTTTTCTATACGAGATTGCTGTAAAAAGTGCAGCCTTACCTAATGCCCACCCTACTGTTACTCATTTATATTAAGATTTAAAAATCTAGTTGCTATTGGTATGGCGAGTAACCTTCAGTAAAAGTAATAATTCACACAGCAATAGTACATTCGTGTAGTTGTAAAAAGCATGATAATATAATAGGTAATCCAAAGTATTCAGAATACGTTACTCTCATTGAGTAACTTAATGGAATACGTTACAAAATACATTTTGGGGCATGCGTTCTGTAATCTGTAGTGGAATACATTTTAAAAGTAACCTTCCCAACACTGATCATTGTGTGTAAATTTCACTCAAATCTGACCAATACCCCAGGATGAGGTGTCACAGCTGGGTCTGTCTGTGAACCAGTATCTGTAATTGTGGTTCAAGATATATTATTTGATTTGTTGTTTTTCATAGTTTGGGTTCTCTTTATTATTTTCTGCTTGTGTTGTATTTATCGTTCCTAGTCTTTCGTTTTCTGTCACTGTGCCTTTCCTGTGCTCCTAGCAACCATGATACTAACAGCTGGAAACGTGTCATACAGCTTTGTTTAACAGAAATGAAGGAGAAAATCGTTTGTTCATTTCTTTGTTTGTTTCTACATGAGCTTTGATCATTCTCTGTAAGATTAAGGTCAGCTATTGAACGGTGTATATTTTAAAGTAAAGGCTTTAAAACCAAGTTAGTACAAACGTCACTAATGTCACATACACTAACAGTAATGTTTTAATGTTCTTCGTTATTAAACATTTGCACATAAATAAGTGACATAATATTCAGTACTTACTTAAAGTTTACTCTTCGTACTTACTTAAAGTTTACTCTTCGGGCGCCCCTCATCCGTCGTTTTTTTTCAGCAAAATTATCCACACCCACCGCCGCGCTATGCATTCTGGGATATGTTGGGTCACGAAGTCTACACCGCCACATCCTTAAAATTCAGGGAAATGAAGGACTCATTTGAGGGCCCCATTTCGAGCAGCCTTCGAATTGGGACAGCCTTCGTCGCGTCGCTGTGATGTAATCAGCCTTAAAATGCGGCCTTTAAGGTTGCAGACCCTGAATTGGGATACAGCCTTTGTCTGTTGCTGGATTGTCTTCCCTTGTTGCCTCCCATGTTCCCGGTTTCTTGCTTCCCAGTTTAGGTTTTGTTAATTTAGTCTTTGTCACTTTCTGCTTTTGTTTCTAGTTTTCTACAGCCTCAAATAAAGGCTGGCTTTTATTAATCTCCTCACTCCATCTCCGTTCTCTGCATTTGGGTCCACACTCTCTCCACTCCACAGCAGACGTGACATGAGGAGCGATTCTTGTGAATTGTGGATGAACAGACAGCTGACAGATGCCTCGCCCTGCCATAACCTCATCAGTCCTCCAAAACTACAGTTAGATAAATATGAATGTTAACATTCAAGTTTCTATTCATTGTTGCTGTAAGTATTTGAGTCAAAATTAAATTTTAAAAAAATGGTCCATTGTTGTTTTGTTTGTTTGTTTACATGTCTTAAAGCTATTGTACTGTGAGAGCTTTTGTGGGGGTTTTTTTTGGTTTTTTTTAAAAAACGGTAATTTCATTCATTTGCTCAGTGGGGGACTGTAGCTCAGGAGGTAGAGCAGGTCATCCACTAATCAGAAGGCTGCTGGTTTACTAGAGCATGAATGTTAGACAGAAAGCACTTAAACAGAGAAAAAAGTGGTTGAATGACATTTTGTATGAAGCACTTTGAATTGCTAAGGTAGAGAAGAAAAGCGCTATATAAGAACTGCCTATTTACTGTTGCAAACAGGTAGAACACAAAGCTCTCTCTTTCAAAGTAGGCCTAAACATGTTAATAGATGTTGTCTTTCTCCACTTTTCACTCATTTTGTTATGTTGGGTTTTTCATGGTATAGCTCATCAATTTGATCCCTCTGTAGTTGAGCTCACTGGCACATCACTCTTGTTCTTGGAAATCAGAGCCAGTACACTTCCCGATTCTTCAGGCATCCTCTTACTCGCAAAGATTACGTTTAAAAAAAAAAAGAAAGTCCACCACCATCTCTTCTAGACATTCCCATACTTCTACAAGTATGTCATCCTTATCATAGCTGCCCTCACATCATTCTTACTAATCCTTTGCACTTCCGGCTTCAATAACTGTCCTCAATCCATTCTCCTCTTCCTCATTTTCTACATTCATCAGCTCCTCAGAATACTCCTTCCATCTTCTCAACACACTCTTCACTTGTTAGTGCATTTCCATCACTATTCTTAATCACCTTAACCTGTTGCACATCCATTCCAGCTCAATGTCTCTGCCCAGCCAGTCGATCCTTTTCTCCTTCCTTAGTGTCCAGCCTTTCATATGGCTCACTCCCTTTCTTTTGTCTTTCCCACCTCTCTCTTTGCCGTATTGTTAGCCTCCCAGTACTCCTGTCTACATTCTTCCTCTCCTTGACTATTCAGCTTTTTCTTTGCTAACCTCGTCCTTTGAGTACTTTCCTGTTCAAGAATAAAAGTCTAAGTATTTAGACAGTTTCTGTCTTTCTGATTTATGAATTCCATACAATCACACCTGGATACAGACAGAAAAACACACAGAAGGTGCCCTTTTATCGTCCAATTATTCTGAATATCAAGATGCTTATCTGAGAGCAGAGATAAAGTAAGCATAAGTGCATGCAGTGTTTCGGTATGCAGAGTGGTCTAAATCCATCTGGTCCTCTGCAGCGGAAGATAAGAATCTCCTTCATGAATAAAGATGTTTGGGCATCCTCTCCTTTCTGTGTTCAATGTGCACTTGTTACAGGAACCATTATTTATAGTCCCACTAAGGCCTGCAGTGGTGAACGTGAGTCTCATGGGGGAATTGGAAGTGGAGCCACTGCTACCTATAGTAGGAAAGATATACCACCTCACCCCCACAGAACTTCATGCAGGAAATGAACTCATAAATCAAGCAGTAAATTGAGTGTAGGGCTGTGCTTACTCATCTCAAGAGGTCTGCTCCTCTTCCTCCACACACCCCTGCTCCTTTTTTACTGCATGACTAATGCAACACCACAACTTCTCTGCCCCTGCATGTGTGTCTCTCTCTCACACACACTCTGATAAACTCTCATCAAAAAGTGTGGATTTTATTTTCAAGTAAACATTGTAACTCTGGCCTGGAGGCTACAGTGAGTGTAGGAGCATCTGAAATGGTGAGGGGGGAAACAGAAAAGTGAGATTAGCAGGGATTTGGGTCCACGAGCAAGCATCAGCGTCTTGTCCTACAGCTGAACTCCGACACCTCATTGTGATGCTACTGGTGAGAGCTTGCTGTCTTTACCCGGGCAAAGCCTGCAAGGAGACTCTCTCCTGCTCGCCTCAGGCTATCCTGACAGTCACAGGCCCTGTCCGGAGGAATTAAAATCTCTATTTATCAGGACTCGACTGAAGCTGTCCGGGGACTGACTGGGGAAATGGCACACAGCACACAGGCAGCCTATTCCAACAGTGGGACTCAGATGGAGAGTTCAACATGCTGCGATGTGTCCGTGAAGATTGCTTCTTGACAGCACACTCATTACAACTTCATACTTTGTTTCACTCTTTAAGTAAACTGTGCCACTGCCAGCACCAACCTGAATATGAAGCATTCTTTAATCTTATGTCTAAAAGAAACATAGAAAGAATGACTGGCGTTTTTCCCTTGAACACAAACAGTGCGACCTGCATGTGCAAGGACGTGCGTGTGTGCGGGTCCGACCTGCTGAGTTGTTCTTCCTTATTAATGCTCAGACTGTGTCGCCTCTTCTAGCTGCTCTCCATCACAGCAGCAGTGGGCAACATTTACTCTGACAAAGAGGGAAGGAGGGAGGAACCTCCACAGCTGCTCCACAATAGAGTCAAAGCGCCTGCATAAGCACAGATCAGTTCTCTACTGACCTCTGCTGGCGAGACGATGCGGTAAATAGTGTGACCCCTATAATCGAAATGGACTGAAAGATGTTAGAGGTTCAGTTTATTAAAGAATAAGTTTCGATAATACTCTTTAAAATTCCATATAGCTAGAGAATTTTTTATTCGGCATCAATTTTTTATTCAGCATCTCTGCTCTCCCCCATAATACAGCAGGTAGAAACAATAAAAAGTACAGATTCTACCAAACATCACAATATTACAACCCAAATCCAAAAAGCTGGTCTGCTGTGTAAAAATCTAAATAAAAACAGGATTCAGTTATTTTGCAAACACAGTACAACACAGAAAACAGGTGTTTAAACTGAGAAAATGTAGCATTTAAAAAAGAAGAGAAAGAAGGCCATACTGAATTTGATGGAAGCAACATGTCTCAAATAAAAGTTGCGACACAGACATGTTTACCACTAAGGTCTTCCCTGAAAAACCATGTTGTTTGGATAGGAGTCTATTTCAATAATGGCTGTGTGGCAGGCAAAGTGTGGACCCAAATACAGGAGTCGTGAGACAAGACTTAAACTTAGCTTAAAAGCAGCTTTAATGCCGAAGAGTCTCCTTATACCTTATATATACCTATAACCCTATAACACAAAAACACGAGTAAAGAATGAGGCAGGAATTAACTAACCAAGGAAGGAACAGAGCTGCAGGGAACACATTTTTGAGGATGACTCAGACAATAAATACACTGCAGACAATGAGGGTAAAATAAAACAGGTGGGAAACAGTAGAAACAAATCAGGGATAACGAGTCAGAGAAGGTCAAACTGAACATAATGCAAAAGCAAAATAACATTTAGACTAACACAGAGACATTTAAACTTGGCACAGACAAAAAGGTCAACAAACATGAAGACATGATTGACTGAGGAGACGTGGCACAGAAAGACCAGACAGATGATGACTGGGAACTAACAAAACTATACATAACAAATGCTATGCAAATGAAAGGTGTGTGTGTGGGGGGGGATTATCAAACCAATAACACAAATCTATAAATGTTTAGAACATAAATCCCTTAAAAACAAAGACAAATCATTAACTCACAAAACCAAAAGACTTTGAGTCAAAGACCCAGGGGCCGTGTTATATGTTGCTGTATAACCCGTCAGCTGTAAATACCTCACATGTGATGGAGAAATAACAACATTAACGCATCTACGAAGTCTAGTTAAAAAACAACGATCACGAGAAGTTCAAATCCGCTTGAACGTGTGTTTTTATTTTTGTTCCTTCGTCTTCTATGGAACTGAAAAGAAAGGACGAAATAATGTAATAAAGACGCAAACAAAAAAGGCAAAAGGAAACAACCACAAGGTGGAGTCTTTCTGCAAGCCTGGCATGCTGTAGGTTAGAGGATCGGAAAGTTTTCAAAATCTTCACATGCATCTATACATGGTGCTTTTGCGTCCCTGTAGATATGCAGGTGTCTCACAATTTCTTCTAATGTGCTCTCTTTTTGTGTTTTTAAATGTGTTTAAAGTTATTTCCTTCCGCTGAAGTGGGAAGATTCTACACCCCTATTCAGCCCCAAATTGAACAGCTGCTCCCTTCCCCCACTTCTTACTGCGAGATGCGTCAAACTCACGCCGGATAACACCGGAAATAATGTGTTTACTTCGCCAAAGTACAGGTTCGTAGTAATTCTTGGAAAGCTTTGGTATCGAAGCTGGAAATAGACTTTTCAGAGTGACAGATGTGTTTCTACTCGGATCAGTGAATTGGAGTTTCCGCAGTAAAATAAGACATGAACCTGAATTGAATATCGCTAAAAATTACAAATGTAATTCATAAAAATAAAAGAAAATGACGGCTCAGTCAGAAAAAAAAGCTGAGGTTAAACATATAGCATATGGCTAATGTTTGGGAACATTGTACTACTGCGTTTCTGTAAAATGAAATAAAAAGGTTTAAATTTAGCTTAAACTTTTCTGCATTGGCATTTTATTTTAAAGGCAAACGAGGAAGTGTCGTATTTATTACGTCTGTCTTGACCGTTGTCTTTTCGGAGCAGGCATTTAGGAATGTGGAGACCAGCAGCTACGTCACCCTCAAATCGCCTGGGATCTCGTCGAAAATAAACTTTTTTAAAGGCCACGAATTAAAATCACAATCTTCCAGGTAAGTTATTTTTCATGTGGTAGTCCAATGTCAAACTTAAGATTAAATATTCACAGGTGTTAGTGACGTGTAATAAGGTTTAATATTGACTTAAGAAAAATGTCCGTTACCCAGACAGGCAGGAATGAAAAGATTTCAAAGAGTTGTTCTTTTTTTTTTTTAGCTAGCGGCTATTCTGGTCTCTCTTTTTTTCTAAACCGTAACTTGAAGTATTAAGAAGGACAAGCTCAAGCATGCCTGCTGTTGTTTGACTTGAGATCAAGCAGGGGAATAAAACAAAAGCCTGCCCGAACTTGAAATGACTGTTTAGAGACGTGATTCCGACAGATTAACTGTATTTGCTGTTAGCATGGAAAACGTTTTCCTGAACCTCCCTCGTGCTCCTCCGCAGGTACGTTAGTTCGCCTTTTATTCTGTTTCACACCGTTTAGATGGAGGTGAGTGAGGAGACTTTGTTGTACAGAATAAGCTGATATGTACTGCAGGTTACAGCGCACTGTGAACTGTGTGGACACGTTTTGTTGGTCGCTGTTTAGATAACGTTTCTCCCCAGGGACGCTCGCCGCTGTCTCCAAGGTAACGGGGCGGACGCCTAATCTTGCTTGTCGCTTTGTGCTGCTTTAGCAACGGGGGCGGAACCGGAGAGGAGTGACGGCTCTTTGATCTGTTTCTTCGAGTAAAGGCAAAACCAGTCGAAGATGGTAAGGGCGATTGGCTGTGTGAGGACAGCAGCAGCAACATAGGTAGAAGGAGGCTGAGCAGGAAGTGGTGGAATCTGTGCTCTGCTGTTACCTCGCTGAAGCAGATGCTTCTTGATGTATGTCTTTCTTTCTCTCTCCTAGTGATTGTATTTGATGCTAATGTGACTCCATCCCTTTCTCTCCTCTTTTTTTCAGCCATTTCACGAGGGAGTCTACTACCCGTACACCAGTGACACCCAGGGGACCCACTCGTCAGCTGGGATCCCCTCTCTTCTGAATTCTCCTCTCAGCCAGAACATTGTAAACGGCCACACAGCATCATCTGCACCAGGCATGACTCCGTCCAGCACCACCTCCGCCTTTCTCCCTTTCAAGTTCCGCCCACGCAGAGAAAGCGTGGACTGGCGGCGGATCAATGCAGTGGATGTAGACTTAGTAGTGAGCCAGCTGGATGTGGATGCCCTTCAGGAGCACATCAGCATGGTGACCTTCTGCAGCTTGGAGGGGGAGCGATGCCAGCGGTGCCAGACCCCCGTGGACCCAGCTCTGCTGAAGCTCTTGCGCCTTGCTCAGCTCACGGTGGAGTGGCTCCTCCACTGCCAGGACTTTCTCTCCCTCAATCTGCGTGCGGCGGAGGAGAGGCTGTCGGCCACCGCCAGGGAGCGTGAGCAGCTGCTGGTTCAGCAGAAGAAGCAGGAGGAGAAGGTGAAGGCGCTGACTGCAGAGCTCAAGCAGCGAAAGAAGGTTATTCGCACCCAGCAGTCGCTGCTCGCCCCACGAATCATCAGCAGCCACAAGGTACCGTTGACAGGCTAAACGCTTTCTCTTTGAGGGCTATTGGAGCTGTTTGAATTTAATATATGTGTGGCAGCAGACATCCACCCCCACCCTCTTTTTTCCTCTCCGAAGGCCCAAGTCTGTCATTGTTCCTGAAACCTATTCACATCTTTGGCTTTGTGCATTTCACAACAGGGTTTCACGGGAGAAATGGAAAGCTTTTAGCATGGCCCAAGGAAATTCGCAGCTCTGAAAGCAGTTGTTATGTCCTAACCACAGTCAAGTTCTAATAATCTTTGTTTTCATGCAGGAAAAATCAGATTTAAAGCTGCTGAGCAGATGGTGTCAATTAGTGGCAATTAGTGTATTTTTTTTTAATCTTAAAAGGAAAGCAAACCCATCTGCCATCTCATCGCATGTCTGTGAATGCTGTCCCTGTAGGTTATTTATCACACAAATAAAAAAAAGCTTCCTGTCCTCTTCAGGTGAACAACTAGCTCTGACCTGGCTAGGCTGTTCCCAAGGCAACAGATATAGTGTGTCATGAGAGCATGTGGTTGCTAGGTGTGCGCTAGAAGCTCAGCTAACAGAGCTGGTTCAATTATTGATAGCGAGGCCATGTGCATGTGTCCTTTGAGGACCTTTGCTACTTTGGTGCCATATTTCTACAACATGAACCCACACTGCTGTCTTTGAAGACTAATTTAATTTGACTCCTAATTTTTCAGAGTTACTCCTAACCAGTAATTTGAATGAGCCCCTCCAAGTCACATGACTGCATTTGAGTTTTTGCTAACATATGTTTTGACAACATATCTGTAGCAATATTTAGTCCCAGGAACAATCAGAGGCAGTGTTAAATGTAGCGTGTGTGTGAGCTGGTGTGTGGCGATGTCTGCCGCAGGGAAACATGATCATCACTCATGCTATGTGTCTGTTTGGAAACATGAGCCTAAACTCAGGATGCTTCTGTTTGGAGCATGTTTATGTTGCTGGGCTCTGTCTGAATCAAACACATGCTGCATTCATGAACACACAGACAGGTGGTTTGCTCCACTACATTTGTGAAATCTTAGGAATTAGTATCAGTTTGTAAGATCGGTTATCACAGATTCCTCAGTTGCAATTTATGCAAAATGAAACGCCTCACATAAAGATGGATATTTTTAAAAATTTTAAGGGTACTGATAATATTCTTACTGATACAGTTCTTTAACTGCTACCTTATTTTGTTACTATTGTAACTTCTTTAAGGAGAAAAAAACAAAAAGTTATAAAATAGCATTTCTTTATTTTATTGTGCAATTACTTGATAAAATAAAGCTGATTCATAAAGCTCTTCCTTAGTAAGAGAAGGTGTAAGTGATTGCTGTTCCTCTGCCAGCAAGGAGGCTGTGGAGAGGGTGTCTGTTCAATGTGCTCTCTCTCCTCCAGAGTCCTAAGTAAGTCCAGTCTCCTGCCAACATCAGCCACTTGGTGTTTTTGTCTGTCAGGCTGCACTGACAGACAAAAAAAACTTTTAGTCCGCTAGTGTCTGCTTGGGTCCCATTGGACAGTCCACCTGTCTGTTTTTTGACTGAGCAGATTAGTCCGCAGATAATTGACGTTACAATACACCAACTATATATGCAGCTTGACTACAAAGCTGTCAGGTCTCCAGCTGTTGGTGCCTGTAAGCGTGTGTTATGCAGTCTTAATACACTGCAGCATAAAAGAGAGCACTGTCCACCACAGTGTGGTAAAATAATAGTAGCATTGGTGTGTTTATGATGAGATATTAAAGATTTTTTTATTATAAATTTTGAGTTATTACGTAGTGATTTATTTCTGCAGCCAATTTGATTAATGCATTTTTGTGTTCTTTCTTGCTTTTAGTGCCTGCATTGTGAGAAATCGTTCCTCAATGCCTCCTTTCTGCAGAATCACATGCAGCGGAGGCACCCTGATGAGTACGAGAGCAGTAAGTGAAGTTAGGATTGATCTGAAGAACGACATGGAGGAAAAATATGAAGCATGTTGATAACATGCTTACATGCAGTTACAGTGGCTTGCAAAAGTATTCGGCCCCCTTGGACTGTTCCACATTTTGTCACATCATACATGATTCCAAACATTTTTTACAAATAAATAACTGCAAAGTGGGGTGTGCATAATTATTCACCCCCCTGAGTCAATACTTTGTAGAACCACCTTTTGCTGCAATGACAGCTGCCAGTCTTTTAGGGTATGTCTCTACCAGCTTTGCACATCTAGAGACTGAAATCTTTGCCCATTCTCCTTTGCAAAACAGCTCCAGCTCAGTCAGATTAGATGGACAGCGTTTGTAAACAGCAGTTTTCAGATCTTGGCCAGATTCTCGATTGAATTTAGATCTGGACTTTGATAAGATAAGATAAAATAACCTTTATTAGTCCCACACGTGGGAAATTTGTTTTGTCACAGCAGGAGTGGACAGTGCAAAAGTTATGAGGCAAAAATTAGAATACAATAAGAATAAATACAGTACACAACTGTACAGAATAGAATAAAATACTATATACAGTAGAATAAAATAAAATAAATATACAATAAGATAAAAATAGAATACAAATACAAATACTATATACAACTGAGTAAAAATACAACGATGACAGAAAGGATTATTGCACTTAGTATTATTGCATATGTATGGATGTGTGTGCTTGATCAGTTAAAGTCTTTATTATGGAGTCTGACAGCAGTGGGGAGGAAAGACCTGCGAAATCTCTCCGTCCCACACCGTGGGTGCCGCAGTCTCCCACTGAAGGAGCTGCTCAGTGCTGTCACAGTCTGCTGCATGGGGTGGGAGATGTTGTCCATCAGGGATGACAGCTTAGCCGCCATTCTCCTGTCACTCACCACCTCCACTGGGTCCAGAGGGCATCCTAGAACAGAGCTAGCCCTTCGGATCACCCTGTTCAGTCTCTTCCTGTCCCCAGCAGAGATGCTGCCGCCCCAGCAGACCACGCCATAAAAGATAGCAGAAGCCACAACAGAGTCATAGAATTTCTTCAGGAGTGGGCCCTCCACTCCAAATGACCTGAGTCTCCGCAGCAGGTACAGCCTGCTCTGCCCTTTCCTGTAGAGGGCGTCTGAGTTATGAGTCCAGTCCAGTCTATTGTTCAGATGAACACCAAGGTACCTGTAGCTGTCCACAGCCTCAATGTCCATACCTTGGATGTTCAGTGGTTGCAGTGGAGAATGCTTGTGCCTGCGGAAGTCTACTACCAGCTCCTTGGTTTTACTGGCGTTGATCTGGAGGTAGTTCAGCTGGCACCAGTCCACAAAGTCTTGAGTCAGTCCTCTGTACTCCTTGTCGTCCCCATCAGTGATGAGGCCGACTATTGCAGAGTCATCAGAGAACTTCTGCAGGAAGCACTGGGTGGAATTGTGGGAGAAGTCTGCAGTGTAGATGGTGAAGAGGAACGGAGCCAGAACCGTTCCCTGTGGGGCCCCCGTACTGCAGACGACCCTGTCCGACACACAGCCCTGAGTCCTCCTGACTGGGCCATTCTAACACATGGATATATTTTGTTTTGAACCGTTCCATTGTTGGCCTGGCTTTATGTTTAGGGTCGTTGTCCTGCTGGAAGGTGAACCTCCGCCCCAGTCTCAAGTCTTTTGCAGACTCCAAGAGGTTTTCTTCCAAGACTGCCCTGTATTTGGCTCCATCCATCGTCCCATCAACTCTGACCAGCTTCCCTGTCCCTGCTGAAGAGAAGCGGAGCATGATGCTGCCACCACCATATGTGACAGTGGGGATGGTGTGTTCAGAGTGATGTGCAGTGTTAGTTTTCCGCCACACATAGCGTTTTGCATTTTGGTCTCATCTGACCAGAGCACCTTCTTCCACATGTTTGCTGTGTCCCCCACATGGCTTGTGTCAAACTGCAAACAGGACTTTTTAATGGTTTTCTGTTAACAGTGGCTTTCTTCTTGCCACTCTTCCATAAAGGCCAACTTTGTGCAGTGCACGACTAATAGTTGTCCTATGGACAGATTCCCCCACCTGAGCTGTAGATCTCTGCAGCTCGTCCAGAGTCACCATGGGCCTCTTGGCTGCATTTCTGATCAGCCTTGTTCGGCCTGTGAGTTTAGGTGGACGGCCTTTTCTTGGTAGGTTTACAGTTGTGCCATACTCCTTCCATTTCTGAATGATCGCTTGCACAGTGCTCCGTGGGATGTTCAAGGCTTGGGAAATCTTTTTGTAGCCTAAGCCTGCTTTAAATTTCTCAATAACTTTATCCCTGACCTGTCTGGTGTGTTCTTTGGACTTCAAGGTGTTGTTGCTCCCAATATTCTCTTAGACAACCTCTGAGGCCGTCACAGAGCAGCTGTATTTGTACTGACATTAGATTATACACAGGTGCACTCTATTTAGTCATTAGCACTCATCAGGCAATGTCTATGGGCAACTGACTGCACTCAGACCAAAGGGGGCTGAATAATTACGCACACCCCACTTTGCAGTTATTTATTTGTAAAAAATTTTTGGAATCATGTATGATTTTCGTTCCACTTCTCACGTGTACACCACTTTGTATTGGTCTTTCAAGTGGAATTCCAATAACATTGATTCATGTTTGTGGAAGTAATGTGACAAAATGTGGGAAAGTTCAAGGGGGCCGAATACTTTTACAAGCCACTGGATGTCACTGTCACTTGTCTTTTCAGAGCTGAACTCCCACAGTGAGCAGAAATCTGAGATTAATAGTCTCAAACTGGAGATCAGCAGTCTGAAGGAACAGATTGTTCAGCAACAGCAGGTGTTAGAAGCCAAAATAGCTCAGGTAGGATCACAAAGCAACATCTGAACTTTAATCAGAAAACATTAATCAAATAAAACTGAAAGCTGTGATTTGTAAATTATCTTTGGCCTGGGTTACAATAAAATAATACAATATTTACTATTTGGAAAACTCTTAATAAAAAGAAGAAAAAGGTTCTTCTTACAGGTGTAAGATGTGCAATGTTGTTATGCCAAAAGGGTTCTCAGCTTTGTGAGATACTCATGGAAAAAAGTGTCTTGAAGCCTTTACATGATGTTTTAAGATCTCAGTGTACTTTTTAGCATCAATGGTGCCTTGGCTAAAGTGAAGGTAACACTTTTCTGGGGCACTGACACAATCTTACAGCATGATGGAGCTTGACTTCAATTCAATTCAATTTTATTTATATAGCGCCAAATCACAACAACAGTCGACTCAAGGTGCTTTAGATTGTACACTATATCCTATAATAATAGATAATAGACTTTTGGATTAGCTTGTAGCACTGTGGCCCTCCTGTGGTCCAGAAAAGCACATGACATCCTTTTTCTTCCTAATCAAAAACAGCAACTGAAATGATGACACTACTGATCCCAATACCCCTGTTACACTGTATTACTGCATTGCCAGAAAATAAATTCAAGTCAGAATCACTTTAGAAATAGCTCTTTTTTTAAAACGGCAATTTTCCATACTGTCTATATTCCTAGCTTATCCACTAATCTCACTTTGTAACACTGTCATCACAAAATGCTGCTATTTTATTGTAAGATATGGATCACAGTGCGAAAGCTTTTTTTTGAGAGCTTCGTGGTCACTAATGAAGCTCATGTTAACGGTTGTGATTCTAGGAAAAAGAACAACAATCGATGCACAAAGACCTGTTGAGAGAATTGGACCGTTTTAAGGCCGAGGAGATGGCGCGCATGGACAGAAAGATAGAAGACAGCAGGGACGGCATGCGCAGAGAGATGGAATTTCTTTACAACCGAAATATTCAGGCTCTCAATGTATGAAATCAGTATTTTTTTGTATACCACTGATTTGATCTTCAGGGTGTCTTAATCATTCCTATAATCTTTCTTATCTGTTTCCATTCATAGGAAGTAAATCAGAATCAGACAGCCAAGCATGAAAGGTCAGCCAGCCCTGTGCACTCACAGCCAGAGAGAGATGTGGACACGTACAAAGAGATCCAAGCCATCCAAAAGCTGGAACACCAGCTGAAGAAACAGGTCAGTCCTGAGATTGTTGCAAACCCCAAAGCGATTTTATTTTTAATGCCACTTAAATTGCTAAAAATGACTCTTATAGGATAAGAAGTGGGAATCCAGACTGCAAGAAATGAAGGTTCAACACGAGTCTGAAAAGAATCAGGTATGCTTTAATGTTCATCCTGATTAAAGCATATGCAGTATTAAACAAGCTTCTTTTGAAATGAACCAGCCGGAAAATTCATCCTCTTCCCGTTGTCTTCCAGCTGCTGAATGAGCTGAGCAAAATGCAGTCGTCTTTATCAGAGTACCAGGAGCAAAGCCAGAGGCAGCAGCAGGAGATGAGGAAGAGGCTGCAGGAAAAGGAGCAAACCATCAAGGCTCAGAGGGAGCAGGTTAGCTCACACAATCACAGTGGCACAGTAATCGCCTCACTGCACAATTATATTGTATCGAGGAAGTAAGGCGCGGGTCCGGTGCTTGTTAAGGATATCCTGTATTTGCTACATGGGCTTGTATTGACATGAGATAGTGTACATTTGGCTGGAAGCTACTTGTGCTTTTCCTGGAGTAGTTCAGTTTTTAGATTATAAACCAAGAAATCCTTGAAGATACTGGATCATGTGATCTAGTAAGTGACATTTGTTTTCTTCCCCAGATAAAGACCATTTCCTCAAATCCACCTACAAAAGTAGCTGAAGTACCAGGTATGGATTCCTTTTAATAATACCACAGTCACAGCTGTAGGTGGCATTCTCCTGTAGCTTGTGTGTGCTTGCATTAGCGATGTGCAACCACTCCACTGCCTTTCTACATCACATCTGTTTTTGCTGGAACAGCCACCTGTGTTTGAAGCATAGAATTGTCTATTCAGTAATAGATGCCTGTATTTAGAGTGGTGCTAGGGTTCTAAGCTGTGCGCGTGCGTAATCGCGCACGGCTGGCACAGTCTCTGTGCACAGAAAATCTGCATTGCGCACAAAAAACAAAACAAAAATCTGACCTGAATTGAAATTAAAATAAATACGTTAACAATTCATTCTGTTTTGCAGTGTGAGTCAGTCAGTGACTGGCTGCTCCAGCCAATAATGCGATTCACATTCGTATATACGCAGCTAATCAACGTTGTTGACAGGCTATGGCAGCGTCCTTATGTGCCGACACCGGTGTTTTAGCTAGCAAAGCGGCGTGGCTGATGTGGAGTGAAGCCACGTTAATGACAACGTGTACAACCACTGGAGATGTGAGCAGGACAGATGGAACAATTGATGGAAAAAGTGTGGACTTTATACCAGTTTTTAAATTGTGTTGATAGGCCATGTAAAACCAGAGTTATGATAAAAATATCTGCAATGTTTGGGTTTTTTTCCTGAATACTATCGTTGTTTATATTTACTGCGGGAAGAAACGGTAAAAACTGTGTTTTATAAGGAAAGCGCTCTCCGCCTGTGAGCAAAAGCAAAACCAAAAAAAAACACCCCACCCTTTCCTATTGGTGGAAAAATGTACCATGTCAACCAATCAAAAAATGATATGGCAACATGGCATTTAGTTGTTTAGGAAGGGGGAAGTTTTAGGAGTGACGGCGGTGTTTTGAGATGTGACAAAATGTGGGAAAGTTCAAGGGGACCAAATACTTTTGTAAGCCACTGTATACTGTAATTTGCAGACAAACAGTTACAGGACTCTCTCCCAGACCATAGACTCATAATACAAGTCAGAGCTTTATAAAAATAAAAAAAAGAAAGAAAGTTGTGTTTTCAAAATTGGAGTTCAAGTTATTTTTACTTCCAATAGTGTTAACATACTACACAGGTCATGAACAAGATTTTTTTAAATTTTCATTGTAAGTGGGCTAAAGCAGTTAATTAAAAGTAGTCTAACATAAATGTAAATGCTGTAATTTGATTATTTTAATAAACCATGTAACTTGGATGGATTCGATGCTGGCGTGACCACAGTGCACACGTCTGTTGTTGCTCACAGTGGTCCAAGGGACCGCTCAGGGAGCTTGTGTGTTTTCTCAGACACATGAAAAATTAGGGAACATTGGTGCTAGGCCTTTATATAGGTTTACAGTAAGTCACCTTTTGGTCAGCAGTATGTAGATTATAAATCATTTTACTGGCATCACAAAAAAAATAAGTAAATAAACCAGCAATAAATTAAACTACACGTCCAAAATAATAAATAATCAACTCTTATGCTGTGTTAGAAAAAACAGACAAAGGGCTATAAGGAGTCATTGTGTCCTAATATGCCAACTGTGCTGCTCTTACAGAAATGATGACACTTTTCTGTGGTTTGTTTGCATTCATTTTCTGTCAGACAATTTCAATTTGGATTTATTCTTCCAGACATTGTGGCACAAGTTAATCTGTCTGTGGTAAAAACGCATCAGCCTTGAGTAACACTCAATCATCACTTCATCTTGTCAGTTGTACAGAGGACCTGTCCAGCACAGAACCACCATGAGCAGAAATGAAGCGGTCTTTAAAATCAAACTTTCATATATATTACTCTGAAACACCAAAAGCTAAAGTAGTTATTTATGCATCTCATCTGCATGATGGTATCTGGAAAAGTTTGTATCACATATGAAATTACATTGATATAGTGGAAGCAGTGGTATAACTCTGAGCATATAGTCTATATATAGTTTATACTGTAATGCTATAACAAGGAAATAACATTTCTGATCTTAATGCCACACTTTTCATCTTTGTTTCTGTTTTTCAGTCACTGTCAGTCCTCCGGCTTTGGAACCTAAACAAAGAAGAATTGTAGTCGGTAAGTTAATAGAAGCGTGCCAGCAGAAGCAACATTTGTCACTCCCAGTGAGGCTGTGCATGTGCTTTTGTGCACAAAAGATTTAGCGTTTTGTGTTGTTTTTCTACTGCTCATACTCAGTATTCATTTTATCTGACCTTCTGACTTACCTGGACCTCATGCTGTCCAATTAGAGGAGCCAGTCTCTGTTCTTAAGCTGGATCCTATTCAGGAGGTGTCAGAAGAGGAGAAAGGTAAAATACACTAAAGACATTAAAACCAGCAGATCCAGCTGATTGCATGCTGCTGCTGCATGGATAAATCAGTCTCCTCTGAGTGACCGTTTTCAATGAGTGCATTTGGACTGAGATCATCTTATTCTGTACTGACACAAAGGACGTTAAGATGACCTTAGTACACTAAAGCATTTTGGAAAGCCAACTCTTGGCCTGTGTATATTCTGTGATGCTGTCATCATCATGTCCATTCATCATCTTGTTGCCTTGTTGTTGACAAATAAACTTAGAGACATTCTCCTCCTCTGCAGTCACATCTACCCAACTCCACCTGTGGTTTGGAGCTTCCTGTGAAAACTGCCAAATGCATGCTCATTGTATTCTTTTATTTCCCGTTTGCTGTCTGTAATTGGACCATGAATGTCCTGAACAGCTCGACTGACTGACTGAGATGTCCTTTACAGACTCGAGCAGCCAGTCAGACAGAAAGGTGGTGGAGAAGACGCCTGAGCCGGCTCCAGAGAAGAAGCCAAGGGTGAACACAAGTGTTTTGAAAAGGAACTCCAACATAAAGAGAGAGATACAAGCAGAGCTTGAACAGGCTCTGATCAAGAAGCTGGAGAACTTGGGGGTCAAGCCTGTATGTTGCATATTCCTAATGAGCAATACAAGGAAGAATATGTACCCTTATGCTAATCTGTAATGCTAATGTTATTCCCTCTACCTCTTTTAAAAGGATCAGAGCGGTCTAAAGAACAAGGAGCTCACTGCGATTCTGTCCAAGCTGGATTCAAAGCGGGAGAGTGTTGCAAAGTCGATGTCTGCCTACTGGAACCACCGGGAAGAGATAAAGAGCATTGTGGAGCAGAAGCTGGGTGCTCAAAGCACCAGCAATCCTGCTGCATACTCTCAGCCTAGATCCAGACACCCTGTTCAAGGTGCTTTCCAGTTCTTAATCATCCAAAAGCCTCTTAGTGCATGAGATCATCTTCTTAACCAACAAGAAATAATACACTGTGCTTTTGTCAATTATATTGCTGTTTGAGCTACTGTTAGATTTGCTGCTCCTTTTACAATCAGAATTTTTCATCGCATGTGGGTAAAGTTGAATTTTATTTTATTTGACAATGACTGCATGTGCTTTCCATAAGGTAGGTGTAATCTGTTATAGCTTGTTTGCTGCCACATAAGCTGATTTAAGTTCTGACACACTGTCAGTGACTGAGCTGCTAATTGTGTTTACTTGACTCGTTTTTCTCTTCATTCAGTGTTGCAGATCCGCCCTCGCTCCAGCAGCCTGCCCTCCAGAGCCAGCCAGGGGGCGTCTGCTTCTGCAATCAGACAGCCTAAGACCCCTCAGCCAGCACCAAGGACCAAGGCCACCGCCCAATTCAAGACCTCTACACCCAACTCCAAGACAGCCTTAAAGAGCTTTGCTACCAAGTATGACAACAAGTTAATTTATCAGTCTTTGTAAAAGAATAGTTTGTCCATAAATGTCCACTCAGTATTTACATGGTTTAATCATAGCTGTGATAAATGTTCTAAAGTCATCTTTGATGAGCCATTGAAAAAAAAACTCACACAGTTTTGAACCATTTAAATATAGCACGCTGTTACTTATATCACCGGTCTGTTCATCATCAGTTCAGTGGAGCACAGTTAAGGTTCAAAACTTTTGCCATTTACTGAAAAAAATCAAAGTGATGTATATTTAAGTATGTCTCAGTGCTTGGTTGTGAACATGGTTATAGGCATAAATGAACCCGTGCTAAAGCAAGGCTGCAGGGAATTTTATATTTTTAATATTTGTTTAGAATACGACTATATGTAGTGAGCTTTGCTGAGTTCTGCTTCTCTTTTCTGTTTGCATTCGCACCTCCAGTAGGAATGTTAACGTGATAAAATAGCAGATGGTTACCATAGCAGCAAGACATCCGCAACAAAAAGGTAGAGGTCGCCATAATCAGAGTTGTGTGTTTGTGTGTGTCATGGTTTTCATGGTAACAGTGTGCTGTTAAGCCCCAGTGCCTGCAGCCAGCTAATGGGTAGGTTGGACTTTAGTATAGAGTGCTATCCGTTCGCTGTAAGGCTAGTATGCTATGCTAGCACACATGAAGCAGCTGGGCTGGGTCAGTACAGGCTGTGACACACAGGTGCTGAGGTCTTTTGTAACCTTACTTCAGTATTTTCTGTCTCCTTTTCTTCTCTGTGTAGAATCATAATAATAGTTTAGTATCACGACCAACACTTTGGAAAATACAAATGTTCTATTTCAGTTCCATTTGGTTGTTTCTGGAAATTCCCATTTTTTTCTTTTTTTTTCTTTCTTGATTTTTTTTGTAATAACATTTTTGAAACGATTGGGCACAAAACAGGTGTTGTACTGTCAGGATGTGGCAGGTAAACCTGTATCAGACTCAGTGCTGGATACACATGCAAACAGTGAAAGTGTGTAGGATGTTCACTTTATTCAGATGGGGTGGGGCTTGTATATCACAGCTGATGTGGTCTGATCATCCAACACCCCCAGCAAGGAACACATCTCTGACCGGGGTATTTTTTGTAAGGAAAGTGCTTCCAAGTGCAGTGTGACACATCAACAATTTTGTAATCATTTTCCAGGAAATTGCAAAGTCTGAAATACCGTTAAGAACATTGTCAGCCTCCTGCTGACTTGTCATAGACTGCTTAAGTTGTATCATTTTGAACATCAACTAGGAACTACGGCTTTTTTCAGGGGTCTCAAACTTGCGGCCCATATTTTGACATGAATAAATATGAAGCAGTCTGGCCCTTGAAGTAGACTTTTATTTTGTTAAATACGAACAAAATGGTAGCTGAAGTGCTGCCACGTGTCCGGCCAGAAAGAGAGGAGTAGTGTGTTTATTTGGCAGTTCCGTGAAAGGCTTCAGTTAGTTGCGAGTGAGAGAAATAAATTGCGATCACGTTTGCAGTTTTGACCTGTTATACAATGCTTGAAACAAAACACTGTGTTTTCTTGTTTGATGTCCGGGGGTGGGGGGGTGGGGGGGTGTCCTACTTGAACACTAAAGTGGCCCTCCAATGAAGTGACAGTGCCAGCATTGGCCCACAGCTCATTTAAGTTTAAGACCCCTGGCTTTATTATCAATGAAGTTCTTACACTTAAAAAGTTAACACTTTGACTTCTCGGTTATTTGAAACAGAAACTAAATGCAACATTGTTCTGATCACTGTCAACTTAGTTGTGTGCAGCAAAAACTGTTATTTGTGTCATTCTTAAGGACTCCTCCCTTCAGTTCAGAGGAGGAATCTGAGGATGATGTCACAGAAGAGGATGAGGAACAGCCCCTAAAACACCAGCAGGGGAAATCACCACAACCCAGATTTAACCAAGCAACCCAAATCCAAACTAGAGCTGACAAAGCCAGTCCTGTCCAGGACAGGCAGGCTATTTTCAGGCAGTCGCCTATCTCCAACATTCAGTACTCCAAAGTGGGTGGTGTAACCAAGACTGCGGTCACAAAACTAAAGAGCGATGAAGAGGAAGATGATTGGTCAGAAGTCAGCGAGCAGCAGGAGACTGACCTCCAGAATTACAAAGACCAGAACGGCAATGTGGAGAAGAAAAACTACGGGAAAGGTTAGTTAGGTTTGATGTTTTGAAGGATCTGTGTAAAATGACATTATACAGCATACATGTTCACCCTTAGTGCTGTGGTTATAGCCATTCCTCAACTCCCTGTGAATGGTACTATCTGGATTTTGATCAGTGGTTGTTGATCAAAGACCATTCACAGGATGTGGTTTATGCTATCATAGTTTGCTTGTTATGTAAGATTCCAAGGAATTGTTACAATGCCTTAAAGTGTAAATTGTGTGTTATGTCTTTTTTACAGAAAACAAAATCAGTGACCTGGCGAGAAAAATGGAGAAGCAGTTTGCTGAGAGAGCAGTCAAGAAACCACCAGGTGGCGTTAGCGTCTTACCAGAGAGGGCGGATGAGGTTCAGGAACTCAGTGTAAGATGATGTGATCTCAGTGGATTGCTTTGATTTGATACTGCATAAATAAAAATGTAAGCTGTCATCGCAAAATTAAAAATGATCCATAATGCTGAAACACTAATATACTTGCTGGCAGTACACAGATCTAGAGGAGAGCAGCGAGTGGATGGTCTCCTCCTTAGAGGACCGACGGGATATGTCAAAACCAGCCCAGGATTCAGGACCAATGAGGAAAAGCCTGGAATCACGAAGCACTAGTGTCTGGGGAACCCCCACAGAGAAGGGTCTTAAATCAGGTCAGTGCCACTTTAATGCAGATGAATGTTTTACTGCCTCTCGTGGTCTTCATAGGAGGACATGTTGACATTTGGAGTATGAAGCTTCTGTCTCATGCTGTCTGTGTGTTGTCGTGTGGCTCTCAGGTCTAACTGAAGCTGGAACAGGAAGCACGCTAAAGAGCAGCCTGTGCTCCCTGAGTGACATCAGTGACTCTGAGGACATCAGCTGATCACACAAAGAAACCTCAGCCACCTCCTCTGGCAACTACAATCAATCATAAAAAGCCATATTATAAAAGCTGTAAATAGAGGAAAGCAATATTTCACAAAGGTAGCTAGGATTCAGAGGTTGGCATAGAAAAGGTGGCCATCTAATCAATACCATAGACCTCGAAACTCTCTTCTTGCCTTAGTCTTTTTTACTGTTTATCTTTTAATAGATTGTCTTCTGTTTTTCTTATTTCGTTTTTTACTCATATACAATCCAAACTTTAAATGAGATACTGATTTTGGTACTGTATGTAGAGTGGGTACGATTTTGTATATCCCATTTTATAATGTATGTGACTTTGTAAATAAAATATTTATACAAGCAATCATAGATTTTTCTTATGAAATGATTTCAAGCAAGTAGTTTTTTGCCCAAATTTTGCTTTAATGGAAGTATTCTTAATGTCAATAAACACAATGAAATATGTCCAATGAAGGAAATAAAACAATGAGCTGTACAATAGGAAGTCTTAACATGTCACAGGAAACAATCTTTTGAGATGCCTATTCTGTGGATTTTGAACATAAAACTTCATGTGACAACATTTCAGCATTAATTCAACTGCTAAATATACAGAATATGCAAAATATGAGATATCTGCAAACCAGTTTCAATGCAGTCTTGTCTAAAACAGCCTAATAATTAACTGACATCGTTATGTTACAGTCTATATTTTTAATTCAATAAGATAAAAACTAGAATATACTTTAAATGCTTGAAATCGTTAAAAATGGCAGGATTTGTGGAAAATTTTGGGTCAATTTTTGCTGTAATTTTGGGGGTAAACAATATTATTTAGCTATAATAATATTATTTCATTTATTTTATATAGCACCAGTTCACAGTCTTCAAGGCAAGCTATCTGAGCCTGGCGTCAGATGAAAGTTAAAGTAGACCCAATATGCCTTTCCTTATATTCAGGCAAAGATTTACTTTCAAGAAATGTGAAAATTAGAGAGAGAACATGCAAAACTGCATTAAAAGACTCCAAGAATTAAACACGTAAGGAGCATAAAACAAACTCAGTAGATTCCCTTGAAACTGATCTTATGAGATAAACTGAGTTCTTGTCATACACACTGAAAGTTTACGTTTCAGCTTTTTGTAATGATCTTGTTCTTTTTTTCAACAACATTTTGAGGTTATCTGCTGATCTGTAGGATTGCAACATCTACCAAGTATACAGAAAACATTGTCTTTTTATTCGTTTATTTAATCTTGAGCACCATCTTCTGGCATCTCAGCAGAAGTACAGGCTCAGTACTACAGTAAGGACTTTTTAAGAAATATGAGAAATTGATCACTGTGTGTGGCACTCGTTCTCAATGGAGAGCATTACCGATTAAATTCACTTTCGTTGATTTCCAATTAAAGTATGTCATTTTTATTTATAAAATGCTTTGTATTTAGCGAGTGATGAGTAAAGTGCTTATCATTAAGGACAGAAGAAAAATACAAAAATAAATAAATGAATAATAAGAAATAATTCAAAACGGATTTTAAGAAGTGACTTAAAAATAGACAATGGCAGCAAATTCCACAACTTAGGCGCTGTCACAGCAAAAGCTCTCTGAGCTTACGCTGTGTCCTGGCACATCTAAGAGCAGATGATTGGCTTACCTGAGCAACCAGGAGGGAGAGTGCAAATGGTACAATGTAATGTACAATGTGCGACGTAGGTACAGAATACTTTGTACCTACATTGTTTTCTACAGATTGGAAATAATTTTTTAAAATCTCTTTATTAAAATAAGATTTTTGTGTATGTTTCATGTGTATCGGGTGATCAATCAATGCAAAAGAAAAACAGAAGTAACAAAGGCAAGATATCTGAAGACGTGTAGAGGTGACAAAATAATTGTGTAGTGGATATAGTGATGCTCTTTCTCTCTTTTTTTCATAAGCATGCATTATATGCCTGCTTTAACAACACATACAGTCAAAAAGTAATGTCATGAATGAAAGTGTCAGAAAAAAGCAGAAGCTTTCTCATTTAAGCAAAAACTGGGGATAAAATAAACATTTAAAAAACTACTAAAGCTACTAAAGTTAGTTATTAACTGTCTTGTGGAGAGTTAGTAGCAAAATTGATCCCACCTTTATCATGATCAGCTCAAGCTGGAAGATGCTCTCGCCGTATGGTCAAATTCACAAACTAGCCCTGCAGCAGATCACTGACGTGCTGTCTGAGCCTCCTGTCTGGAGTGGCGACAGCTGAGGGTTCCATCTTTTTCCTCTAAAAGTACAAGCTCTAGTCGGAATGTTGGAACAGCTTGGGAAAGAGGGGAGACTAGAACTGGAGTGTGGGTTGCATGTCACCAGACTGCTGTCCAAACTGCCATTCTTCGAGTACAGTTTAAGTGGTTCATCAATCCTCTTCAGTCACCAATGCCGACCTTACCAGATTTTGCAGAGTGGCTCGAGTACAAAGTCTGTATTCAAGATCATGATGTGTATTTCCATCATCCTCAACAATGTGTCCATCAAGGGAAGGATGCAAAGCTGATACCAAGCAGAGAGCAGCAACAGCAACTACCACCATGTTATTGGGCTATGGCCCTCCTGCTAAGAAATCAGAGACATTAGAATGGTGTTGGGATGGTCAGTTTTTCTTCTCAATAGCCTCCACCACAGACCCTGGGAAACAGTTCTGGGTCAGTGGTTTCAGAGAGAATTCACTGCCACTGAACTCTCCAAACACTCACATCCAGTTGATGCTCTGAAGACCTATCGTGACCTGCAAGGTATTCCCCGTCAACCATTGTTGCTGAATGGCTCTGAACCCATCTCCTGACTCTAGTAGAGTCTGTACATCTGGGTCGGCAAGGAGGGCCAGCTGCACTCATGACATGACTCAGTTTGACTCTGCAGGGTCCAGCCAAAGTTCTACATCAGGCCTCCACTCCTCAGTGTCTATTAATGAGCACGCTGACTCCCTGTGCTAAACTTCTCAGTAATGTGGGCAAACTCTGGCAGATGAATGTTCTCCTGTGCCAGAATGAAAGGACTATTCTTAGGTGTTCAACCTATGTGTTCAAAACAGGATACTATGACTGTCAAGATGCTAGAGGAGAAGACTATCTGAATGGTAGTGGATGGCACTGGTACAGCACACGTGAGTCAAAGTCTTGTGTGCAAGCTTCACAAACAACAGATGTGTGCATATGTGTGTATATACATATATATATATATGTGTGTGTGCGTGTGTGCATGTGTGTACACAAGTCAGTAGATGAATATTATTCAAAAAAACAGCTTTTATGTATAATATATACAATGCGGAGTACCTCCTGCCTGACGGAGCAGATGATTAGCTTAACTGACGGAAGTAGAGAGCATCCAGTGAGGATGCTCTCAATGGCACAGTGGTAGAAGGTCCTGAGGATTAACAATCATATGACCCCCTATGAGCAAGCACTTTGGCGACAGTGGGAAGGAAAAACTCCCTTTTAACAGGAAGAAACCTCCGGCAGAGGTTCAGGGAGGGGCGGAGCCATCTGCTGCGACTGGTTGGAGTGAGAGAAGGAAGACAGGATAAAGACATGCTGTGGAAGAGAGACAGAGATTAATAGCAGGTACGATTCAATGCAGAGAAGTCTATTAACACATAGTGAGTGAGAAAGGTGACTGGAAAGGAAAAACTCAATGCATCATGGGAATCTCCCGGCAGCCTACGTCTATTGCAGCATAACTAAGGGAGGATCCAGGGTCACCTGGTCCAGCCCTAACTATATGCTTTACCAAAAAGGAAAGTTTTAAGAAAGTTCCACATAAGAGGGGCCTGAAAACTGAAGGCTCTGCCTCCCATTCTACTTTTAAATACTCTAGGAACAACAAGTAGGCCTGCAGTGTGAGAGCGAAGTGCTCTAATGGGGTTATATGGTACTACAAGGTCATAAGATGGGGCCTGATTATTTAAGACCTTGTATGTGAGGAGCAGGATTTTGAATTCAACAGGGAGCCAATGAAGGGAAGCCAAAACAGGAGAAATATGCTCTCTCTTTCTGGTCCCTGCCAGTAGTCTTGCTGCAGCATTTTGGATTAGCTGAAGGCTTTTCAGTGAGTTTTTAGGAATTTCTGATAATAATGAATTACAGTAGTCCAGCCTGGAAGTAATAAATGCATGAACTAGTTTTTCAGTGTCACTCTGAGACAGGATATTTCTAATTTTAGAGAATTTGCGCAAGATATTTTCTTGGTCAAAAATGACTCCAAGCTTCCTCACAGTATTACTGGAGGCCAAGGTAATGCCATCCAGAGTAGGAATCTGGTTAGATACCATATTTCTAAGATTTTCAGGGCCGAGTACAATAACCTCAGTTTTATCTGAAGCAGAAAGTTAGCGGCCATCCAGGTCTTTATGTCTTTAAGACATTCCTGCAGTTTAACTAATTGGTGTGTGTTATCTGGCTTCATAGATAGATAGAGCTGGGTGTCATCTGCATAGCAGTGAAAATGTATGCTACGTCTTCTAATGATACTGCCTAAGGGAAGCATTTATAATGTAAACAGAATTGGTCCTAGCACTGAACCCTGTGGAACACCATAGTTGACCTTTGACCTTGCATTTTTGACTCATGCAAAAATTGGAGTCTATTAGATAGATATGATACAAACCACTGCAGTGCAGTACCTGTAATACCTACAGCATGCTCTAATCACTCTAATAGGATATTATGGTCAACAGTATCGAATGCTGCACTGAGGTCTAGCAGGACAAGCACAGAGACGAGTCCACTGTCAGAGGCCATAAGAAGATCATTTGTAACCTTCACTAAAGCTGTTTCTGTGCTGTGCTGAGCTCTGAAACCTGACTGAAACTCTTCAAATAAACCATTCCTCTGCAGATGATCTGTTAGCTGTTTGACAACTACTCTTTCAAGGATTTTTGATATGAAAGGAAGGTTGGAGATTGGCCTGTAATTAGCTAAGACTGCTGGGTCTAGAGATGCTTTTTGAGTAAAGGTTTAACTACAGCCAGCTTGAAGGCCTGTGGTACATAGCCGATTATTAGAGATAGGTTGATCATATTTAAGATCGAAGAATTAATTAATGGCAGGACTTCTTTGAGCAGTTTTGTAGAAATGGGGTCTAAAAGACACGTTGATTATTTGGAGGAAGTAATTAGTAATTAATTAAGTAATAATTTTTCTAATGATTAAAATTTTATTTGTGAAGAAGTTCATGAAATCATTACTAGTTAATGTTAAAGGGATGGTTGGCTCAACAGTACTCTGACTTTTTGTCAGCCTGGCTACAGTGCTGAAGAGAAACCTGGGGTTGCTCTTATTTTCTTCAATCAGTGATGAATAGTAAGATGTTCTAGCTTTACAGAGGGCTTTCTTATAATATACCTTTCCTTATATTGTAAGGTAAATACCCTACAATAGTATACAGAAATCCCAACATCCCCTATGACCAAGCACTTTGGCAACAGTGGAAAGAAAAAACTCCCTTTCTGCTGGAGGTAGAAACCTCCGGCAGATTCTCACAACCCTCCGGCAAAACCAGGCTCAGGGAGGGGCTCAAATTATTTTTCCACAACACAAACCAGGCATGAACATGAAGAACTCAAAAAGAAGTTTTAAAATGCTTATCAACCACTTGATCAAAATTACAAAAATGATCAGTTTGTATGGTAAATAAGAGTAACAGGTTGGACATGTTATGCTTTAACACATCAGTTAGCTATTCTGAAATATCAAGAAAAAGATGAAGATGAATTGGTCCCCTCATTGAGTCCCCAATGAGGGGACCCATTCAGAAGGATTTACATAAGAGTCACTGGTGGCACAGGCAATTCAGGGACACAACTTTATTGCAGAGATTTTAAGCATTAAAAAACTTGCAAACAGAAAAATTGGTGCAGAATATTATAAGTAAGGAAATGCACCAGTAAAACATTAAAGGCCAATTGTTAAACATTTTATAACTTATATTAGCAACTGAACTTGTACAAAGAGGATTGGAGACATGGAATTTTGAGGAGGTTGGCCAATTTTTATACAAAATACACCTCGTCCACCTTGTGGACTCAAATGTAATTTACAACACCAACCAGTAAGAGCAATTTCTCCTTTATGCTACAGCTTCATATTGTATGGGTAATCATACGTTTCCTGTTCTCTTCACTCTTGGTTCCCTCTGGCTCAGACGAAGCTGTCTCTCCCCAAGGTTTGATCTGTCTTATTTGTTGCTCTGGTTGTTCGGCCATCCATGCCTTTGTTATACAGTGGGGGTACTAATGTCACTCTGGAGGATGGGGGCGGCATCATGTATGTACGTCTGGTACGGGCAGTGGTGTAGGAAACTGGTCTCTGTGGCCTTTGGGTGGAACTAATGCTAGAAAAACAGGAGACACAAGGTGAGGTAATCCAAGCTGTTATCGGTTGCTAGTTGTGGCCTGCTATACAGGCAGCCACGAATAGAGAAAGGTTACCACTTTACAACCTTTAAGGACTTATTTATTTTACTCACCATGATGGTAGGATTTCTTTCCCAGACAAATAGGCCAGCACTGCCCCTGCACAAATAAGAAGAAGGGATCCTCCCCAGCCAACAAAAATTGCCGCTCCAAGTTCAAACCTGAAGTGAATGCAGATGTGTTTCATTGCATGGATTTTTAAAGTTAATATCTATTTTTAAAAATCAGCTACTATAATATGAATACCACTTGAAAATTACTCACTTCTGTGACCTGAAATTTGGATTCTTAAATTCAGTTATGACTCTGTTAGCCCACCACGAGTAGGTGATCATGCCGCAGCCGCCTACCAGAAAAGAGGCTGTATTTTAAAACCTCTTTTTGGCTATTTTGAAAACTGATCAACCAACATATATGTATTGAAGGATTGTTTACCTGAAGCCAGGTAGGTGATAGCACCAGAAAATGTCACCCTTGAATTGACAATCTCTGTCCCACCTATTTTAGTACATTTCATCCCTATGAGTGTGAGGACGCCACCGAAGAAGCCTGTAATGACAGCACAGACCGCCAGTGCTCTGCAGGCGTGCAAGAACACTGAAAGAAAACAAATACAGTTTATGTTAACATAACAGTTGTGCATTTTATTAAGATAACCTAAAGAAATTTGTATGATTTCTCTGCTTCAAATTGTATCTTCAACATAGAAAAACATAGCAATGAGCTAAAGGAACAGCTGAGTAGAAATTAAAAAGAGAGACTGTAAAGTTTTGAAGATCTCAGCGTATCCTACCAGGCAGGGCCAGCATGGAGGGGTAGTATTTGCAGTCAGACACCCCCGTGGTGTCTGAGATGCAGTCCATCCACAGGTTGGAGTAGTAGTTGGAGGTGGTCAGCACTACGGTGCCCACCTCTGAGAAAGTCCAGTACTCTGTGGGAAGAGTTGAAGAGACCAGAATCCAGCCACATAAGCAGGACACGAAGCAGCCAATCTCCACGTACATCACCACCGTCCTGTATTTCATGGTGAATTCTGGTCTTCGACCAAAATTCGTAACAGTTGAAAAAGTAAGGTCTCACTGCAGGAAATGTGAATGGGCCTCCTCCTTTGTGTCATTGCTGATGTGTAAGTGTCAGACTAGCAGTGTGGATGCTTTGAGCTCATCTTATCTTTTAGATAGTTTTGTCCAGTAAGCGCCTTTGATGTTGCCACCAGGAACAGCATTACGCCTGCCATTGGTTTTAACCTTTTCATCATGGTGTGCCTCTACTTTGTTTAGGTTCCCTGCTCAGATGTCAAATGTGTAAAAGTCATGGTTTTCATGACTAAACATTAACTGTTGTTTGTGTGATGTTGCGTGTGTGTGTGTGGTGGGGGGGGGGGGGGGGGGGGGGTATTTCATAACTTTCAAGTTTCACGGTGATCCCAGATTTCAGAATTGTTAAACGTATTTGTTTTTCATTGTTTCATATCTGTTATTGTGTAATAACAGAAGACAGCATGGTTTCTGGATCATGTTCATATGGGGCTTATTTGCAATGGTAGACCTTTAACCTGTGTTTGTGGATGAAGTTGTTTCTGAGTACATCGCAGTCTTTTGCGACTTAAAATTGGGGAAAATAATAAAAAAATCCTCCAAAATTTATAGAGATAGTTTTCTGCATTTTGGTGAACCATTGCCTAACTTTATGTCTGAGTGTTTCATGTCGTGCTGTTGTAAATAAAACATGCATTTATGCGATTTGCCGTCATTGCATTCTGCATTCAGCCAGAACTGTCTTATCCAAGCTGTCTTGTCATTTCTGTAAATAGTCTTTTGGAATAGATCTCCAAGCTTCGTCAAGGACATTCCAACGCTCTTTGAATGTTGGCTGCCTTTTGTTTCATTCACTGACAAGATCATCCTACATTACTTCAGTAATGTTGAGATGCTTTTGCATGATGTTTCTGAATCTAAGCTTTTCCTTGCTCATAATGTTATGAGTTCCTCAAAACATCTCTCTATCTTCCTCTTTCAGTCTGATGGAGGGAGAGGATCAAGAATTTTCCTCACGCTTTAAATGTTTTTTCCCCCCCATTGATTCTAGTAGTGGTAACAAAGCACAGTAGTTTATATGGTTTACATTTAAGTAAACCAACCTTTTTGGATAGTTAACTACGTGTGGAGTTACACAGTGAATTATACAGCTAGTTAGAGTGAGAATTCACGAGAGGGATTTAAAAACCACATTACCTCAGTTTCGATGGATCTGCTTGTCTATGTAAAAACAACTCGACCACGTTGTTTATGTATAAACAGTAAGCAGCCATGCCTGACACACCTGCATGAGGGAGAGTTGATGACACACGGGGAAAAACACACACAACAAACCAGTAAGTGGGTGTTCCGAGAAGCTTCTGAAATTGTGTCTTTTATCCTGTCTTCCTTCTCTCACCCCAAACGGTCATGGCAGATGGCCCCGCCCCTCCCTGAGCCTGGTTCTGCTGGAGCTTTCTTCTTGTTAAAAGGGAGTTTTTCCTTACCACTGTTGCCAAAGTGCCTTCTCATTTGGGGGTCATCCTATGGGTCTACCTTACAATATGAAGCACCTTGAGACGACTGTTGTTGTGATTTGGCGCTGTATGAATTGAACTGAATTGAATTGAATTGAATTGAATTGAATTGAATTGAATTGAATTGAATTGAATTGAATTGAATTGCAGCTCAGGCTTTGTACATGCAAATAAATGATACTCACAGCCGACCACATGGAAAGTAGATGCTGTTTATCAGATCCCATTTATACTTCTCTGGTCTCCCCCAATGTGTCTGCACTCCAATCCAAAAAATGCAATCACTATGCCAGCCAAACCAATGGAGAAACTGCTCAGCAGAAGCTCCCTGACTCCCTGAAGGTATGCTGAGACAAAGTCCGGAATGGTCAGGCCCCACCATATCTTAAAGACCTCATTATAACATATTATCCCAAAATAGCACACCAGGGTCAGAGTGCAGGCTTACTTTTCGTTCTTTCTCCTTTGGTCACCTCATTTTCTTCTTTCTTAAAGGGCCATTCCAGCATATTGTGTTTACTCAGGGTACTCATAAGTATTAGATTAAACAAAAGGCTATGACATTTAAAGCAACACACACAGAAATATCAGAAGTTTTATCTTTCACAGGTTTTCAGCTAAATACATGGAAACAAATTAAGTGTTTTTGCCATAGACTGCCTTAATAACAAAGTGCCTAAAGATACCATTTAAAATGGGCAAAGTTGGTTGGTCCTGGCTCAGCTTCGGCGCCTAACAAGCTCATCACTGGACCCACTTCAGTTTGCCTACCAGCCTGGCATTGGAGCGGATGATGCCGTCATTCACCTCCTACATCGTTCCCTCGCTCACCTGGAGACCGCTGGAAGCACTGTGAGAATCATGTTCTTTGATTTCTCCAGTGCCTTCAACACCATTCTTCCCTCGGTTCTGAAGGACAAGCTGGAGAACTCTGGAGTGGACCATCACCTCACTACCTGGATTTTGGACTACCTCACCGACCGACCACAGTATGTGAGGACTCAGGGCTGTGTGTCGGACAGGGTCGTCTGCAGTACGGGGGCCCCACAGGGAACGGTTCTGGCTCCGTTCCTCTTCACCATCTACACTGCAGACTTCTCCCACAATTCCACCCAGTGCTTCCTGCAGAAGTTCTCTGATGACTCTGCAATAGTCGGCCTCATCACTGATGGGGACGACAAGGAGTACAGAGGACTGACTCAAGACTTTGTGGACTGGTGCCAGCTGAACTACCTCCAGATCAATGCCAGTAAAACCAAGGAACTGGTGGTAGACTTCCGCAGGCACAAGCATTCTCCACTGCAACCACTGAACATCCAGGGTATGGACATTGAGGCTGTGGACAGCTACAGGTACCTTGGTGTTCATCTGAACAACAGACTGGACTGGACTCATAACTCAGACGCCCTCTACAGGAAAGGGCAGAGCAGGTTGTACCTGCTGCGGAGACTCAGATCGTTTGGGGTGGAGGGCCCACTCCTGAAGACCTTCTATGACTCTGTGGTGGCTTCTGCTATCTTTTATGGTGTGGTCTGCTGGGGCGGCAGCATCTCTGCTGGGGACAGGAAGAGACTGAACAGGGTGATCCGAAGGGCCAGCTCTGTTCTAGGATGCCCTCTGGACCCAGTGGAGGTGGTGAGTGACAGGAGAATGGCGGCTAAGCTGTCATCCCTGTTGGACAACGTCTCCCACCCCATGCAGCAGACTGTGACAGCACTGAGCAGCTCCTTTAGTGGCAGACTGCGGCACCCACGGTGTGGGACGGAGAGATTTCGCAGGTCTTTCCTCCCCACTGCTGTCAGACTCCACAACAAAGACTTTAACTGAACAAACACACACATCCACACATGTGCAATAACACTAAGTGCAATAATCTTTTCTGGCATCGTTGTATTTTTACTCAGTTGTATATAGCATTCGTATTCTATTTTTATCTTATTGTATATTTTTATTCTATTTTATTCTACTGTATATAGTATATTATTTTATTCTATTCTGTACAGTTGTGTACTGTATTTATTCTTATTGTATTCTAATTTTTGCCTCATAACTTTTGCACTGTCCACTTCCTGCTGTGACAAAACAAATTTCCCACGTGTGGGACTAATAAAGGTTATCTTATCTTATCTTATCTTATCTTAAGTTGTTCCTTGTGTGTAGACACAGCACTGTTTCATTTCTTGAGTTTGCTGCCTTTTTTATGCTTGAATGTTTCTCAGGTCAGCATTAAGTGGTTCAACAAACAGATAAGTTTGTTGAACCTTGGACTGATGTGAGAATGAGTGAAAAAGTGAAAGACCGAAAGGTCCAAAGAAAAACTTTGAAAGACCTTCATAAAGCCTGGAGAAGTTTCTCAGAAACACTTTAAAAAAACCAACAAGAAAGTCGTGCTCCTTGGAAGCAAACTAAAAAGAAATGCATAACACTTTAAGATTTTTTTTCTGGAGCCCTCAGTTGATTAAAAACAAGGGAAATTAGGATTAGTAGCTAAAGTGACAAGAACAGCAACTGCAAAGCACTCCACTACATAGCCCTCAAATGAATTTTACCTTTAGTATGTTGTATATATATATATATACACACACACACACACACACACGAACACACACACACACACACATGAACACACACACACACACACACACATTTATATAGTTTCTTAATAAAACCCACTCTTATTTTTTCATTTACAGATTCATTTACTTCTAACATTACTCAAATAGGCTATTTTTTGTTTGTTTGTTTGTTTTTATAAATGTTTACCAACTGTTATGTACTCTGAGTTGTTCAACTCAGAAAATATTTATAACATGAAGCTAACATTTTCCAGAGCTTAATTGTTATTGTACTAAAGATTAATTTGAGGGGTCAGGTGGGAGGCACTGACTGATTGGTTTTTTTTGTTTGTTTGTTTTTTCCTGCTTGATTATGGTCATATTATTTCTATCCATTTGACCCCTTTTAACTTTCTATTGTGACTTGTAGGAATAAACTGTGTTTATAACAAACAGAAGATAGCAGCTTTGTATTATGTGGTAAGAAATGTATTATGTTCATTGTGTCAAGGCTATGCTGCAAGGACTGGTTGCCTGTGATCTTTGCTTGGGTTTCTATATAGCAGTTGCAGTGTCTGGATATTCTAACACTAAACACTTTGTTTTCAAGATTTTCCACAAGGTGCGATGCTCAATTGACAGAGATAGAAGTATTGTATTGTACTGAATCTTTATTTTGAACATGTTAAAATAGTATAACAACAACAAAAGAGGGAAAAAGACAAAGCAAACAAAACGAAAACAAAGCAATAATAATTATAACTTACATGTTCAAAAAGGAGAAGGAAGAAGCATCAACTTATTTAATCCCACCACATATCCACTATTTAGTAACTAACAGTCTGCACTTTTTATTTTCTGTCCATCAGAAGTCTCTAGCTATAGATGAAATCACATTAATTGTTCTATTTATTTCCTCTAATGTGAAGCAGCCTACCTCCAGTAGGCCATAGCAAGTGTGCAACCCACAAACATCCAGCCTAGTATGCTAAGCAGTAGCCCCAGGATCTGACCCGGTCTCCTCCACATCCCTTTCATTTGGTAAATATATGCAATACACCAGCAATGATAAGAATGCAATTTATACCACATATTAAAATATTGAAGTATCTGACTGCTTGGTCATCACATGCTCTGAAGTTTTTTTTTTACCTAATAATTGATATTTGTTCAAATATAAGAGTTTTTGACATATGGTGCAATCTCACTCCCTAAAGTGCCTGACATAGAGGTTTGTGCCCTGCTTCTATGGCTGTTCCTGCCACTCCTCACTTCTGACAGACTTGATAGGCTAGACCTTGAAGAGAGGCCAGACTGTGACCCAGATCTTGATCCTAAATTTGTCTTCAGCTCAAACCTTTCAGACCTTTCTGACTGGGTGGAACGCCCTGACTTGGTCGTGTGTCTGGATCTTGAGGCAATGCTAGATAAATCTGAGCCCTCCGACCTTGATAATAGCTCAGAAATAGAGGACAGTTTGGTCTTGGATGTGATTTCCGACACTGTGGACAGAGATGTGGTGGACTTGTTTTGCAATGGGTCTGGCAATCCCTTGACAACCACCCTAAGGAAGGAGATGCACATTATTGTCAAACATGACAGTTACATGTTCCACTAAGCAAGACATAATAAAAAACAAATTTGTATTAATTGATAGGTCAGCCAAACTGTTGATGTTTTTAATTATTATTTATTATTATTTGCCTTCTTTCAAGTCATACACATTTACTTTCGATTATTCATCCTGGCTCTTCATGGCACTTCTACTACTTTTGGTCATTTAGGCTTCTGCCTCGGAGGTTTTGGCATACCTGCTCATTATTTTAAATGGCATGTCCTTTTTCTGTCTTCATCATTCTTCTGTTTTCAGTGCTCTAAACATTTAGCACAACTCTTCAGGTTTTGGGGGTACCAGCATTGGTAATCGTTAGCGGGAGTAGTCCTTCTGAGTTTCTGATGTTTCCTGTCCTCCACAGGAATGATTCAAGCATGGTTCTTATAAAGTCACATGGATCCCTGTATTATCTGCCATTTTAGCAGCATCTCCTTGGCCTCTATACAGTAACTCTTTCCATTAACATCTTGGAAAAGTCCTGCATTTAGAATTGGTAATAGCTCTATCTCTACTGTTTCATTTCAAAGATCTTCACTAAATAGGTTGGTAGGTGCTGCTCTATCAGCCTTACAAGCCTTTCTTTCCACCCTCAGTCGTGTAGCGCCAAACACATCAAAGTTGCCTAGGAGGCTTAATGTTGTAAGGTAAGTCCTTATAATTCGAAACAGCTTTCCTTCCACTCATCTCCAAATCATTTGCACATCTTCTGCCTTACTTTTCTAAGTTACCAAGTCTAAATTCAGTCGGCATCGAGCTGGTGGTGGTATAAAAGTCTTACTCTTACTCCCACTCCTAACTCTTTGCCTCATTATGTTCTGTGTGCTCTCTACTGGCCTACAGCAGCACAAGCCTTAATGCAGTGTCTTCTCTCCACTGTTCCTTGCAACTCTCAGCCTTTCGTAGCCTTTTTTTCTCTCTGTGGGCCATCAGCGGCCCCGAGCATTATTGTCGGCTCTTCTCTCCTGTGCTGCAACTTTCAGCCTTTGTAGCCTTTCTATTCTGTCAATTATCAGAAGCCCTGTGCCAACGCTGCTCTTACCGCTTGCATTTTCAGTCTTTGCAGGTTCTCTGTTCTGTCAGCTATCTGCAGCCCAGGGCCTTAACCCAAGCTCAACCTCTCTGGCCTTTGATATCCCTCAGTTTTCCCTTCCAATCAAATGGCAAACATAGCCTGCCATTGGAGGGCCACTGCCAGGCCCAGAACTCATGCTGGTATTTTGGGTGGTCTGTTGTTGTTGCTCTTCTCTGTGCTTATGCTTCCTATGCCTTGCCATGCCATGCATTACTCCTTACATGCATAGGTTTCCTTTCCCATGGGCCAGAACTCTGCTGCAGTAAGATCTTTTTTTCTTTTGGGATCTTGCTCTATCCCCTTTCACAGCTGGGGTTCTGTTCTGCCAAGACGGACCATTGTAGTCTAATCATGCAATACCCCTATCTAATTTCTGTTCATTAATAAATTACGTTCATTCTTTCAAATAATCTCTCTTTATTGAAATAAGCTTCTGCATAAGTTCTTTAAGAACAATCTATGGTCTCTCATCTGTCTGCTCCCAGGTTCTGCTGGCTAAATTAAAGCTTTATCACTCCAAGTTTATCATGTTGTCAAGGTGTTTGTCATCACTGGTCTAGTCCAGTAACACTCTCCTGGCTTTCTCCAAGCCAATCAGCACTCATGCTGTGTAGTTTAAATCTCATTCTCATTCTCCCTTTCTGTTCCGCTAAGACGAGCCATTGTAGACAAACCGCCAAATTTGTCATTTGTCGTGTTCATTCTTTCAAATGATCTCTCCTTATTGAACTACCCTTACCAAATACCAGATTTGACAAAGAGGGGCAGGTCTAGGGATGGGTATCGAAACCCGGGTCTTGTTGAGAACCGGTTCCCACTGTTTCAATTCCTTGTAATTGTTTGGCATTTTTGCAAACGATTCCCTTATCGATTTCAGTCACCCCACATGACCTGGCAGGAAACATGGCGGCTCAAACGCTCAAAAGTTTGGTTATACTTTACGAGAACGGATGACAGCAGGGCAACTTGCAATACTTGCAAAGTAGATATTTCATTTAAGGGAGGAAACACTACAAAGATGCAAAAGCATTTGCTCACAAAACAAGCGATGACCTTAAATGAATGTCGTGTTTTTAATTCCGCTCCGGACTCAACCCAGCAGCAGCGGTAACGTTTGAACGTCCTCTCCCATTAATGCGGCAGGTAAATAATCAACTAACAGTGCATATTATGTTAGCGCGATCTGCCTTATTACAAAACCTGCCATTACTGTGCGCTGCATTTAGGTGACCATGAGGCTCAGATGCTGGCAGTTCTCGCTGCAGTCTACCGGTAGCGTCTCCTTTCAGGCCAGGATAGACGAATGTCACCAAGCAGTGACTAAGTTTGTGGTAAAAGGCTTGCACCCATTTGCCACAGTATATCCCTCTGATTTTCGGTAAGTGAATGTGTTTAATTGTAGGCAGGGACATTACTGGATATTCTTGTGTATTTACTACAGCATAATTTATGTTATACTTTGTTATTGCTACAGAAGAATATTTATTTTATTATTTTACATTTACAATTTTTTTTCCTGGGGACCCTGTGACACCACATTGAAGAGCCGTAGGCTGTGGATCTCTAAAGATCTCACTGTTGGGTTTGTAAGGCCATGTTACTCTTAAATTTCTATCTTGTTCAAGAGAAGATATAAAACACAGTTCTAAGCTAATCAACCTTAGTGTTCTCCTTATTTTTTTAAAAATTGATAAGAGAATCGATAAAGAATCGAACCGTTAAACAGAATCGAAAATGGATTCAGAATCGTGAAAATCTTATCAATTCCCATCCCTAGACAGGTCTGACTGTGTAACAAGTTGTTTGCCATTAAGTGTGTTGATTCATAACACAAATGATCCTCAATTTTGACAAAGTTGCAAAATAGACATATATTATTAAGACTTAAAATTAGTGATTGAGCCCATACACTTGGCAGGTAATGTTAACAGAGGTTAGCATGGAAAGCCGTTTTCCCATAGACTTATACAGGACTTCTTTTTGCAACCACCATTTTTACAACCATTTAATGGCCTTCAGATAGAAAGCATTGGCCTCATTTTTCCTACCTGGAAGCTACATTTCTCTTCTATACTGTCCAAGCACTTACTTTTTCTCTCTTCCACAGAGCGGTGTGCACACTGACCATAGATAAAAGGCACCACCAGTGATGTGAAAGGCTGAACCCACCCAGCCAAGAAATATTGGGGTGCCAAGGTTAAACCTGTTGGTTGCAAACCAGAGAGATGCTGAGATCATAATTTTAAAATTTCCGTTTTATTCAATGTCGGTTAACATTTATTCTGTGTAACTATGGTTACTTACTGGAGTCCAGTGGGACCAGGGTCAATATGTATTGCATAGACATACTGTGCATAGACACCATACCCAGATGTGGACAGCACTCCTGAATGCAAATCAAATTTAAAAAAATAGAGTCAAAAGTTACACTGGCTGCTATGCATATTGCATATGCAACATATGTTTGTATGCATAAGATATATAATACATTTTGGGGTCAGCTTGAAAGAAAGGCAGATGTGAAATGTAATCTAAGAGTCATAGATGCAAAATTATAAGACATTTTGTCAGTTTTCAACCAATTACTCATTAATTGACCTTTAAGACCTTGGTCAATTTGGGCCATGTTTTAATGGATTGTTTGATGATGACATCCCTACAACGTTTCATCAGAATTCATTCAGAATTGTTCAAGTTATCATATTTACAGACAGAAGGAATCTCATGCATCCTACCAAAATCATAACTGCCTGGCAGAGGTAAAAACTTGAATATTCTGGCAATTATTTCATGGTTCAGTGGTAAACGCTTCAAAAAGGATATTAAGTTACTGTGCTGAATGTCAACAGTAAGTTACCTTTATCCAGCCTTGACACAAATTAACCAGCAAAATCCATGAGCAGACAATGAATAGAACTTAAGTACACAAAGCCATCCCTTTGTGTACTTTTAGAAGCCCTCCCTTCTAAAAGAGTGATAATATGGTATTCACACCCTATGATTTTATAGTAATTAAAGTTAGACATTTACCACTGATGATGTGGCAACATCCACCAATGTAGATCTTCTTGTATTTTGATTGTACTTTTCCTCCAATGTAGGTGCACTCCATACCCAGCAGACTAAGTACAAACCCCAGCATGCCTACAGAAAGAGCCGACATCAACAGGGCTCTCACTATTTGGACATAGTCTAGAGTGACAATAAAGGACAGACAAAGGTTTATATAAACATTCTTGATTTGCAAATGAGAATAAATACAGCTTGAATACTGAATATGTTGACATACCTTCCACAGACCAGAGTACAGGGAAATCCTTACAGTTGGTGACAGCAGTTGAGTCTGTAAAACAAGATCTCCACAGACTAGTCCAGTGCCAGGCTACCTTGATGACAGCCGAACCTCCCATGCCCCCAACAGAGGCAATCTTCCAGCCCTCCATTGCCATAGTGCAGGCCACAAAGATCCAACCCAGTACCGTCATCAGGAACCCCCAGATCTGAACCACTCGAATTTTCATTGTATGGATTGTTGTTGTTTCCTTTCTAGATTTCTGACCCAGAAGCTTTTGTTTATTTAAGCTTGAATCCTTTTTCACCCAACTGCAAACCACCAGTTTGTTGAGTTTCTTTTTTAATTTTTAAGATGGTAGTTGGTGATTCAAGCAGTCCTCGGTCTCCAAACTCAAACAAATGCTCTTCTCAGAGAGAAGTGAATATCGTGTTTAAAAAAGGGGATGTGTGGTGTTGTTATCCAGATATTTCTTTTTGCATGTCTGTGTGGGATAAAGCAGTAATGCAGGTCCTCATGGGTCTGAGATTGCTTACCTTAGCATGTATCTCAAATTACCGGAGACATATCCACTGTTTTCAGACAGCTTAAAAGAAGAAGGACCTATTTATAGCATGAGGCGTTTTCTTTTCTAATTCATAATTAATACTGAGATTTGTTTTTATATCAGGCTTTTTAAGTTCCCTCCATAATATAGCTAAAAAGCATGGAATTTAAAAACATCACAAAACCTTAAAATAATGAATAGGAAAGGTTACCTAATTAAAAGAGAGATTTTAGAATATTTCTTTACTTCTTCTGCATCTTCCACAACTGCTGGGTCAAACGGTACAATTTAAGGAAGGGTTGCCAGACTAAGGATGTAAAGGTCTAGCTTGATATTTTTTTCAATAATCCGATTGTTCAGTCTGACGTCACTAGCCGTGTCTGGACCTAAACCCCGCTGCAGGTCCATATATCAAACGATCACTATGGCATTACTGAGAGTTGAAAAACTGTCTAAAGTCTTTCATCTTTAATAAAATGATCAGCGTTCTGCTCTACCAGGTGTAACAATTGAGTTTAACATCCAGGCATCCATGAAAACTGAATTTATGACATTTAACGGAGTTAGAAGTTAGCAGGGAGTTAGCTCGCTAGCTTCTATCTAAATACAATATAGCATGTCAAAGGAGCTTGCAAGGAAAGCGTCTGGACTTCTTTAAGTTACTTGAAGACGTTTCACCTCTCATCCGAGAAGCTTCTTCAGTTCTAAGGTCAAATGGTGGAGAGTCCCAGATATAAACCTAGTGGGAGTATCCCCCCACAGAGGGACAAAAGGACCCCCTAATGATCCTCTAATCGCCTGAGCCAAGGTGTGATAAACCTAGTGGGATACTCCCACTAGGTTTATATCTGGGACTCTCCACCATTTGACCTTAGAACTGAAGAAGCTTCTCGGATGAGAGGTGAAACGTCTTCAAGTAACTTAAAGAAGTCCAGACGCTTTCCTTGCAAGCTCCTTTGCCTACGATGACCTGGATGACTGAGAACCTTCACAGACAATATAGCATGTCCTGACTGCGGGGTTTTGGAAACAAATTAAAACGTACAGCTCTGCTATCACTTCCAGCATAAATGAAGACAGAAAACTAAACAGCAGTGACGTTTGTAGGGTTACTGAAGTTGAGCTAGCTGGTATATAATGATGTGCTACGTGACCACTAGCGACACAGCTATGTTAGCATAATATAAACAAGCTAACTTTTTTTTCCACTTGATAAAAGTTAACGTGAGTGTTCTCGGTGGACATGAACAAATGTAATCGCATGGCAGGATGCTGTAAAAGGACCAAACTTCAGCCAGGAGAACAACTGAGATAATCCATCCACAATACGAGGTTAGTCATTCATATACTGCTGCATGGGCTGGGCTGTAGTTACATCCTAAGGTTTTAAAAACTGAGCTTAAATAAATGATTAGCAGTAATAAAAGCCGAGGGAGGTCAACAGTGATCACTGACTGTTTTAGGAGCTTTTTGAGATCAAATAGAAGAAAATACATAACATTAAACATGTTAACAACACAAAAGCCATATTAAACGCAGACTACTTTAGCCCCGGAAGTAGGATTCGTCGCGTCATCACTGAACAACCGGATATGTCATAATTCGGAACCATAGTCGGTGACCAATATACCAAAAGCTACACTCATCCACCCTCACTCTTTCCACACTCTATACTGTGCTATGTGATAGAGGCAGAAATGCTGCAAAATTAAATGTTAGCAAATAACTATTTCAAACTGATCCCCATTTTGATTCACAAAATGGTAACAAAGGTTCCCAGTTTTGTTTGACTCTGGCTATAAACCAAGTACAAATGGATTTGTGTCTAGCAGAATTTTTTTCTTTCTTTTTTGACATGTCATGTTTTAATATTTCTCCATTGCCAGCCATAATGAGACAGTGTGCCTTTAGTACATACCGATGTCTGGCATCTATATTTTATTATAAGTGCTTAACCAGTTACCCTTTCGATTTTTGGTACATATAATCCCGCTTTCCAACCATAGTGTGTTAGACTGAGATGCTATGAGTTACAGCACAAGCTGAGCTCCGGACCTCTTAATTTTCCAGATTTTACTTTCCAATTCTTAACTTCATGCAATTACCTCATAATGGGAACTCTAGAATGATGATGTGCTTCTTAACCAAGTTGTGGATGTGTAGGGGTAATGTAAATGTACAATATTGATGTGCTTTTACAAAGCACATCAGAAAAACATTTCTCATTGTGATTGGATTCCGCCTCATTTCTATAAAGGACATGACAGTTTATGGGATGACGTGCCTTGAGACAACTGTTAATGTGATATGCAACTATATAAACAACATTGAAATGAAACTGAATTGAATTTATGCAACAGACAGGGAGTTATTTTTGCCAATTTGCCTTAAATTCAGATTCATGAAATTCTTCCTCATATATATGGGGAAACCACAGACACATGGCCTGTTGCATATGGAAAAGATATATATATATATATATATGTATGTATATATATATATATATATATATATATATATATATATATATATATATATATATATTATAAAGTTTCTATCTGTCTTGTGTGAAACTTGTGTGAAAAACATACAAGAGTGAAAACAGATATATATAAAAAATTATATAAATGAAACTTGTATGTTTTGGATACTTACTAAAACAATATATGAAAGTGGCCACTTTCATGAGTAAATCATATAAGCCTTATATGATTCACTATATGAAGTAGGCCACATCTGATGCAAGTCTTTTATAAGTTTTTTCTATTTCTTTTCCATATGGGGTCCCACATAAATGATATTAATAAAGGAGAATTGATGTAACAGGAATGAAACGCTAAAGAAACTAGGGACTGAATATACTAAAGGAGAAAAATATATAACAACAATATAAACACTAAAAAACAAAAACAAGAATCACTTAGAGTCAACCTCAAAAACACACTGAGTCACACAAGCCACAACACTTCCATCCGTCTGTTTTCTTCCACTTACCTAATTCTGGGTTGGTTGGCTGCTGGAGCCTGTGCCAGCTGTTATAGGGAGAGAGGCAGATCCTCCAGTCTATCTCAGGTAGTCCCTACCAATAAGTCAAAAGATTGATAAACTGTCCCTTAAACTGATGCTATTCTGGCCCGCTGATTTTTGAAATAATAAAATCAGACTTTATGTATAAAAATTATAACAAGCAACGTATGAGATCACATTGCTTGATATTTCAACTAAAAGAGTGACCTTTACAAGTCTTCTTGAAATATGTAATAAAGCTGCTTGAAGCATTCTTCTCAATTTTGCCTCCGGCATTTAAGCTGCTAGTTATTAGTAATTTTGCCAGGACCTCACTGTGTGGCGGGCTGCATAATTACAGCATAGCGTCTTTGTGCTGCTCTAATTAGACTTAAATCTGAGGTAATGAGAGTTCCGGGGAGTGATGAATGTTCTTTTAGTTCAGATGAAAGAGCTCTTTTTTTGTTCCAAAGTTCACCCAGCTTATATTAAAGTTATTGTTAGTGTGGTAGAGAAATATACTGATATTTTGGAGGCTGGGCAGCCTTAATATCTTTATGAAAGATGGTTTAAATTAGCTTTAAATTAGATTCCCAGCCATCAACCCTAAAGAGGCCCCTCCCCTTGTAGGTACTTAATAGGCCTAACGCCTGAGCCTGCAACTTTTACAATTCACTAGCCAAACTCTCCCAAATGTCCTCTTTTCTTTATATGGGCTTTCAGACATATACAGAAATATATGTTACTTTGTTTCTTAAAACCTGCAGGATATTTAGACTGTACAGAAAAAATGAAAAAAATAACTTAAAAAAAGAAAAACATACCAAACTGTATTAATTCTGCCAGTCCACTGGTTTATAACCCACATTGTGTGTTTTAGATGCTTCTGACAAATGCTAGTATACTAAAGCAGACATTAACATTAACACTGAGATCACAGCTACCCTATACTGTTTGCTGCTGTTTATTGAAATGGTGCAAAACCAACAATTCAAGTAGAACCTCCCAATATAAACCTATATGCATGTGCTGACCTTCCAAATACTAGATTCCTTCCTATCAGTTTTTTTCTGATATCTGGCATTAACAAGGCATTTTTTTCCCAGAGAACTGCTCCTCACTGTATCTTTTCTCTTTTTCAGACCATTCGCTGTAAATCCTAGAAATGGTTTTGTGGTAAATCCCAGTACACGAGAAATTCTTGAAATACTCAGACTGGCATGTCTAGCACCAACAGCAGACAACAATGCCATGTTCAAAGCCACCTAAAACACAATTTTCCCCCATTCTGATGTTTGAGCATTAGGTTGCTCCCATATGATTGGTTGACTTAACAAGCATATTGTGTACCTAATAAAGTGGATGAAAAGTCTAAACCTTTGAAAGGTAGCACTGTTCCTCAGCTTAGTGTCAAAAAGCTACTGGCATGCTCACAAACTCTTTTTGGTTTTGTGTTGGTTTAAATATGTAAAATTAAATATGTATTTAATTTATATGAAGGATGAAAAAGGAGCAACATTAGAAGATTAGTCTAGAAATGTTTGAAATAAAGTTGATGTTAGAATTCATTAAGTTTATCATTGGAAGAAATGTATTTTTAAATGAGCTATTCAGTTACTTCTTTTCAAGTTCTGAAGACTACCATAACTTAGATGACTGAATGATTCTCAGTCACAGACATTCAGGATACAACAGTTTCTTTTGAAATGTGTAGTTGTAATGATTTTAGTTTAGACAAAAGCTATTGCAAGCTGTTGATATTTGTCAACTTTTTTTTTTTAAGAATTTCAAGAGAGTTCCAGCTAAAATGTATTTATCATTTTAACACAGGAGACATACAACCACACAAAGCCACCCTTCTGCTGAGCCCTGGACACCTGACTATTTTTTCGCAGATGCAAAGCAGTGGAAAGCACATGACATCTACGCTCTGTCAGCTGGTTCAAGTATCTACCCTCTGGGCCAAGAGGTTTTGCGTAACATAGCCCAGGGTTCCTATATTCCTAGGTGGAGATGGATGGCTGATAAGACGGGAAACCTCCGGTTGGGCGTCCACATCTACATAAGCATCTCCGGGGTCAGATGTGACCTAGTTAGCCTTGGAGGTCAAACTAGTCTTGACTAGGAAAATTAGAAAGGCACTTCTTCCACCTATTATTTGGTTGTAGGGATGGTAAATTATACAAAGATAAAACTACTATAAGTTATGCAGGCTTTTAGGAAAAAGTACCAAAATGCTCATTTTTAACAAGAAGACATTTGTATCGTTGTGAGCTGGAGCAGTTAATTCATTTACTTAATTTATGGATCAGTCATAGTATGCCAATGGTTAGTTATAAAACATTTAAGAAAATGTAAGAAAACAAAAGGTTTCACTATTAATTTTTGACATGTTTTAACAATCCATAAGATGGTGAAAAAGCCAGTTTGTTAAAGGTGATTAAAGACTTTGAATGTCATGTTATGTCAAATTAAATGTCCTACTCTCAATGCTTATGTTTCATAATCGAGTTTATGACAGAAATGAGGCAGCCATATTTAAATCTGAACACTAAATCAAATATGTAAACCATATCCCAGATTAGCTCACTTTTTATCTTCCCACAGATGCAGATTAGTTCATTTTGGAGGATGCTGTCCTTGGTTTTAAATGATGAAATGTTGTTAAATTCTCAAATCAACTCGTGTAACAAGAGTCCAGTTTCACACATATGCATTTCTTCCAAACTGCCTCAATGGCTCCTGTGTTTCCTTGTTTGGCCTCTGGGCTGGCTTACTGGTCTTGTTGCATGTTGTCGGAAAAGATGCAGCTCCACTGTAGGAGTATTCAGCTCTGCAAAAGTCAAAACAGGAAATTTACATAGTAAAGGCTACAAAGCTCTGTTTCAAGCAAAACATTTTTTTTCTTACACCTTTCAACTTTCTTGTTATATTTAAGAAGTTCTACAACCATATTGAGTTTTTCATGCATTTCAAAAGAGTTCAAAGATAACCAAAGGGACTTAATCTATAGGATTTCATCAAACTGGTTAAGATATTTTTTCTCAAAGCTACAAATTCAGCTCCATTATGGAATAAATTATTTTAAATATTGTTTGATCAGAGAAGTCATTAGGATTCCTCCACTGGGAACCATGAATTTAATGGAAATTTGGAAAATTTTAAACCGATCTTTGAAACCAAGCTTGCCATTCTTAGAAGCCTCTAGGTTGTCTGATTAAAACATGCATAGACAAACTTTCACGTAGTACCAGTAGCACATTTTTTTGGTTTATAATCACTACGATTACAAACTGACTGCCAATCAATACTAGGTGCCATTGCTGCTATTCACCGTATTCATACAGTGAGAACACTCTAATCAGCCTGATTGTTATCAAAAAGTGGGGAAAAAGAACTAGGATGTTTAAAAGAAAAAGGAACGAAAGAAAAAAAAATCTGTTTTTCTTTGCCCATCTCATGCAACACTTCTCAATAGCTCCCCTCAGTCAAGGTGACTTTAACTTCTAAAAGGTCCTTCTTATGCAACTGTAACAAAGGAAACATTCAGCTGGAGTAGCTAATCAACATAACGTACAATCATACAATTTACTTTGTAGGTTCAGCAATTATGCAGCAAGTTGCTGAGAGATTACTGGATGTTTTTGACTGGATTTGCCTGTCTATTGCAGTTAAAGTAATTACTTAAATTGCCCAATTGAGTTAGTAAATCAATCATGCAGTTTAGAGTGCATCCACATCAGATCCACTATGACCTTGCTGTTCATGTGGAATCACATTGTTCGCATTCTGTATATCTGCAAAACCAAGCCACTTGCCTGATACTGAAGCCTTCAGACAGGCTGAGGCAGAAGATAAGTCCTCCTAAGATGCACAACACAGATCCAGCCCAGCCAATGAAGAGAGCGGCTCCCAGCTCAAACCTGCAGGGAAAAAAGAAAAGAAAATGAAAAAACCAAGATATTTCTGACTGGACTTCCTTTCATCTGATTATGTCTTTGATCCATGTGAAAGGAATCCTTTTACTTCTGGGCAACAAATAGGGGGTCAAAGAAGTCAGCTGTGATCCTGCGAGCATATATGGAGCATGCCGTCATGCAGCAGAGGCCTGTGGAAAGAAATAAGCAGATTACTACATCAAATTAAAAGGAACTAAGGTAATGTTCTTAGCTCAAGAAGAATTCAATCCACACATTATTCTCCATTAAATCCAGACATACATAGAATGGGATGGTTTTTACCACTAAGAATAAAGTGGAAGCCTGACAGGACAGTCAACCGAGCTTTAGTGGTCTTTGAGCCTCCTATTTTTGTGCACTTCATTCCTACCAAGGCAAGAATGGCACCAAAGAAACCCAGACTCACAGCAGCGATCATCAAACCCCGACACACCTGGATGTACGCTTAAAAAATGAAACAGAGAAGAGAGCTATACATTAGTTGTTTCCCTACTTTTTTGTTGCCCATGAATCGTAACAATAAACAGACTTACAAATGTGAAAAAAAAAAGAATTGTTTTGTTCATATTGAACAGTTTGATGTATTCTTGTGTGAGGGAAATTTGAGATAAAGTTGCAAATAAATCACTTGGAATAAATTGGATTTCTGCACTGATTTTCATAATAAAGTTGGTCTACGATTAACACTGCAACTGACCAATCACATTAATGTGATGTCATAACTTTGCAATGCGAGAACCAAAATTATGAATGCCTGTGTAATCTTTTCTTTTGTCATCTTATACAATGTAAAAAAAATCTTAATTACATCTGTTTTGCCTTTTTAAAAAAGATCTCTTCCAGGGTTACACATGGTTTGCAAGTTGTCCACTATTAATAAGAGTCTTGAATGTCCTCTATTTGAAGACAGTTTGTCCTGATTTTAATAGATAAAAAGGAAGGTCTTTTGAAATGCTTTCCAGCTTGGTTCATTTGCTTACTTTTTGCAGAGTGGACTGTGAGGGAGTTAGTTTAAAGGTTACGTCTGTACTTAAGACTTGTATCAAGGTTGGAGCACATGCAGAAATAATAATGCTAATAATGGGCATAAATGTTGCATGAGTGTTGCAAATGACTCGTATGTGAAAAGTGTCTCAGATTGTGGCAAAAACTAAAAGATGATCAAAAATAAAATGTAAGTAAAACTAATTATTGCTAGCTTAATGTTTCATCAGGTAGAGAAAAATGCAATCATGATGTTTGATTGATGTGTAAATATCGACTTCTCACTTACAAGTTGACTGCACTTGAAATGTTATCATTTAGTGTTGTGTTAACATCTTGTTCTTGTAGAAATTTAAGAATTGTAGAATTTAAGTTGTAAAGTGTTTTAGTTACTTTGGGCTTTTTAAATGTATAGATGGTAAAAGATCTCTCCAACCCCTAGGAATGAAAACAGCAGTCTAAAGGACACTAAGATGGCCAGAAGTATTGCTTTCTTAACTTTGAAAAACTAATATCAAGTATCAAGTGACCTCTCTGTGACTGTATGGCTTTCTCAGATTGTTTTGATTGGACATATAAGGAGGGCTTAATAAGTAGTAGCTAGTAGCTTTAAATGTAGTGGCCATTTGTGGCCTCAAGGCTGAGGTAGAAAATGAAATATCAAGTTTCAAATACATTCTTTTTTCACAAATGAGGTCATTTATCTAAGAAGTACATCTGTCAGATGTGTGCTCACAGATTTGTGGTTATTTATTTAACTGTGTCTGTTTACTGATGTAAGAAATGTCGTCCCTTGTGACTGCAACACAACATTATATTATGAACTCACCATCCAAAGCCAGCATTGAAGGAAAGTCCTTGCAGTTTGACACACCAGTGGAATCTGTCACACATGTTTTCCACAAGTTGGACCAGAAGGTAGCTGTGGTAATGACCGTACCATCCACAGAAGATACCTTCCAGTAGTCTGTCGGCAGAGTAGATGACACCAAGATCCATCCAGAGATGGTCAGGAAAAAAGCAGTGATTTCTGTAGCCATGTTGCCCATTTTCCCTCTGACTTAAAGGTCTGGATTGGGACAAGTACAAGTTCTGTCTCTCAAAAAGTGGGAGTGTCGGTCTAGGACAGGTGCACCAGTGCTGGCAGTTCTGCAGAATTTAGTTTCTGCTTCTCCTGCTCAGCCTCTGACCAAGCATCACTCAAAGACACACCATTCTCCGATCCACATTCTGTAGTTTTATAGGGTATGGGGGCTGGGACTGACACACAAGTCATCACTCCACACGGTATGAAGAGAGGTTGCATGAGGATCTCCAGGAGAAGGAAGTCTTTAATTGGAAGGATCTGAAAAGGCAAGATGAGGAACACAGATAGAAGGGATGATGATGTGTGGTTTCAACAGTATGCCTCGGTTTTTCAACAACATGAACAAATAAGGGTGTAGAACATCAAAGAAACCCATTGGTACAGCTCTTTGGACTTAGAGTTTAAGAAATAAAGTCATAAAATTACAGAGAAAGTACTGGCAGGGGGGAAAAAATCTGTTGAAATGCTGCAAATAAGCAGAAAACAGTTTAAAAACTGTTACTTTTAAGAATTCTATTACTTAATGTAATGCAAACAATGAGAAACATCTTTTCTGTCATGCAATAGGTTATTTTTAGTGACTTACTTTATAGTAATATGATTGGACATGGTTGATATCTTTGTCATTGAAATGAGTGTAAAATTGATTAAAATACAGTTAAAAGTCTTCAATGTACGCCCTGTTTTTTCGGAAGTTACAATTTTCAAAACAACCCAGTGGGCAGAATTAGATACATTGAAAAGTTGGTTATAGCCCCCTAGGCTGTGATTGACATCCCTGTTTAGCAGCATTAGAGCACCATCAAGTGGCAGAAAAAACAAACACAGTTCCTCCTCTGAAAGAAATATTAGACTGTAGGGTTGATATTCATAATAGTAACCCTGGGTCTCTCTCTCTCTCATGCACATGCACACTCTTTCTACCTCATTGCCATGTGACAATGACAGGCTGCTGTGGGCTCAAGTGTTATAACAGCAGAATAAAACCTATGCTGAAGAAGTTTAGGAAATATTAAGAAATGCTAACAAGTATTTCAAAGTTCTGGTCAAAGTTTTGATAACCTAGTGTAATTTTTAGGATAAATATTTGTTATTTAATCAGGACAGCTAATCAAATTATGACTCTTTTATATGTGTGAATGTCACTGATGATGACAACAGAATAGCAGTACAAATAGGCACTGAGTCCTAGTGCTGTCTGATTAAACTGTGGTGGTTGTCGCTCTGTATTTTTTTTCCTGCCCAGCAATGATACACCTATTACATTTATTGATATCAGTTACATTTGTCAGTGGTATGATGGTTTAAGGACAGAACAGAATAGTTCAAACTGAAGCGAAATGCTTCCTTGGTCTCGCTCTGCAGTGTCTGTAGTGTGAAATGAAATATGGATGTATGAAAAGTACAGCAGAGTATGTTTGTCACAACTTAAATGTTCCCTTATATTTAATTGTCAATAAAACTCTCAATGTTTTGCTGGTAACATATTAGTCTTAAACTATGTAACTTTGATTTACAAAGTAACAATGGCTTAAACAAAGGCTATGGTCAAACAGAGGATGACATGAAGTGAAATTATGTTGATAGGAAAATAAACAATAATTTCTTTATTTTTTTTATAATTATAATAATCATTCATTGAGTCATTTTTGTATCGGGCTTGGAACATCAAAACTATGGTGATTGTATAATTTGTATGTATATTTATATGTTTGCAATCTTTTTCTCAATGAGTTTCCCAATACCTTTTTTAAGCTATTTTAAACTTTGCAGAAAAACTGCCTAGGGCACTGTGGGTGTCAATACCTATATACATATATAAAATTGAATTGTATTGTATCAAATGGAATGTAACAGTTTACAATGGAATTGTATAGTATAAACTGAAATGTAATTATAAAGAATGAAATGTCATAGTAGAATGGAATGGTATAACATAGTGTGGAATGTCATACTATAAAATGGAATGCCATAATATGGAATGATATAATGTAGAATGGAATGTCATAGGATAGTATGAACTGGTACAGTATCAAATAGAATGCATTAGTATAAAATGGAATGGTAATCCCATTTTCACCTTTCACATCTTATCTCATCTCCTTCTTCACACAGCATCATGTATGCTCTGCGTTTAGTGTTGCAATTTACCACATAAACATACAGAACAGTCACATACACAGCCATACCAAATACACACACACACACACCAATATAAAGCACAGTCACATACACAACCGTAAAAGATAGACAGATACACATACACATACACCTTTAGTAAACATGAGCACACTGAGGTTTGTCACATGGAATGTATGGGGAGTTGTTTCCACATTTAAATTACTAAGTTAAATGACTTACAGGCAGTAACAGGAGACTCATATGTCCAAAACATCTGTACACACACTCACTTCTCCACAGTTCCCTCACATGTTCTCAGGCGTTACAACTCGAAACAAAGAGGTAATAGCTGAGTAGAGTCAGCTGTACAAAAAGCATGGCACCTAAGGCAATAGAGATGCAGGACACACCCACACATATTAAATGGAATGCCATAGTGTCGAATGGAATGGTATGGCATAGTAAGAAATAAAGATTTATTTAGACGCAGAAAATTAGAGGTAATCCGGGTCTTTACATCTTTAAGACATTCCTGCAGTTCAACCCTCTGGGGTGCGTGGCATGATTGCCAGTTTTGCCTACTTTTGATTTTATCTTTATATTTCATTTTAAAAACTATTCACCTTGCCTTGTTTGGTATTTTTCTTTTCAGTACACACAAAATGGAAAAGGTGGAATGTCATATTTTAGAATAGAAGTGTATAATAGGCAATGGAATGTCATTCTAAATAATGGAATGCCATAGTATAAAATGGAGTGTCATAGTATAAATGGAATGCCGTAGAATGGAATGTTAATGTATGAAATGGAATGTCATACAAGTCATATTATAGAATGGAAAGTCAAAGTATAGAAGAGAATGGCATTGTCATGGATCGCTGTGTGGCAGGCAGGAGGAGGACCCAATCGCAAAACCAAACAAAAGACAAGGAGCACGAGAACAAAACTGAGTCCACAAATACACAAAACAGGGCAAAACAGGGAAGCAAATGTCCAAAGAGGTCAGAAGGTCAACCCGGGAGGTGACAGCGCAACAGTTCAGTTCGGCTGTTCCGGGGGCCGGCCACGTGTAAAGTGGCAGTGGCAGCAGAGCGGGTCCGGAGGCGGGCCGCGTGGAAGACTGCGGCGGCTGTAGAGCGGGTCCGGAGGCCGGCCGCGTGGAAGACGGCGGTGGCGGCGAAGGAGACGACGGAGCAGTTCAGGGGTCCGGCCGCGCGGAAGGCAGCGGCGAAGGAGACGACGGAGCAGTTCAGGGGGCCGGCCGCGCGGAAGGCAGCGGCAGCTCTCCAGTGTCAGGCGTACTGGCCGAGGCTCGGTGGGCACAGGACCAGTCGAGGCAGGACCAGACGAGGCAGGACCAGACGAGGCAGGACCAGACGGACCAGACGAACCAGACGAGGCAGGACCAGACGGTGGCGTGGCAGCCATAGGCGACGGAGCCGGAGGCGATGCGGGTACCGGACCAGGTGAAGCGGGGGCCGGACCAGGCGAAGCGGGGGCCGGACCAGGCGACGCTGAAGCAGATGCGGGGGCCGGACCAGGCGACGCTGAAGCAGATGCTGGAGCTGGACCAGGCGAAGACGAGGCTGAAGCAGATGCTGGACCAAACGAAGCTAGTGGAGGTGAGCCAGGCGAGGCTGAGGTGGACGCTGGACCAGGCGAGGCTGAGGCGGACGCTGGACCAGGCGAAGCTGAAGCGGACGCTGAACCAGGCGAAGCTGAAGCAGGCGCTGGACCAGGCGAAGCTGAAGCAGGTGCTGGACCAGGCGCTGGACCAGGCGAAGTTGAAGCAGGCGCCGGCCCAGGCGAGGGCGATGCCGGAGCCGGACCAGGCGAGGATGAAGCCGGAGCCGGACCAGGCGAGGGCGAGGATGCAGACTCTGATGAAGCTGGACCAGGAGACTGCGTGGGCGGAGACACGGCGGCCGCAGCTGGCGTGGATGAGGCTGCTGGTGGAGCAGCTGGTGGCTGAATGGGCCCCTCGGACCCTCCAGCGGAGACGAGGAGGTGCTGGCCGGGCTGACCAGAGCCACCAGCGGAGACAAGGAAAGGCTGGAGAGGTTCTCCTGAACCCCCAGCGGAAACGAGGAACGGCTGGAGAGGTTCTCCTGAACCCCCAGCGGAAGCGGATGCAGAGCCAGCACGTGCGGGGACCTCTGGCTCAGCGGACGCTAACTGTAGCGGCACAGGGCACGCAGTCGGCTTAGGATGCAACGGCTGGGGCTGTGCAGGGCAAACAGTCTGTCCAAAGTGTGTCAGCACCACACAGTCCCCAGCTGGCGGAGAAAGCTCACCAAAGCTTCCAGCTGAGGTGGGCAGTGTCTGAACGGGTTGCTGAGCAATGAACTGAGGTGATGACTGTGCTATCGATTGAAGTGCAAGTTGTAGTTGTGGTTGTAGTGATGGTGGGACAGCAGGTAGTTGAACTGGTGACTGAACAGGTGACTGACTCTTGGCTGCTCTCCTCCGAGGAACAGGAACGGGTGCTGGGCCTGGCCGAACACCAGTCATCCCCACCCGAGAAACAGATACGGGTGCAGGGACGAGCTGGGCTCTGGCTGCCTTTACCCTGGGGGCCGGTGTAGGTGCAGGAGCTAGCTGGACCTCTGCTGCTCCCACCCGAGGGACTGAGACGGGTGCAGGAGTCGGCAGGGTCACAGTAGACCTCACCCAGGGAACTGGAACTGGCGCAGGCATAGGCTGGGCGTCCATCAACCCCACCCGAGGGGCAGGTACGGGTGCCGGGATGAACGGCGCCTCTGCCAGGCTGGGGACAGAAGCAGGGACCAGCTGGACCTCAGCCACCCTCTCCCGAGGAACTGATACGGGAGCAAGGGAAAGCCAGGCCCGCGCTGCCCTGGTTACAGGAACTGGAGGCGGAGAGCGAAGCACAGGAACAGTAACAGTCACTGGGTGAACCAAGTTAGTGGAGCCAAACACAGTTTCAGTAAACAGAGACTTATGGTGGGCTGGTTCTAGCAACTCTGCTGTACTTAAGTTGTCCATGTCATAATTAGCAGTCTTAGAAAGAGTGAGTTTAGGAGCAGCCACAGGTACAGGAGAACTCACACAAGCAGTGTCTGGATAAGCTGGATGTGAAACAACACTACACACAGTCGTACAGGATGTAGTCCGAGACGTAGTGCACACAGAGTCCATGAAGCCTGGCCGAAAAGCACGGCGCATAGAGTTAAACTGACATGACCGGGGAACAGAAAAGTTAACCTGTGCAAACAGCTCTGCAGTGCTCAAACTAAAATCTTTTGCCAGTCTCTGTATAGCAGATGAAACCCTGCGGCTTTTAACCTTAGCAGGCAGTGAATACATAGTTTCAGAGGGTATGTGTTTCTCAGCATGCGCCGTTACATCTATAGCTAATGATGCTAACGGTGTGTGGCTGAGCTCAGACTGGGAAACCTTAGAGTCTAAGGGCTGAGTAAAACAGTCCTGCGGGGCTACGATGCTGGTAGCAGTATGTAGATGAGTCTGGTGTGAAATAACAGTCTTAGGTTCAACTATCTCTACAGGTGACACATTCATATCAGCTAAATCAAAGAAAATACTGTGAGCATTTCCCGAATCAGAGGGCTCAAAAACACAAAGGTTACTAGCGAGAGCAACCGGTGAATGATCTGACACTGAGGTGCCTCGCTGTATAGTGTCTCTGGAGTCCAAACAAAAAGCGGCGGAATTATCCGAGTCAGGTAACACAAAGGCGGGGAAAACAGAGCCACTCACAGTAGTGCATAAGTCATGAAGTTCGGGTCCAGAAAACTTGGGCTGAGTGTGTGACGCACAGTCACTCTCACCCAGGGATGAAAACTGCTCCGCTGCTCGGGAACGCCGACGGCGTTTTCTCCGGGAAGGGGAAGGAGACAAGCCAGGCCGCGAATCCGTCAGCGGACCGGGCTGAACATCCTCCGACTTTTCATACTGGAGCAGCTGCTCCGGGCGGATGCCTACAGTGGAGACGAGGAAGTCCTGGATATGGGGGCGTAAGCAGCCTAAGCAAAGAGGCCCAGACCTCCCTCTCCCCAGCCAACTCCTCCAGCTTATCTGGGGGAATACCAAGGCGTTCCCAGGCCAGCTGAGAGATATAATCTCTCCAGCGTGTCCTGGGTCTGCCCCGGGGCCTCCTCCCGGTGGGACATGCCTGGAACACCTCACCCAGGAGGCGCCCAGGGGGCATCATTGTCAGATGCCCGAACCACCTCAGCTGGCTCCTTTCGATGTGGAGCAGCAGCTGCTCTACTCTGAGCCCTTCCCGGATGGCCGAACTTCTCACCCTATCTCTAAGGGAGAGGCCAGCCACCCTTCGGAGGAAGCTCATTTCTGCCGCTTGTATCCGCGATCTCGTTCTTTCGGTCACTACCCACAGCTCGTGGCCATAGGTGAGGGTAGGGACGTAGATCGACCGGTAAATTGAGAGCTTCGCTTTTACACTCAGCTCCCTCTTCACCACGACGGACCGGTGCAGCGACCGCATTACTGCAGCTGCAGCCCCAATCCGTCTATCGATCTCCGGCTCCCTTCTCCCATCACTCGCGAACAAGATCCCGAGATACTTGAACTCCTCCACTTGGGGCAGGAACTCATCCCCGACCCGGAGTGGGAACTCCACCCTTTTCCGGCTGAGAACCATGGCCTCAGATTTGGAGGTGCTGATCCTCATTCCTGCTGCTTCACACTCGGCTGCGAACCGTTCCAGTGCGAGCTGGAGGCCCTCACCCGATGAAGCCAACAGAACCACATCATCTGCAAAAATCAGAGATGAGATTCTGAGGCCACCAAAGCGAAAGCCCTCCGCCACTTGGCTGCGCCTAGAAATCCTGTCCATAAAAATTATGAACAGAACCGGAGACAAAGGGCAGCCCTGGCGGAGCCCATCACCCACCGGGAACGAGTCCGACTTATTGCCGGCAATGCGAACCAAGCTCTTGCAACGGTTGTATAGGGATCGAATGGCCCGTAGCAATGGGCCAGACACCCCATATTCCCGCAACACCTCCCACAGGACACCCCGAGGGACACGGTCGAATGCCTTCTCCAACTCCACAAAACACATGTAGACTGGTTGGGCAAACTCCCATGCACCCTCAAGTATCCTGGAGAGGATAAAGAGCTGGTCCAGTGTTCCGCGACCAGGACGAAAACCGCATTGTTCCTCCTGTATCCGAGGTTCGACTAACGGACGAACTCTCCTTTCCAGCACCCTGGCATAGACTTTCCCAGGGAGACTGAAGAGTGTGATCCCCCTGTAGTTGGAACACACCCTCCGGTCCCCCTTCTTAAAGATGGGGACCACCACCACGGTCTGCCAGTCCAGGGGTACTGCCCCTGGTCTCCACGCAACATTGTAGAGGCGTGTCAACCAGGACAGCCCTACAATGTCCAGAGCCTTCAGAAACTCGGGGCGGACCTAATCAACACCAGGGGCTCTGCCACCAAGGAGTTGTTTAACTGCCTCAGTGACCTCGCTCCGGGAAATTGGCGGGTCATTCCCCTCATCCCCAGACTCTGCTTCCTCCTCGGAAGGTGTGTCAGTGGGATTAAGGAGGTCCTCGAAGTATTCCTTCCACCGCCTGACAATTTTCTCAGTCGACGTCAGCAGCGCTCCGCCAGCACTATACACAGTGCAGGTAGAGCACCGCTTCCCCCTCCTGAGACGTCTGACGGTTTGCCAGAATCTCTTCGAGGCAGTCCGAAAGTCTTTTTCCATGGCCTCTCCGAACTCCTCCCACACCCGAGTTTTTGCTTCAGCCACTGCCCGAGCCACATTCCGCTTGGCCTGTCGATACCTGTCGGCTGCCTCCGGAGTCCCACAGGCTAACCAAGCCCGATAGGACTCCTTCTTCAGCCTGGTGGCTCCCTTCACCTCTGGTGTCCACCATTTGGTTCGGGGATTACCACCACGGCAGGCACCAACCACCTTGCGGCCGCAGCTCAATGCAGCAGCTTCGGCAATGGAGACGCTGAACATGGTCCATTCGGACTCAATGTCCCCAGTCTCCCTCGGAATGCTGTTGAAGCTCTGCCGGAGGTGTGCGTTGAAGATCTCGCGGACTGGGGCCTCTGCTAGACGTTCCCAGCACACCCTCACTATGCGTTTAGGTGCACCAGGTCTGTCCAGCGTCCTCCCCCGCCACCTGATCCAACTCACCACCAGGTGGTGATCAGTTGACAGCTCAGCCCCTCTCTTCACCCGAGTGTCCAGAACATATGGTCGCAGGTCTGGTGATACGATTACAAAATCGATCATCGACCTACGGCCTAGAGCGTCCCCCCCCCCCCCCCCCCCCGGGACTCTAAGAAGGCTGGGTACTCTGAACTGCCACTCGGCGCATAAGCACAGATGACAGTCAGGACCCGTTCCCCGACCCTAAGGCGCAGGGAGCAAACCCTCTCGTCCACCGGGAAAAACCCCAACGTACCGGCAGCAAGCCGAGGGAATATTAGGATACCCACCCCAGCCCGCCGCCTCTCACCAGGGGCAACTCCAGACTGAGACAGAGTCCAGCCCCTCTCCAGGAGACTGGTTCCAGAGCCCAAGCCATGTGTAGAGGTGAGCCCGACTATATCTCAACCTCACGCACTAACTCAGGCTCCTTCCCCACCAGAGAGGTGACATTCCATGTCCCTATTGCCAGTCTTGGCAGCCGGGGGTCAGTCCGCCAGGGTAGGGCTGCTCGATTATGGCAAAAATGATAATCACGATTATTTTCACTGAAATTGAGATCTCGATTATTTGACGATATTTATTTAACCCTTACGACCTACTATAGAACCAAGTCCGCCAGAGCTTATATATATATATATTTTTTTTTACATGTTGTAGTGCCATTTGTGGGAGCAATTCAAGTTGCTATACATCAATACAACTGTTATAGCCCATATTGTAATAATATGTATGCATTAAGTCCATAGTAATTACATTAATTGCAAAAAAGTACAATAAACTACAAAAAAATTGAAAATCGTTTTTGTTTTTTTTACATATATTTCTACTTGGAGAAATTTAAGAGGTTTATCCCTCAAAACTTGAAATACAAAAAAGTTGCAAAAAATAGTTTCTCACCACAGGAAATTTATTTTGAGTGTCTTCATAGTTTTATTTTGGAGATACACCAATTTCTATATACTGCAGGAAAAACGAAAAAACAATCCTATGATGCAAATTTGCAAAGAAAACAGCATGTGCATCAAAATAAACTATTTCCAGCAGTGCAATTCGAGTTCTAAGCATCACAGAAACTATTCAGAAAAGTATAGAGTCAAACATGACTTATAAAAACACCAGTATAGGTATTTAAGGCCTACAAGTAAAAAACTACATTTCCGAGAAAATGACGTCACTTCCGGTTTCAGGCAGGAAATGGCGGACATGCGTGACTTCCAGTGTTGCCAACTTTGTCGCTATATTTAGCAAGTTTTCAGACCCGCTAAAAAAAAGACGTGAAAGCCCTTATTGCTTTTACTCTCAACAAGCAGCGGGTGCTGTAACGCAGTCAGTTCTTCTTTTACTCTTTTACTCTTATGCTGTTTTGTGGATCACAAGGTTTAAAACTACTTATAAACACACACACAAAGTAACTCCACCAGAGCGCCTATTTCGGGTCACTTTTGCCGGTCCAAGCCCGGGTAAAGGAGCAGGGTTGGAATTGTGACATTAAAAAACAATAATTGCTAAAAGAAATTTAATTTGTAGTTCTAAATAAATTCTAAATGCATTTAGGACGTTTTTTACTCACTTTATGTCTCTTCCACGATGTTATTTCTCTCTCCAACAACATAGGTTACAATTAGATTAGCATGACCAATTATGCAAATTTGGCGATGACGTCATTTAGCGACTTCTAGCGACTTTTAGGACAACCAATAGCGATTTTCCTTACTGAGGAGTTGGCAACACTGCTGACGTCTGTTTCACTGTGGGAAGTGTTACGAACAGCTGATCGGATCGGCAAAGCGTGTTTCTGGAATATTATGTTTTTGTTCCTGCAAGCGCTTTTTATGCAATTTTTGCAAAGCTTTATGTGGAAGGAAACCGTGACCGAGGACAAGCTGATGGCATAAGATGTAAGTACAACTACTCCGGTTTCATATGCAAAACAAATTATTGCGCTAGCTTACACGGTTCAGGTTCTACAGGGATTTAAAAATTGTTACACAAAACGGAGCATGCTGCTCTGACCGGCTTTAAAGGGTTAACGATGACAACGTATTGAATAATGACTTTAAAAAATAATATAAAATAGTGTGCAACACCACTGAAGTTTTTTTACCTCTCTTTTCAACCAACGGCAGTCACTCTCCTCTCCAAATAACTTCTGCTTAGCTTTCCGAGCTTCCCTCGGGTCCTCTTAATCAGCGGTCTCCACCCTTTTTTGCGCCACGGTTTATGCCCGACAATATTTTCACGGACCGGCCTTTAAGGTGTCGCGGATAAATGAGGGAGGGGCCAATAATTGGCTCAGTCATTTTTAATGATCGTTGAAAGCCCAGATCGTAATCGTGATTAAAATTCGATTAATTGAGCAGCCCTACGCCAGGGCCTCCGCTCCTGGCCGCCACCCGGCACACAATGCACCCGACCCCTATGGCGCCTCCTGCGGGTGGTGGGCCTGCGGGAGGATGGGCCCATGTCTCCTCTTCGGGCTGTGCCCGGCCGGGCCCCATGGACTAAGGCCCGGCCACCAGACGCTCGCACTCGGGCACCCTCCCCGGGCCTGGCTCCAGGGCGGGGCCCCGGTAACCCTATCCCGGGCAGGGTAAACTGGCCTTGAGTCAATGTCTATATTTAATTTCAGCCTCCACCGTGGCCTGGGGTATTTCCAGGAATGCCTGGGATCATCCACTCCGATCTGATACAGCATCACCGTCAGTGCCGAGGAGAGTAGCGGCAGTGCCAAAGAGGTTCCAGAGCAAGCAAACAGCTACTCTAGCACCTGTGTCTGGTGCTTGGTCTGATGCTGCAGCTTTTTTAACTGTGCACAATGCACCACCACGTGTTCTTGGTGCATCCCTAGCTCAATCAGCAACTGGGCTGGGGCTGTCCGGGTTTCGACACCACTGTAACAAGTACCTGATGCACACACATTCACCATTGTGGTCAGTGTAAGTGTTCCTTTAGTCCAACAACAATTTACACTCTTGTCCTTTCTGACTTTTCAATTGCCATGCCTCCAGCTCAGTTCTTTCCCTCATCCATTCTCAGCGGGCTACTAAAGCAGGGAGAGCATGATTAGAAAACCAGTCCCAGCTGCCCTCCCGGGCTCCCTAGTACTGGCCCCAAACCTACACCCCTCTTCTGCAGAAGAAGTGCAGAGATGCAGATCACACCCCTGCCACAATGTAATCAAGATCCTCTTGATTCATGTAGGATACAATAACATATAGTCGAGAAACTACAGAGTCTAAGTGGAATCCTCTGTGTCCACAGCACTGAACTGAGAAGTGTGATGAAGGGCAAAGGGTATCAAAAGAGTGAGTCTGAGTATAATGAATGTTAAAAATTTGCATGCATGGATATAACATGTTAAACCATCAATTCTATGTACAACACCAGGCGATATTAATTATATTCCTAATCTTGTATTTTTTTAGGAAATGACAAAAAAATTAGGTAGATAGATAGATAGATAGATAGATAGATAGATAGATAGATAGATAGATAGATAGATAGATAGATAGATAGATAGATAGATAGATAGATAGATAGATAGATAGATAGATAGATAGATAGATAGATAGATAGATAGATATTAGGGGTGCAACGATACTCGTATCGAACCGTTCGATACAGTGCTTTCGGTTCGGTACGCATATGTATCGAACAATACAAAACAACAATACAAAATTTTTAATTTATTTGATCAACTTTTCTTCTGATGATGCTGTCTGTGTTGAGAGCTCAGTGGCTGGACTGGGACAAAAAATTGGCCCGGGCATTTTGACTAGAGACCGGCCCCCCAGGTATTATAGGAAAAGCCATAAAGCCTTTGAATGAAAACAGACGCTGTTGTGAAAGTGATGTACACTGTCTTGTTGGTATATGTATGTTTTCTATACATTTTACGTCAGATAAAAACTTTGGTTGTAATCTTCAGATAATTATTTAATAAAAGCGAGACATTTTAAATGAGAATAAGAACATATTTCTTTGTGCCCCCTTTTCCTTGTTAATGCCCTACCTGGCACCCTGGCAAAACTTTGCTAGATCCGCCCCTGCACAGTTACCAGCTGTCAGTGTAAAAAAGGATTCTGGTGTTATTTGTCTCTCAAAAACAGTTCATAACTTCCCTTTAACTCATTCATGTCACCTAAAAGGTGAACCTGTTTGTCCATCATCTGTTCAGCTCTGATGATTCAGTAAGGACATCTCCTGGTTTCATCTTCATGTTTCCCTCTCACCACATATCCAAACCGATATCATGACCAGCAGCTTAACAGCTGTGGCTCCAGCAAACATCAGCTGATACTTAATATTAAATAAATTCTAACAACAGCTGATCAAGCTTAAACATGCAGCTGTTGTTTAACACGACATCCACTGGTTTCCTCTTTCTGGCGCAAAGTGGGTGATACATAAACAAGAGAGAAAAGCTGATCAGCTGATCATTGATCAGTTTCATGATCATGTTCATTGAAGTAGAAACAGGAGAGGGAGGGGAAAGAATGAGCGAAGAAGAGGCATCTGACAGCGTAAAGACAGAATAAATCCAGCTCTGTGTCTTTTTCCATTCTAGCTGAAGTACGGGATAAACTGTGCTCCTTTTCAGCTCAATACGAAAGGCGTAATATTTTCTCTGAATGCGGGGACGATTCCGTCTTTTTACGGGACGGTTGGCAACTCTACTAACTAACCTTATGAATAAAATAAAGTTCACTATCAGTAACATCATAGCACCCACCCAGCTGTATAGAAACTCCGTCATGCTAGTACGCAGTACGAGTTATTGTAACTGACTGTAAAAAGTCAGCACAACGAAAATAAACTACACCTAAAGTTGGTTTATATCTGACCCAGATAGACTGCAGGTCATAACTTCTTACCTGAAGTTCAGTTCACCTGACACTCGGACCGGCGGCCGCCTCGGGTCTCTCCTTCTCCTGCCTCCCCTTTCTCTCATCCACCTGCTGTCCTCCACCACTTGCTAATGTTACTGAATCTGTGGAAGCTCTGCGATAGCCACCACCAAACAACTGAGTTATTTTTACACACTGGCCAGCATCTGACCAATCCACCACCTTTCATTGTTTATACCGTTACCAGAAAAAAATAAAAAATCATCGGCCCATAAAAACAAAAAATCACTATCGGCCCACCAGGCAAATGCCCGATGGCCAGTCCAGCTATGCGTGTATGGTTGCACCCCTAATAGATATAGATATAGATATAGATACAGGGTGGGCCATTTATATGGATACACCGTAATAACATGGGAATGGTTGGTGATATTAAAGTCCTGTTTGTGGCACATTAGTATATGTGAGGGGGCAAACTCCTCAATGTGGCTGGTGACCATGGTGGCCATTTAGAAGTCGGCCATCTTGGATACAACTTTTGTTTTTTCAATAGGAAGAGGGCCATGTGACACATCAAACTTATTGGTAATGTCACAAGAAAAACAATGGTGTGCTTGGTTCCAACGTAACTTTATTCTTTCATGAGTTATTTACAAGTTTCTCTTTGTTCACAGCCATTGACATGTCAAAGAGGTTAACACGTGAGGAGCGGATCGAAATTGTGTTGATATCTGGTGAACGCAGTAACCGGGTCATTGCAGCACTGTAGCATGGGAGACCACCCATCTCCCATGCTACAGTTAGCAAACTGCTTGCTAAGTTTCGTGAAGCTGGTTCAGTGTTGGATTTGCCAAAATGTGGACACAAGAAAACTGTCACTAATGAAGAAACATCAGTGGCTGTCCTAGCTTCATTCAGCAAGAGTCCACAGCGTAGCACTCACCGCATGTCACTGGAGAGTGGCATTAGTCGAACATCCCTTCGGCGGACATTAGCTACTCACAAATGGCACCCTTACAAACTCCAGCTACTGCAGCATCTCAGTGAGGATGACCCAGATCGGCGCACAAAATTGGTAGGATGGGCAAAACAAAAATTGGAACAGGACCCTCAGTTCACGCTGAAGATTTTGTTCAGTGATGAGGCAAACTTTAATGTGAATGGTGAAGTTAACAAACAAAACCACCGCTATTGGTCTGACACTAACCCACATTGGATGGATCCCTCCAAGACTGTTGGAACAACAAAAGTGATGGTTTGGTGTGGTATATGGGGTACAACGATAGTGGGTCCATTCTTCATCAATGGAAACCTCAAGGCCACTGGATATTTGAAATTGCTACATGATGATGTGTTTCCCTCTTTATGCACTGAAGCTGGCACTTTCCCTGAGTTTTTCCAGCAAGATGGTGCACCACCACATTATGGGTGCCAGGTCCGAGCATTCCTAGATGAACAGTTTCCTGGAAAGTGGATTGGTCATCGTGGGCCAGTTGAATGGCCCCAAAGGTCTCCAGATCTGACCCCCTTAGACTTTTATCTTTGGGGTCATCTGAAGGCAATTGTCTATGGGGTGAAGATACGAGATTTGCAGCACCTGAAACTACGGATACTGGATGCCTGTGCTGGCATTTCTCCTACGGTGTTGCTATCAGTGTGTGAAGAGTGGGAGAAGAGGGTTGCATTGACAATCTAACACAATGGGCAGCACATTGAACACATTTTATAAGTGGTCAGAAACTTGTAAATAACTCATGAAAAAATAAAGTTACGTTGAAACCAAGCACACTATTGTTTTTCTTGTGACATTACCAATAAGTTTGATGTGTCACATGGCCCTCTTCCTATTGAAAAAACAAAAGTTGTATCCAAGATGGCCGACTTCTAAATGGCCACCATGGTCACCAGCCATCTTGAGGAGTTTGCCCCCTCACATATACTAATGTGCCACAAACAGGACTTTAATATCACCAACCATTCCCATGTTATTACGGTGTATCCATATAAATGGCCCATCCTGTAGATATAGATATAGGCCTGTTTAATTACAGAGGATTTCCAAGAAAAGATTAGATCTAATCTGTGCATGCAAAAGTCTTGCACTGTTTCTGGGCATATTGTTACTCGAAGGATACCTTTGTTGTGCTGTTCTCACATGACTTTGGTGCAGCTTCTGGGCATCATAAAATGAGCATGTGTTCCAACAGCAAGCATTCCAAGAAGACTAAACCCAGGTGTTTCACTATTAGTAAACCACAGGGGGAAAGTGCTTCAAGTGCCGTAATGAAATCCCCTCAGTGATGCTTTTCCATGGCTGCTGTTGCTGGGCAATCCCAGAGTGGATCCTTATCCTGTATATCTGTCAAAGAAAGGGATGCAGGTGGAACTCATGGTTATGCGTGCACCTACTGATAACATCCAATCATGATTATCAATTCAATTGTAGCACCTCTAGTTGGGACCAGTGCCACCTCAGCAGAGATCCTGAACATCCTAAGCTGAAGAGGAGAAACAGGGAAACCAGACAACCACAGAGAACCAGACAGTCATAGGGAAACAGAGAGGGAGCACAAAAAAGAACTAACAGATCTATTCCTAGGCATGAAATACCAAAACACAAAAGCACAAAGGAACAAAACATCAAACGATTATAAGAAGACTAAGAGCATAACATAAATAATTTCTCAAAACAAATCATGAACACACAAAAACTACAAAACAGTGTCTATACCTCCAGCCCCCTTTCTCCAGAGACAAAGTCACAACTTATCCTATATTTAACTGTCACTCGTGATATTCCTATTCCCAGTTCGCCTCCGAGAAAGGCCTTGTCCCCCCCCCAGGCGCCTGCATGTGTCACTCTAACTTACAATGCCTCACTATGCGTAGAATAACGTATGGCACAAAATTTGTATGCAAAATAGTAGTAATGACACAAAGGAAAAACTTTCATAAATATCAGATTACACATGGAAATATGAAATAGCATTTGTTGTTCACCTGCTAAACAGAGCTTCAACTAAGTACACATCTATGAGAAACTGTTGTTAAGATATGGAAACCATTCGGTGTGAGTCAGCCCTTATCATTAAATCTTTCAGCCAATGCTTTCAATAATTTCAATAATAAGAACCCTTAGCCCCAGTATTGTTAGGGATTAGACTCAAAGACGGGGATAAAACCAGAAGTAGCCACGTGTCTCCACACAGCCACAATACAATCTACATTGTCCAATAGAGTAATAGAGCTCTGTTTTCTATGTATGCAGTGTACTGTAACCTTTACTGTTGTAGGGTAATCGACCCTAATTTTCTAGGTGCTCCAAGCATGTTTGAGGCTTAGTAAAATCCTTCAATGACGTGTGGTGACCCCAAAATCCTAAAAACCGGATACCAAAAAAGTTGGGACACTAAACAAATTGTGAATAAAAACTGAATGCAACGATGTGGAGATGGCAAATGTCAATATTTTATTCAGAATAGAACATAAATCACGGAACAAAAGTTGAAACTGAGAAAAATTTTCATTTTAAGGGAAAAATATGGTGATTCAAAATGTCATGGTGTCAACAAATCCCAAAAAAGTTGAGACAAGGACATTTTCACCACTGTGTGGCATCTCCCCTTCTTCTTACAACACTCAACAGACGTCTGGGGACGGAGGAGACCAGTTTCTCAAGTTTAGAAATAGGAATGCTCTCCCATTCTTGTCTAATACAGGCCTCTAACTGTTCAATCGTCTTGGGCCTTCTTTGTCGCACCTTCCTCTTTATGATGCACCAAATGTTCTCTATAGGTGAAAGATCTGGACTGCAGACTGGCCATTTCAGTACCCGGATCCTTCTCCTACGCAGCCATGATGTTGTGATTGATGCAGAATGTAGTCTGGCATTATCTTGTTGAAAAATGCAGGGTCTTCCCTGAAAGAGATGACGTCTGGATGGGAGCATATGTTGTTCTAGAACCTGAATATATTTTTCTGCATTGATGGTGCCTTTCCAGACATGCAAGCTGCCCATGCCACACGCACTCATGCAACCTCATACCATCAGAGATGCAGGCTTCTGAACTGAGCGTTGATAACAACTTGGGTTGTCCTTGTCCTCTTTGGTCTGGATGACATGGCGTCCCACATTTCCAAAAAGAAATTTGAATCGTGACTCGTCTGACCACAGAACAGTCTTCCATTTTGCCACACACCATTTTAAATGATCCCTGGCCCAGTGAAAATGCCTGAGCTTGTGGATCTTGCTTAGAAATGGCTTCTTCTTTGCACTGTAGAGTGTCAGCTGGCAACGGCGGATGGCACGGTGGATTGTGTTCACTGACAATGGTTTCTGGAAGTATTCCTGAGCCCATTCTGTGATTTCCTTTACAGTAGCATTCCTGTTTGTGGTGCAGTGTCGTTTAAGGGCCCGGAGATCACAGGCATCCAGTATGGGTTTACACCCTTGACCCTTACGCACAGAGATTGTTCCAGATTCTCTGAATCTTCGGATGATGTTATGCACAGCTGATGATGATAACTGCAAAGTCTTTGCAATTTTTCGCTGGGTAACACCTTTCTGATATTGCTCCACTATCTTTCTGCGCAACATTGTGGGAATTGGTGATCCTCTACCCATCTTGGCTTCTGAGAGACATTGCCCTGCATTGACAATCTAACACAATGGGCAGCACATTGAACACATTTTATAAGTGGTCAGAAACTTGTAAATAACTCATGAAAAAATAAAGTTACGTTGGAACCAAGCACACTATTGTTTTTCTTGTGACATTACCAATAAGTTTGATGTGTCACATGGCCCTCTTCCTATTGAAAAAACAAAAGTTGTATCCAAGATGGCCGACTTCTAAATGGCCACCATGGTCACCAGCCATCTTGAGGAGTTTGCCCCCTCACATATACTAATGTGCCACAAACAGGACTTTAATATCACCAACCATTCCCATGTTATTACGGTGTATCCATATAAATGGCCCATCCTGTAGATATAGATATAGGCCTGTTTAATTACAGAGGATTTCCAAGAAAAGATTAGATCTAATCTGTGCATGCAAAAGTCTTGCACTGTTTCTGGGCATATTGTTACTCGAAGGATACCTTTGTTGTGCTGTTCTCACATGACTTTGGTGCAGCTTCTGGGCATCATAAAATGAGCATGTGTTCCAACAGCAAGCATTCCAAGAAGACTAAACCCAGGTGTTTCACTATTAGTAAACCACAGGGGGAAAGTGCTTCAAGTGCCGTAATGAAATCCCCTCAGTGATGCTTTTCCATGGCTGCTGTTGCTGGGCAATCCCAGAGTGGATCCTTATCCTGTATATCTGTCAAAGAAAGGGATGCAGGTGGAACTCATGGTTATGCGTGCACCTACTGATAACATCCAATCATGATTATCAATTCAATTGTAGCACCTCTAGTTGGGACCAGTGCCACCTCAGCAGAGATCCTGAACATCCTAAGCTGAAGAGGAGAAACAGGGAAACCAGACAACCACAGAGAACCAGACAGACATAGGGAAACAGAGAGGGAGCACAAAAAAGAACTAACAGATCTATTCCTAGGCATGAAATACCAAAACACAAAAGCACAAAGGAACAAAACATCAAACGATTATAAGAAGACTAAGAGCATAACATAAATAATTTCTCAAAACAAATCATGAACACACAAAAACTACAAAACAGTGTCTATACCTCCAGCCCCCTTTCTCCAGAGACAAAGTCACAACTTATCCTATATTTAACTGTCACTCGTGATATTCCTATTCCCAGTTCGCCTCCGAGAAAGGCCTTGTCCCCCCCCCAGGCGCCTGCATGTGTCACTCTAACTTACAATGCCTCACTATGCGTAGAATAACGTATGGCACAAAATTTGTATGCAAAATAGTAGTAATGACACAAAGGAAAAACTTTCATAAATATCAGATTACACATGGAAATATGAAATAGCATTTGTTGTTCACCTGCTAAACAGAGCTTCAACTAAGTACACATCTATGAGAAACTGTTGTTAAGATATGGAAACCATTCGGTGTGAGTCAGCCCTTATCATTAAATCTTTCAGCCAATGCTTTCAATAATTTCAATAATAAGAACCCTTAGCCCCAGTATTGTTAGGGATTAGACTCAAAGACGGGGATAAAACCAGAAGTAGCCACGTGTCTCCACACAGCCACAATACAATCTACATTGTCCAATAGAGTAATAGAGCTCTGTTTTCTATGTATGCAGTGTACTGTAACCTTTACTGTTGTAGGGTAATCGACCCTAATTTTCTAGGTGCTCCAAGCATGTTTGAGGCTTAGTAAAATCCCTCAATGACGTGTGGTGACCCCAAAATCCTAAAAACCGGATACCAAAAAAGTTGGCACACTAAACAAATTGTGAATAAAAACTGAATGCAACGATGTGGAGATGGCAAATGTCAATATTTTATTCAGAATAGAACATAAATCACGGAACAAAAGTTGAAACTGAGAAAAATTTTCATTTTAAGGGAAAAATATGGTGATTCAAAATGTCATGGTGTCAACAAATCCCAAAAAAGTTGAGACAAGGACATTTTCACCACTGTGTGGCATCTCCCCTTCTTCTTACAACACTCAACAGACGTCTGGGGACGGAGGAGACCAGTTTCTCAAGTTTAGAAATAGGAATGCTCTCCCATTCTTGTCTAATACAGGCCTCTAACTGTTCAATCGTCTTGGGCCTTCTTTGTCGCACCTTCCTCTTTATGATGCACCAAATGTTCTCTATAGGTGAAAGATCTGGACTGCAGACTGGCCATTTCAGTACCCGGATCCTTCTCCTACGCAGCCATGATGTTGTGATTGATGCAGAATGTAGTCTGGCATTATCTTGTTGAAAAATGCAGGGTCTTCCCTGAAAGAGATGACGTCTGGATGGGAGCATATGTTGTTCTAGAACCTGAATATATTTTTCTGCATTGATGGTGCCTTTCCAGATATGCAAGCTGCCCATGCCACACGCACTCATGCAACCTCATACCATCAGAGATGCAGGCTTCTGAACTGAGCGTTGATAACAACTTGGGTTGTCCTTGTCCTCTTTGGTCTGGATGACATGGCGTCCCACATTTCCAAAAAGAAATTTGAATCGTGACTCGTCTGACCACAGAACAGTCTTCCATTTTGCCACACACCATTTTAAATGATCCCTGGCCCAGTGAAAATGCCTGAGCTTGTGGATCTTGCTTAGAAATGGCTTCTTCTTTGCACTGTAGAGTGTCAGCTGGCAACGGCGGATGGCACGGTGGATTGTGTTCACTGACAATGGTTTCTGGAAGTATACCTGAGCCCATTCTGTGATTTCCTTTACAGTAGCATTCCTGTTTGTGGTGCAGTGTCGTTTAAGGGCCCGGAGATCACAGGCATCCAGTATGGGTTTACACCCTTGACCCTTACGCACAGAGATTGTTCCAGATTCTCTGAATCTTCGGATGATGTTATGCACAGCTGATGATGATAACTGCAAAGTCTTTGCAATTTTTTGCTGGGTAACACCTTTCTGATATTGCTCCACTATCTTTCTGCGCAACATTGTGGGAATTGGTGATCCTCTACCCATCTTGGCTTCTGAGAGACATTGCCACTCTGAGAAGCTCTTTTTATACCCAATCATGTTGCCAATTAACCTAATTAGTGTTAATTGGTCTTCCAGCTCTTCGTTATGCTCAAATTTACTTTTTCCAGCCTCTTATTGCTACTTGTCCCAACTTTTTTGGGATTTGTTGACACCGTGTAATTTTGAATCAACATATTTTTCCTTTGAAATTATACATTTTCTTGGATTAAACTTTTGATCTGTCATCTACGTTCTATTATGAATAAAATATTGACATTTGCCATCTCCACATCATTGCATTCAGTTTTTATTCACAATTTGTTTAGTGTCCCAACTTTTTTGCAATCCGGTTTGTACTTTAAGGGGATCAAATAATGTGTCAGAATTCAATAAATATGCCAAAGGAACTTACAGCTGTTGTTGCTATGTTTACTACGATAATGAGGATCGAATGCACTTACGTATCAGGAACTGGCATGCTAGAAAAGCAGTCTAGCTACCCTAGAAAATCAAGTAGCTTTGAAATTTGCATGCTATAATTACTCAGTCACTTTTAATTAGGATCAGGAGTCGGGAAGAGTTTGAAACTTAGAAATTTACATCCACCTTCACTGTGTTTGTGATGTTTGGAGAGTCATGTCAATGTTTATCATTTGTAAAACAATTAGAAACATCACACCAATGACTACCATAACTTAAAACATACTGAACCTTTTCAGACAAAACTAGCCCGGCTCTTTAATCAGGTGCTATCTGTGTTCCATCGCTGATCCGTCGTAGGTGACACAGAGTCCAACTTGGTGAATTCCCTCCAGTCAATGAGTTGGAGGAGGGCGCTCTTTTCACCCCTTACCTCACTCAGTGAACTTAACCTATAGGTTATCAAAAGACTTATCTCAGCGTGGATGTACCACCTGTATATGAATTATTAGTGACACAAATCAATAGAACAATGGGTTTTTTTTAAATCGCAAAACAGTTTTTGAGTAAACCTGGAATCCCTCCTTTTGACACACGTCTTGTCCCTCCCATGCCTCAATTTACCATCACCAAATCACCAAGAGAATAAAGGAAAGTTAGATACACCATATCTTGGGCAATATCAGGACTTCTCCTCTGGAATAGCTTCTCTACAGGCCTGTAAATCTGTGTTAGGAGGTAAGGTCAAGGTGGGTTTCTTAAGTTAAACAGACTTAATGTGGGTTAAGTCTGTTTAAATCCTGGCTCCTCCTTTTAACAGGAGGAAACCTCCGGCAGAACCAGGCTCAGGGAGGGGCGGAGCCATCTGCTATGACTGGTTGAGGTGAGAGAAGGAAGACAGGATAAAAGACATGCTGTGAAAGAGAGACGGAGATTAATAACAAGTATGAGGTGCAGAGAGGTCTGTTAACAGATACTGTGTGAGAAACGTGACTGAAGAAGAAATACTCAATGCATCATGGGAATCCCCCAGCAGCTTACACCCATTGCAGCATAACTTTGGGAGGATTCAGGGTCACCTGATCTGGCCCTAACTATATGCTTTAGCAAACTGGTTTCAATACAGTACATTTTCTTTAACACTTTTATACACATTTTACACTGTTTCTGGCATTTACTGGTTACTTATGCTTACTTGGTCAGACTCAGGAGACACTACCTCCACATCATATTTATTCTAATCTGGAGAGTCCGGGGTCACCTGGGTCACCTGACATGGTTCCACCTGCTGAATATACAAAAGTTTTTAGCATTCACACTGCGAACCGTTCCAGTGTGAGCTGGAGGCCCCCACCCGATGAAGCCAACAAAACCACATCATCCGCAAAAAGCAGAGATGAGATTCTGAGGCCACCAAAGTGAAAGCCCTCCGCCACTTGGCTGCGCCTAGAAATCCTGCCCATCACCCACCGGGAACGAGTCCGACTTATTGCTGGCAATGCGAACCAAGCTCTTGCAACGGTTGTATAGGGATCAAATGGCCCGTAGCAATGGGCCAGACACCCCATACTCACGCAACACCTCCCACAGGACACCCCGAAGGACACGGTCGAATGCCTTCTCCAACTCCACAAAACACATGTAGACTGGTTAGGCAAACTCCCATGCACCCTCAAGTATCCTTGAGAGGATAAATAGCTGGTCCAGTGTTCCGCGACCAGGACGAAAACCGCATTGTTCCTCCTGTATCCGAGGTTCGACTAGTGGACGAACTCTCCTTACCAGCACCCTCGCATAGACTTTCCCAGGGAGACTGAGGAGTGTGATCCCCCTGTAGTTGGAACACACCCTCCGGTCTCCCTTCTTAAAGATGGGGACCACCACCACGGTCTGCCAGTCCAGGGGTACTGCCCCTGGTCTCCACGCAACATTGTAGAGGCGTGTCAACCAGGACAGCCCTACAATGTCCAGAGCCTTCAGAAACTCGGGGCGGACCTAATCAACACCAGGGGCTCTGCCACCAAGGAGTTGTTTAACTGCCTCAGTGACCTCGCCCCGGGAAATTGGCGGGTCATTCCCCTCATCCCCAGACTCTGCTTCCTCCTCGGAAGGTGTGTCAGTGGGATTAAGGAGATCCTCGAAGTATTCCTTCCACCGCCTGACAATTTTCTCAGTCGACGTCAGCAGCGCTCCGCCAGCACTATACACAGTGCAGGTAGAGCACTGCTTTCCCCTCCTGAGACACCTGACGGTTTGCCTGAATCTCTTTGAGGCAGTCCGAAAGTCTTTTTCCATGGCCTCTCCGAACTCCTCCCACACACGAGTTTTTGCTTCAGCCACTGCCCGAGCCGCATTCCGCTTGGCCTGTCGATACCTGTCGGCTGCCTCCGGAGTCCCACAGGCTAACCAAGCCCGACTCCTTCTGCAGCCTGGTGGCTCCCTTCACCTTTGGTGTCCATCATTTGGTTCGGGGATTACCACCATGGCAGGCACCAACCACCTTGCAGCCGCAGCTCAATGCAGCAGCTTTGGCAATGGAAACGCTGAACATGGTCCATTCGGACTCAATGTCCCCAGTCTCCCTCGGAATGCTGTTGAAGCTCTGCCAGAGGTGTGCCTTGAAGATTTCGCGGACTGGGGCCTCTGCTAAACGTTCCCAGCGCACCCTCACTACGCGTTTAGGTGCACCGGGTCTGTCCAGCGTCCTCCCCCGCCACCTGATCCAACTCACCACCAGGTGGTGATCAGTTGACAGCTCAGCCCCTCTCTTTACCCGAGTGTCCAGAACATAGGTCTGGTGATATGATTACAAAATCGATCATCGACCTGCGGCCTAGAGCGTCCTGGTGCCACGTACACTTATGGACACTCTTATGTTCGAACAAGGTGTTCGTTATGGCCAAACTGTGATTTGCACAGAAGTCCAATAACAAAACACCGCTCGGGTTCAGATCAGGGAGGCCGTTCCTCCCAATCACGCCCCTCAAGGTCTTGCTGTCGTTACCCATGTGAGCATTGAAGTCTCCCAGCAGGACAACAGAGTCTCCAGGTGTTACGGTTTGGAGGAGGACTCAAGCGCAGGACTCCGGTTCTGATGCTCACAAGAAGGGTTTATTTACAATTCACCAGGTGTATATACAAGAATGTGCGGGGGGTGCTATATACAGCTGAGTGGGGGGAGAAGGGGTCTCCAGGGTAGTCCAGGGGAAAGCACGCGTTCTTCCGATTATCCATTCACACGATCACAGGCTCACACTCCGACACTGCCACACGGGAATCACACGGGGGTAAATCCAGGAAGCTCTGTAGACAGGGAAACAGGGTTAAGTACGACGCACAAAGGAAAGCACTCTTAACTAAACTTGCTGTAGCTTGACTTCACTAACGCGTGGTAGACAACAATCCAGCGACGAACAGCAGTCACCTCCTGGTTTAAATGCTGCTCACCTTAATGAGACCAGGTGTCTCATCTCCCGAGGGTGTGAACCCACAGTGAGTTCTGCCCCGGCGAGAGAGAAGAGGAGAGAGAGAGGAAGAGAGAGAGAAACAGAGAGAGTGCTGATCAGCATGCAGCACAGTACCCTCCCCGCCCCCCAACGGGAGCCTCCCGGCGAACCCCAGGCTTGTCAGGGTGAGCCGCATGGAACGCCCACAACATACCCCGATCCAGGAGGGCCGCCCGCAGGATCCAAGAACGCTCCTCCATTCCGTAGCCCTCCCAATCCATGAGATACTGCAGACTGCGCCCCTGGTGCCGGACATCCATGATTCTCGAAATGGTGAAAGCCGGGTGGCCATCAATGACCCGGGCGGGTGGAGGGGGTCTGGAAGGAGGGCACAGAGGACTAGAGAGGCGCGGCTTCACTTGCGACCAGTGTTGGTCAAGTTACTTGAAAAAAGTAATCAGTAACTAATTACTGATTACTTCCCCCAAAAAGTAATCCCATTACTTTACTGATTACTTATTTTCAAAAGTAATAATTACTTAGTTACTTAGTTAATTTTTAAAAACACGATTTACAACCTGAATCGGTGATAAAGCGATAGATCTTTCAGCCCAATTCTACTTTTTCTACATGATCCATCATACAAAATGGAATCAAATGGAAAAGTCTCTTTTTAAAACTTGTTTTATTAGTTTTAATCTTTTAACTTTATGCATCAGGCAAAAATTTAATTATATGCAACATTCTCTGACTGGAAGAAATTTGTTTAACATTTAAACCTATTTTTTGCACATTCCAGCACATAATTTTTCTTTTTTTTTTGTTTACACTCACTCTTTCAAATAGATGCAAGTAAAACACAGCAGAAGATAAATAAAGTCAAAGACTAGCGGTCCTTTTGCTCTATTTTCACCTGTAAAGCAGCAGTAGGGTAGGTGGAGGTTTACTCTGGTGCAGGTGTGCCGCGGCGGTCAGTGGAAGAATCCGCGAGTTTCTCTGTGAATTTCCCATTATGTCATAGTGCACTCGGTGCTTGCTTGGAAGTTTAGGGGGTTTTTTTAGCTGTAAAAAGAAGTTTTCTTCCCACGCACAACGAACACTAATGTTTTTGTCACTTTTTATGGAATCAAACTTAAAGTAAGGTCAGTACTTAAACGCTTTAAACGCTGCACGCTCATACTCTCTCCCGCACTCGATATCTACTGTTGATCTGCAGACAGCTGTTGTCACGAACGTTGCACTTGCTTACATCACTGTGATGAGACATTCTCGCAAAAAAATCATGGTTTTAGTAACGCAGTAACGCAGCGTTCCTACGGGAAGTAACGGTAATCTAATTACCGTTTTTGCAATAGTAATCCCTTACTTTACTCGTTACTTGAAAAAAGTAATCGGATTACAGTAACGCGATACAAGTAACGCGTTATTGCCCATCTGTGGTTATGACTCATTATTGGTATCTTTTCTTTATCTAATTAGCCAATCACATGGCAGCAGCTCATTAGTGCATTAAAGCTTTTAGTTAGGCATATAGACATGGTCAGGCTGACCTGCTTACTGCAAACTGGCAGGATGGGGAAATTAGGTGATTTTAGTGACTTTAAAGATGGCATGCTTGCTGGTGTTAGGTTGACTGGTGCGATCCTTTAAAAAACTTACGTCCGTTACCCTAGGGACCGTTTTCTGCCATGCCCCAAAAAATGCTATAAAAAGATTATATATTCATATTTTTTTCCACTTTAAATTAAAACTACTTCTCCCTGAAATATTCATATAAAGTTTTAATTATATTTCGGGGGTTTTAACCCTTTAAATCGCAGTTTAATTACATGAGTGCACCTTTTTTTTTTGCCCCAAAAAACAAAAAAAACTAAATATTTTTTAAAAAAAACATTTGAAGTAATATTTGACTTTTATTATAATTAGGCCTTTGGATGGTCCAAAGATTCGCACCAACATTCGTTTTGATCCAGCATTATTTTTAATGCAGGGGCAAATTAAAAGAAAAACTTACGTCCGTTACCCTAGGGACCGTTTTCTGCCACACCCCAAAAAGTGCTATAAAAAGATTATATATTCATATTTTTTTCCACTTTAAATTAGCCAATCTTTTAAAACTACTTCTCCCTGAAATATTCATATAAAGTTATAATTATATTTCGGGGGTTTTAACCCTTTAAATCGTAGTTTAATTCCATGAGCTCACCGTTTTTTTTGCCCCAAAAAACAAAAAAAACTAAATATTTTTTAAAAAAAACATTTGAAGTAATATTTGACTTTTATTATAATTAGGCCTTTGGATGGTCCAAAGATTCGCACCAACATTCGTTTTGATCCAGCATTATTTTTAATGCAGGGGCAAATTAAAAGAAAAACTTACGTCCGTTACCCTAGGGACCGTTTTCTGCCACACCCCAAAAAGTGCTATAAAAAGATTATATATTCATATTTTTTTCCACTTTAAATTAGCCAATCTTTTAAAACTACTTCTCCCTGAAATATTCATATAAAGTTATAATTATATTTCGGGGGTTTTAACCCTTTAAATCGTAGTTTAATTCCATGAGCTCACCGTTTTTTTAGCCCCAAAAAACAAAAACTTAAATATTTTCCATAAAATACATTTGAAGTAATATTTGATTATTGTTATAATTAGGCCTTTCGATGGGTCAAAGATTGGCACCAACATTTGTTTTGATCCAGCATTATTTTTTTTGCAGCATCATAGTAAATTATAATAAAACGGTATATTATGTTTTTAGTTTTCACATACTAAGTGCTTATTACCTCGTTGTTTTCTAAAAATAAAATTACAAAAATATGTTAATAACAATACAAGATCACTTTGAACCAAAAAAACATTTATTTGAGAAGGATGAATATGAACAGTTATGTTGAGAATCAAGGAAGAATATGATTTCCGCTGCCTCCAGCCGGCTGCTTGGAGCGGTCTGCTTCCAGCTGGCTGCAGCGGTGGGTCCCGGTGTCGTTCCGTGGTGAGTGTTCCGGGCCAGTTTGTTTCAGGCTGGGAAGTCTAAATCATGCACAAACAGTATTCCACAATTTTTATTTTTAGTTACAAACACTTCTAATTATGACGTTTTACACCTGAAATGTTGGAGGGCTTAGTTCTTTATACAGAAAAGTTACAGCAGGATATAAATAATTATCAGGCAAAATGTCCTTTGTTCATTACAATAATCCTGTCCGAACGTGAGAATAGTCAATATAAAATGTTTTCTTACCCTCAAATTGAATAATAAGGCAAAGATACACGTTCTTTATAAAACCAAAACATTCCCTCGCTGCGTCATGGTGACGCATGTGCCATGTTCGGTCGGGGTAGCTACCTACACGACATGTCCGATCCACGCTAGAGCAATAAATCTGTAGTTTTCTTTTCTAACTCTCAAATTGCATGGTAATGCAACGATACAAGTTCTTCATAAAAGCAAAACAAACCATAGCTCGCTGCATCATCGTGACATGTGTCATGTTCTGTAGCGTGTAGCTACCCTGTAGCTACCCCGACAGGGTAGCTACCTACACGTTATGTCCGATCCCACGCAATAAATCTATCGTTTTCTTTTGTAACCCCCGGTAACTGAGTGGCAATGCAACGATACTAATTTTTAAAGTAACGAAAACATTAATATTTCCCTGCATTATCCCGATGCAGGGGGGAAGGGCGGATTTTGTCATCCGCTAACAGCCATCGGCTGAAAGCATCGCCAACGCGATGGCGGATCATTGTCTTTGAGTGACCAAAATACTTTAAAATATCGCCCTGTTACTGTCTCATTCATCTCCTTTTCGCTCCCAATGTTATAACGAGTGGCAAAGGTGCTTTTTTTTACCGTTAAATTTGCGTGCCAGTGTGCCAACCGCAGTGCGCGCCGAGCCCTTCCGTCGTCAAAAATAACTACTTCCGGGGTACAGCTTGTTTTCCCAACCACAGCTTCACTGAAAAATTAACTTTTTGTCATAATAAAGTAGAGCTGGGCGATAGAACGATAACGATATGTATCGCGATATAACTTTTACTCGATAGAGAAATTAAGCTATCGCGATAGACCTCGCCGCTCTTGTCCTCTTAAAAAAAAAAAAAAAAAAGGTCAGCCAATCCAAATTAGGTAGCGCAGAGCCGAACCAATCACAGCCGCAGCGTCACGTCGCGTGACTTGTTACGTACAGCACAAGTGCCAAGCCGCACGTGTGTTTGTTTGGGAAGCAGCCAGCGGGTAATGGAGCCAGCGCGTAATGGAGGAAATGAGTGTGCCGACTAGAAAAATCAACCGAGCGTGACCGAAGAGAAAACAGATGATGGTTCCAATGCCGGAGAGATTGTCGAACGGAAGAGCCAAAGAAGTTCCGTAGTGTGAAGGTATTTCGGATATTTCAAGTCTGACAAAAAACAGAGTAGCGTGCACTGTAAATTGTGCCGAAAGCAAGTCTGGAAATACAATAAACTCGTGCATGCGTCACACTGTGCGCCACGTTATTGTTTCGGTGAAATGAATTTCTACAATACTGTTACTGTTAATTCTACTCTCTGCAGTGTTTAAATGCTTACATATACACACAGTTACTGTCCCTCCACACATACGACTCGGTTCTGCTTCTATGCCCCAGCTTTGTTTACTTTTTCCCACCGAGGCTTCTAGACTTCTGATTGGCCAACATTTCTGCACGGTTAGGAATCTAGCGCCACCTGCTGCTTTGGCATGTTCATAGCAGCGTTTTCCTTCATTTCTGCCTTTATGTGTGGACGGGATTCTTTTTTAAAACGAAAACGGAAAATCTCAGTTTTCAAAAATACCCGTGTACGTGTGGACGTAGCCTCAGTCTCTGACTGGAAGCGCTAATTCTTCATTCGGCTTTTGTCAGACTAAAGTAACTGTTAAAAGTGTTTGAAAAGCTAAGCTATACAACAAGGAGAGATTGAGAATTTCCTTTTAGTTCTCAGTTTATTTGATATTGACAAAAGTTAGTCAGTTTTGTCTGTTCTTCTGTAAAACAAACTTAGATTTATTTTTAGAATTAATATTTTGTTTCTAAGTGGAATTGACAATTTAGTCTGTTTCGTTTGTTCTATTTTGAAACTTAAACGCTTTAGCGGCTGCCTTTTGTGTAGTTTGCAATATTTGCCTTTATTTATCTGAAAAAGTCTCATGTTCCTTAAGTACATCTACCCCGTTGAACTTATTATGGGAAATAAATATTTAAATAAAAACAAGCTGCTGATTATTTCACATTTTACTTGTGAGCAACGGCACATTTAAATCTTACAAATATAGTTATTTGGCTCATATCGTGATAGATATCGTTATCGCCTGAAATGAAAAAAACATATCGTGATATGAAAAAATCTCATATCGCCCAGCTCTATAATAAAGTTAATTTGGCTTTGGTTCCAGCTTTTATATTTATTGTTTTTGTATTGCATATTGGCCTAAGAGAAAAGACGGGGGGGAAAAGGTGTGCGTGTGTGTGTGCGCGTGTGTGTGTGCATGCGTATTTTTTTTCTTTTTTTAGGCATAAAAACCTTTATTTTCTTTTTTTACACATACACCCCATTGTCTAAGACTGTTAGTGACACAGAATTATCATTTATTCAGCAGAAAGTCTATGGAATAAATACGAAAATTTACTTCATTTCATTCACTGGCCAAAAAGTGAAAAAATTGCACCACCTGGTGGACAAATATAAAAATTAAAATTTCAAGGCCCTGAGTCCTCATTGACATCCAAAGCAAAAAAAATAAATAAAATCATATAATAATAATTTTGGGATGAAAAATAGCGTTTATAATGGAAGTCAATGGGGCCGAAAATGGTCCCTAGGGTAAAGGGTGTGAGGATTTCTGTTGCTCAGCCATTTTAGGCTGATTTAAGAAATTCACACTGAAATTTTAAAATTAAAAAAAAAAAAATCCTTTGGCAAGTTTGGTTATATTCCACTGAACACAGTGGAAATGGCATGCATTTAAAACCAGAAAGTGGTACAAAAAGGTCCCAGGACGACAGGAGGGAAACTGCTGATTTATTGGGTTTTTCCCACAGAACCATCCCCTTGGTTTATAGTGTAATGTATATGTTGTAAGCGGCAGTTGTCTGGTCACCCTGACCCAAGTCAATAAAGCATGCTGAAGAATTGTGAAAATAATGCACCTTTGCCTTGTTGAGCACTGAAGAAATGAAAATAACCTGAAACTACAACATGTGAGAAATGAAGCAGACCTGCCACACAACTTAGGATAGCAAGCGAAAGTAGTTTAGATGAATGTTATTGGGTTGAGCTCAGCTGCTTGTAATAATCTCCTGCTGGCTTCTCTTCTTTTGGCCTTTCTCCCAGTCAGCGCTAGCTAAACATCAACCGTAGTATAAAGTAACATGTGAGGTTAGGAGCTATGAACATGCAGCTTTGTTATCATTAGACTGAGACTGTCAGGACATTCATTTACCCTGGTTATATTTGACTGAATTTCAGTGAATAAGGGGAAATTAGTGAGAGAAGGAGAGGAGGTAGGTGTTTTAGTCCCTGCTCTCTTTTTCTATCTCTGGTCTTTTATGTCAAAGCAGGAAACACCTCTTGAATGTCAGACAGCCTCTCTCATCAACAACCTGCTCTTTATTTATAGGATATTCTCTTTGTGTCTACCTCACATCAGTGTGTTTGCCTCTGGGATCATAAAGTCACAGCAAGCAAGCAAACAAATGCCACCTCCTTTGCCATGGAAACTTTTGAGTAGAAAACTCTCAGGTTGGGTCCCACAGGACAGACACAATTTCGTTTATGATACATTGTTATCATAACTTAAATACAGTCAAGTGAGACCTCACAGCTACAAGGCAAGCCCTATGAGGAACGTATTTTGCTGACTAATGAGGATAAGCTCAAAGCATCTGACACACAGGAAGTTTATATGGACACGTTTGAGCTCTTTTACAGCATAAAGAAAATTTGATATTCACCAGTAAAGTCAATTTTTTCCTTAATTTTGATGCCAATTGTACCTTAAAACGTAATGCGGTACAAATATTGCTTTATTACTGCTTTATTCTTTTATTAAAGAAGTCCAGACGCTCATTTGACTACGATGACCTGGATGACTGAGAACCTTCACAGACACATTGCTTCTGCATCTGAAAACTGAAGGTGTTAAGGACTCTTCCATATTAGAAAGAGAACTATCTGCAGTATCTTTAATACTACTTTTTCCTCATCAATGACCAAAAAGAAGAAGAAAAATCATAGGTAAACTGGACTCTGTGACATTCTAAACATGTTACGTGAATGCACCGCAGCCACACAGTCAGTGCGCGTGCACGACTGTTTTAACCAATTGGGTGTGACGGGGCGGAGCGATTAAAGACATTTCTATTCTATTTTTTCTTTTTTTATGACCGCTTCTAAGGAGAAGGCCCATGTGTTTTACAGGATATGTAACGCACCTTGAGGTTGCTGACCTCCGCGTAACATATGTCTGCTCCAAAGCCACGGCACATAGCCACGAGGAGCAGTTTTTTAAAGGGGAAAGAGCTGAAGGGAACCTGCGGTGTGAGCGTGGGCTACGATGGAAAAAGTCAGTGAAGATGCCAAGACGAACCCGGCTGCCACCGCGAACTTTTTGTCCAAGATATTTTTCTGGTAAGTTAATAAAACGTCCTGCGGGCTAACGTTGAAACTTGAAAACACGTATAAAGGATGTGGAGAAATGTATATGTTTTCTAAATGTTGTTTTTAAAGTAAGTGGAGCCATAAAACAGCTTAAACCGAAAGTTGCTGAAAACCAGAAGTCGGGTGCTTGGCTAAAACGCGGTTGACTGGTTTTCGTTACAGAATTTAAACTTTAGGCAAGTCTTTAATGTCAGAAGCATCCTGTATATATTTATTCAAAGCTTTATCGTTGAGTTATTTTGAATACCGCCGCTTCAAATGTCAATTGTTTACTGGCAATGGGATGTTTGTTTGTGTGGACGATCAAGCTGTTTTTTGCTGTTTTGTACACGACGGTTTCCTTTACCACTCACGTCAAGCTCACGGAGTTTGATTTCTCAATTCCCAGCAACTTATAACCTCGCGAACAGAAGCAGGACCTCCTGAGTAGAACGTAGCCGTTGTTAATACACCCGTGCTCTTTAATTTTTACAGGTAATTGGACGTGTTTACCTTGCACTAGCCCAGTGGCAACGCGCTGTTACTTCTCTTCCAAAGAATCTCCCTTGAGTTACACCAGGGGCGAGTCTAAGTTAAAACCTTTAGGGGGGCTCAGTTTCCAAGGATAATGCCATGCATATAATAAATTGGCTTTAATATTTATGTAAAATGGTGCAACCATTCAGTCCTTTTCACCTTTGGAAACCTAAATTCAATCTGATAAATATTAAAATGTTGCCTTCAAACTCAATCTATTTAGACATTTAAATATAGTACTGTCACAGTGGTAGTGACTGAGGCAAAGGCTCAGTCCTGCTGACCACTATTTTCCAAAGTTAAAGAACAGTTTGTAGAAAAGCAGATTAGAGGAGAAGCATCCACAGCTTTTTTAAGCTAAGTCTCTTAACCATATAAAGTCAGTCCACTGTGCTTTAGACAATTTCTTTTATTTGTTTTTAATGGGTGCTATGAAGACATTTAGGGACGCTTGAGCATCCCTTAAAAGAGTCTAAGCTTGTCAGAGTTGTGGTAATCATTTTAAAAAAGGAAAAAAAAAGTCCAACACAATCTACAGACTGACTGTGTAAATCATTAGTAAACACCTCCTATAGCCATTGGTAAACAGTGGTCCCAATTTTGGGCACGATAGTTCTGCGGCGTCATGTGAGTGTCTGCTTTTTGGCATCTGCAAAAATGCGTGCAATTAGTTCCAGTTTGGGCCTGGCACGGCTTCAGTGAAAAACACTGTGTGTGCAAAGAGACATTTCTGCGTGCAAAATAAACTACACAGGAGTCAAGAGAGAAAAGGAAATCCATTAAAATGTGACTACAAAACACACAAAGAAATGAAATGGACACGAAGTGAGGTAAACAAGCAACAAAGACCTGCATTTTGGATCCTTGCTTTTATGTAAGTGCTGTTGGTTTTTTTTATTTGTTTGAATCTGTATATCTATTAATCCATCTGTGCCTCCAGCCCATCATGTTATGAAGTCCTGCTTTACCACACATTTCTCACGTCATTTTAAGGTTTTTTTTTTTTCATTGCTGCAAGCATATTACATGTTTTTTTTGCACGGCTCTAACACCATGTAGAGTTGATGATCAGCTAAATTAAACCATAAACTACGGTCTCTCCTCTTTCTTTCGACATCTGCTTCCACTTCCCTCTGACTCTTGGATTTATTTTTCCCTCAGGTGGCTGAATCCTTTGTTCCGGGCGGGGTACAAACGTAGGCTGGAGGAAGATGATATGTACCAAGTGCTTGCAGAGGACCGGTCGGAGAAACTGGGACAGGACCTGCAGAGGTAGAGAAGCTTTACATCTATGTACTAAGACACTATCACATCTGGTGGCTTTGTTAGCTCATTCACATGCGTCTGACTGTGTTGGTGTTGAGTTTGAAGGCTTCTTTCTAACATGGATGAACTGAGGGGCTACACCAAGGTCCGGTATAAGGGATTGAAGCACCAGCCTTTCCAATTAGTAGGTGACCTACTCTACCACCTGAGATACAGCCACACCAGTATACCTAGGAGTTGGGTCATTTACCCATTTCTAAATGTTAAGTGATACCACTCACTACCCTCTCCTTCAAGGTATTTGTTATGGGAAATACTTATAACTGACAAATCACTTTTTGGGCTGGTTTTTTTGTTGTTGTTGTTGTTTTTTTTTTTAACTATATAAATAATATTTTCTCTCTGTACTGTTTGAGAAGCTGTGGCTCAGGGGGTAAAGTAGGTTATCTGCTATTTTGAAGGTTGATGGTTCAATCCCCTCTGCACCCTGGACAAGATTTGAACCCCAAGTTGTCCCCTCACATCAGAGTGTTGAGTTTACATATGAAAGTTAGACAAAGTGCTCTACGCATAGAATAAAAGCGCTGTTTGAAGGAATGAGGGTTGCAGTAGGAAAATCGTCGAGTGATCAGCAAGAGTAGAAATGGACTTTATACATGTTTGTCACCTGTACTGTCTCCAATAGAGAATCTTGTAAGATATAACATTAAATGACAATTTTTATAACATTTTTTTTTTAAATAGTGGTGGCATGAGGAAATATAGGGCAGCTGTTTTGGATCACACTTTACGGTGAGATGATCCATTCAGTTCTATGTTGCTCTGTGTTTAAGTCACCACATGACAGAAGTTTGGAGGAAATTACACTACACTAAATGTGTTTAACTATGATTTGTTACGGATTCAAATATTGGGGATGGATACAAGAGGAAAAACCAAAATAACAACACTGGTCCGGCCGGGTTGAGTCAAACGATGATTTTAATGATCACACGCGTGGGAGATGGACACCGTACGCAGACAGCATCAGATCTCAAAATGGTGGAGCATTGATCAAACTCTTATAGCCTCTAGTGGCCCCCACCTAATCATAAAAGCCTAAACATTCACATTCTTTCTCTCACACAGCGCCTAAGCTACGACCTTGGCTCCCTGTTTATCTGCTCCTGCTGAGATGGGGCAGAAAACCTCTCCAGTATGTTCTGTTCTCTTCTAATCAGACAAATAAGGCGATGACTTTCTGCGAACAGTATTTCTTATAACTCAGCAGTATAATGCATCATAAAACAATATCATTCATTCACAATAAATCAGCAGTCTAATGTAATGCAAATCAGTTTAAAAAATGCAATAGTTATCACCTTCTTCTAATTCAGGAGAATAATGCAAACTAAAACTACATAATAATTCACAATCTTTAATTAGGGGTCTAACATGGCATAAAATAATATTATAATCCCACACTCCCCCTGTTGAGCTCTTTAGAATAAAGAGCTCACCTACACCCTGTAATCCAGTGTGGCCAGGTTCATTTCTTCTTACCCCTGAGGCCCTTTGTCCCCCTGTTGGGTGAACCATACGTGAGATGACCTCTGTGTTTGCGCAGTTCAGATGCAAGAAAAACTATTATTACAACAACAATAGTAGGTACAGATGATACTCCCATCACTCCCCAGTTCTTCCACAGCTTTATTTCGGTGCTACCTTATACCCTTCAGACATACTCAGACTAGAACCTCTGTCCGAGGAGCTTTTAGCCTTTATTTTATTGCTGCAGCCACCAGTGTCTTCCAGTTGGGTGATCCTCTGCTCTTCTTTCTTCAACCTCAGGGGTTAGACAACCCTTCAGTCGTTACACAGATCAGGGGATTATTCTGCCCCGATGTCAAACAACGATCTGTGTATCCTCTGGTCACAACTGTGTCCCCCAGAAAAAGGAACAGGAACGTGTCCCCCTTTTGACCAAGAGCCTCTCGAACCTCGTTGGTCTGGTGTTCCTGGATTTCCGCCAACCCATTCATGGTTATTGCTGTGTTTATGGGATCCATCCTTTTGAAGTGACTAATCCGAGCCCAAACGCCATGACACTTGAACCCAGTTGGTGCCTTGGCAGTCACTGTGTCTGTCTCTGCTGCGAAGGATCCTCGTATCTCCGTGACCTCGTCTGGTGTCTGTTCCTTTCTCTGTAAGAGACAGAAAACCAAAACACCTCTCTCCCTAGCTCTAATAATCTAATGTTGTTATCTACTGATCTTCTGGTGATTCAGAATTGGTTTAGAATATTCAGAATGTCCCAGGGACATATGCCGAACCAAAAGACAGAGTGCCAACTCATTATAAGCACATTTGCAAGGTGTGTCTGAAAATTATTAAAACCACTCATTTTAACAAAAGACATCAAAAACAAATTAGCCATTTTAATTCTAACATTCGCCCCCCGTTTTCACAAAATTCATGTGTTTCCTTCCGCCTACCGTCCCACGGTTTCCTCTCCAGTGTGGTACTCAGCTTCTCATGAACACAGGCATTTTATCTTCTAAACGCTATTCAGTTCATTTTAATGATTAACGCTCAAACATGGAAATAATGATTTATGCTTCTCACTGATTCTCTAAAAAAGTCCGGAAACCTTTCGGGTCACTATTAGCTTAAGCTTTACCATACCTAAGTTATTGAAACACAAATAAAGTCATAAAAATGTTCATATAACCCTTGTTTGATGTTAAAACTCAACTCCCCCCCCCCCCCCCCCTTTTTTTGACACATTCCCATGTGTCAAATCAACGGAGCTAGAAAATTAAAAGAAAAGGTTAGTGACCTCATATCTTAGAAAGTATCAGACTTTCTCCTATCCAGTGTTGTCGCTCCAGTCTCGTCATCCTGTGCCAGGGAATGAAATCAATTTAATTGACATGATAGATCTGTTCAACTCCTGGCTCCGCCCAGAGCCTGCGTCCACAGAATTGCCAAGAAACAAAACCTGTAATAATATGAACTTCACTTCAATATGAACTTGTTGACTACTTTTGACACAGCAAAGGAACATTCTCTCCTCCTCGAGGACAGGCACTGACTCCCACTTATCTCCTGGAGCCAACTGTCCCTTATGGAGACACAACATTGCAGCTACAAGGTTTTGCAGATTGTTAAGTTGATCTGTGTGTAATGCTCTGAATCAGGTATGTAATATTAAAGGAATGTTGTTTAATCAACTGCCACTACTTAAAACTTAACAAACGATATAACTGAATAAAAGATCACAAAGAAAAACATGATATCAGTGTTATGTAAGCGCATGCGGCCTTCTATGCTCGAAGTCACTCCAGTCCATAGATCAGCCAAACATCGCGTTGACTGTAGCTTTTAACCCTTATTAACTTGAGCACAACTCTATAATGAGCAACAAACTGCAATATAGTGGGGCAAAAAAGTATTTAGTCAGCCACCGATTGTGCAAGTTCCCCCACTTAAAATGATGACAGAGGTCAGTAATTTGCACCAGAGGTACACTTCAACTGTGAGAGACAGAATGTGAAAAAAAAATCCATGAATTCACATGGTAGGATTTGTAAAGAATTTATTCGTAAATTAGGGTGGAAAATAAGTATTTGGTCACCTCAAACAAGGAAAATCTCTGGCTCTCACAGACCTGTAACGTCTTCTGTAAGAAGCTTTTCTGTCGCCCACTCGTTACCTGTATGAATGGCACCTGTTTGAACTCATCATCTGTATAAAAGACACCTGTCCACAGCCTCAAACAGTCAGACTCCAAACTCCGCCATGGCCAAGACCAAAGAGCTCTCGAAGGACACCAGGAAAAGTATTGTAGACCTGCACCAGACTGGGAAGAGTGAATCTACAATAGGCAAGCAGCTTGGTGTGAAAAAATCAACTGTGGGAGCAATCATCAGAAAATGGAAGACATACAAGACCACTGATAATCTCCCTCGATCTGGGGCTCCACGCAAGATCTCATCCCGTGGGGTCAAAATGATCATGAGAACGGTGAGCAAAGATCCCAGAACCACACGGGAGGACCTGGTGAATGACCTGCAGAGAGCTGGGACCAAAGTAACAAAGGTCACCATCAGTAACACACTACAACGACAGGGAATCAAATCCCGCAGTGCCAGACGTGTTCCGCTGCTGAAGCCAGTGCATGTCCAGGCCCGTCTGAAGTTTGCCAGAGAGCACATGGATGATACAGCAGAGGATTGGGAGAATGTCATGTGGTCAGATGAAACCAAAGTAGAACTTTTTGGTATAAACTCAACTCGTCGTGTTTGGAGGAAGAAGAATACTGAGTTGCATCCCAAGAACACCACACCTACTGTGAAGCATGGGGGTGGAAACATCATGCTATGGGGCTGTTTTTCTGCCAAGGGGACAGGACGACTGATCCGTGTTAAGGACAGAATGAATGGGGCCATGTATCGTGAGATTTTGAGCCAAAACCTCCTTCCATCAGTGAGAACTTTGAAGATGAAACGAGGCTGGGTCTTCCAACATGACAATGATCCAAAACACACCGCCCGGGCAACAAAGGAGTGGCTCCGTAAGAAGCATTTGAAAGTCCTGGAGTGGCCTAGCCGGTCTCCAGACCTCAACCCCATAGAAAATCTGTGGCGGGAGTTGAAAGTCCGTGTTGCTCGGCGACAGCCCCAAAACATCACTGCTCTCGAGAAGATCTGCATGGAGGAATGGGCCAAAATACCAGCTACTGTGTGTGCAAACCTGGTAAAGACCTATAGTAAACGTTTGACCTCTGTTATTGCCAACAAAGGTTATGTTACAAAGTATTGAGTTGTATTTTTGTTATTGACCAAATACTTATTTTCCACCCTAATTTACGAATAAATTCTTTACAAATTCTACCATGTGGATTCATGGATTTTTTTTTTCACATTCTGTCTCTCACAGTTGAAGTGTACCTCTGGTGCAAATTACTGACCTCTGTCATCATTTTAAGTGGGGGAACTTGCACAATCGGTGGCTGACTAAATACTTTTTTGCCCCACTGTATGTATAAAGATGATCATGGTTACACCTGCAATGAAAGATCATATGATTATGCTGACACCTGTAAATAGAAGATTAACCTGAGGTTATAACAATCACTGTAATACAAATGTTAATGTAATGTCAATAGCTTCAAGAAATGATTAATGCAATGCTTGTTATATGATTCTGATGCAATAATAATGCTGATGCTGAAATAACAGTAAAACACCCCCTTTTTATCCCATTTATAAACTTCACACATAAATGTTTATAAATGCCTCTTTCAATTTTATTTCCCCCTGTTTTTCCCTCACTGACCACAGCAGGGGAATCTTTGTCTTGAATCAGCCATGAATCCGGCTCACCTGATTCATCACTGAGCCCCACCGTCACTGGCATCTGACAGGGTGGCGCTGCATATTCTTCCTTTAATGTCACTATTTTCCATCCATCCATCCATTCCCTTCCGCTTATCCTTTTCAGGGTCGCGGGGGGTGCTGGAGCCTATCCCAGCTGTCATAGGGCGAGAGGCGGGGACAGGTCGCCAATCTGTCGCAGGGCGAACACATAGACATAGACAACCATTCGCACTCACATTCACTCGCACATTTACACCTAATGGCAATTTGGATTATCCAATTAACCTATCCCCACAAGCTGCATGCCCCCTGATGGGGGAATTGAACTCAGGACCTTCTTGCTGAGCGGCAACAGTGCTAACCACCGTGCCACCATGCTGCCGTCACTATTTTCAATCTGTTAATTAGAGTGCTTAAACATGAAGTAGACTACGTCCACAACAAGCCAATACAGCTGTAAATGTGGCCAATTATCAATCTATTACCAATCAATAACAAAAGATAGCTTTTATTTTATGCATGCTTTTAGTCAACCACTCACCCAGAGGATCTCCAATCCCAGAAAAATCCTTCTCCTCATTTAATGAGTCTGTCCTCCTTCCATGCCCTGGTAACTGGTTCATCCAGAGCTGTATCATCTTGAAATATACATACAACAAGCCAAACCACACGTTGGTCACACCAACCCTTTTCCGCCCTGAAGATGTCCAATGCCATCTTAGTCTGGACTGTCAAAGGTGACTTTAACGCTGACTGTTCCGACAATCCATTTTATAACATTTCCTGGTCAGATTAGCCAATCTCTGCACCAGGGTTTTAATAGTTTTGCAATTTTCATTAGTTTGTATTTTTATTTAGTTTTGACTTCAGATTTTCAACTTTATATCAGTTTTAATTAGTTTTTACCAATTGTTTGCTAGTTTAGTCTAGTTTTTATCTTTTTGAAAATCCTTAGTTTCAGTTTAGTTTTGATTAGTTTCAGTTATAGTTTTAGTTGTGTCTGCAATAATTAAGTGTAACAAAATCCCAGTTTCATCATATCAGTCATGCTCTTCTGCTTATCCTCGGGTATTGAGACTATTAACTCTTGCAGCACCATGTGTTCGTAATTTTGGTTCAAGTGAATTGATAAACTTTTTGAAGGCAATTGACTCACACAGTTATGTAGATATCCCAGTCCTGTTGTCTCGGGATGCATCACGCTGCCTTGCATGGGATTAGCTTCTGTTCTCTGGGGATGAGGTTTGAGTGGGGGGAGCTCTTTGAGGAGGGGGAGTGTGCTCCCTTACCTTCTCAAGGTAAGCTAGGTTAGCCTTCTTGTGTGAGCTTTTCAAGTGCACTTTAAGGTTTGTGGGATTTTTTCCCTTTAGAAATAATAATTTGTCTCTTTCCACTACAAGATACTTGCTTTATCCAAAACACAGTCATATTCAAAGTAATCCCAAATTGGACTCTAGCGCTTTCTCCCGACTTTTCCTGACATGATTCTGCGCGTGGACGGAGCAGCAACACAGACGACTCGACTAATGTACTGCCACCTGCTGGCATAATGAGACACAGCAAGACAAAAATCTGGAAACTAAACTTCATTTTCTCCCTTGACTATTGTATGACATGCACACATCAATAAAAACTAAACACATTTTTGCTATAAATTCAGTTAATTTTAGTTAGTTTTGTGAACACTCATTACAGTCTTAGTTAGTTTTCCTTTTTTTAATTTTTTTTTATTTCCGTTAACGAAAATGTTTTTTTCACTTCTAGTTTTCGTTATTTCATTAACGATAATAACCTTGCTCTGCACACTGGAATAAACATAATCAACATGATCAACATTTTACTGCGTGTTATTTCACCATCTTATCGATTCCAACTCTCCCTCCGCATGTGGTTTGGCACATTATATTTATCCAGAACTCCACTCTGTCTCTAAATGTTTGAAGAATTTTTCATGTTTGGGGTCAAATTTTGAGAATTTGACCATAAATGAAAGTTATGGTGTTATCACCCCCTTCGGGGCTTACCTTTCCCAGTTTTGATGATATTCCTCCCTATTCTTTGCAAGTACCCCCTGTTGGTGACGAGAAACTGTTGGTGTGGTCAAGTGGGTGCTGTAAAAACAAAAGCTCAGGACAGAACAGTTATCAGTCATGTACTTCATACAAAATTAGCATATATTGAATTTCATATTGATCCTCTGAGTGTAATGATACATTTTAATTTTAATTTCTCAAAGCTAAACACAATAATTTTTCTTTATTTTGCTCTTGTTCTTGTGCAGCACCACCTCTCAGCACATGCCCCTGTCCGTTCTATCCTACTTTTAAATTGCTGACTATTTCAAGAAAGCACCTAAAAGACGGGGACCAGTGTTTATTATTACATATCTCCATTTTGAATGTGACGAGCCTATCATTCCCCTGTTATTCATAGACCTCAATAGAGGGTTTTTTGGCTTTTTTTTTTTTTTTTACCTCTATAAAAGTTAATTGACTCTTTACAGTGGCCCGCTATGGTTAATAATAACATGTTCAGTCATGAGTGAAATCAAACCTTTTCTTCACTTTAGCATTTAACATTCCCAACAATATAATGTGATACATTTAATCGAAACACAGCTACTAAAACACAATTTTCTTAATGCAAACATCAGTAACTCAAAATTAGCAACCAAAGGGTTAAGTCTGCAGTTCACACTCATGTGAAGCTACAGCCTCCCCCTTTAGTCTCTGTCATCCTTCTGTTCTTGCAAAAACAAAAACAAAGCAAGACAAAATATCCACCCTTCTTTTACAGGCTGGGTGAATTGTTGTGGACATTTACTAATCCTAAAGTCGGCACCGTTTTTGTCTCAGTATCAAGTCAGTTAAAACTTTTAGTCGTCAGTCCATCACAGTCCAGTTACATGCATACATCCACACACATTCATACCAGAAGTTGCTGATAATGGAGTCTCACGCGCAACCTATTCGACCCTCCATCACCAGCAAGATGACGTCATCATTTTAAAGGAAAACAGTTCCTTGTTTTTGGACTGGATTGACTCGCTGCAATCCTTTCAGGCTCAGGACTTCTCATGTGATCAGTGTCCCATATAAGTGAATTTCTCCCAAGCCCATTATAATCATGGAGAAAAATACTTTGCGACTGTTTCCAGTAAGAATATTTTATAGCGCTTTAAAGTTCAATCTCTCAGGCCTGGATTAAAGAGCTGATTTGTTAAATCAGGAACTCACAAAATACCAAAATATCACCACCGGTGGATCACACCTCTCAGATGTTCTAATTTCAGTGCACTGTAACAAAAGAAAAAACAAACGTAACCAATAAAATACCCATATAATAACAAATACTGGGGCCCATTGCAAACATGTCCAAGCATAAAACCATTTTTCTCTCTCTTAGAGAAAGAAAACAATCCAAACCTCACTGATAAAATCAACCTAGTGTCAAGAAAAACACAGAAATCAACCAAAACTTCACCAGAAAGTTTTCCTCGCTCCCGGGACAATATTGCGTAGGAATACAGGTACCGTAACTCCTTTTTGCACTGGGAAAAAAAACATGTTGGATTTACTTGATTCAATAGTGGACACTGGTTGCACACAAATGTTTTGCTTTGGCAGAAACTTAAACAACTGAGTTAAATCAACACAACCTTTTCATATTCAGTAAACCTGTGCATTTTGTGTTCATAAAACACGATTGAAACATGTTCAGATGGAGTAAGTTGAGCTCCTGGAATATTTTAATCCTTCAATTCTGTCAGTTTATTTCAACACTATTCAATAACTTTTATCCAAATACTACTTGGTCACTTAAATACTACATGTTGTCTTCAGATTGCATGCGGTTCAACAAAGTCTAGATCCTGGTTGCCATAAAAATTGAATGGATCTACAACAACTACCATCCTCCTATCTTTATCCTGGTTGCAGCAGGGCCGGGAAATAACCCTGAAGTGACACGTTACCAGGCAGGGTACACCCCGGACAGCCGACCAGTCTATCAGATAGAAACAAACAGCCATTTACCCTTACATTCATGGATAATTTAGAATCATCAATTAACCTAGCTCTAATAACTGCATGAATTTTTCTCTCACACTGGAAACCAGAATTTTGTACAGATCTTTAAAGCCTGAGGCAATTGTGTTAAATACACGCGAGATGCTTACGTAAATCCAAGGGCTGGCCCCTTTTTTTTTTTTCAGTGTGTTCCTCCTTCAATTAAATCTCAATCACAAAAATGTGGCGCTCCGAAATATAACTCACACCGTTAATTCATCATTTTCACTCTGTACCACTGCTCCTTATCAGGCTGTGTGAAGCACAGTAAACAATTCAGTAGAGGCCTTAAGCCATAAACAGACATCACGCACAGACATTGTTTTCATAACCAAACCGCCTTAGACCTTGTCCCCTAAATCTACACAAGTGCCCTCTGGGTGACATGAAATGCATTTAACCAATAAACAATCAATGGCTTCTTGTTGTTGTAACAGATTCTGTATTTGGATGTTTGTGTGCAGCATTTTGCGTGTCAGCATAAGCATTTGTTAGTAAAGCATTCTTCATCGCATCAGCGTGTGTGTGTATCACTCTTCATTGCACAAGCGTGTGCATGTGTGTGTGTGTGTGTGTGTGTGTGTGTGTGGATCACTTCTCAGTGAATTGAATCAGCATTTCGATTTGTGTGCGTGTGTGTGTGTGTGTGTGTGTCATTTCTCACTCAATCAATGAGTGCATATGTGTTCATATGTGTGTTTCTCTTCATTCTGAGTCAGTGCATGTAGATGTGTGTGTTTGTGTTCATCACTTTCCTGTTCTGGTGTTCTGGGTAAACCACGGCCTGAGGCGTGCCCTGGGGTCCATACTGGTTCTGGCCCCAATTGAGGCAGTGCTTTTCTCCAGTGTCCTGCATCTTCTCCTTGTTCCGCTCCTCCTTAACTTGACCCTTTTGCTTCTGTAGCTCCTTCAGGGCTTGCTCCTGCTGTTGGAGCTTCTGGTCAGGTTTGGCGACCTCCTGCTCCAGCAAGCTCCGGCCTGATTTCAAGTCCTGTGTCTGGGACTCCAAGCCTGACTGATGGGTTCGATTATCAGCCAGCTCCTCCTGAGCCATGCTCAGTTTCTGCTCTGATGCCTTGAGCTCTTACTGGGGGCAGAAACCTCAGAGTCTGTTCCGTACACGTCAGATTGAAGTCCATTGATGTTTTCCTTGCTTTGCTCCACGGCCTTCTGCAGCTCTGCTGTTCGGCTCTTCTCAGAGGTCAGCTCCTGGCCGGGCCCCGACACCTGTGCCTTCAGCTTATTTTCTCCTGGTGCCTTTGTCCATTCTGAGGTGCCTCCTGACCTCAGTTACTCCTCCTGTCTCTGGCATGCCCTTTTTGCTGCCCGATCATCCATGTTGGTCCGTCACTGTCCTGCACAGTTTTAATGCAGAGTTGTTAAGGTCAGCATTCTTTTGCTCGGCCTCACTTCTCAACCGGGCTTAATGGGCGTCTCGTCACAGCTCTGTCAGCTGAAGCTGTCTGGAAATCTCCCCCGTGTAGTGAAACGGGCCTTGGATTTGACGCTCTCCGTCTCTGCTGCATGAGATCGTTTTCCTGCAGCAGTGTTGACATTTTCAGGTTGTTGTTGTGGATCCAGCTGCTGTAGCATTTGGTCAGGGTCACATCAAAGATGGTAGAGGAGTGAGCAAAGATGGTAGAGGGGAGAGCAGGAGTCCAGGTCAGCCTCGGCTTTCCGGGCCGACAAAGCAGCCTGTAATCAAGCATAAAGAGAAAAAACAAAACAAAAACAGACGAACAGGAAAATGATGTTGTGTTGGCTGTGTTATTCAGAGAGGGGAGAAACAACGGGGCCACACAATAAATTGTGTGTCAAAGATTTAGATGTTGGATTGGTGTTTGCTATGGGTGAGGTTGGACCAGCCTTAATCAGTGTCTGAAACATCAGCCTTGTTGGAATCAAAGTTGAAATAGTTGTTTCTTGTATTTGCCTTGTGATACTTAGAATTAATGTCTAATAGAAAAATTATTTAACCCTTATGTAGTACTGTAGTGCTGATTGTCCACAAAGATGAAGCAGGCACAAAACTGCTAGACACACTCTTTATTATCAAGTAGGTGTGTACATGATAGTGGGGAAAACGCGGCTCTGGAGCTGCACAGAGTATAAAGGAGGTGAGATTTTGTTTATTCAGCATCAATGCTGGTGTTGATTCTGTTCATGCTGTGGGGTTCCTTTTGCAAAAGTTTGTTCAGTAAATCTCAAGACAGTTTGACAGTCTCAGTGTTCAGTTTATTTTTCCACCACATGTTAGTCCAAGTTTACACGGCACAATGGTTAGCACTGTTGTCTCACAGCAAGAGTGTCCTGTGTTTGAATCCACAGGCCAGTTGCACCCTTTCTGTATAGTTTGCAGGTTCTCCCCTGTGGCTTCCTCTCACTGTTATGTGATGGCTGTGTGCAGGCAGGAGAAGGACCCAAAGTGCAGACTCTGGAGACAGAAAGTAACTCAAAACAGCTTTAATGCTGAACTCAAAAGGGTAACAAACACTAAGAATACAAAATACACCTACGCAGACAAAACACACAGCAAGATAAAGGTAGATCACAACAATGACAAACTGAAACACAGGGCTTAAATACATAGAGGGAGCAATCAGGGAATGGACAACAGGAGGGAAACACGGCTGGGGCAAATCAGAACTGACAAGACAAGGAAGCGTAAACTGAACACACTGAGATAAGACGGAGACCTTCAAAGTAAAACAGGAAACACATAACACAGACTGAACAAAGACACAGACTCACATGCAGGCACTGCAACAGAGGGAACAGAGACGTGGGACCAGGGCAGACACAGACACTGACTGGACACGGGGATATAGTGGACAGGGGAGACAGCAACTAAGGATTACACAGAGACAAACCATAAGACATGACTCTAACAAAAACCCAAAGACTAGAAATTATAAACAATATAATAAACTCAAAAACCCTGGGTCAACGACCCAGGCATCCTAACACTCACAGTTGTTACTGGTTACTGTGTTTGTGAATGTGAGCGTGAACAGTCGTGTCTCTAAGCCCTGCAACAGACTGTCAACCTGTTCACTCTGACTTTTAGCCATAGTGCCGAATTTGATGGATGGATGTAAAACCAAACTCTTTTTTTTTTTTCCCCCCCTCGTGGCATTTTCACGAGCACTATCATTTTAAGCCATCTATATACTATTTAGTTGTGACTTTCACATTGTGTTGCTGCCATGTTTTAACAAAACAAGATTTAACGTGTTTAGGTTACTTCTGTATATGCTGAAAGCCAACAATCCAGAAAGAAATTTCCATGTAAAGCAGTTTTGTGTATTTTCTGCTTCATCTTTGTGGTTTTTATTTTGTGACCTCTGGGAAATCGTAAATAATGGTGATTCAGAATTCAACCCTGTCAAGTGAAATATTTCCTACATGATCAGGAGCCCTTGTGATGTTTAACAGTGAAGGACTAAAAGTACAGTAGATGAGTAATACTATAAATTAGACCTTTCTTATTTATCTTATGAAGCTAGAAAAGCTGTGCCTTGTGATTATCAGTCAGTAAAACTGAGCTTCACCAACTATAAATTCCAAGTGAACTGATTGTAGAAAGGCTGTGATGGTGTCTTTCAAGTGAAATTTCTTGTAATGTAGGATCTGTATTTCTTGTACTGTCCTCTGAGCAGGTTGTTCAGTAATATTATTGCAGTTTGCTATCTGCTGTCTAATTTCAAGTGGGACTTGAAACGATCAATATCTGAGTAGGAAATCCTGTGTTTAGGACATCAAAGACTGTTAGTCCAGAGTCAAGATTTGCTGCTTTCTGTCTGCAGTCTTGAAATGTGCAGAGACAAAATAAAGACTATAAACTTCCCTGAGAAAGGGAAAGAGAGCTGTGAGTTTTTATTCAGGGATGTAGATATAATTTGTATAATTTCAACAGTTTTCTTTATTTTTGCTGATCTATGGATGAACAGTCTGGTTTCATCCGGCTCGATATAAGTGCTGTTGGATCACAACAGACTTGGCGAGTGGACAAAAGACTGAACTTTCCAACTAACAATCAAAAGCCTTGTGGTGCACTCTAACATCCACCTTTATGACTGCAACGGCATGGCTCGCTGATGTATTAAGTGCTTAAAGACCTCTTTAATCAAGTGTTTTAATAAATGGAGCCTATAAAAGCTGAAATTGTGTCTTGTTTAAGGGTGTCATTGTTGATAAGTTGGAACCGCATATTCCCATAAGCTGTAGTAAGGAATGCTGCAAAGCAACCATAAAAAGCCTTAAGAGGAACGTTAAACACCTATAGGTTTGTTCTTGTAAAGACTTTGGAATTTAAATGATCCAAACAATTGTTGGACCTTTGGCTTTGGTGTAAACATTAGATATTGTTCAGGTCCATTTTCCTTGTTTTACCCTTTTTGCACCTGTTCAGTGTTTAAGGTGAATTAACCTCTTGATTGGATTTTATGATGACATGATACTGGTCATTCACACTTCTGGCTCTGCTGGCAACCAACACGTAGTAGCTGTGTCCAAACCTCATTTTGACTGGATAAAAACTGCCAGAGTAAAACTGTTTTCACGTAAATATTATTTGTGCTAGTCACACCAAAACAATATGAAAGTTTGTAGGTTAAAGAAAAACTAATGTCTGAGACTGATGTTTGAATTTTAACAGGAGGCGATGTAAGGTAAAGCCTATAAAACATCCACAGCAAACTCGTAGAAATGGCTTAATTATTAACCTGTTTTGTATCTTACCACAGCAGTACAGTCAAGTGACAGGGAGACCTCATTATGTCATCTTTAATTGCTCCAGGATTTATAAGACAAAAGTGGAAAACAACATGAATATGATGTTTCCATGACAGAATCTGGGATCATGAGGTCCAGAGGGCTACCAAAGAGCTGCGGAAGCCTCGACTCACCGGTGTCATTGTTAAGTGTTACTGGAAAGCATATGCAGTCCTGGGGATCTTTACACTAATTGAGGTCAGTGGTGTGTTCATTACAATTTAAAAATGAAAAGAACTAAACTTAAAGCAGTGGAGATGTTGATCAGAATCATTAATCAATGCTGTGTTTACTGTGTATTGACAGTCACTGTTCTTCATCTGTTCTTCATTTCAGGAGATCATTAAAGTCGTCCAGCCAATCTTATTGGGGAAGATTATTGAATACTTTGAGAGTTATGACCCAAATAACACAAGAGCTTTTCATGAGACCTTGGGCTATGCAGCTGGATTGTCTCTCTGCACCATTGGCCTGGCATTGATGCATCACCTCTACTTTTACTATGTGCAGAGGATAGGCATGAAAATCAGAGTGGCCATGTGTCACATGATTTATAAGAAGGTGAGCAGGAGTCCATGACCTTGATAAAGGAAAAACCCTTTCTTTTCTAGTTGTTACTGAACTCTATTTAGATTGCATGCGAGGACTGCTAAAGGCCGTACCTGCATTCTTGTGCTTGTATCACCTTGCCAAGTTCTGTCATGTAATACTTTAAGAACTCTGTGGATAGATGTGTGTTTGAGGTGGAGGAATGTTGCTTCACGGATAATCTTTGTTTAAGGCTCTGCATCTGAGCAGTTCAGCCATGGGGAAGACCACCACAGGCCAGATCGTCAACCTGCTCTCCAATGATGTCAACAAGTTTGATGAAGTATGTGAAATTTACATTTTTTAGCAAATAAAAAGCAAAGACTTGAGACTAGTTGCTAAGTAATAATATTTGCTTTAACCCTTGGATGCAACAATATTTTAACTATAGCTAAACCTCATTTCCAGTGGCACCTTCTAGCACTTAAGCTTCATTTAACTACAGAGACATGTAAGCAGAATGCAACTTTACTGCTATGCAACTACTAATTTTAAAGATGCAGTTGTATTGAATTTATTTTGGATTTTCTTTAATCCACTCAGGGTTAAATGCATGCATAAAGACTCAAACATACACACCCACTAATTCATCTTTTTTTATGTGTGTCACATCAGACTGTTCTGATTCTACTCACTCAGACAAACTCTGGCAAATCTCTCCTAGCGTGAGGTTCAGGCTTAATTACACTCTTGGTACCAAATCCAGTTTCCCTCATTGGAATGTTGAGTTTCCTTTTAATCAGTGTGGGCAGAGACTGCTGTGAAAATGCCAGCTTCTTGGGGGTATTTTGTTCCTTGGCAGCTGGATGTTAATTACACCATGTCATGCTTTCACTGATCTTCATAAAGTCTTTTGAAAGTAGCCATTCCTAAATGGCGGAATTCCCATGCTTCCTTAAAAGATGTATTGCTGTTAAAGTAATATTGCAACTTATTCCAGATATTTTGCTCTGAATAGGTGACGATCTTTCTGCACTTCCTGTGGGTGGGACCGCTCCAGGCAGCTGCAGTCGTTGGGCTGCTGTGGAACGAGATCGGTCCTTCATGCTTGGGAGGCATAGGGGTCCTCTTGATTCTGATGCCTGTCCAAAGCATGTTCGGAAGACTTTTCTCCAAATTCAGGTAAACCCACAAATGCTCATTCAGTCTTAGATCCCTGAAACTGAGCTGAACTCTGATTTAGCATAACAGAAATGTGTATCTTTGTGGAACTGTAGCAAGGAACTATTGTTTTAGTCTAAAACTCCTATGATTGGTCTGATTTTATTTCAGTATTTTTGGCTAAATTCCCCCCAAAAGAAAAAGGTCTTTTACAGACTTGGTGACGAAAAACATTTTAAGGAATAATTCTGATGGAACTGATGAACATTGATGTTGCATGTTAGATGTTTGGATAGGTTTGTTCAATCGTGAGTTTTCTATTTTGTTTACAGAAGTAAGACTGCTACTCTGACGGACAGCAGAATCCGCACAATGAATGAAGTGGTGTCTGGAATGAGGATCATTAAGATGTACGCTTGGGAGAAGCCCTTCGCTGCTCTGGTCTCTGAGGTCAGAAGGTAAAAAGATGATGATGATTATTATTATTAATTCTGAGTCTCAAGAAATGCAAACTTAACTTTGCTCTTTTTTCCAGAACATTATGCAATTAATTTTAAAATGTGCAGATCTGGTTTTGGAGCACATCCTGACCTTCATCAACTGTGATAGTTGATGAAGGGTGTTACTCAAAGCTCTGACTTTGAAAATGAACCAAGAAGAAAATGCTTATCTTACCAAACCACTGGCTTAATTAGACACATGTGTCTGGGGCGGGAGTAAGAATGTAAATAAAGGAAAAAGAGGCAGTTTTCTGAGAGAATGTTGTAGTGTACGGTAACAGGGGAGAAACCAGTCCAGCTTTTTCCAGTTTGGATACAATACTGATAGCTGGTACTGGTGCTGATTATTGCTGCTTTATTGCTAATCTGCATTCCTCAGTAAGAGAAGGAGCGTGAACATCATTCTTTTACTCTGGATGGCATTACCTTGGCCTCCAGTAACACTGTGAGGAACCTTGGAGTCACTTTTGACCAGGATATGTCCTTCAACTCGCATATTAAACAAATATGTAGGACTACTTTCTTTCATTTGTGCAACATTTAAAAAATGTTGCACAAATCTCTTATTTTCTTTTCTAAATGTACCTGTATATTGTTCACATGTTGAAACAAATTATCAATCAATCAATCAAACATCTCTAAAATTAGACGCATCCTGTCTTAGAGTGACGCTGAAAAACTAGTTCATTACTTCTAGGCTGGACAACAGTTTGGAGTCTGGGTGTTTATTATCTATGACAACACTGCATATAGATGCATTTTTCTGTTTTATCGCTAACATTTGAATGTTAGAAAGTAATGTATGTTTTTTTTTTTTGTGAAGGGCTAAGGAATAAGTAACATTGGTCACATTTCATTGTTGGTGTTCTGTGTCTAGAAAGGAGATCTCCAAGATCATGAAGAGCTCCTACCTGCGAGGTCTCAACATGGCTTCATTTTTCTGCGCCAGCAAGCTCATTCTCTTTGTCACATTCGCCATCTATGTCCTCCTGGGAAATACCATCTCAGCCAGCCGTGTATTCGTGACGGTGTCTCTCTACAGTGCGGTGCGACTTACGGTGACGCTCTTCTTCCCTAGTGCTATTGAAAAGCTGTTTGAGAGCCGTGTCAGCGTCCGCAGGATTCAGGTACACTGCATTGGTGCTATTTTCCGACTTCACTGAAAGACTTCACTAAAAATCAGTCGAGTCAGCAGACCTTGTAACTAGGGCTGGGCGATATATCGAGTTTTTAAAAAAATATCGATATATTTTCATACGAGATATACGATGTGACAATATCGTTTATATCGATATAGTCTATGTTATGTTATAATTATACTTGTGGAGCCGCAGGTTTGCCTCTCTTTCGTCCACTTTTGTCTCTACGCAACGTTACTCGGCCTCGCCTCTCCTTCACTGAACACAACTCCCCCTCCCCCATAGCTTCACCTGCAGGCAATGACAAGATGAAAGCGGAAAATCTCCGTTAGCGAGTTACCGCGGATCGCCCCGTGTGTGGGGCTGGACGGTGTCAACGTGTTAGCGAGCTAACCGCGCTAACGAGCTAATCTGTCAAATGTTTTCATATGACTTTGCTAAGCTACGGAGCTGCACCGCTTGATGGATTGTCGGAGGATTACGGCTACCGAGGAGGAGCCTCGCGGAGTGATACGTACCGTGTGTGTATAAGGACCACAAATGGCACCTGTTCAGAGACGTGGTGCAGCTGTGAAATCTGTCTTTGTTATTATGCTCAGCGTCTATTAATTTACATTTTGACTGCACAATTGTGAGCTTTTTGTTATGCACAAAAACAACATTTTCTTTTATTTATGGACCATGATTATTTAATAAATGCTGATAATTTATTTTTGAGTAATTTCTTCATGTACATCTACGCTGTATGTAAATAAAAGTGCCTGTGTGACATCTGGGACACAGTGTGACTAGAACTCTCTTTTTGTTCTTAACTTAAAACTTAAAACTTTAAAAAAAATATCGAGATATATATCTTATATCGCCATCCAGCTAAAAAATATCGAGATATGAATTTTGGGTCATATCGCCCAGCCCTACTTGTAACAGTAAGGTCTGTTGACTTGTTGGAGACGTGCCCAGTACAGTTTCAGTGCAGGTTTAGAATCAGAATACTTTATTGATCCCTAGGGGAAATTATTTTTTGTTACAGTGCTCCATTATAAACAAACATTAACAAAGACAGACAATACACTAACTAAGAATAGCACAATATATACAGGCATATATATACATAAAAGTCACTTATTAATAAATAGCTGAAAAAGAGCATGTGCAAGAAGGGTGTAGCTGTTGCAGTAAACAGTGTGTTAAGTGGATGAGGTGTACAGGGAGATGGCCACAGGCAGGAATGATTTCCTGTGTCATTCAGTGGTGCTTTTCGGTAATCTCAGTCTCTCACTGAACGTGCTCGTGTGTTTAAAGTCATTGTCTCTCGCCATGCAGCTTTTGAACAGTTAAAGCCAGCAGAATGTAGCAGTGCTTCTGAAAGTCTGGTTCTGCTTTCAATGAACAGACTCATAAAAGCAGATAAAGGCTTTAGTATTTGCTCATTACATTACTCCTTTAATGTTCAGTCCGGGACTGCTGTTCTCACACAGCATCATCTCAATGGTTCATCTGTGTAAAACAAAGTTCTTCCTCATTTTAAATTTTCTGCCCCTAAACTCGAGTTCAGATTTAAATGGAATTTTCATTGGCATCACTGTCAGTTGTATAATATTACAAATAATTTACCAGATCACTGTAGTAAAAGGCTACTCTTTAAACATGTGGCACCTTGGTGCTGTTGTGTAACACTGCATTGGGAAATGATCATGGGAGCGATTTGACTGTCATGGCTGTGTTAGATCTCATCACTATTGCACTTCTCTCTTTCTGTGGTAAAGGAGTTCTTGACACTGGATGAGATCAGGAAAAACACAGTTGCTCTGCCGCAGGATGAGAAGGATGCTGCTGTGGAGATTCAGGATCTGACTTGCTACTGGGACAAGGTTGGATACATGTCACTTGCTGCTCTAACCAATCAGAAGACCTCAATTTAACTGAGTGCACACTTGCCCTTTGGCTACACTTTGTTTTGTTCATAGTAACTCTAAACAGCAGACTTTTAAAATGTTTTTTCTGATGTAAGATTTTTATTCTCTTTGCAGAGTTTGGATGCTGTATCTCTCCAGAGCATCTCACTCACACTCAGCTCGAATCAGCTGTTGGCTGTAATTGGACCGGTGGGAGCTGGAAAGGTAAGACATCTACTCGTGTTGCTGTGTAATCTATTTTCTTTGTCTTACTCATGCCATACGTGCTGTTATATAAAGCACTTTGAGTACTCAAAGTAGAAAAACGCTATATAAAAACCAGTCCATTTACCGCATCTGTGCTTTACCTTCTACCATCACTATCAGTCATCCCTGCTGAGCTCCATCCTGGGCGAACTTCCAGCTGAAAAAGGGGTGCTGAGAGTCAAAGGACAGTTGACCTACGCAGCCCAGCAGCCATGGGTCTTCCCTGGAACAATTCGCAGCAACATCCTTTTTGGAAAAGAGCTGAACCCCCAGAAGTACGAGAGAGTCATCAGAGCCTGTGCTCTAAAGAGGGTGAGAGATTTGCATTTGCAGTTCACAAAGTACTCAATCATTGTTATGTGCATGATTGAGCCTTTAGAAACAGAGAAAAGGGTGATGAATAACTCCAAAGTTGCACTAGATCTTGTTTTGTTGTTTTGTTTTTTTTCAGTGAAATCAGGTCCCGAAGCAACTACACTTTCCTCTGTTTGAGGAGTCTAATACTAATTCAATGTGAAAACACATTTGATGACTTTACTTTGTCAAAAGCAGCGTTGGTATGCATCACCTGTGCCAGCGTGTGTCACGCCCTTTCTCTTGCACCGACTCTGTTCCTGTGTGGTGCTGCTAGTACGTTCCCTCTTCATTGTCAGGAGCAGAGATGGGCAGTAACATGTTACTGTAATCAGATTACCTTTTTCAAGTAACGAGTAATGTAACGGATTACTATTGCAAAACCGGTAATTAGATTACCGTTGTTTAAATATTAAACAAATTTCTTCCAGTCAGAGAATGTTGAATATAATTAAATTTTTGCTTGATGCATAAAGTTAAAAGATTAAAACTAATAAAACAAGTTTAAAAAAGATACTTTTCCATTTGATTACATTTTGTATGATGGATTATGCAGAAAAAGTAGAATTGGGCTGAAAGATCTATCGCTTTATCAGGTTTTTTCAGGTTTTTTTCAGGTTGAAAATCGTGTTTTTAAAAATTAACTAAGTACCTAAGTAATTAATTACTTTTGAAAATAAGTAATCGGTAAAGTAATGGGATTACCTTTTTGGGGAAGTAATCAGTAATTAGTTACTGATTACTTTTTTCAAGTAACTTGACCAACACTGGTCAGGGGTATGAAAATACTTTGGTGTCATGTTTGTTGGAAAGGGAGGATTTGTGTTTCAGGATTAGTGAAACTTCACCCAGTCTGTTGATCACGAAGGTCTCAATAAATGAGATTCAATTCAATTCAATTCAATTTTATTTATATAGCGCCAAATCACAACAAAAGTCGCCTCAAGGCGCTTCATAGATACAGAGAAAAACCCAACAATCATATGACCCCCTATGAGCAAGCACTTTGGCGACAGTGGGAAGGAAAAACTCCCTTTTAACAGGAAGAAACCTCCGGCAGAACCAGGCTCAGGGAGGGGCGGCCATCTGCTGCGACCGGTTGGGGTGAGAGAAGGAAGACAGGATAAAGACATGCTGTGGAAGAGAGACAGAGGTTAATAACAGATATGATTCAATGCAGAGAGGTCTATTAATACATAGTGAGTGAGAAAGGTGACTGGAAAGGAAAAACTCAATGCATCATGGGAATCCCCCGGCAGCCTACATCTATTGCAGCATAACAAAGGGAGGATTCAGGGTCACCTGGTCCAGCCCTAACTATATGCTTTAGAAAAAAGGAAAGTTTTAAGCCTAATCTTGAAAGTAGAGATAGTGTCTGTCTCCCGAATCCAAACTGGAAGCTGGTTCCACAGAAGAGGGGCCTGAAAACTGAAGGCTCTCCCTCCCATTCTACTTTTAAATACTCTAGGAACAACAAGTAGGCCTGCAGAGCGAGAGCGGAGCGCTCTAATAGGGTGATATGGTACTACAAGGTCATTAAGATAAGATGGGGCCTGATTATTTAAGACCTTGTATGTGAGGAGCAGGATTTTGAATTCAATTCTGGATTTAACAGGAAGCCAATGAAGGGAAGCCAAAACAGGAGAAATATGCTCTCTCTTTCTAGTCCCTGTCAGGACTCTTGCTGCAGCATTTTGGATTAGCTGAAGGCTTTTCAGTGAGTTTTTTGGACATCCTGATAATAATGAATTACAGTAGTCCAGCCTGGAAGTAATAAATGCATGAACTAGTTTTTCAGCGTCACTCTGAGACAGGATATTTCTAATTTTAGAGATGTTGCGCAAATGGAAGAAAGCAGTCTTACATATTTGTTTAATATGTGCGTTGAAGGACATGTCCTGGTCAAAAATGACTCCAAGGTTCCTCACAGCGTTACTGGAGGCCAAGGTAATGCCATCCAGAGTAAGAATCTGATTAGATACCATATTTCTAAGTTTTTCAGGGTCGAGTACAATAACCTCAGTTTTATCTGAATTAAGAAGCAGAAAGTTAGCGGCCATCCAGGTCTTTATGTCTTTAAGACATTCCTGCAGTTTAACTAATTGGTGTGTGTTATCTGGCTTCATGGACAGATAGAGCTGGGTGTCATCTGCATAGCAGTGAAAATGTATGCTATGTCTTCTAATGATACTGCCTAAGGGAAGCATGTATAATGTAAACAGAATTGGTCCTAGCACTGAACCCTGTGGAACTCCATAATTAACCTCAGTGTGTGAAGAGGACTCTCCATTTACATGCACGAATTGGAGTCTATTAGATAGATATGATACAAACCACTGCAGCGCAGTACTTGTAATACCTACAGCATGTTCTAATCGCTCTAATAGGATATTATGATCAACAGTATCGAACGCTGCACTGAGGTCTAGCAGGACAAGCACAGAGATGAGTCCACTGTCAGAGGCCATAAGAAGATCATTTGTAACCTTCACTAAAGCTGTTTCTGTGCTGTGCTGAGCTCTGAAACCTGACTGAAACTCTTCAAATAAACCATTCCTCTGCAGATGATCTGTTAGCTGTTTGACAACTACTCTTTCAAGGATTTTTGATATGAAAGGAAGGTTGGAGATTGGCCTATAATTAGCTAAGACTGCTGGGTCTAGAGATGGCTTTTTGAGTAAAGGTTTAACTACAGCCAGCTTGAAGGCCTGTGGTACATAGCCGATTATTAGAGATAGGTTGATCATATTTAAGATCGAAGAATTAATTAATGGCAGGACTTCTTTGAGCAGTTTTGTAGGAATGGGGTCTAAAAGACACGTTGATGGTTTGGAGGAAGTAATTATTGAAGTTAACTCAGAAAGATCAATTGGAGAAAAAGAGTCTAACTTAATATCAATGGTACTAAGAGTAGCTGTAGATAATATTACATCTGTGGGATGATTATTGGTAATTTTTTCTCTAATGATAAAAATTTTATTTGTGAAGAAGTTCATGAAGTCATTACTAGTTAACGTTAAAGGGATGGTTGGCTCAAAAGAGCTCTGACTTTTTGTCAGCCTGGCTACAGTGCTGAAGAGAAACCTAGGGTTGTTCTTATTTTCTTCAATCAGTGATGAATAGTAAGATGTTCTGGCTTTGCGGAGGGCTTTCTTATAAAGCAGCAAACTATTTCTCCAGGCTAAATGATGATCCTCTAGATTTGTGACACGCCATTTCCTCTCCAGATTACGAGTCATCTGCTTTAGGGTACGTGTTTCAGAATTATACCACGGAGTCAGGTACTTCTGATTTGAGGCCTTAGTTTTCACAGGAGCTACAGTATCCAGAGTCGTACGTAGTGAGGAGGTGAAATTATTAACAAGATAATCGACCTCTGTTGGTGTAGCGTTCAGATAGCTACTCTGCTCTGTGTTGGTACAGGGCATTGAAGATGATAACAGTGGGTGGATTATATTCTTAAACTTAGTTACAGTGCTTTCAGAAAGACATCTACTTTGATAAAGTCTACTCTTCACCGCTGTGTAATCAATTATTGTAAAAGTAAATGTTATCAGGAAATGATCAGACAGCAGAGGGTTTTCAGGAAACACTGTTAAATGTTCAGTTTCTATGCCATATGTTAAAACAAGATCTAGAGTGTGATTAAAGTGGTGGGTGGGTTCTTTTACATTTTGAGAGAAACCAATTGAGTCTAATAACAGATTAAATGCCATGTTGAGGCTGTCATTTTTAGCATCTACATGGATGTTAAAATCACCCACAATAATTATTTTATCTGAGCTCAGAACTAAATTAGATATAAAGTCTGAGAAATCAGACAGAAACTCTGTGTAAGGCCCAGGTGGACGATAGATGATAACAAGTAAGACTGGTTTCTGAGTTTCACAGCTGGGGTGGACAATGTTAAGCATCAGGCTTTCAAATGAATTAAAAGTCTGTCTTGGTCTTTCATTAATTAATAGGCTGGTGTGAAAAATTGCTGCCACACCGCCCCCTCGGCCTGTGCTTCGAGATTTCTGGTAGTTAGAATGGCTCGGGGGTGTTGATTCATTTAAACTAACATAATCATCCTGCTGCAACCAGGTTTCTGTAAGGCAGAGTAAATCAATTTGTTGATCAATTATTAAGTCATGTACTAACAGAGACTTGGAGGAGAGAGACCTAATATTTAATAATCCACATTTCACTGTTTTACTCTTTGGTTCAGATGTGGATACTGTATTGTTCTTTCTTTGTGATTGTTTATGTTTAAGTTGTTTGTTGCTGGTTTTTAGTTTGTTTTTTGTCTTTTTGGAAGCTGACACAGTCTCTATGGAGATGGGTTTTTGGGGGGGTAGCAGGAGGAGAGAAGCTGCAGAGAAGCGTGTAAGACTGCAACTCTGCTTCCTGGTCCCAACTCTGGATAGTCATATTTTGGGGGGTTTAATAAATTTGTCCATATTTCTAGATGGGACCTGTGTTTGTTTGACTCTGTGATACTGCAGAATAATGAGACAGGAAAAGTTTTCTAAGCTTTATTAGACAGATGACTTCCTGTGTCAGCAGCAGCGTTTTTCTTAATGTTCCTTAAAAGAAACCAGCTGCTGTCACCTTTATGTGAGTCTTAACAGGCTGCTTTTGGCTGTATAACAATATGGTTTCAGGGTTTACTGGGGTTGAAAAGCAAGATTTAGCTGCAGGTTGATCACATAAATTCACTCGATCTGCTGTGTTATAACAACTTCCTTGGCAGAGGTAATATTTTTGGTAGTGTTTACGGACAGAGTGACGCACATGCTAACACATAGTTCAAAGTTTTGAGTGAATACTGAGTGGGGTCATCTTTTTCATGTGCAGGCTATATCCTCACAGTTAAACTGGGCTTGATTGGAGTCAGTTTGGCAATAGCACTCTGATGGCAGAATGTTGTCGTCTCTCTGCAGTCAGTCAGAAAATTTGCCTACTGTTAAGTGAGCTGGGACTTCTTGTTCCTAGTAATCCTAGAGTATTTTCCTTCCATCCAGGATCTTCTCATTATCCAGATAAAATATGGTGTCAGTGTATCACCAAACCCAAGGTCACCAATCTGCTGAGAAAGATGGCAACATAGATTTTTGGATGAGTGAGTGTGTAGACTGTAGACAGTCTAGAAACAAGCTGACTTGGTTCTGTTCATAAAGCTACTGAAAATAATGAGTCATAGATGGCAGCACTACTTTTTCTTACTATATGCTAATTGTAAGTGAATGGTACCGAGTGACTCGACTGCAGAGGTCTGAGTGCAGAGAGGATTGAGAGTCCAACTTTCGTCCTGTTGTATTCGTCTCAGCATTTCTCATCTTTGTTTTTATGATCACTTATTGCTTACTTTTATGTAGTTTTACAACAAGATTTGCATGTCTGCACTTTTGCAAATGATTGATATAACGGCTGCACTGCAGTGAGCCCTTGTTAATCTGCCTGCAGCAGAGGTTTCACATGCTGTGCTCAGTAGATGAGTTACTTGTGAGTCATGGTACTGTGCGCAATAAACAAAGTAAAACAAAAACAAATTCTGCTCTGACAAGAGCATCTTATCTAATCTGTGACTTGTAAAGGGCTAGAAATGATTTGATAGTCTCATGAATAGCTTTGTCATCAAGATGCTCAGTCACTCAATGTTCTGACTTAGTCATTGTGAAAGGTTAGGTATTTTACATTAGCGGGGTTACTGTTTAAACTGTTTGCTTTGTTTTCTTCTCATTTATACACACACTTGTACATTTGTATAAAACAAACGGGGCTAGTGTCGCTGTGTCATTCATCTTTGCACAAAGGTTGGGTGGCATTTTTATCATGGAGTCAGCATATTATTGAATATCAAAAGGAATATTAATAATAATATTAAGGGTTTTTTTGTTTTTCAAATTGCAGTTGTGCCTTTGTGCTGGTAATTGTTGTACTCTGCAGCAACAACAAAGCCATAATAAGACAGGGCTGTCTTATTATGAAACTCCAGGCCTCAAGGGCCGGTGTCCTGCAGGTTTTAGATATCACCCTGGGTCTACACACCTGAATCGAACAACTAGTTCATTACCAGGCCTCTGGATAACTTCAAGACATGTTGAGGAGGTAATTTAGTCATTGAAATTAGCTGTGTTGGATCAAGTAAACATCTAAAACCTGCAGGACACCGGCCCTCGAGGCCTGGAGTTGGACACCCCTGCAATAATACATGCTCTTCTTCCCATGGTACTGTATAGTGCAGTAATAAAACTCTGCTGCCCATACATCCAGGATCTGGAGCTACTCCCAGATGGAGACCAGACACTGATTGGGGACAGAGGAGCTACACTCAGCGGAGGACAGAAAGCGCGTGTCAACCTGGCCAGGTAGTTTGACAGAGAACCAGACTGCTTTATTGTGTTCACCCAGATATTCATGACTGCTGTTAGGTTGCACATTAGTTTTTGTTTTGCTAGTAGCAGTAAATGATACACATGAAATGTCAGCATAGATTTCCCTTTAGGCAGAAAAACTTTAAAGGAACAGGAATGGACAGGTTTTAAAGGAAGGTGCAGCAGACTGTTTCCTGGCAACACCTAAGATGGTATTGACACAGTAAATGCATGCACGAATGGATCGCGTTCTTTTAGTCGTCTTGAATTAAAGCACTCCGTGAGCCAAAAGTAATGATAATCAAAAAACAACAGACCTTCTCACTTTTAGATGATGGTAAAAAGACATCTCATTGTTGCTATGAAGCCTGATGCTGCAGCTACTGTAAAAAAGGGATTCATGCTTTTGATTTCAGGGCTGTGTATCAGGATGCAGACATCTATATTCTGGATGACCCACTCAGTGCTGTGGATGCAGAGGTGGGGCGGCACCTCTTTGAACAGTGAGTGACTCAGTTAAAATCATTTCAGCATTTATGACTCAATCTGTCTGCAAAGAATGTGTGGTTGTTTTTGATGCACACATTTACAATAATGTGCAAAAGTCTTGCACAAGACTGGACAAGACTGGATATTTAGCTTCCATGGAGCCAGACTAAAGAGTAGTTCTGCAGGCTTTCTGGACGTTTTCTAAGTTTTCTTTGAGTGTTCTTTTGTGTCTACAGATGATTATTTGGCAAAGAACAAAAAAACTTCAGGCAACCCTTGCTTTAAGAAGTGGCTTGGAATGGCTATATTGTTTAATCAAAATTCTGCAAAACAGGTTTCTGTCCTTGCTATTCATCCTTCTGTTAGCAGTCACATCACAGGTCAGGGGTGGGGTTAAGCCCCTTACTGGAAGAATACATCAAAGCTGGAAATCGTTCAGTGTCTCCTCCCCAGCAGGAGAAAGTTTCTATTCTTGTGCATGATGTAACACATGCACTTGTGTTTTTGGCTTTTGGCAGAAGTTTTAACCTGAGCGATGGATGTTTAGCAGTGCACCATTGTTTAATGTTGTTTTTATAGCTTTAGCACTGGACACAGTGCTTTGAAACAAAAATACATCAGAAGTGAAAACTGACAAAAGCTTTGCATGTGTTGGGCTAAGCCAGGAAGGGGTGCGGGACTACCAGTGTCAGGCAGACAATTGAACTTGACCCCAAACTTCCTGTTACACTCTTCCTCTTAGATAACATACAAACTTTTTAACTGTACTAAGGAAGGAGAAAATCCTTTGACAGTGTTTGACGTTTTTATGTGAAACTGAAACAAACTGGAATGAGAGGAAATGTTTTTCTTGTATCAGATGCATCTGTGGCTTGCTGAAGAACAAGCTTCGCATCCTGGTCACCCATCAGCTTCAGTACCTGAAGGCAGCTAACCAGATTGTTGTCCTGAAAGAGGTTAGTGCAGATGAAATCATCCCTGTGTACCAAACTTGTATCTGAGCACTGTGTTTACCTTCAGCTATTACATTTCAGCGCAAAAGACATGCTGTGGAATAGAGCCAGAGATTAGTAACAAGTGTGATTCGGTGCAAACAGGTCTATTAACACATAGTGAGTGAGAAAGGTGACTAAAGAGAAATACTTAATGCATCATGGGAATCCTTAAGCAACCTATGTCTATTGCAGCATAACTAAGGGAGGATTCAGCGTCACCTGGTCCAGCCCTAACTATATGCTTTAGCAAAAAGGAAAGTTTTAAGCCTAATCTTAAAAGTAGAGATAGTGTCTGTCTCCCGAATCCAAACTGGAAGCTGGTTCCACAGAAGAGGGGCCTGAAAACTGAAGGCTCTGCCTCCCATTCTACTTTTAAATACTCTAGGAACAACAAGTAGGCCTGCAGTGTGACAGTGAAGTGCTCTAATGGGGTGATACTACAAGGTCATTAAGATAAGATGGGGCCTTTTATGTGAGGAGCAGTATTTTGAATTCAATTCTGGATAAAAGATTATTTCAGATTAATAAAAGGATTCATCTGAAATAATCACTATACTGCAAACACTGTGGATCAGCCTTGAATAGTCTTATAGAAGATTGCTCTGAACTTTTGTTTCTGAGTGTTCTCTGGTACCACCTTCAGGTCAGTTATCAGCTTTGCACACAAGATATTAGATCAGGGGTGTCAAACTCATTTTAGTTCAGGGGCCACATGGAGAAAAGTCTATTCTCAAGTGGGCCGTACTGGTAAAATCATTGTGTGTATATATAACTTAAAAACAACAACTTCAGATTGTTTTCTTTGTTTTAATACGATCAACATAAAAATAAAGCTAGAGCCTGTGGACCGTATGTTCAAAATAGTACAGGCACAACATAGCTATTAATCATAAAACATCTCAAGTTATTTGAAAATTCTGAGGACAAAGAACACACAAACACACAGTGCCTCAGTGATTCACAGAACTGATTCACAGATCACAGAACTATATCAGGGTGTCACTTCGCAGGCAGCAACGTAGATAAAAATAATGAAATCCTGTTCCCCAAACAAGTACAAGAACCACAGAATAGGTTAAATATATAAATCAAATATAATCAATTAGAAACAGTCTCACATCAACATAAAAATATATAAACATAAAGCTGGAGCCTGAGGACAGTGTGTCCAAAAGCACAATATAGCTATTAATTACAAAACACCTCAAGTTATTTGAAAATTCTGAGGACAAAGAACACAGTGATTCACAGAAGTAAATCACAGATCACAGAAATACATCAGGGTGTCTCATGCAGCACTTTCAGTGGGGTTACATAGTTTATTTGACTTCTGATACCTGGCATCTTTTTGCTTTCACCAACTCATCAATATCAGGCTTCACATCCTGAGTGGCAGCTAACTTTAGGATGTGATTCAAGTGCCTGTGCGTGAGCCTTGAGCGCAGTTTTGTTTTATTTACGCTCATTACAGAGAAAACTTGCTCACAAAGATACGTGGTTCCGAACATGCACAACAGTTTTGCAGCGAGGGCTGTCAAGTTGGGGTAACCTGGCAAGAGATTCTGATAGAATGTGTTCAAGCCAACTGCGGCAAATTTGCCCTTCAAATCCGAGTCACACTGCAAGTCTATTATTTCAAGTTGGATCCTGACGGGCAGATCAAAGGGATTCACGGTGAACGGCGAGCAAAAAACTTTGAAGTCGTTCTCCAGTTCACCAAAAATCTGAAATCGTTGCTCAAACTCTAGTAACAGTCCCGTTATTTTATCTTTAAACCGCTTCATATCTGCCACATCTGTTCCGTTATTTGAGGTTAAGGATGTTATTTGACTGGAGGCATAACTCACAGACACACGAGACGCGCCATTACTCCAATGAGTGTCCTTTATTATTTTTCATCCCCCCCCCCACAACAACAACCCAGCAGAAACGTTCCTACCACTTAACATTTACCTGATACTACATCCCCCCCTACTAAATAGGATGTGATGCTGGAATATAACCAAGAAAACAGATTAGACCCGCACGCTTTAAAGTATACTATTACTATGTCCTTGTGCTTTATCTGGTAACAGCTTGTTTACTGAACTCGCTTGGTTTCAAACCAGACTACTCAGAATGTCCAAAAATAAACTCTCAAAGTATACAACTCTGAACACTAAGCATAAGTGCACATTTCTGAACTATTCGGTGCAGCTACAAACAACATGTTTAAACAGTGCAACCATTTGCTTTATTTCTCATTGTCTCTATGAGGGATGGGGTAGACTACCCAGCCCTCAGCCTGAGTGTGGGGATTATTCTGCCCCATTGCTCACTCAGTTCCAAGCCCTATGAGCAAACATAGTCTTTTAGGTATGCTGGAGGCCTCCTAGACCTGGGTTGGATTTGGCTCCCAGCTTCAGGAGTCTGCTGGCTGGCCTCCTGTGAGATTGTGTCGGTTCCAGACACTATCTGTGCAGCTGGAACAGAGTTCTCAGGTGAAGCCTCTGGTGGATCGCCAGAAATCTCCGGTGCCCCAGGTGTCCATGTAAGATGATAACGGTTTCTTCTCAGCGTGCCCTTTGCTGTCTCGATGATGTAGGACCTCGGTGAGCCTGCCATGGACACGACTGTCCCTCTAGTATCCATGTCTGAGAACCACACTTTGTCTCCAGGATTGAGCTGTAGCATATCATGTGCTCTGTGTCTGCGGTTGTAGTTTTGTCTTTGTTTTTGTCTGTACGATTGTTCTATAGCTTTGAGCTTGTCTGTGTCCGTACCTCTTGGATTTAGCTGTGATGGGATGACAGGAATAGTTGTCCTTATCCTTCTACCCATGAGAAGCTTCGTTGGGCTGTAGCCATTTGCCAATGGAGTGGCCCAGTATGCCATAAGGGCGAGATAGGGATCGCCAGACTTTTTAAGAAGACTTTTGATGGTCCTGACTGCCCTCTCGGCCTCCCCATTGCTCTGAGGGAAGTGGGGACTGGATGTCTCATGGCTAAAACCCCATTCTTGTGCAAATCTTTTGAAGGAATCAGGCGAAAACTGAGGTCCATTATCAGAGCGAACCCGCTCTGGTATGCCATGACGTGCAAAGATTGATTTACAGTGCTCGATCACTGCCTCTGATGTTGTAGATGTCAGTTTGGCAACTTCGAAGAATCTGGAAAAGTAATCCACAATGACCAGGTACTGTTTATTCTCAATCTGGAACGGATCAGTTCCAACCATGGCCCACGGTCTTTGTGGGAACTCGGTAGGTAGCATGGTTTCTTTGTGGTTAGTCCGCTCACGGCAGCAAGTGTCACAGGTCCCAATCACTTTTATCAGCTCACTGCTCAGGCCTGGCCACCAAACAGATTGTTTAGCTCTCTCTCTGCATTTCGTTATTCCTAGGTGTCCCTCATGTAGTTTAGACAGAATGTCTGCTCTGAGTGATGTGGGAATCACTATTCTGCTCTGATAAAGAAGCAAACCATTGTGGACTGTGAGGTCACCTGAAAACGGCAGATAAGGCTGGAAAACCCTTTCGATGGAGTACTTATCTGGCCGTCCTTCCACACAGAACTTCTTCAGCTGGCTTAGAATGCTGTCCTGATGTGTCTGGATTTCTCTGAGTCGTGGCTCTGTGGCTGGCAGGCTTGCTATGACGGACTCCACATACAAGTTGATTTCTTCCTCCGGCAAACCCTCAGTTGTGTCACATACAGGAGCTTTGGACAGTACATCTGCTGTTGCAATGTCTCTACCAGGAACATGAGATATGGTATAAGAGAACCTCATCAATCGCATGCGTAGACGTTGTATACGAGGTGGAAGCTCGTCCAGGCCCTTGGAGCCAAGCAACGAGACCAGAGGTTTGTGGCATGTAAGACTGCTTTCTTCCATTTGCGCAACATCTCTAAAATTAGAAATATCCTGTCTCAGAGTGACGCTGAAAAACTAGTTCATGCATTTATTACTTCCAGGCTGGACTACTGTAATTCATTATTATCAGGATGTCCAAAAAACTCGCTGAAAAGCCTTCAACTAATCCAAAATGCTGCAGCAAGAGTACTGACAGGGACTAGAAAGAGAGAGCATATTTCTCCTGTTTTGGCTTCCCTTCATTGGCTTCCTGTTAAATCCAGAATTGAATTCAAAATCCTGCTCCTCACATACAAGGTCTTAAATAATCAGGCCCCATCTTATCTTAATGACCTTGTAGTACCATATCACCCTATTAGAGCACTTCGCTCTCGCTCTGCAGGCCTACTTGTTGTTCCTAGAGTATTTAAAAGTAGAATGGGAGGCAGAGCCTTCAGTTTTCAGGCCCCTCTTCTGTGGAACCAGCTTCCAGTTTGGATTCGGGAGACAGACACTATCTCTACTTTTAAGATTAGGCTTAAAACTTTCCTTTTTGCTAAAGCATATAGTTAGGGCTGGACCAGGTGACCCTGAATCCTCCCTTAGTTATGCTGCAATAGATGTAGGCTGCCGGGGGATTCCCATGATGCATTGAGTTTTTCCTTTCCAGTCACCTTTCTCACTCACTATGTGTTAATAGACCTCTCTGCATTGAATCATATCTGTTATTAACCTCTGTCTCTCTTCCACAGCATGTCTTTATCCTGTCTTCCTTCTCTCACCCCAACCGGTCGCAGCAGATGGCCGCCCCTCCCTGAGCCTGGAGGCTCAGGGAGGGGCGGCGTCAATAGAGTCTAAGCTAATATGATTCACTCTAGATCTTGTTTTAACATATGGCATCGAACCTGAACATTTAACAGTGTTTCCTGAAAACCCTCTCCTGTCTGATCATTTCCTGATAACATTTACTTTTACAATAATTGATTACACAGCGGTGAAGAGTAGACTTTATCAAAGTAGATGTCTTTCTGAAAGCACTGTAACTAAGTTTAAGAATATAATCCACCCACTGTTATCATCTCCAATGCCCTGTACCAACACAGAGCAAAGCAGCTATCTGAACGCTACCCCAACAGAGGTCGATTATCTTGTTAATAATTTCACCTCCTCACTACGTACGACTCTGGATACTGTAGCTCCTGTGAAAACTAAGGCCTCAAATCAGAAGTACCTGACTCCGTGGTATAATTCTGAAACACGTACCCTAAAGCAGATGACTCGTAATCTGGAGAGGAAATGGCGTGTCACAAATCTAGAGGATCATCATTTAGCCTGGAGAAATAGTTTGCTGCTTTATAAGAAAGCCCTCCGCAAAGCCAGAACATCTTACTATTCATCACTGATTGAAGAAAATAAGAACAACCCTAGGTTTCTCTTCAGCACTGTAGCCAGGCTGACAAAAAGTCAGAGCTCTTTTGAGCCAACCATCCCTTTAACGTTAACTAGTAATGACTTCATGAACTTCTTCACAAATAAAATTTTTATCATTAGAGAAAAAATTACCAATAATCATCCCACAGATGTAATATTATCTACAGCTACTCTTAGTACCATTGATATTAAGTTAGACTCTTTTTCTCCAATTGATCTTTCTGAGTTAACTTCAATAATTACTTCCTCCAAACCATCAACGTGTCTTTTAGACCCCATTCCTACAAAACTGCTCAAAGAAGTCCTGCCATTAATTAATTCTTCGATCTTAAATATGATCAACCTATCTCTAATAATCGGCTATGTACCACAGGCCTTCAAGCTGGCTGTAGTTAAACCTTTACTCAAAAAGCCATCTCTAGACCCAGCAGTCTTAGCTAATTATAGGCCAATCTCCAACCTTCCTTTCATATCAAAAATCCTTGAAAGAGTAGTTGTCAAACAGCTAACAGATCATCTGCAGAGGAATGGTTTATTTGAAGAGTTTCAGTCAGGTTTCAGAGCTCAGCACAGCACAGAAACAGCTTTAGTGAAGGTTACAAATGATCTTCTTATGGCCTCTGACAGTGGACTCATCTCTGTGCTTGTCCTGCTAGACCTCAGTGCAGCGTTCGATACTGTTGATCATAATATCCTATTAGAGCGATTAGAACATGCTGTAGGTATTACAAGTACTGCGCTGCAGTGGTTTGTATCATATCTATCTAATAGACTCCAATTCGTGCATGTAAATGGAGAGTCCTCTTCACACACTGAGGTTAATTATGGAGTTCCACAGGGTTCAGTGCTAGGACCAATTCTGTTTACATTATACATGCTTCCCTTAGGCAGTATCATTAGAAGACATAGCATACATTTTCACTGCTATGCAGATGACACCCAGCTCTATCTGTCCATGAAGCCAGATAACACACACCAATTAGTTAAACTGCAGGAATGTCTTAAAGACATAAAGACCTGGATGGCCGCTAACTTTCTGCTTCTTAATTCAGATAAAACTGAGGTTATTGTACTCGGCCCTGAAAATCTTAGAAATATGGTATCTAATCAGATTCTTACTCTGGATGGCATTACCTTGGCCTCCAGTAACGCGGTGAGGAACCTTGGAGTCATTTTTGACCAGGACATGTCCTTCAACGCACATATTAAACAAATATGTAAGACTGCTTTCTTCCATTTGCGCAACATCTCTAAAATTAGAAATATCCTGTCTCAGAGTGACGCTGAAAAACTAGTTCATGCATTTATTACTTCCAGGCTGGACTACTGTAATTCATTATTATCAGGATGTCCAAAAAACTCACTGAAAAGCCTTCAGCTAATCCAAAATGCTGCAGCAAGAGTCCTGACAGGGACTAGAAAGAGAGAGCATATTTCTCCTGTTTTGGCTTCCCTTCATTGGCTTCCTGTTAAATCCAGAATTGAATTCAAAATCCTGCTCCTCACATACAAGGTCTTAAATAATCAGGCCCCATCTTATCTTAATGACCTTGTAGTACCATATCACCCTATTAGAGCGCTCCGCTCTCGCTCTGCAGGCCTACTTGTTGTTCCTAGAGTATTTAAAAGTAGAATGGGAGGGAGAGCCTTCAGTTTTCAGGCCCCTCTTCTGTGGAACCAGCTTCCAGTTTGGATTCGGGAGACAGACACTATCTCTACTTTTAAGATTAGGCTTAAAACTTTCCTTTTTTCTAAAGCATATAGTTAGGGCTGGACCAGGTGACCCTGAATCCTCCCTTTGTTATGCTGCAATAGATGTAGGCTGCCGGGGGATTCCCATGATGCATTGAGTTTTTCCTTTCCAGTCACCTTTCTCACTCACTATGTATTAATAGACCTCTCTGCATTGAATCATATCTGTTATTAACCTCTGTCTCTCTTCCACAGCATGTCTTTATCCTGTCTTCCTTCTCTCACCCCAACCGGTCGCAGCAGATGGCCGCCCCTCCCTGAGCCTGGTTCTGCCGGAGGTTTCTTCCTGTTAAAAGGGAGTTTTTCCTTCCCACTGTCGCCAAAGTGCTTGCTCATAGGGGGTCATATGATTGTTGGGTTTTTCTCTGTATCTATGAAGCGCCTTGAGGCGACTTTTGTTGTGATTTGGCGCTATATAAATAAAATTGAATTGAAAATTGAATTGAATTGGTCTGTTTCAATGTGGAATGTCTTCCCAATTAGGAACTCTGCAAACCTCTCACAGGCCCATGTTGAAGCGAGGGCCTCCTTCTCAATTTGAGCATATCGCTGCTCAGTCGCGCTGAGAGCTTTTGAAGCGTATGCTACTGGTTTCCACCCTAGATCGGCGTGCCGCTGGAGAAGCACTGCTCCCAAGCCATACGAAGATGAATCAGCTGATACGCACGTTTCAGCATTTGGATCATACAGAGCAAACCCTGGGGGTGTTGTCAGTTCTTTTTTGATGCCGTCGAAAGCCTGCTGCTGCTGTGGCCCCCATGACCACAGGTTGGACTTCTTCAGCAGATCTCTTAGGGGGCACGTTTTTTCCGCCAGGTGAGGAAGAAACTTTCCTAGGTGATTCACCATGCCCAGGAAGCGTCTCACCTCACTTATGTTGCTGGGCTCATCCATGGAACTCACCGCATGCACCTTGTCAGGATCTGCGCTAACCCCCGATCCCTCAATGACCTGCCCCAGGAACTTTATCCTGTTCTTGTAGAACTCACACTTGTCGTTCAATGTTACTCCAGCCTCCTGCAGTCGAACCAGTGCTTTTCGAAGTCTCTCATCATGCTCTCCTTGTGACGTCCCCCAGATGAGCACATCATCCATCTGGCAGAGGACTCCTTCTAAGCCCTCAAGAATGCGTGCCATCCGTTTCTGGAAGTGTTCTGGGGCTGATGAGATTCCAAAGCACAGACGAATGTAACAATACCGACCAAAAGGTGTAATAAAGGTCGTGAGCAAAGAAGAGTCCCTGGATAAGGGAATCTGCCAAAATCATGCATTGGCATCCAGCTTTGAAAACACTTTTGCTCCTGCAAGCTGTCCTAGTGTGTGTTCTACTGAAGGGAGTGGATGCTTCTCTCTCATGACATATTTGTTTAGTTCAGTGAGATCGCTGCATATTCTCACTTTGCCTGTGCGCTTAGGAACCACCACCACAGGCCAATCAGTGGGCTCCTCCACCTTGGAAATGACACCCTGCTGCTCCATCCTGTTCAGCTCTTCTTTAACCTTTGGTAAGAGTGGAAGGGAGATTCGCCTAGGGGTCGAGAGGGAAAACGGCTGTGCCTCTGGTTTCAGAACAATATTGTACTCCCCCTCCATTTTGCCTAAGCCGCTGAAAAGCTTGGGGAATTCTTCTTTGACAGCGTCAATAGAGTCTAAGCTAATATGATTCACTCTAGCAACCAGCTGTAGTGCCACTGCAGCATGCCCGCTCAGCAGCGGTGTGCATAAACCCTGTACGACATAAATGTCTTCTTTGGTTTTGTGGTTGTTCTTGCTGAGAGTGGCTGTGAACATGCCTTTTACCTTCAGACGTGTTCCTCCTGGGCCCTGCAGAACCCTTTTGGGCTTATCCAATCTCCCCAACTGATGCTGTGTGTAGAAAGTCTCTGGGACTGCTGTGACATCCGCTCTGGTGTCGATTTTAAAGAGTGTGTTGTATTTGTCCACATGTATCTCTGTTACCCATGGACTCTCTTTGGTGTCCGCAGAGAGGGAACCCAAGAAAGCGACCTCATCATCTGTATCGCTGTTCTCTGAAACTGTTGCAGCATTGACTTCACACAGTTTTTTGTTTCTGCACATCCAGGCAAAATGTCCTTTTTTTCTTACAGTAATTACATGCGGCTTCCATCGCAGGGCATTGTTGAAGATTGTGACCTTTTATGTCTCCACATCTTCTGCATTGTGTCTTTTTTTTCTTTCTGTGTTTTGGCGGTTTGTTTATGTAGCGGTGTCAGCTGCTTGGGACGTGCCCCTTCTTGCCGTTTAGCATGGACGCGGTTCAGTTGTGAGTTGGTAATATCCATTTTAAAGTTAGTGCTTAGCATCTCTTGTTGCTTCTTTACAAGCTCACTTTGTCGGGCTCTGTTAAGCGCTTTCTCTAGCGTTAGTTCTGGATCCATTTGTAGCTGTTCTGACAATCGTTTGTCTTTCAGACCCACGACAAATCTGTCTCGCACCATTTTGTCATGCAAAGTCCCGTATCCACAATTAGGGCTGCTCGATTATGGCAAAAATGATAATCACGATTATTTTCACTGAAATTGAGATCACGATTATTTGACGATATTTATTTAACCCTTTAAGACCTACTATAGAACCAAGTCCACCAGAGCTTATATTATTTTTTTACATGCTGTAGTGCCATTTGTGGGAGCATTTCAAGTTGCTATACATCAATACAACTGTTATAGCCCATATTTTAATAATATGTATGCATTAAGTCCATAGTAATTACATAAATTGCAAAAAAGTACAATAAACTACAAAAAAAATTGAAAATCGCTTTTGTTTTGTTTACATATATTTCTACTTGGAGAAATTTAAGAGGTTTATCCCTCAAAACTTTAAATACAATAAAGTTGCAAAAAATAGTTTACAACAACAGGAAATTTATTTTGAGTGTCTTCATAGTTTTATTTTGGAGATACAGCAATTTTTATATACTGCAGGAAAAACAAAAAACAATCCTATGATGCAAATTTGCAAAGAAAACAGCAGGTGCATCATTTCACTGTGGGAAGTGTTACGAACAGCTGATGGATCGGCAAAACGTGTTTCTGGAATATTATGTTTTTGTTCCTGCAAGCGCTTTTTATGCAATTTTTGCAAAGCTATATGTGGAAGGAAACCGTGACCGAGGACAAGCTGATGGCATCAGATGTAAGTACAACTCCTCCGGTTTCATATGCAAAACAAATTATTGCGCTAGCTTACGTGGTTCAGGTTCTACAGGGATTTAACAATAGTTACGCAAAACGGAGCGTGCTGCTCTGACCGGCTTTAAAGGGTTAACAATGACTTTAAAAAAATAATATAAAATAGTGTGCAACACCACTGAAGTTTTTTTTTAAACTCTCTTTTCAACCAACGGCAGTCACTCTCCAAATAACTTCTGCTTAGCTTTCCGAGCTTCCCTCGGGTCCTCTTAATCAGCGGTCTCCAACCTTTTTTGCGCCACGGACCGGTTTATGCCCGACAATATTTTCACGGACCGGTGTTGTGCCAAAAAGTGATTGTCTGCCAAAAAGTGATTTCCGGTATTTGCCAAAAAGCGATTGCTCATATTTAAAGTGCTATAAGTAACTTGTTGGGCTATAATATGTTAAACATACGTCAAATGCATCCCTTATGGATGACATAAAGTCATCTTGAGCCACAAACAACATTCGTGTAGCAAGATACAAGCCGCAATCAGTTTTTGGCAGCGACTTTTATATAACCTTTATTTATGCAGTAAAAAAAATCTCATTAACATTAAAAATGTATTTTGTAAGAGTAAGTTGCCCAACAGGACAGCAGAAATGGCAGCAAATATTACAATAGTTCTGTAAAAATATTTTAAGTGGGGATAAAGGACCGGATTGGTTATAATGTAAGTACAAGTTGTAAAGATACTTAAAAAACAGATAATTTTTTAATTCTTTATGTAACCCCTTTGTATCCCCTGTTCACCGAAGTCTATTTACGAACATACCTAAAGATATTACACATAAAAAAATACACAGAAACACTGGAAATCAGTTTTTGGCAGACAATCACTTTTTGGCACAACACCGGCCTTTAAGGTGTCGCGGATAAATGAGGGAGGGGCTAATAATCGGCTCAGTCATTTTTAATGATCGTTGAAAGCCCAGATCGTAATCGTGATTAAAATTCGATTAATTGAGCAGCCCTATCCACAATGTTCTGCCAGACAATGCAGTGCAGTATGGAAGTTGTCAACTGACTCACCCGTCTCTTGTTGGCGCTGGTTAAACTTCGCTCGCTCAAATATGATGTTTCTTCAGGCTACGAATCGCTCGCCTCTTCGGGAGTCAGGTGCAGGGATACCAATATGTCCTCCGCCTCCTCGCCCATAGTGTAGATAAGGGCGTTCACTTGATTTTCGTCCGCTTGCGTCTCCAATCCAGACGCGATGCAAAAAAAAAAAAAAAGCTTTATCCATTTGGTCCAGTCGTCGGACCTAAAAGTGAACTTCTCCGGCGGGGTGACTTGAAACTGACTCATGACGCCACGTCTCTTTTCGCGCAGCTCCTCTATGGCCGACCTTTAACCTGGCACCGACGCCGAAACCTTTCACTTATGCCCAACTAACGTTTCCAGTTGTCTTCTGACACCATGTTCCGTTATTTGAGGTTATGGATGTTATTTGACTGGAGGCATAACTCACAGACACACGAGACGCGCCATTACTCCAATGAGTGTCCTTTATTATTTTTCATCCCCCCCCACAACAACAACCCAGCAGAAACGTTCCTACCACTTAACATTTACCTGATACTACAACATCGTGCACACATTTTTCAGACAGGGGAAGTGAGCTGCATCACCACCAGCGAGCTGCGTCTCCCACAATAACAGCTTCAACTTGAAAGAACGTATGCTGTCATAATACTGTGTGACAACAACAACAACAACAACAACCTTTATTTATAGAGCACATTAAAAGCCTAGGCATACCAAAGTGCTTTACAGAAAAACAATAAAATAATACAGTTAAGAACATTAATATCAAATATAATAAGAACAGCAGACAATGTTCACAGTAGAAAGCCACTAATAAAATGGACTGCAGCACATAGATTATAGCAGACCCAGTGCCGCATGATAGAGAACACCAAGAATGAAGGAATAGTAAAAAGTTAATGCAATAGGTCGCAGTTAACAGTCAGCATTTAACGGGTAGAAAAGGCAAGTTCAAAAAGATAAGTTTTAAGGCGTTTTAAGGCAACTTTGTTGCGTCCTTGCAGCTGTTTGTTCAAGTTATTCAGGTGCTCTGTAACATCCACCATAAATGCAAGGTCCTGCATCCATTCTGCGGAATGAAATTCTAACACTGGTTTGCCCTTTTCTTCCATAAACTGTTCAATTTCTTCTCGTAAATCAAAGAAACGCCTCAGCACAGCACCTCGGCTCAACCATCTTACCTCAGTGTGGTATGGCAGGCCATAGATGTGGTCTTTCTCTCTGAGAAGACTGTCAAACTGACGGTGATTGAGGCTTCTGGATCGGATGAAATTAACAGTTTGGATGACCACCTTCATGACGTTATCCATTTTCAGTGACTTGTAACACAAAGCCTCCTGGTGCAAAATACAGTGAAAAGTCCAAAAATCACGTCCTCCATTTGCAGATTGCACTTTATCTCTGAACTTTTTTACAATGCCTGCTTTCTTCCCGATCATAGAGGGCGCACCATCTGTAGCCAGGCTGACAGCGCGGGACCAGTCCACCAGAGGTGTGGACTCGAGTCACATGACTTGGACTCGAGTCAGACTCGAGTCATTAATTTTATGACTTTAGACTTGACTTGAAAAAATGTTCTAAGACTTGTGACTTGACTTGGACTTTTACACCAATGACTTGGGACTTGAATTGGACTTGAACCGGTTTACTTGAAAAGACTTGATATTTTACCCCAAATATAAAATTTAACATGCATATTATATAGAGATTGAAAATGTGACGTCATTCACGGGTAGAACCGCAAAGGATTCTGGGAACTCGTGGCAAGCGGTACTAGCGCACGCAGGCTTTCAATTAAAATCAGTTATACAGCGATAAAAAGAAACACAAAAATGGCAAGAAGCTGTTGTATTATTAACTGCAATAGCCGGTCGCATGACAGCCACGGGAAGCCGACGGGTAAAGAGATCGGTTGTTATCGGATTACGTCGTTGAAGAGAAATTGTTCAAGCCATGTTTCCAAAGTAACAAAGACGCCAAGGATGGCCTGGATTGCAGCCATTCAAAGATCAAATATAACGTCCCAGAACACTCCAGCTCACAGGTTAGTCTGCTCCAAGCATTTACACGAAGGTCAGTGTTTTTTAGTACTTAATACGTCATTTTCATAACATAATTAGTGATATAGGTTACAAGCAAGTCTGGCGCTGAACAGATAATTGTCATTATCATACACATTAAATTTTTTTTAATGTGTATGATATTTTTGTCATGCGATTTTAAAGCCGGTCCTACAACCGCATCCAAGAATAACATGCAGCTTATCTCAGAACTGTCGGTGAAAATTATTCTTGGAGCTAGGTTTAATTGAGCTGCATTCTAAAGAGGTGCAATTTCACAATTTGTGTATATTTTCTAAGTTCACTATTTTGTCATGTGTTGAGAAAAACACAGATTTTAAAATTACATGGTCTAATATTTACATTTAGCATAACTGCAACATTATTTTTTCGTTTTTTTTTTTAAAGACTCGAAAGGACTTGAAATTCAAAGTTTCAGACTTGTGACTTGACTCGGACTTTTACACCAGTGACTTGAGACTCGACTCTGACTTGCCTGACATTACTTGAGACTTGACTTGAGGATAAAGACTTGAGACTTACTTGAGACTTGCAAAACAATGACTTGGTCCCACCTCTGCAGTCCACTCCGACCCTGTCCAGCGCACCGACGAGTGCGGTGAAAATATCAGCTGCGGTTAGGGTTGCCAACCGTCCCTTAAAAAACGGAATCGTCCCGTATTTAGAAACAAAAGTACACGTCCCGTATTGAGCTAATAAGGGACGCACTTTGTCCCGTAATACAGTGAGAATCAAAAGTAGTCTATAAATGTTAATGGAATTAACGCTTTGTTTGAAAACATAATTCCCAGCCCCTCTCCTGCTTTGTGACCAATGAGCTGACAGCACACTTATGACAATTCGAGTATGACAATTCAGATTACCGCTTATCTCATTGGTCGAGGAAAGGTCGCTTGCGGAGAAAATACCGGAAGACAACAGATGACCACAACAACAAGCATGGCCAACAGGGAAACAAACGCTGACACTGCGGTGCAAGTCTCGGACGACAGTACACCTAAAGCTGGGCAGACACTGTGCGATTTTTTTTCATTCACGTTATTCAGCTCCTGCTCAAACTGCACGATTGACTCACAGGGGTTAGAAGTTGGTAGGTCACGATGCAGAGTCTCACACTATACCGCCCGATGCTCTGATGAGACCTGAGTGCTCACACTGTGCCTCCATAAAATGAAGGTTATAACAGAAATTCTGTCGCTCGCTCTCCCTCTCTGTCTTTCACTCACACAGACACCCCACCACCATCAACTTTGCTAAATTGAAAAACATTGATCAGGCAGCTGTGATTAAGCAGCAGTGTAAATCAAACTATTTTCACGGTTGTTGTGGTCGTGATAATTTTGTGATGCCACATCGAAAAGGCTCGGATGAGCTTTCCAAAGTTCTACAAGTTGTGCCTCCATCGCTTGGGTCCAGATCACACGCCGCACAGCCATGCTGCTCCATCTTTTACACCGACGTTTACGTGTTAGCGCGTGAGCGGCTGTGTTGACACCCTCACGACCGATTGATGATCGGGAGCTGGTCGTGAGGTGTTAATCGCTTCTCGTTACCCCACGTATACTACACGATGCACGATGAAGGCCAAAATCGGGCCGATCACCAAATCGGTCGCACGACTCAAAAATCGGCTCAAAATGGGCCAAAAATCGCACAGTGTAAGCCCAGCATTGGAGCAGCAATGTTTGTTCGCTCAGAGAAAGAAAAAAAGGCTGCAAAAGTACAGAGAGGAATGGGAAAAGGAAAACACCTGGCTGGAAAAGTGCACGATAACACCTTTAAAGCGCACTGCACTGTGTGCCGGCGCACTTTTTCCATAGGCATGCTTCTAGTGGTGGGCACAAGAAGAACATGAGGGGGAGGGGTGTGAAAGCTCAGGGAACCCTTAACCATTTTTTTGTCCACCAGGCCACGGCAGAAGCAGATATGGTATGTAAACATTGGTTTGTTTTTTTAAACCCTCTGGTTAAGGTTATTATGGGCATGTGCAGTGAATATCAGCGCTATGTGGCCAGAAGTGTGATAATATAATTTATTTTGTGTAATAAACAACTGCAAGGATAGATGATTACAACAAATAGATGACTAATACATAAAAGTAATACATAGATGAATAATGATGATGAGTTGTGATGCGTAATCATGGGAACAAGTGGGTTTACAAACAGGAGCAGCTGATTAGCATTAGAAAAGCTGAAATAATACCTCAACTGAAGCCAATTGTACTATATGCACTATATGTGCACAGTTACAGGAATATTTTTTGTTCTATTGCTTTCTATTAATTTATATAATTTTAAGTTAAGCAGGACAGAGTTCTTTTAAAGAAAGATTTACTTATATTCTCAAAAGTTAAGCATGACAGGCTTCTGTTTAAGAAAGAGACCTGTTTTACTGTGTTAATGTTGTCATTTTGAGCTAAAAATAAATGGCTAAATGATCATTTGTTTCCCATATGGTCATATCACAAAGAATATGCATCTGCTTAAATCAAATTCAAGTCAAATGGTTAAAAAATAATTTCACACACAAAAAAAATAGCTACCACACTGGGAAGGGTGAAGACAACTGGGTTGCCCGGCCCTGGCCACGAGGTGTCCCTTATTTATTTTTCAGCGAGTTGGCAACCCTAGCTGTGGTCGTTGTATCTGTCATCGGTACCAACTCCACGAACTCCTCGGTGACGGTCAATGTGTCATCAACTCCGCGGATGAAAATTGCCAGTTGTGCAACATCTGTAATGTCCGTGCCTTCATCAATTGCAACTGAAAACACAATAAATGACTTTACTTTTTGCTTCAACTGGCTGTCCAAATCCGCTGAAAGATCAGAAATCCTGTCAGCAACTGTGTTTGTTGTCAGGCTGATATTTGCAAAGGCCTGGCGCTTTTCAGGGCACACAATCTCCGATGCGTTCATCATACATGTTTTTACAAATTCACCGTCACTAAATGGTTTTGAAGCTAGTGGAATTTCGTTAGCAATGAGGTAGCTAGCTCTCACTGCAGCATCACTGATGTCTCGGCTGTGAGTAAACACAGACTGCTGTTTCTTCAGACCCGCCAACAGTTCATTCACCTTCTCTCTTCTCCGCTGTCCTTGAAAGTTGTCATATTTGTCGGCATGAAGACTCACATAGTGGCGACGGAGGTTATATTCTTTTCAGCACTGCAACATGCTGGGAACACACCAAACATACAGCTTTCCCATTCACTTCCGTGAGGAGGATGACCATTTATCTTGGAACACTCTGCATCCACTTTTCTCTTTTTTGACAGAGACATATTGGGGCAATGAGGGTGCCAAAACAGATCAGGTTTAAATTTCGCGGGCAAAACAAAGTAGCTCACAATTGCTATTGCGCCATCCAATGGACACAATTGGAACAACAGTTTCTTTATTGAAAAATTGCTGCTCATTTTTATACTTTACAAAATCATCTCGCGGGCTGGATTAAACCCGTTTGCGGGCCTGATCCGGCCCGCGGGCCGTACGTTTGACACCCCTGTATTAGATCATAGACTGAAGGGGCTGCAGGGATTTATCTTTGTCTCTTCAGGAGATGTTTTCTGAAATTCAGCCACACTACTACCATTTGTAGAAAAGCACAAACAAGACTGAGTGCTGCCAAAGCAAGCTGACTGTCAACAGACTATCTGGGTGACTCGCAGGACTTTGAAGATGTAAACCGCAGTACATTTCCAAACACTACAAAGTGTGTGTTTCACATGAGGAGGTGGTGCTGCCATAGGTCTGTAAAACACAGCTGTACAATTTCCTAACACTTGGTGATATGTGTGTGTGTTTGTCAGGGTCACATGGTGGCAAAGGGAACTTACACGGAGCTTCAGCAGTCTGGATTGGACTTCACCTCCCTTCTCAAGAAGGAGGAAGAGGAGCAACAGCAGCCTCATCATGACACCCCCACCAGAACTCGAACTCTGTCTCAAAATTCAGTGCTGTCCCAGACTTCCTCTGTCCAGTCCATCAAAGATGAAGACCAGTTACCGGTTAGTGGATAATTATCAGTAAAAACAGCCTAGTTTTTAAAAAATCAGGGTTGTTTATAGGAAATGGGTCGTTTCTGCCCATCCCTAGTTTAATATCATGTTTGCTTTTCTTTCTTTTCCCCTTCCCCAATGGTCTTTAACATACAGAGCGTGCTGAACTGACACAACTTGAGCTTAGTTTGCTTTAGTCCGTTTTCATTTTGACAAGTTAAACACAGGGAACTTGACGGCCAGTGATCATGATACTTGTCTGCATGCTGATGACTTCCTCGCAGGCGGAGAAAGTTCAGACATTTGCAGAGGAGACTCGAGCTCAGGGAACCATTGGAATACGCATCTATGCCAAGTATCTGGCAGCTGGGGCCAACATTGTGGTTCTGCTGGCTGTCGTGCTGCTTAACATCATGGCTCAGGTACACAAAGACTCACCTGCACTTGTAATTCGCCTTCCACATGTTAGCTCAGTGAGAATAAGTGTTGAATGCATTTCACATGTGTAATATAAAGCAGTAAAAATTATTTTTTTGGCTTTTATATCTTCTAGGTAGCATACATCATGCAAGACTGGTGGCTAGCTTACTGGTAAGTATCTTCAATCTGCCGTTTTCCTCATAGACTGCAGCTTTTACATGTCTGTTTATACTCATGTCTGACTGTTTAGGGCTGATGAGCAAGAAAAACTAATGGCCAGCAGTAACATGACTAACATCACAACAAATGGACTAAATGTCACCAAAGAGCTGGACACGGATTTTTACCTGGGAATTTATGGAGGTAAAGGCGTTCTCTTATTTACACTGCGCTGCATTTCTTCTGATTTTACTCCACTGGTGTTTTATGGTGTGTTATTTTTCCAGGTTTGACTGCAGTCACCATAATCTTTGGCTTTGGCAGGAATTTGGTGCTGTTCAATGTGCTAGTGAGGTGTTCACAGTCTCTGCACAACCGCATGTTTAGCGCTATACTCCAAACACCCGTGCGCTTCTTTGACATCAATCCGATTGGTAAGCAAAACTTTGCAAATTTTTAGTGTTGTACGTTCTAAAGCCAGAGTCGGTAAATTGTAGAATTTTGTAGTTCAAAAACTTCTAAATGGAATTCTGTAGTGCTCGTGTGGGCCAACCACTCACCGGAGGGGAGATGGTCAGGGGCAGGCTGAGAAATCTGGCTTTAGGAACTTGGAATGGCACCTTTCTGTTGGGGAAGGAGCCTGAGCTAATGCTTAAGGTTGAGAAATATGAACTAGGTGTAGTCACGGTCACATGAACTCATAGCTTTTGCTCTGGTGTCTAGAGAGGGCTGGACATTGTACCAGTCCTGGGTTGCCCTCAGTGAGAGGTGACAGGCAGGTTGGGTATACAGGTATCCCCAATTTGGCAACTGTGCTTTGGGATGGATGAGTCTGGTTGTTTCCCTGTGCATTTGAGTCAAGAAACAGGTCCTGACTGTCATTTTATGCTTATGTGTAAAATCACATTTGACACGTCAGCACAATACCCAACCCTCTTCAAGTCCCTGGGTAGGATGCTTGATCTGCTTAAATGATGTCCTCAATCCTGCTGATACACTTTTTGTAGTGGAAGCAGAGTCTGGAGCTAACCCATCCATCACTGTGGCTGAGGCCACTGAAGTAAAAAAACAAACAAACAAAAAAGCTGGCCAGGCCCCAGGGTTAGATGAGGTTTGGTGAGGTTCCTCTTCCTTACACATAGGGTCAGGAACTCAGTCATACCTTGGTGTGACCCAAATAACCCAGATAAAGATAAGATAAGATAACTCTTTATTGTCATTGCACAGTCATACATAGTACAGTAGTACAATGAAATTGGAAAAACTGTCCTACGTCGGCACTACATATAACACAACACGACACGATATGACACATCACAACGTAACAAACAACACAACACAGTATATTAACTTAGTATAAAAAAGAAGAATAAGTGTATGTGTATTGCACACTGTTATTATTGCACATTAATTATTATTGCACCTTGTTATAAATATAAATATTATTGTTATTGTTTTAAACATTGTTACCTCCCCCTAAAAAGTCCAGGGAGGTATCCAGTCAGGTCAGCTATTTACATTGATCAGGGCTATTGCCCTGTTGTAAAAGCTGTCCTTGAGTCTATTTGTTCGGGACCTCAGCAGCCTGAACCTCCTGCCAGACGGCAGCAGCTTAAACACCCGGTGTCCTGGGTGTGTGCAGTCCCGTAGGATGCTGCGTGCCCTCTTGAGACAGCGAGTGCTGTACAGGTCCTTCAGGGAGGGAAGAGGATGTCCAATGATTTTTTGGGCCATGTTGATGACCCTCTGGAGTGCCTTTCTGTGTGCTGTGGTGCAGCTGGAGAACCACACACCGATGCAATATGTCAGCACACTTTCAATGGAGCAGCGGTAGAAGACGGTCAGCAGCTCCTTCTTCAGGTCCATTTTTCTGAGGATTCTCAGAAAGTGGAGACGCTGTTGGGCCTTCTTTAAGACCGCAGAGGTGTTAGAGCTCCATTGGAGGTCTGTGTCTATGTGCACACCCAGAAACTTGAAACTGGAGACCCTTTCCACGCACTCCCCGTTGATGCTGACAGGCTGCAGCTCGGACTTCCTCCTTCTGAAGTCAACTATCAGTTCTTTTGTTTTGGTGGTATTGAGGTCCAGGTTGTTGTCTGCACACCAATCTGACAGCCTCTGAACTTCAGCTCTGTATGCAGTCTCATCTCCCCCTGAGATGAGCCCCACCACAGTGGTATCATCTGCAAACTTGATGACTGTGTTGTCTGGGTGGGAACTAACACAGTCATGTGTGTACAGAGTGTACAGTAGGGGACTCAGTACACAGCCTTGTGGAGAGCCGGTGTTGAGGCTGAAAGGGGGTAAAGATGGATGGATGAATTTTGTGGTTACTTTTACTCCATTTGCCATCTTTGTGGGGGCACAGTATACAATTCAATTTTATTTATATAGCGCCAAATCACAACAAAAGTCGCCTCAAGGCGCTTCATAGATACAGAGAAAAACCCAACAATCATATGACCCCCTATATACAGGCAAGGAAAGTTAAACTAAACATTAATCTTACTCTAGCTGGTTTCAAAGTGTGGTGATAATTATCTCTTGTCTGACCTCAGGAAGAGTATTGAACAGATTTTCAAAGGACATTGGGCTGCTGGACTCCAACATGCCAGTGACGTTTGCAGATTTCGTTCAGGTGAGGGTAGATTTCTCAGCAAAGACACAGCAGCATTTTTCTTTTCTAAACCACTGACAAAGCTGCAATGAAGATCATAACAAGTGACAGTTTATGGTGGAGCTGTAGCCTCCACGCTCTTTTCGATAAACACAGCAGGTCCAGAGCAAAGGTAGGGAAGTATTTCCCTGAAGTAACAGCAGCACTCACTACTGTAATGATAATAAAACTTTCAAGCCAATAAAAGTCATTTAAAGTCCAATAAAAAAAAACGGTAACAAGTCTTAATAGAATCAAATCAACAGTTCAACAACCTAAGAAGAAAAGCGATCTTACCATGTGCTCATCTGTTGCTGGGTAGTTTTCCAAAGTGAAAGCTAAATTCTATGAAGAAAATGCCATAACTAGGCAATTTAAACTTTGCTGCAGACTCACAGCAGCTGTCCCATCACTATGAAATCAATGCAGTACCTGAAATACTTCACTCAGGTCCAGGCTTTATAACTCATTAGCCCTTAGCTCTTAACTTTGAAGCTAATCATTACACTGATTACACGCTGCTGGACAAAATATTACGAATTTCTTTGTTGTCACATGTTCCTTGAGCTTGCCTCAGTCACTCAGTACTCAGTGCTGCCACTGGTGAGTAAAGCGAAAGTGTAAGCGCTGTGGCACTGCCCTTTGCTGAGGTTGGTAACATTTACCTACTGATGCCCATCTGAGATAACGCTCTTATTTGTAACAGAGGGTCAAAGATCTCTTTGAAGAATAAAATGAGTAAAACTGACAGTGCTGTTACTAAAGTGAAAGGCTGAAGTACAATGCACAAGTTAATGAAAATACTTTCTCATTCTGTAAAACATTCATTTTTCTTTTCTAAAGACACTCAAAAAGAAAAAGGCACAAGAACAAACCACTTTAATGTTGATGTGTTTTTCTGTTGTGAGCAGATCTTCCTCCAGATACTTGGGGTCATTGCTGTTGCAGCGTCAGTGATTCCCTGGATCCTTATCCCCGTTGTCCCCCTCCTTCTCATCTTTCTTTATTTGCGTCGCTACTTTCTGCGGACCTCCAGAAATGTTAAACGGCTGGAGTCCACCAGTGAGTGTCCTACAGTACAACAGTGTGTGAAGAAGGAGATACACGTGCTGCTACTGTTCTTTCTTTTTCATTTTAAAACCTGCATATGTAATATCTTTAAAACTTGAAGCTCTTTAACCTATTGGTAACTTCTGACTCATCTGTGTCCTCAGCTCGGAGTCCAGTCTTCTCCCACTTGTCCTCATCTCTCCAGGGCCTTTGGACAATCCGAGCATTTGGGGAAGAGAAGCGCTTCCAGAAAGTCTTTGATGCCCATCAGGACCTGCACTCAGGTGCTCTTCATGCTTGGCACATAGAAGCTCATATTATGATCAGAGAACTTAAAAATTGTATGTTTTTGAACTGTCTGTGATGGATTGTTTCCCTGTGCAGAGGCCTGGTTCCTGTTCCTGACCACCTCTCGCTGGTTTGCTGTCCGCCTTGATGGCATCTGCTCCATCTTTGTTACCATCACTACTTTTGGCTGTCTGCTGCTCAGAGACAGTGAGAGAACTAATTTTACTGTTGATTTAGTCTTGCTGTTTGCGATCGCTTACCAGCAGGGGGCAGCTGTGTGCCGGTTATCCACTATATTGCCAAAAGTATAGGCTTACCCATCCAAATTGATGAACGATCAAGCTTCTCCATCTGGCAAGCCGATGGTCCAGTCTGAGAACGGTACTTATCTGACTGTTTCCAGGGAAAGAAACTCTTAGTGCAGCATACCAAGACATTTTGGACAATTTCATTCAGGAAGGGGCCATCAAGGCGATGGCCCCCTGTTCTAGCATGACTGTGTACAGTACACAAAGCAACGTCCATGAAGTCCATGAAGACATGTGTGAGTGAGTTTGGGATGAATTCGAGTGGAGATGACGAGCTAGGCCTTCTCATCCAACATAAGTGTCTGACCTCACAAATGCACTTCTGGAAGAATGATCAAAAATCCCAAAAACGCACTGCTAAACCTTGTGGAAGAGTTGAAGCTGCATAATTTTAAACCCTCTAAATTAAATGGATGGGATGTCACTCAAGTTCATATGCTTGCGAAGGCAGTTAAGTGAATACTTTTGGCAATACAGTGTATATGCAGTCCAGCAGATGCTGAGTGATTGCTGCCGTTTAACTTTTAAAAGTGTTAGTAAAATGGTTGTTTTCCTGCTCCTGTCAGAGCTTGATGCGGGTGCTGTTGGTTTGGCTCTGAGCTACTCTGTCACACTAATGGGCATGTTCCAGTGGGGTGTCAGACAGAGTGCAGAGGTGGAGAACATGGTAAGATACTCACTGTCTCTTTTATTTCCAGAGCTTGTATCATTTCTTTCCATACTGAGCTTTTGCTATTCCCATATAAATCTCACTAATTTCCAGAAATAGTCCAAAGATTGTATTTATTCTGTCATTTGAACATCAAAAGTCTTCTTTGCCATTTTGTTTTATATTTATGGTTGTTGGGCTTGTTGACATGGAGGTGAATCTGAGACCACTTTCCTGATGTTGTATGATTTCTGCCTGGTGTGCTACGCATCTTAAACTTGTGTTGTCAGCAGACTTAAATGATCAAAAAATTTTAGGAGTCTGAAGTAAATTATTTATTTGGGTGATGCAGTGGTTAGAACTGTTGTCTCCCAGCAAGAAGAAGGTCCTGAGTTTAACTCCACCATCAGGCCGGGGTCTTTCTGTGAGGAGTTTGTATGTTCTCCCCATGTTTGTGTGGTTTCTCTCCGGGTACTCCAGTTTCCTCCGAAAGTCCACAGACATGAAGTTAGTTGTGAATTTAAAATGCCCGTAGGTGTGAATGTGAGTGCGAATGGTTATCTGTCGACCTGGCGACCTGTCCGGGGTGTACCCTGCCTCCCGACCTGTGGTAGCTGGGATAGGCTCCAGTCCCCCCGTGACCCTGAATTTGATAAGCAGAAGAGGACGAATGGACATTATTATTTTGCAAGAGTCCAAAGGGTTAAGCTTTGGGATTCTGCTCTTTCACATGAATAGCATGAATAGACCACTAGTTGTACTGGTGTTTCTCTGGCATCTGTCCATAATAAATAATACCTGCATTCTCCTTGATACCAAGTAGACACACTAAATGATTCTATAACATCCGTCTGATTCACGTGGCAGTTCTCCTTCATTGAGAAAAGCAGCTCATGGAGAAAAAGTAGCTTAGGAAAATAATCCTGCAGAAACAGTGGCAGACTGAAGCATCCTGAACACTGAGTTGTGAGTTGCAGACTTGCTGATTGGATGTGGAGGATGTGGTGGGCAGTATCTTCTTAAATTTTTGGTGTAATTCTAGATATTAATCCATTCTTTCAGATTTACCTGATTGTTTATTTCTTAAATTGAACTTGTATGCAAATAGTTTTATTACATGTTGTGTTCTTGACTACACCACACAGACTGATCCTGATTTAATGTGCATTCCTGCGTTTCTGTCCTCAGATGACATCAGTGGAAAGAGTAGTAGAGTACACTAAACTGGAGAGTGAAGCACCCTGGGAAACCCAGAAACGTCCTCCTCCTGATTGGCCAAGTAAAGGCCTGGTGACTTTTGACCAGGTCAACTTCTCCTACAGTGCTGACGGACCTCAGGTGCTGCACAACCTGAAAGCCATGTTTAGACCCCAAGAGAAGGTCAGACATCAAGGTTTATTTGTTTTGTTTCTAAGAACCTGAAGCCATTTGTGTGATACGCTGTCAAACCAAAGCTTATGTTCTGTGTCCTGTGGGTCAGGTTGGTATTGTGGGTAGAACAGGAGCCGGGAAAAGCTCTCTGGTCTCGGCTCTGTTCCGCCTGGCAGAGCCCCAGGGGAAGATCTACATCGACGGTATTGTGACCTCTGAGATCGGCCTCCATGACCTGCGGCAGAAGATGTCCATCATTCCTCAGGTACAACATCATAGCTGACCTCTTAGCAGAACACAACACTAGCATCTGGCTACTCTTGTTGCCTTGTTTCGTAGCTCGTCTACTATGACTTTGTTACTTTGACATGAGAAATATTTGGCTAATAAGTGACATTAATTATTACTAGTTGGGCACATCCTTAAAGCTAAGAAAGGATCAGCAGCCCCAGTCTGCTCTGACACTCTAGAGTCACTTCTGTTTGCTCTGTGAGAAAAGCACAAGTGTTGCAACAAAGTGCACAAGCACTTTGTTGCAACTGCTTTGATTTGGTGCTTATAAATAAAATTGAATTATTTGCTCAAACAATTATACGAGTGTAGTTTTAACACTGCATCTTTTGGTTTTTTTGTTGTTTGTTTGTTTGTTTTCACCAGCTTACCAGTAATGAGTTAAAATCAGCTGTCCAGCAAACATTTTCTCCTCAACGCTCTCAGCATTTCAATTCCCACAAAGCTCTTTGCTGTGATCAGTCAGAACTTTTGCAAACTGTAGGATGCATTCAAAACCAAAGGAGGGCAGCTGGTTACAGTTTGCCATGTGTGCCATTTAGGTTTTTTAAACTTTTACCTGCCACAGCAGGACATTCACTCAGATATGTCGAAATAAGTCACTGTGCTGTTCTGTTTACAAATAGTCCACAAAATCTAATCATTTTGGTGTCCTCTGGGTTCTCCAACTCTCCCCCACCCCTTTAGGACCCGGTACTGTTTACGGGTTCCATGAGAAAGAACCTGGATCCATTTAACCAACACACAGATGAAGAACTGTGGAGTGCTCTGGAAGAGGTCAGTAACTCTCACAATCGGCAGAATCAGTAGTGTGTGAGTTTTAATTCTTGTATGATGAAGCAGAATACTTGCCAAACTATTTTATTATCTTACCATACAACAGAAATATTGTGAAATATGTCAGGTTGGCTCATCAGAGCGTAGCGTACTAGCATCAAACTGTCCCATTCAGGATGACTGAGGGTGGAGGAGCTGCTGTCTCTATTGCATGAGGATATTCTCTTACATAGGCAATTATGTAATTATGTCCTGGAGCCAGGAGCGGACAATCAGAGATCCCAGTGTGGTGGTGAATGACCTCAAGGATTTTGACCTCAAAATCAGCCTTGAAAAGAGCTGCCAGGAACCTGCACCATGTATGGACTGTCTGGGGCTCTATATAGATCCTATTCCTAATTGTGTCACTTTCAGAGCAGAGGATCATCAGCATCCTTCACACATTGTCTCTCCCTCTTTCAGCTGAGAAAAACTGTGCAGTTCCAACTCTCTGCATCCTTGCACTCTTTAATTCCTGTGGTGCATTTACAACCGCTTATAATGAGGGATTGTCAGCTTTGGGTCACATCTCTACTAGGGGTGCAACGATACACAAAATTCACGGTTCGGTTCGGTTCGATACTTTGGTGTCACGGTTCGATATTTTTTCAATACAAAAAAACTGTTCATGCCTTTTTAATTTGTCATTTATTAAAATTATAAATATATATTTTAACTCAAAAGTACAGTTTTTAAATTTAACTCTAACCCTTGTGCGCGTTTTTTATTTTGACAGCGAATGCGCACCTGCGGACCACTTATGTGCACCCCTGGTTATTTAGCTCGTCATATCGCGGCCACAGAAATTATTTTGTCCATGAAACCATAAAGCTGCACTTTCTTTTTGCCTTATAGTCTGATTTGTCATAACTTCTCCGTTTTGTGGTAAGCTTTTCTTTGGCTGTCACTTCTTCACCCTGACCTGTCTTATTTGGCTCAGCAGAACTAAAATATATATCCTGCTGCTTTTACACACGCACTCACATAAGCTCGGCGATTCTCTGCGCGATCAACCTCTCACATGTTTAAGCTTGCTGTGGGAGATTTCACTTGTCATGTTTGCATAGTAAGCTAACGATTAATAAGACGATGTCAGAGGAATTGGTGCACAAATTATCATCACTCACAGATCAGTGCTGTCGCTCTCTATACACAGTTCGCACGATTGCAAAGTGAAAGCAAAAAAACAAGCGCAAATTCAAACGCGATTTCAATATATCACATATTGACAGTGGCTCACCGATGCCAATGACATAATTACCCAGCTACATTTCTGAAAGAATGCAAAAGCATTGACATATATTTTTCCTTCCTACAATAGCCCGACGGGCAGGGTAGCCCGTCTGAAAAAAATCGCTAGCCCCAGGACGTCGGGCTAGCGATTTTGCGAGCCCTGTATCTGATTGAGGAATCACTCATCTTTGGAAAAGAGAGTTTATTACAGAGAAATGCCTCTTTCCAAAATAAAAGCTATACTATCCGCTTCTTCTGGGCTATATTCTCAGCAGCATAAGGAGAATCATGTGCTAACAGCTGTCTAAATGACTCGGCTAAAGTTAGTAGCATGCTTGTTGTTTTTGTCTTTGCACTAAGATGATGTAAATGTGCAGTCATATTCGTTGTGTTCCCACTAGTGCTTTCAGGTTAATCTCGTTGAAATGACCTTAACGCCACAACACGGCAAATCTCCGTTAACGAGCTACCGCCGATCGCCCCGTGCATGGGGCTAGACGGCCAACACGTTAACGAGCTAACTGCGCTAACACACTAGTTCCCACCCATGTAATTGAGCATTGCATGGCGCATCCAACATACTGTTTTACTTTAGTCCATGACTCGCTTACCTTCAGGGTCATACGTCACATGAAAACCAAAATAATTCCAAACGCCAGATCTGAATGAAAGTGGGGAACGTCCATGTTGCAAGGAGAGCTTAACTTCTGTCTCGCTAGCTTGCCCTGCGCTCTTCCTTCTGACTATGCTGTCTGTGTTGAGCGCTCAGTGAATCTGCGTTCGACTGCTCCGCCTAGGGTCGACAGTGCAGCCTAGGCGGAGTAGTCGAACGCAGATTCACTGAGCGCTCCACACAGACAGCATCGTCAGAAGGAAAGTTGATAAAATAAATTACAAATGTTGTATTGTTCGATACATATGCGTACCGAACCGAAAGCACTGTATCGAACGGTTCAATATCGATACGAATATCGTTGCACCCCTAATCTCTACATCTGCTGCTGTCACAGTGTAACAATAACACCGCACTGTCTATCACAGTTCTCCACCTGCAGAGGAACCCAGCAGCTCTTATTGCACAAATACCTCTGAGGGTGATGTTACCCAGAGTAGCCCTTATGGCCTATGATGGGAAGGCAGTGAATGGCACAAATGTGCTAAAGCTGTGCTCTTAGCATCACGGGACATCTCTGTGGGTAACATTGTAGTCAAAACAGATGACTATGCAGTAATTATATTATGTTATAGTTTATATTAATCTTTGTTAGGATATTTAGATACTAACAGGTCTTATTCATGATTTTTATATGTAAGAAGAAGAACTTCAAATTTAATGCAGAGAAGCTAATATGTGAAGAATGGAGTCTCTCTTTTATACTGATTGCAGCATTCTGGATCAACTGAAGGCTTTTAGGCTTTTACAGCAATGCAGCCTAGAATAAATAAATACACCAACTAGCTTTCCAGCTTTACTTTGAGACAGGTTGCTTCTAATTTTACAGGTACTGCACAAATTAATAGAAAGAAAAGAAAGGCAGTCCTTAATGTAGATGCTAAGGAACATACCCTGATCAAACATGAGTCCTTGTGTTATTGGAGGTTGAGTCAGTGTCAGGTTAGACACACTATTTGTTTTTGAATCATTTGTCTTGATTGATAAATAAAGCTGGGTGTCATCTGCGTATCATATCATAGCAGTGCTTCTAATAATGTCTAAGGGAAGCATGTATGATTGGTCCCAGTACAGAACCCTGTGGAACTAACTGTAAAAAGACGACAGAGCAGGAATTATTTATAGAGGACACACACAGTGTAGTTAAAGCTGCTTTATTTTTTTTTATTCCTGCAGGTGCAGCTAAAGTCTGTGGTGGAAGAGCTCCCTGGAAAGTTGGAGACTGCCCTGGCTGAGTCGGGCTCCAACTTCAGTGTGGGCCAGAGGCAACTGGTGTGTCTGGCACGAGCTGTCCTGAGGAAGAACCGCATCCTCATCATTGATGAGGCCACAGCCAATGTGGACCCGAGGTACTGCAAGATGACGTTTGCCTACTGTGTATGAACAACATCTTGTTAGACAGAAGAATATCTTGTGTACTGCAGCATGATGGGATACAGAAACTACTCAGCTGATAACACTTACTTTGACACATCGGTGGTTGTTTGCTGATAGTAAATTTTATCTAAAGGTCACACTAACAGAAGCGTTTATTTCTGCGGCTGCAGGACCGATGAGCTGATCCAGAAAACCATACGAGATAAATTCAGGGAATGCACTGTGCTCACCATCGCTCATCGCCTCAACACCATCGTAGACAGCGACCGTATACTGGTGAGTCCTGAATCGTTGACACTGATGCCACTTAATTAGGTAAAACCTCTAATTAGGTAGTAGTTAAACAACTAATGCAAAGGTAAAAAGTAGAATGGCTTTTTGCTGAGAGCTGGATCCAAATAATCTGTCAATGCCAGGCCTTAGAAATGCATTAATGCTTAATGCATTCTGTATTTGACAAGATTGGTGTCCAAACATACAAACTGTAACACAAGTGTGACTGTCACCTTTGGAGCAGCTTCTGCTTTCCCTGTATGTGGATGGAGTGTCGGGCTTTCTGGGTTTAGCAGCTTTTCTTTCATAGCCTGAAAAATGCCAGATTCAAGTCAAGAGGCTATTAGTTTTACTTTGAAACTCATACTTTGCTCTTACTTTTGTGCAATAATCAGAACTATTTGTTTCCAGGTTCTAGATGCGGGGAAGATCCATGCGTATGATGAGCCGTACACCCTGCTGCAGGATCCCACTAACATTTTTTATAAAATGGTGCAGCAGACGGGCAAACAGGAGGCAGCAGCTCTTCTAGAGGCAGCTAAAAAGGTCAGTTTGTTTTCGTTAAGTGTGAAGAACTTGAGTCAATCTCTTTTTGTAAACTGACATTTGTAAACTATGCGTTCCAGGCTTACGACAGCAGGAGCCGCCCCAGCCTGTCAAACGGACACGCAGTAACAGCAGACGGGAACTTGGTTATCTTTGAGACCGCTCTGTAAGCTCAGGGAGGCACTGAATTGCTGCTGCTCCTCCAGAAGATCCCTGGGCTGTAAAGCCCCTCCAGTCTCTGGTGAAAGCGCTGATCCGCTGCTGGTGGCGTAAGACGGGGTGGACGTGACCTGCACAGCATTGATTTGCTGGGCCTGATGTGGCCACACAGTGCAGCTGTTTCCTCAGACTGACTGCCCAGAAATCAGGGCTATGAGAACTGTTGATGTAGAGCACTACCTATTTATCTCTCACGTGTTAAATTGCTGCTCAGCATTCTGGTGCCTTGCACAAATAGCTTTTAAATGGCTACATAATCCTTAAAATCCCAAGTGCTTTAATTTACTGATGGAAGTAAATCACTTGTAGATCAAAGTGATATTATTGTTCAGGATTAGTAACGACCAAATTCTTACTCTGCAGAGATCTCTCTGTATTTTTTTCACATTTATCTCTTTAACTACATGTTTTAAAGACTTGGAAAAAAAGCGTCACAAGATTTCAGTGTTAAATATTTTGTTCCTTGTGTTGTTTAAATGCTGACTGAAGCATTTCTAGGGAGGAAAGTGAAATAGCAGTGTGAGCTGTCTGCTGAATGTTTAAGTTATTTCAACTTTGTACGCTTGTTTTGTCAAATATTACATAAAAGGCCCACACATCTCACATGGTAACATTTGTCTTGGTGTATTGTGTAGTTTTTGCTTTTTGGCAAATATTGCTACTAAGATATAATACTGAAATCAAATCTTTGGTCAAGTCAAGAAGACAAGGACTGTTACAAATTACATGAACTTTATGAAAATTCGTGTACAAAAAGTATAACGGTGGGGAATTCAAGGTCAAATTCTGAAGCTTACAGATCTTACAGAGTAGCTTGTTCACATGTGACAATGTAACCATAATTTATGATTTCAACATAACTTAAAAACAGACACAGATCAAATAAGATCAAAGCATAAAAAACATCAAACGCCCCAGTCGTTGCACACAGTTGGAGGCAGGAGGAGCTCGCGGTGCTCAGAGGTTGCTGCAAGAGTTCAGCTGATTCCAGTGTTTCACTCCACGTCACAGTTTAACTTCTCTGTTTGGGTGTGAGAGAGACTTGTTGGAAGTAAACCTCACCTGGTTGTAGCAGCCACAGAAAAGTCTAAATTATTTTGCTCAGGCTGCTGTCATAAGCTGGAAAGCATGGAAACTGTGTGGATGCAGATTTTTCAGCCATGTTTAAGGGGACTCTTTTTCACCTCACCTTCCTGCTGACTCCAGCAGAGCCGCTGCCTCAGCCTGGCCCATCTCTTGCACCATCTTGTAGAGAGCACCCTCCTTGTTTTGCAGTAGAGTGAAAGGACAGTCCAGCTCCTGGATGGTGCCACTGTCCAGCACCTTAGGCCAAGAGAAAACATACGGTGGTGTAACAGTTAACACAGGAACATTTTTTGCATATCTGTGTACTCTAACAGTATGAATTTATTAAAAAGCTACAGTCGGAATAGCTGAGTCACCAGTATACGGTCGCTGTCTATGATGGTGTTGAGGCGATGAGCGATGGTGAGCACAGTGCAGTCTCTGAACTTTTCCCGAATGGTTTTCTGGATCAGCTCATCTGTCCTGCAGTAACAACAAGAAAAACACTTTGAGAATCATGTGGGAAAAGTGTGTTGAGAAAGCTCCTGGATGTCTAGGAGCTCTCTGTACTGGTAATGTATCTGGAGGACCTTGGGTCAACGTTGGCCGTGGCTTCATCGATGATGAGGATGCGGTTCTTCCTCAGGACTGCTCTGGCCAGGCACAGCAGCTGCCTCTGGCCCATGCTGAAGTTGGAGCCTGACTCAGCCAGGACAGTCTCCAGCTTCCCAGGCAGCTCCTCCACCACAGACTTCATCTGTACCTGCAGTGAACATGGAGAGGAGAAACCTGTAGCTGGTCTGTGGGCAGTAACGACAAATCTGGGTGTGCTAATTAAATACTAGCCTCTTCCAGAGCTTTCCACAGGTCTTCATCAGTGTGCTGGTTGAAAGGGTCCAAGTTCTTCCTCACACTGTCAGTAAAGAGAACTGGGTCCTGGGGAGCAGAGGGGAGAGAAGTCAGGGAGAAAAATCAGTAGACTCTGCTACGTCATTAATTCTATGTACCGGATATGGATTTGGAAACGACACGCAGTATCGTATGACTTTGAAAATCTGTGTTTTGAGTTTAATTTACTGAAAATAAATGATATAGCAGTTTCAATTAATAGAAGAATAACAGAAATGGATAGCATTATTGTAACAGTGAGATTGTAACTACGTATTTCTTCAGGCAGTTGAAGTGTCATCTGATGTTGTACCTGAGGAATGATGGACATCTTCTGGCGCAGGTCATGTAGGCCAATCTCAGAGGTCACAATACCGTCGATGTAGATCTTTCCCTGGGGCTCTGCCAGGCGAAACAGAGCCGAGACCAGAGAGCTTTTCCCCGCTCCTGTTCTACCCACAATACCAACCTGACCCACAGGACACAAAACATCAACAGCTGATCATCACTCAGACCCCAACCAGCTGTTCTCCACAAACCGATGTGTCACCTTCTCTTTGGGTTGAAACGTGGCGTTGATGTCTTTGAGGACCGGTGGTCCATCCTTGCTATAAAAGAAGTTCACTCGATCAAAGGTTATCATTCCTTGGCTCGGCCAATCAGGGGGAGGACGCTTCTGAGTTTCTAAGGGTGCTTCACTCTTTAGCTCAGTGTACTCCACCACCCTCTCCACTGATGTCATCTGAAAAGCCAAGAGGTCTTTTTCAATTATGCTTTTTGTAGCCTATGTTAACGTTCATTCATAGGCATCAGGATGTTTTTATATTTTTTAAACCCCAAAACCGAAAATTCCAACTTTCCTACAAAGGGCTTTATAATTTGTACAGCATACTTTACTGTAAGTGCAGAAGTCAAGTGTCCAAAGTTTTTGTACAAATGAGGTATGATCAAAATTTGAGAGGATTAAGGGAAATGGAAACTTTGCTCCATGTAACTGTCCATTAAGTACATTTATCTTCACCCACCAACATCATTTTCATCAACATCATTCATTCAAAAAAAACTGGAAATACAAAATGTCATCACTCAGTTCTTACCATGTTCTCCACCTCTGCACTTTGTCTCACTGTCCACTGGAAATTTCCTATCAGTGTTACAGCATAGGTCAGCACAAGGCCCACCTCTCCAGCCTCCAGGCCTAATGGATCCAAAACATGATCAGAAATCAGAGGCTAGTTCAGGACTTTCTTCTGCATTAACTCACTGTGTGTGGTTAGGGTATTTAGCAAACTAAATGCAGTTAAATTAAACATTTAATTGTGTTTAGTTTGCTAAATACCCCAAGCCCACTAAGGGGCTGGTTGGTTTAAAAGTTGTGGAACTGTTTGGTTTTTCTTTCCTTTATTTCTAATAGTTTAAGTAAAGGTTTTAATAAACGTCCATTTATGGCAAATCTTATTAATCTACATTATATATTCTTGACCTGTTGCACAGATTCAATTCAATTCACATCAATTTGATTTATATAGCACCAAATCACAGCAACAATTGCCTCAAAGCACTTTATATTGTAAGGTAAAGACCCTACAATAATACAGAGGAAAACCCCAACAATTATGTGACCCCCCACGAGCAAATCCTTTGGCGACAGTGAGAAGGAAAAACTCCGTTTTTATAGGAAGAAACCTCTGGCAAAACCAGGTCAGGAAGAGGCAGCCATCTGCCATGACTGACTGTGGGTGCAGGGAATAAGACGGGACAAAGACACACCCTGGAACAGAGCCAGAGATGAACAATAACTAATGAATAAATGCTGAGTGGTGTATACGCACATAAAGAGTGAAGAAAAAGACTCATCATGGGAAGCCCCCAGCAGCCTAGAGCTATTGCAACATGACTAAGGGAAAATTCAGGGTCAACTCATCCATCCCTAAATATATGCTTTATAAAAAAAAAAAGTCTTAAAAGTAGAGTTTGTCTGTCTCCTGAATCAGGGCTCTAGAGTGCGACCAATTTGGTCGCAAATGCGACCAAAATTTTCAGTGGTGCCACTAAAAAAAAAAATAAAAAATTGGTTGCACCTGTGCAACCAACTGTTCGGGTAGCAAAAAAAAAAAAAAAAAAAAAAAAAAAAAAAAAATCTGCAACCTTCCCTGTGGTCAACAACAGACACACATTTTGCCCTATTGTGGACTAAACCAATCAGAGATAGTAAGGGGCGGGACCTCTCTGATTGGCCGTGGTCCAGTTGAAAGTGCAGGTGGAAGTGGGAGGTGAGTAGCTTGAATAAAGCGATATCAATTCATTAAATCCTGAATCGACTTTTAAATATAACTGTGTTTTGCCAGAAACGCCAGATTCTCAGATTAAAGCTCACAAAACCATTTCAACAACAACCAAACAGCAAATGAGAGCAGGTACAGGGATTCCACACAAAGACGTAAACACAGAGGACCGACGCATCAGAATCAACTTTGTCTTTCTCGGCTTTCTCACCCGACGGCCCGTAGACGGACACTCTGTCGGAGCTTAGCGGTTCTGATGTGTCCGGTCCGCACTGTGTTTACGTCTTTTTGCGCTGATTCTGAGCTGCAGGTTTTGTCTCTCTCCAACCAAAATTCACCGAGCAAGCAGCAAAAGAAGCAGCAAACTGCGCTTCACATTTGATCAATGTCGTCATGAATTTTGCTGTTTTGCTTCCACGACTATTTAAAAAAAAAAAAAAAAAAAAAAAAAAAAAAAAAAAAAAAAAAAATCACACTTCATGCACAGCTAGCTCTCTCTCTCTATCTCTCTCTGTACTTCAAGAACAGTTTCCCGTCTCCAATCTCTGTTTTCTGTATTATTCATTCACTTATTGCCCACCAGTCTACCGTTGTTTACAGCGCTGTGGCTGCTGTCTTTTTCTTTTCTTTTTTTCACTTAAATGACCTCGGACAAGAAAGCCTATTTTTTCTGTTGTTCAATACTGAAGAAATTTAAACTTTATATGCAGAACATTGTAGAATATTTTTAAGGTTATCTGCTATAAAAAGCCAGACCAGGAAAATCTGTGTTTTATTCTCAGTTACTTTCAAACAAAGGCCTCTGCTGTGATGTTCACAATTCTGATGAAGTCAGTACTGATAAATGATCAGAATTATAATATTTCTGACTGTCTGAGGCTAGAAGTTGAATCGAATCGGGACTTTGAAAACCGGAATCGAATGGATTATAGAAATCAGTGATGATACCCAGCCCTAGTGAGCAGCCTAGGCACGACAGACGTGGATGTAGCTGTAATAGGAAAAGAACTATTGCTAACTTTTCCTGTTAAGTTAAGGCCTGATCCTTCTGAAATTCATAGCCAGTGCTCTGACACGGTGTCATCAATCTTTGAATGCTGAAAAAGCACAGTGTATCCAGAAAAACACATTATATTATATTATATAAATTATTATAAAATTTGTGTGCGCCCAACTTTTGTGCCGGTACGCCTAACTTTTTAAAGTTAGGAGTACGCCCATGGCAAAAAGTTAGTCTAGAGCCCTGTCCTGAATACAAACTCCACAAAAGAGGGGCCTGAATACTGAAGGCTCGGCCCCCCATTCTACTTTTAAATACTCTAGGAACCACAAACAAGCTTGCAGTCTGAGAGCGAAGTGCTCTAATGGGTTGATAGGGTACTATTAGGTCTTTAAGATGAGATGGGGCCTGATTATTCCAGACCTTGTATGTTAAATTCGATTCCGGATTTAACAGGGATGCAATGAGGAAAAACCAGTGTCGGTGAAATGTGCTCTCTTGGTCTGGTCCCTGTCAGTATCTTTGCTGCAGCATTGCGGACCATCTCAAGGCTTTTTAGGACGTTTTTAGGAGATCCTGATAATAAGGAATTGTAGTCCAGCCTAGAAGTAAGTTTTTCAGCATCACTTAAACGGAATGTTTTTAATTTGAACCAGATTCCGCAAATGGAAGTCCAACACGTTTGTTTACCATATATGCACTGAATGATATATCCTGGTCAAAAATGACTCCAAAATTCCTCAGTGTTACTGGAGGGTTAGATTTTTATAGGTGAGTACAATAACCTCAGTTTTATCTGAATTTAGAAGCAGAAAAGTAGACGTTATCCAAGTCTTTGTCTTTAAGACATTCCTGTATTTTAACAAATTGGTGTGTGTTATCTGGCTTAATAGATATATAAAGCTGGGTGTCATCTGCATAGAAGTGAAAATGTATGCTATGTCTTCTGATGATACTGCCTAAGGGAAGCATGTATAATATAAACAGAATTGGTCCTAGCACCGAACCCTGTGGAACTCCATAACTAACCTTAGTGTGTGAAGAGGACTCTCCATTTACATGTACAAATTAGAGTCTGATAGATTGATATTCAAAACATTGTACAGTACCTTTAATACCTACAGCATACATAATCGCTGTAATAAAATAAATCAAGGATTTTTTCCTTCCCACTGTCGCCAAGTGCTTGCTCTAAGAGGGTCCTCTGATGGTTGGGGTTTTCTTTGTATCGTTACAGACTCTTTACCTTACAATATAAGGCACCTGTTGTGAGACAGTTTGTCTGCATGGTGCTTTAGTTCCTCACCATGTCTGAGTAAGACGCAGCCAAATGCTGTGAGAGTGATGAATATGGAGCAAATGCTGTCAAGGCGTAGTGCAAACCAGCGGGAGGTCATCAGGAACAAAAACCACGCCTCTGCAACGAGACGAAAAAATGCATTTCATTATAAAGAAGATGACCAGGTTAATCTTTTGAGCAGGTTCACTTTACAAGACATTTCATGAGACCCAAATATCTCACACATGTAATTTATTATAAAGCGATTTGTACAATATAAAGCACCTTGAGGTGACTGTTGTCATATAAATAAAACTGAATTAAAGTCTTCCAGGCTTCTTCGCTATCATTATTCCACTATCATTACTGATTTACAACATTTTTAACTTTTTTTCAGCTGGAGACGCATAGCTTATCTTCCCAAGGCCTCTTAGGAGAGATAGTTGAGCAAATGATCAACTTTGAATTGACCTGTGATAACCTTTCTTAAGAGGGAAAATGCCTTTACAAATATGCTCCCAGAAGGTATTCATTGACAGACTGAGAGCAAATTATCCAGAATTCCAGTTCTACTTGGAACTATGAGTAGTTTTCTTTATCGCTTGAAATTCCTTTAAAATCAGCTAGAAAATCTCAGTTTTAACCATCCATAAAGAGTTCATAAAGAGTAAACCTGAATGCAGGTCCTGATGGGCATCAAATGCCTTCTTTAACCTCTCCTCAGCCTTGAGGGCTCTGATGGTGGAAAGACCCTGAAGAGACAAGGACAGGTGGGAGAAGACTGGACTCCGCGCTGTAGGAAAAGATTAGCTGTGAGAAACTGTTAAACAGCCAGCGTCATTGAACCTACAGTTTAAAATGATGAGTTTATGATAGGATCGTAATAAAAATAAGCGCACTTGTTGACTCGAGACGTTTGACATCACGTGAGGTACGGAGGTAAAAGCTTCTCAAGTACAGAAAGATTATTAGGAGAGGAACAACAGGGATGAGGATGAGAGGGATGACTGAGGCTGCCACCGTGATAACGCCAGCATTCTGTAAAAACAACTAAAACAACATCGCATAATCAGAAATACTCAAATTACTGAAGGATCCTTTTAAGTGAGTCTTGTGTGTATATAGCACATATAGTAGTCTTCACTTGATAGAAGTCCACAAAAGTGATAGGTAGCATGGAGTCCATTTGGCTGACATCTTTGGAAAATCTGTTGAGTATTCGACCTGAAACAAGGGGAAAGGAACAGAAACATTATATAAAGAGAAGACTATAAATCATTCAGTCAGTAAAAGCAAAGATATGTCAGCCCTGCACCCAGCACCATTATCATGTTAAGGATGTAGGCAAGTGTAATTTTTGTCCTTTTTCTTAGTGTGTACTGTATGCTCTAGTGGGCTAATGCTAGCAAGACGCTAACATTGAAGCTACCTGGACAATCCAAAATCAGTGGGTGATATCACTACGTCCATCTTTATGCTGTCTATGTTCTGAACATGAAGCTTTACACCATACAAATCAATGCTTTCACCATTCATTGAAACGTTGCCTCATGACAAGCACCTCGGTGAAAGTGGGGAGGAAAATCCCCATTCCTCCCTGAGCCTGGTTTTACCAGGAATCTCTTCCTGTTAAAAGAGAGTTTTTCCCTCCCAAAGCACCTTTATGTGGCTGTTCTAACTTGGAGTGCCAAGTATGAATAAAACTGGATTGAACTGAACTTAATACACCTTTTTTTAGAGGTTTAAGGCCAATGTCATCTTGGAGAACTCAGACAACACTGGAATATGTCAGGGATGTGTTTTGACTCCAGTTCTCTTCCTGGTAGAAATAGACTGGGTTATTTGTAAAACTATAGGCAAAACTCCCAATCGGTCAAAGGCATAAGGCAGGATATACCCTGATGTAATTCAACGCTTTTCTTAAATTTAAAATAAATTCTGTGTAGGCCTCACCTATGGGGTTGACATCAAAGAAGGTAACCGGGGTGTGGAGAACAGCACTAAACATGCTGTTGTGCAGAGTCTGAGCTGATCTCACCAGCCCGTGAAATATCACCAAACTCCTGGCAAAACCAAAGACCACAGCTGCTGCTGTCAAACCTAAAAGTAAACACAGCAGGACTATATTAGATATTAGACCTGAAGACTCTAACAAGAACTATAGGTATTACTATAACTATAGGCTTACCTGAATAAATACCGAGGTAAAAAGTGAGATCAAACTTTCGAAATGAGCTAGTAACATCCATTCCACTGTCCACGCTAACAGCAGTGGCTGTGCTGTTAGAAAACTCCTCCCCTGCCCTGTCAGATGACAAGACAATTCAATCAGGTACACACGAAATGATAACTGATCTAATTTCATTTAAAAAACTGTCAAATGAACAGTATAAAGTTAAGCTATTGCATACTGTATTTGCCATTAAAAATATCCACATTGGTAAAGTTCTTACCAATATACCAGCCACCAGTCCTGCAGGATATATGCAACCTGTTGAAACGGACCTCTCTTTAGATCAATTTTTGAAACACAGCATGAGGAAACCAAGTTGCATGAAATGTGTGGGAGGGTGGGAAGGTTAAGTCAGGTTAGAGCAGGGGTAGGCAATCTCAGTCCACGAGGGCCGGTGTCCCTGCAGGTTTGAGATGTGTCCTCAAACCAACACAGCTGATTTAAATGGCTAAATTAGCTTCTCAACATGTCCTGAAGTTCTCCAGAGGCCTGGTAACGAAATAATCATGTGATTCAGGTGATTACCCAAGGTGAGATCTAAAACCTGCAGGGACACCGACCCTCGTGGACTGAGATTGCCCACCCCTGGGTTAGAGTCACTGTGACATTTCCACATGATTGTACAGTGAGGGATTTAATACTGATAACAGTTAATACAGACAGGTAACACCTGGAGACAGAAAGAGTGCAGGAAGGGTGTTGAAGGGTCGGGGCTTACCTCAGCTATTATGCTGAGCAGTATTATGACCATTAACACCAAAGTGTTACAGCCTGCTGTGAAGTACTTAAGGTAAACATGGCCGCTAACATTTCCTTCAGCTCGAGTTTCTTCTGTAATAGTTTGAGCAACTTCAACCTGCAAAACAATAAAACAAGTTTAGTGATAATAGACTTGCAGGTCTATTTTAACCCAAACTATTCATTTCTACCTCTGTCCATCCTTGTAATTAGGTGACTACAAAATGCTGCCATTTATGTGGGGACTCTTAATCTAATCTTTTGGAAATATACCTACATGAAGCTGATCAGTGCAGCTGCTGTCTGGTAGCAGGAGGCTGCTGGAAGAACAGTGTGACCCATGTGAGCAAATCGTCCACTGGCTGCGTAAAGACAATTTGTCTGGGTCAACCGAACATGACCCAACTGAATGTGCCTCCACATCACTTCTCAGCAGGGACACAATATCCAGGCCAGAGGTCTGCAGCTCACTGTAGGTTCCCTGGACCATGACATGACCCTGGAGAAACAAATAATGAAAATGAGCAACAATGTGTTTTTCAGTACTTAATAACAAAAAAGTCAAAAAGGCTCATCTGAAGGAACGCCTTCCTTCGGAGAAAATCATTTCTATGAATTTGGAAAATTGGAAAACCACCATTAAAAATCAGTTGTGAAGCTCCTTCTACAAAATGCAGAACCTGTGAGTAAAGGGGAACACATTAAAAAGGGGATCAAGGAGATTTAATTGGAACTGTACACAAAGCCGCGTTGCCTGTTTATCCCTGACACTTTTCAGCTCGTCACCTAAGCTAACCTAAACCTAAACCTCCCAACATCACTCTACATAATGCTGGATCTCTTTCCTCCAGCTGAAGCGTTTTTTGACAAACTGAATTAGATTTTTCATCTGAATGAATATGTTTCCTTAACTTCTGTAACTGAGTAGTTTTGTATTAACACATCTGGTCCAGAGACTTTGTGTTGTAAGTTAAAAAATTAATAACAATTTGGAAACGGAAATCTCACCTGACGACTGGAGATCAACGTGTGCTGGAGCTCACTCTCAGAGATTACACACCTCAGAGTAACAAACTATAACTGGTGAATGCAAACATGTTTATCCCCTGCCTACTTAAACCAGCATAAAGGGGGACAAACCTCCTTGAGGACCAGGATCTGGTCAGCCGTCCTCAGATGCTGGAGCTGGTGTGTGATGAGGATACGACACTTGTTCTTCAGCAGGCCACAGATACACCTGATTTTGATAAATAAGAGGGGGTTTCTGCACGTTTGTGACTGTTGCTTTGAAATAGTTCCATATAAATAAAACTGAACTGAATGGAATTAAAACAGTTCACATGAACTTCAATCATGCAGTGTGTACTGTCGAGCATGAGCACGATTCTCGACACCATTATTAATCAGGGTATACAGATAATTAGCACCGAACTCTTTATTACTCACTGCTCAAAAAGATGTTTTCCAACTTCTGCATCCACAGCACTTAAAGGGTCATCCAGGAGGTAGATGTCTGCATCCTGATATACAGCCCTGAAAACAAGGACACACAGTGGGGGAATCTTATTTGTCAGGAAAAAGACTGAACTTTCACATAAACTATAGCAAATGTAACAGCACAAGTGTGTGCATGCAGGGTAAAAATACATGCACCCCAACATCTAGCTACTTGTTGCCTCTAGTTTAGGTTCCTTAGAAACTCAGACTAACATTTGAATGCGTCACGGTGATACAATACGTGTAAGTTTTCTTCTAGGTAGCGTTCTTACTACATGATGTCCATGTACCTTGCCAGGTTGACACGAGCTTTCTGTCCCCCACTGAGTGTGGCCCCTCTGTCCCCGATCAGTGTCAGATCTCCATCTGGGAACAGCTGCAGGTCCTGAATTTGAAACAATGGAGGCGTAACTTGCCTACAATCATCAAGGGCATGAATGTCATGATAATTTTGAGTTTTTAATGATTTATTTGAACTGTTCTTTTTCCAGAATGAAACGATTGTACAGAAAAAAGGCCCTGCTCCAAAGTCAACACCTTCAAGCTTGATTGAAATTTGCCGTTCCCCCACATGGACAAACAAATAGCTTCTGATAAAATGTTTTATGGTCAGACAAGAGAAAGACTGAGATGTTAGACCACAATATATTTAGAGGAACAAAGGTGAGGCTTTCAAAGGCAGCTCTCCCAGGATGGCCAGCTCCATACCAGGAAACTAACCAATTTAAACAAACTGCCAAGAAGAGTGGTCAAAATATCTAGACAGAATCCACCAGAAGATCATTGATGGCCTCCAAAAGTGTCTGTTTGAAGAGCAACTTGCAAAGTGATATTGAACTAAATACAGCTAAATGAACACCAATAAATTGGTGAGTATATATTTGAGGTTGTTTGTATATTTTTGATCCATAGATTAGAAAAAATCCCAAATAAAAGCTTAAACTTGTTTTAAAGTTATTGAAGATGTGTGCTGTACAATCATTCCACTATAGAAAAAGAACAGTTAAATAACCATGACATTCATGCCTGGGATGAGTGCATGCAAACTTCTGACCACAGCTGTACTTCAAATGAGACATAAAAGAAAAGCACAACTAATACTGCTTTAATTTCAAGAAAAGATGTGACGTCCCAAAGTCAAATTTCAGAATTTGATCCTAAACTATAGCAAACAATGCAATTAATCAATATGATTATAATTGACTTTTGAAGGCTGCTGGCTTTTATCAAGGTCATCTGATCATATTGTTGGAGCTAATCAGCATTTTCTATAGGTAGGAACCCACCTTGTAAGATTTTACACCAGAGGGTAAAGAGCGGTTCGCCTTGAGCTGCTGGCCTAACATGAACTGGTTAACTTGCAGCATTATATCTCACCTTCTTCAGAGCACAGGCTCTGAGGACCCTCTCATACTTTTTAGGATTCAGTTGTTTCCCGAACAGGATGTTGCTGCGGATGGTTCCAGGGAACACCCAGGGTTGCTGGGCTGCATAGCTTATTTGACCTATGACCTTTAATGTGCCTGTGTCATAAGGCAGCTCTCCCAGGATGGCACTGAGCAGAGATGACTGAAGAAAACACAGATGTTATGAACATGTGACCCTGAAAACACAATTTTGATACTCAATGTTCTGACCTAAAGGCTAAATGGTAAGTCAGTTGCGGACCTTTCCGGCCCCCACTGGTCCGATCACAGTGAAAAGCTGGTGTGACTCTGCTGTGATGGAAACATTGTGCAGAGATGGTGCATCCAAACTCTAAAAAAAAGAAGAAGAATGTATTAATTAATGCACAAATTTTGAATTTAAAATTATGCAAGATGACTCATTATCAATATGAGTTTTAAACTTTAACATTTACCTTATCCCAGTAGCAGGTCAGTGCCTCAATTTCAATAGCGTTCTCCATTTTTCCCTCCAAAGGCAGTGCGAGATTTTTTCTTTCAAGCTCTTCCAGGACGAGAAAATTCTTGAAAGATATTTAATGGACACACGTGCTTTGAAACATAAACTAAATTACCACAGTTCTCTTGCTTTACCTATCCACAAATTTAGAAACAACTACATTTAAGATTAAAAAGAGTTCTGATGTCACCACCAATCTTTTATCCATTTTTTTGCAGGACAGTTACAATATCTGCAATCAATCTGGACATCACTTTAGGATCTATTTGACAGATGGATTCTCCATGATGGAAAACATCATGAATTTCAATTCTATTTTAGTTCAACAGCACCAAACAAGCATCACAACAACAGTTGCCTCAACATGCTTTATATTGTAACCTAAAGAGACAATACAACAATGCAGAGAAAGTCCCAACAATCAGATTACTCAGATGAGCAAGCACATGGTGAGAGTGGGAAGGAAAAAATCCATTTTAACAGGAAGAAACCTCCATCAGAACCAGGCTCAGGGAAGACCGTAACATTAAGTCAACACGATTTTTGTTATGTAAAGTTCTCTGAACTTTTTAGACAATAGAAAAGTAGTAAATCGGTCATTATGGTACTAATGACAGATATCAGCTACGGTTTTGTTACTTGTATTCCAATTTATGAAAGAACAGAATTACCTTAATCCTGCGAATGCTCACAACAGTCTCTGACAATTTCTCAATGGCCAGAGGAAAGAACAGGGTCACTGTGAGCTTAATTGTACCATACAGGGATGCAGTGACAAACACACTGCTGGCAGTGATGGTGTTGCCCAGGAGGGCGTAGACAGTGAAGGTGACAAACACTGTCATCTTGCTGCTGGCAAAGAATGAAGCCATGTTGAGTCCTCGCAGGTAGGAGCTTTTTAATATCTGATGAATTTCTTTCCTAGGAGTAAAGAAGAACATAGGGAGGCTTAATATGTAAAATCAGAAGACTTTATTTAGAGTGTCACACCACTGTCAAAAAAAAGAATGCTCAAATGACTACAACTGAAATACTTACGTCTAAATAATTATTTTCTTCATCAGACCATGAAGAGTGCAAAGACATACTAACATACAAGACCTTGAACTATCAGGCCTCATCTTATCTTAAATATCACCCCAATAGAGCACTTTGCTCTCAGACTGCAGGCTTACTTGTGGTTCCTTGGTTATTGTAGTAGATAGAGCGACTTCAGCTTTCAGGGCCCTTTTCTGTTGAACCAGCCCCCAGTTTGGATTTCAAGATTAGCATTAAAGTTTTGCTTTTTGATAAAGTTCATAGTTATGGCTGGATCAGGTGACCCTGGCCCTGAAACCTACCTAATTTATGCTTGTGTTTCTTCTTCACTAACCTCTTTTCACCCTCTGTTTATACACCACTCTAGAGTTAATCATTAGTTATTATTAATCTCTGGTTCTCTTCCACACCATGTCTTTATCCTGTCTTCCTCCCCTAACCCCCAACCAATTGCACCAGATGGCTGCCCCTCCCTGAACCTGGTTCTCCCAGAGCTTCCTTCCTGTGTTTTTCCTTCCCACAGTTTTCATGTCTTTATCACATATTTTCTGTGCATTTTTTGTATTTTGTGGTCTTATATTTATTAGCCTACAAAGATTGAGTTAACAAGGTTTATCACGTATAATATGTGATTCTTGATATATTTACAGTGATGCTTCTTGTTTTGTTTTTTTTATTTCCTCTCACACAGGTGGTTGTTATTGTCTTTTTAAGTTTGTATTTAAGCTTCCCAGTTTGAATGTTAGACCCTCGTGAAGTTTCTCTAGTCGATACACGTAGGTCAAGTTTATCCTCGCTGTGCTTCTACAAATTGCATTAAACTTTTTTTTAATCTGGCAGTACAGTGGTTCTGAGTTTTCTGCTTTTTTGCCAGGAAGTGGTACAGTAGGCAACGTAAAATCACCGAACAGGGTCACTGGATGGTAAATGGACTGATTCTTATATAACCCTTTTTTACTCTCGAAAAAAATGAAAAATAATGTACATTTCAAATTATACAAAAAGGTATTTTTCAGGGAACACAAAATGGGTTAACAATTTAAAGCTGTTGTGCAGCAATGGAGGTTGATCAGGTCTTGAAAGCTGGTGCTACTAATTCTTACAGGTGTTCCAGCTTTTCTGGATTACTTACAACCCCCTCTGCCTGCATGAAAGCAGTGTTGGAACACACTGTGGTACCATGCCCTCGTGAGCATCAGCTGAACAGCACTGTACTGCAAAAAGTCGTTTGTGGTGAGAAAAAGGTTTCTGAGAGTTAACAGCTTCCGTGATCGGTGGCTAACAGGGCAACAGCTTTAAACACAGCTTAATAATGGTCATAGTAAGTCTCAGTTTCAACTGTGAAGAGAAGACTTCGAGCTGCAGGTTTGACAGGACAAGCTGCAGGAAGAAAGCCATCGCTAAGACGTCAGAATAAGACAAAGAGGCTTGCCTGGGTCATGAAACATCGCCACTGCACTACTGAAGACTGGAAGAAGGTATTATAGAGCAATGAATCAAAATTTGAAATCACCGGTTCATCACGCAGGATCTTCGTACGCGAAAGGATGGCTCTACAGTGTGTGGCATCAACTGTCAAACATGGAGGAGGAAGTGTGATGGTCTGGGGCTGTTTTGCTGGATTCCAGCTCGGTGACTTGTACAGAGTGAGAGGCACCCTGAACCAAAATGGCTAACACAGCATTCTGCAGCGCCATGCAATACCCTCTAGTTGGTCAGGGTTTCATCCTATTGCAACATAATGACCCAAAACAAAAGTCCGAGCTATGCCAGAACTACCTCAGGAACAAAGAACAAGATGGTAAGCTGGAAAACATGGAGTGGTCTCCAGTCTCCAGACTTAAACCCCATCGAGCTGGTTTGGGATGAACTGGACAGAAGAGTGAAAGCAGAGCAACCTAAAAGTGCCACACATTTATGGGAACCTCTGCAACCGATATGGGAAGAACTTTCTGAAGAATATTTGATCTCTGTTGTAGAAAGAATGCCACGGGTGTGTTCAGCTGCCAAAGGTGGAATTATAGAATACATTTTGGTCTATAAATTGATTCCATGATAATTGTTTTACTTGAATTGCTTATTTGTACTATGCTTTCACTTCAGAGTGCAATGCAACATTAAACTGCATAACTTTCAATTATAAAATGGAAAAATTGGGGTGTTCTAAAACCTTTGACCGGTAGTGTACGTGTATCGAGTCTGTCAGTACTTGCCTGACTACATTGTGCCAAGTGTAAAATTTGGTGGAGCGGTGAGATCTGGAGTTGTTTTTCAGGAGTTGGGCTCATCTTAGTTCCAGTGAAACTAACTCTTGATGCATAACAAGACATTTTGGACAATTTCATGCTCCCAACCTTGTGGGAACAGTTTGAGGACGGCCTCTTCCTGTTCCAACATCATTGTGCAACAGTGCAGAAAACAACATCCAAATAAACATGTATCAATGAGTCTAATGTGAAATAACTTGACTGGCTTGCACAGAGTCCTGACTTAAACCTGACAGAACATCTTTGGGAATAATTAGAGCGGAGGCTGTGAGCCAGACTTTCTCATCCAATATCAGTGTCTGACCTCACTTCTGGAAAAATGGTTAAAAATTCCCATAAATATACTCCTAAATCATAATAAACCTTATGGATTAACAATGGGATGTCACTCAATTTCATATGCGTGTGAAGGCAAACGAGCAAGAACTTTTGGCAATATATCTTGGTGTTGCATGTATCTCATGCAACACCAAGATCATGTGTTAGTTTGCTTGACCAAAGGCTCAGTCCAGCATAGCGTCAACATATCGTTTGGTAATGATGGAATGCTAATACTGGGAATACATTTAGCTTGACTCAGCAGAAAATGACAGTTAATTATAGATTTGACCTTACTTTAGAACATTAGCAAAACAGCTTTAAAAAAAATTGTTTGTCGAAAGCTTTGGTACGGCCTCTAAGGACATTCAGTGCGGGGCCTCTCACAAGAATGTAATGATTCAGCATCTGCAGAGGCCCCGAAGCCTGAGGCCTTGCGCTTGACGGAAAGAACGTAACGTTCTTTGTTTTGTGTTTTGATCAAGATGAAGGGTTTTGTCTCTTCTCTACAAATCATTAAAAAAAAAAAACAACTTAAAATCCATTTAAAATATAAAAATAGACAAACCATTTCACCATAAATCAACCCTGTGTTAGAATCCAAATGTACACATTACTTCATATTTACTACATATTTAGTAGTTTTGT